>NC_090653.1:131683465-132310508 GCF_040937935.1 Hyperolius riggenbachi | reverse complement strand
CATGTGTGCAGTAAATAGGGGCAGTAGCCGCTTGTATCACTCACCAGGCCAAGCATGCCTGCGGGAATGGCGGCTTCTCTCTCACTCACCCCTTCCCCCTTGTGTCGGTTAGGTGCGTAATGACACGACTAGGAAGTGTGGCTCTATGAGGAAGGAGTGAGCAAGAGGAGCCACTGTTCGCTACAAGCACACTCGGTCTGGTGAGTGATACAAGTGACAACTGCTGCTATTTACAGCACACACAGGAGTGAAGCAAGGAGGCACTGAGGTGGCTACAGGGGACACACATGGTAGTGGAGCAAGGGGACACTGTGGCGGCTACAGGGGACACAGAGGTGGCTACAGAGGGGACATGGAGGCAGAGAGAAAGGGGAACAAGAGGGCTACAAAGGGGGAAATAGAGGCAGACTTACAGGATACCGGGAGTGCAGAGTCCCCGATATGTGCCGGGTCGGTCGGGCGATCGAAAGTCGGGGACTCCCTGCATTCGACTATATACGGTAGCCTTTAATAAATACACTTAACAAGCATCCCCTATAAATGACAAATGGGGGTGAGAGGCGCCCAAGGATTTATAAAACTGTTAAAAACAACTAAAATGAAAAAATAGGAGATGACGTACCTCAAAAATGACAACTTCATATAGCAAATGACAACTTATTCTGCACTGGCACCGCAATTTGTGAGTCTAAGCTCACTTCTTCAGGCCAAATAAAGTGCCATCCAATAGATTCAGCCAACCAAGAGGTGCCTTTTGTTTAGCTGAATCTGTCAGAGGGGTGATATTGGTCTTAGATGGCCTGGCGACATCTAGTACCAGATTTTTTTCTAAGACAGTGACTGGCTCCAGTACCCTCTGGACCCCTGAGTGGAGTTCAGTTTGTACATCTCCACCTGCCTCAAGTAGTTGGCTCTCCCTCCTGCAAACTTCCTTTAAAAGTATACATTCTCCTTTTCTATACATCTTACACTTGGAAGACATATTGCACTATTTGGTTTCCTATTTTCAAGGTGTAGCCAACCCACCCGCTCCTATAAATGAGGTTCAAAAATATCAAAAGGTATATTTACTATACATGATTTCAAAATATCACAATACGAAATGTAGAGAGAAACCCTTAAAAAGTAATCCAGGTATGCTCCCTAGTCTGCATATATAACCAAATTCATACCTACAGTATCTCACAAAAGTGAATACATTTCTTGCATTTTTGTAAATATTTCATTATATGTTTTCATAGGTGAGGTTAACTCTTGGAGGTGAAGTGATTAAAGGGCAACTGAAGTGATAGGGAAATGGAGGCTGCCATATTTATTTCCGTTAAAACAATACCAGTTTCCTGGCAGCCGTGCTGATCTATTTGGCTGCAGTAGTGTCTGAATAACACCAAAAACAAGCATGCAACTAATCTTGTCAGTTCTGACAATAATGTCAGAAAAACCTGACCTGCTGCATGCTTGTTTAGGGTCTATGGATGAAAGTATTAGAGGCAGAGGATCGGCAGAATTGCCAGGCTACTGGTATTGTTTAACCACTTCAGCCCTCAGTCGTGTTTCACTTTATGCATCCAAGCAATTTTCACCTCCCATTCATTCGCGTATAACTTTATCACTACTTATCACAATGAACTAATCTATATCTTTTTTTTTTCCGCCACCAGGTACATTTTGCTAAGAGCTACTTTACTGTAAATGCATTTTAAAGTGAACCTTAAGTCACCTAAAAAAATTAGTTTTACTCACCTGGGGCTTCCCTCAGCCCCCTGCAGCTGATGGGTGCCCTCGCCGTGTCTCTCTGACCCTCCCGTCCCCTGACAGTCATGGGAACGCGAGTGATTCTTCATGTTCCCAGCCAAAATATCGCCCCCTATGCTGCTATTGCAGCCTGCTGGCCTTTTGTATCCATCACTATTTACAAGCTTATAATAATAATAATGATAAAAAATAGAAATATTTCATCTTTACATGAATATTTAAAAAGTTTAGACCCCTAGGTAAATATTTACGGGTTTTTTTTAATTGTAATGGTTTTTTTTTATTATTATTAAACATTTTATTTGGGTATTTGTGGGAGGGTGGGATGTAAATAGTATTTTTTTTTTATGTAAATATGCGTCTTGTTTTTTTAATGTAGATGTAGTTTTACTATTTTCCCATAAGTTTGCTTACATTATGTCACTCTAAGCGTAACATGTATGCTTAGAGGGACGTAGGGACTTGACGGGCAGAAAGAGCGAGGCTTCTGAGAGAAGCCGTCACTTTTTCTGACGGGGAAAGGGATCAGTGATTGGGAACCATGTCCCGATTCATTGATTCCCTTGGTAACGAACTGTGGGCCGGAAGCGTGCGTGCACGCGTGCGATCTGCCGCGGGAGCGCACATGCGGCCTCTTGGGCGTATGCTATACGCCCAAAAGGCCAAAGTAGTGAAAAGGAAATAAATATGGCAGCCTCTATATCCCTATCTTTTCACCTTAAAAACCAGATCAATTTTCACCTTTCAGCACTCCTTCCATTCATTTGCCTATAACTACTGTATTTTTTGGACTATAAGACTCAAATGTGGGGGAAAAAAGTCACTATGTCTTAAAGTCCAAATGCAGGGAGTTCTTGACTTGTGAATGTCTGCCAATACGAACCTCCAACCTGCTGCTATGTCGGGACTCCTTGTACTGTTGATTTTTCAATTAACAAATTGGCCCTGATTGGTCTAACAGTGTGGTGACGTCACCAGGAGATTTCCGGTCACGCCGGAGTTACGATCAAAGACTTTGAGCGGCTCCAGACTTGGGAAGTGTCCACGGCCGGGACCGGCAAGTCTGTTGAAAGCCCACTAACAATCTGAAGGACTCCCTTCTCCACATCACCGGACGGAGATACGTGAGTGACCTAGATAAGGACAGTGCAGGAGTCTGTCACAAGCGAATCCTCTAGTGCAGACCTGCAAAATCAATTTAACTGTCATTTAAGTTCTTTTGGAAAAAAAAGGACAGAGATCAATTGCTTTTAATATATTTTATATGAATTGTGGAATTTTTACAAATACAAACACTGCAGTGCCATTTCCAAACGGACTTCCGTAAGTGCAGCGTTACTTCACCGGATCTTTATTGCTGTCTGCTCATATACGGGCGGCTGATGATTGCTAAAGGGGCTATCAGTAGAGCTGGCTTTTGTGCAGATTGGCGGTCAGAATCAGGTGTATGGATGTCTGACACGGAGTGTGTGAAGTGTGTACTGTAATTTGTTAATTGAAAAATCAACAAATGGTGGTTCCTCCTTTTATAATAAAACCTTTTATAATTTTATCTGGAATTTATATGGTTTCATCAGGCGCAGAAAAGTATATATAATTCTAATTGGTCAGTTATCGGTGGGGGTGGAGCAAACCCACAACTTTTTCTTGCAGCCAACTTTCAATTGAAGAAAAGCGCAACAACTGTAAATCTGTCTTTTTGTTTACTCCTTGTACTGTGCCTATGCAGAGGAGGACACAAGGGGACAAATGGAGGACACAGGGGGACACAAAGGGACATAGAGCAGGACAAAAGTGGGGCACAAAGGAGCATAGAGGAGGACACAAGGAGGACAGAGGCAGACACAGGAGTACAGAAGGGGGGCAGAGGAGGTCAAATGGGAGACACAAGCGGTACAAGAGGGCATGAGGTACAAAGAGTGCATAATCCACAAGATGCCCCCATAGATGCACCAGGTTTAGTATATATATTTTTCCCCTGGATTTTGACCTATAAACCTAGGGGTGTCTTATGGTCAGGGGTGTCTTATAGTCCAAAAAATACGGTATATTTCTACTTTGGGTGTCATTTTTTGCTAAGAATTATTTTGTTCTAACTGCATTTAATGGAAATAATAAGAAAAAAAGTGTTGAGCTATTTTGAAGGGAGAGCAAATTTACACAGTTAAACGAGCTGTGCACTGACTACTTTACACTGTATCAGAGTGTCATATCTTTAGTGTTGTCCGATGAACAGAAATAATACAATATTTACAAAAATGTGAGAGGTGTTCTCACTTTCATATCATGCACATAGGATCTATATATAATTAGGGTGAGGAAATATATTACAACTGGCAAACACTGACTAAAAAATTATTCATAAAGTAATATTGTAAAAAATAATATTTTTTTTCATTGCATTATTTTCGGTGCAGTTCCTCTTTAACTGCTTAATGACCGCATCACGCCGACAGGCATGACCGTGGCAGCAGCCCTAGGACCGCCAATTGGTGTCAAGTCCTGAGGGCGGGGATTTGCAAGAGATTGTGCATGCAGATGCACGCGCATCTCCGCTTGAATGACGGAGCTCTACTCCGTCATCAGTCTCCCAGCAGCGACCGGCGCTAGGAGACTGTTAGACAAAGAAGCCGCAGTCTAATAACACTGTACAGTGCTGAAGCGTATAACAGCTGATCATGGTGATTGGCTGGCAGGTGGGAAAATTTTTTTTAACTTTATTTAAAAATAAAATGTACATTTATAAAAAATAAATAAACATTCTGGGAGCGATCACAGCCCACCAACAGAAAGCTCGGGGGGGGAGATCACTCGTGTGCTTAGTTGTACGGCCTTGCAGCGAGGCCTTAAAGCTGCAGTGGCCTTAATTGTAAAAAATAGCCTGGTCACTGGGAAGCTGTAAGCCTAAGGTCCTTAAGGGGTTAATGCATACCAGAGCCAAAGCACATATGAGAAACGGGGGGAGCAGGCATGTATGGTGAGCTGTCCTGATTTTCGTCCACATTTTCCCCCATGGCTGCTATTTATATGGACACATATGGCGGCGCCAAAAAATTTGCTGGGTTTCTTCAGCGGATTGTTGATGGGTCGGTTAATGTTAGGCTTGGGGGGGGGGGTTAAGGTTAGACATCCAGGGGGAGTAGTTAAGGTTAGGCATCTGTAAAGGGAGGGTTCAGTGTGAGAATAGGGTCAGGTTTAGCTGTAGTCAGTGGCGTAGCAATAAGGGGTGCAGATGTAGCGGACGCATTGGGACCCTTGGGCTAGAGGGGCCTTGAGGGGCCCACCCCCCAAACACAGTATTAGCTCTTTATTGGTCCTGTACTGATAATATTCACTTTTGTAGTTGATTTGAATAGGAGCGATCATCAACATACAGTTTCCCATCTTCTTGCACCTCTGACTCTGTGGTTGTCCTTGGCAGGTTTTGAAAGGCTGTATTAATTGTTATCTATAGCATGCTTAGGGGGATGGGCAATTCTAAACTTGCACAGGGGCCCATGGCTTTTTAGCTATGCCACTGGCTGTAGTAAAATATTGGTATCTATTTCTGATCTTTTACTATCGTCATCAGCACTGAAACAGTAGAAAGTCAGTAAATATACCAATATTCTATCGGCTATTTCTGGGCTCCCAAATTACCGTGCACCTTTTTTCTCAGGTTGCCTATAATCTAGGCTCAGAGTTGCTAAGACCCTAGTTTAGTTTTAATATTGTATTATCCCACTACAGCAATTCCTCTCACTATACAGTGTATGATTAATTTACTTTTTTTGCCTGCAGCTTGTTAAAAAAATTACTATATGATTCACCGCTTAATTAGTGTTCACAAGAAATACATTATTGATTTACCTAATAACATTACCCATGGGTCTTTGTAATCTCATCTCTTATTCATTTATTAAGCATTTCATTCCTTGTCGCAAGCCATAATGCAGGTTTTCAGTTTCCTGCTACAAAAAAAGAGATATGCTGTAAGCAGCTAAATTATAAATGGCATTACTCATTTAAGATAGAAATCAGTGGGGAATTCTCCCAGTATCCTCCCCACAAAGGCAGTGAATACAGAAGATGGAACAAATACCATCCAATGTTTGCAGATGAAAGAGAAAGACACATAGTAGTTACCGTATTTGGCGCCATATAAGATGCACTTTTTCTCCCCAAAAAGTGGGGAAAAAAAGTCCCAGCGTCTTATACGGCCAATAAAGGGAATCCCCAACTTATGAATGTCCACTGATATGAACCGCCGACACGTTGGGGTTTCCCTTTGTTGTCCTGTGTTTTGTCCCTGTGTGCCCTCTCTGTTCCTGCACCTCCGCTTTCCTCCCCATGTCCCCGCTTCCCTTCTTCTTGTCTCCCGCTCCCCCTGTATATGTATTGGAGTGTAGCAGCAGCCGCCTTACCTACTCCAGCAGTTCCCACAAAGATCGCCGACCTCTTCTCCTCCATACTTCTCCCTCTAGTGAACGGCTTGTACTGATCACGTCATTAGAACAAGCCAACAATGGAGGGAGAAGAGGTCCACGATCTTTGCGGGAGCTGCTGGAGTAGGTAAGACGGCAGCTGGGGAAGGAAGCGGAGGCATGTGGACAGAGTGGACACACAGGGAACAGAAGGGAGGACAGAAGGGAAAATATGGGAACAGAAGGGTGGGCACCTGTGGACAGAAAGGGGCACCTGGGGACAGAAGGGGGCAGCTGGGTGGACAGAAGGACGAACAGAAGGGGACACCTGGGGACAGAAGGAAGGAAAGAAGGGGACACCTGGGGACAGAAAGGGGGACACTTGGGGAGTGGGGACAGAGGGGGACACCAGAGAGGAAAGAAGGGGACAACTTGGGACAGAAGGGGGCACCTGGGGACAGAAGTGGACATCTAGGAGGACACATGGGGGACACCAATTGGGGGAGAACATCTACAAAATTGTCCTAAAACATGGACGCACCAGGTTTAGTATACATTTTTTCCCCTGGTTTGTACCCTCTAACCTAGGTGCATCTTATATTCCGGAGAGTATTTTATGGCAGAAAATAAGATGAATCACGAAATGTTGGTAAAAATTACCAATGTTTACAAAACCAATGTACAACAACAACAAAACATTTGTAAAGCACTTTTCTTCCGTACGACCCAAAGCGCATAAGCTTGTCTCAGTGTTTCTGTGAGTTTTATAACTTAGAAAATCTTGATAGTGCAATAGAACTCTGGTTTTGAAGGGAAAAGAAAACAATGAAAGACAATATGAAACCACTAACAATGGCTGATTTAATGAAAGAAAGAAATGAACTTTTTCCACAAAAAAAACATTCTCTTCTAATTCCTTTCTGTCAACCATGTACCAAAATTACTAATTGGTGGCCATACAGTACCTTGTACAGAGTTAAAACTTGGTTGTGCTGAACACAGTGAGGGGAAATCACTTGAATGTTCTGTATGTATTGAAAGCTGCTTTTGGAAAGAAGGTTAAAGAGACTCCATAACAACATTTTCAGCCTTATTTCTTCTATCCTATACGTTTCTATACCTGTTCTAATGTGGTCTGTCTTAGTGCAGCCTTTCCTAGTTGCACAGTGGCTGTATTATCTCTGTTATATAATCTAATCTTCTATCCTTTGTCAGCTTTGTCGGCTCAGGCAGGAATGTGCTGCTCTGCTGTGATAGGTAGAAGTTATACACACCCTCTCCATGCCCCCTCCAGGCTCTGCATGAGTCACAGACTGAGCTTCTCTCAGCCTATCACATGCTGGTTAGCAGCCATGTATTTTGTTTGTAAATGCTGCCTAAAACTGGCAATTACAAGCCAGGATTATTGCAGGGAGTGGCAGAAACAGCAAAGAGGGGCCCAGGAGAACATAATGAATAGAATGGTATGCTTTTTATTGTAAGAATTTTAGAGTACAAATTCTCTTGAAAGAGAACCCGAGGTGGGCTTCTGACAATGCAATCCACATACAGAGACTGGGTCTGCCTATACTGCCCAGCCTTTGTTGCTATTTCAAGCCCCCCTTGCTCTCTGCTATCCCCCATAAATCACAGCCGCGCTGCCGACACGCAGTGTGTCACAGCGGGTTGTGTTTATCTCTGTACTGTCAGTCTGCCGCTCCCCCTGCCTCCTGCATAGCTCCGGTCCCCGCCCGCGTCCCTTCCCTCCCCACTGATTGGAGGGAAGGGATGCGGGCGGGGACCGGAGCTATGCAGGAGGCGGGGGGAGCACGCAGAGTGACAGTACAGATATAAACACAGCCCGCACAGCACGGCTGTGATTTATGGGGGATTGCAGAGGGCAGGGGGAACTTAGGGGGGATTGAAATAGTAACAGAGGCTGGGCAGTATAGGCAGACCCAGCCTCTGTACGTGGATTGCATTGTCAGAACCCTGCCTCGGGTTCTCTTTAAATCATTTGTACCATCCTGATTCGGAACATGCCTACTCTCTCTCCAGGCATGATACAGGGTGTATGGAAGGACTTAAAATGAGTTAAACTATTTGGATTTTACCTCAGCAGAATGCAGAATCCGGCATGTTTGTAGGTTTGTGTCCAGAGTCATCTGCTGTATGTGGTGATGAAACATGCTAATTGCCATGGGGTACTCCAAAAACCAGTTACTAGTGCCACATCACAATTTATGGGTGAGTGTCATGTTTGACTGGGTGCAGGCTTCTGCATAAATAATTTCTCTGAAATTTGTAGGGTGGGGGTGGATCTAGAATGACCCCCACGTCCATTTGAATGATAACACCATACCAACAGAGTGAGTAAGAATCATCCCTAACATGCAAAACGTTGACTAACCTCAAACACTCCAAGTGGTTTGTTGCTGTAGTTTTGTTCCCATCAAAGTTATCTATGGAGGTTGCCGGTCCATAATTGTTGTTGTGAGCCTACATCAGCCTATGATAAGTATTTGTCTAAATTTTGCCATCCATGTGACATTTCCATCAAGACCACAGAGTCTTAACTTAAATGCAGAAGAGAGATTTTTGAATCTGAAAGATCGTTTATGATAGTGACTTTCTGATTGGTGTTTGAACATACATCTCTGCTTCTTATTCCTCTGTAGTATCTTCTGTTCTACCTCCCACTTCCCTCATTATGGTACAGTACATGCTGCCTAGCAGAGAACAGAGCAAGCACAACAGTATGGGTATAAATGTTACATTGTAATATAAAGCAGTCACAAAAGTCGGATTTCCCATAAGGCACTGTAGGCTCTTGTCTACATGCACCTTATGTGGGAGAGGTGGGCACCCACAGATGTCCCCATGCACCGCTCCACTTATCCCTCCCTCCTATGTCAGTCAGAAGTATGGTGCTGCAGCTAGCGTCACTCAGCCTCCATCCGGCTGGTGGCGGCTCTGCACATCAAATTTGACCTGCTCCGTGCAGCATCTGTGAATATTAACAATTATATATGGACAACGTGTTTATACTGTGCCTGCTTGCTGCAGAGTGTCTGCTATAAAAACTATTTTAAAAACTAGTTTATCTGCTTTATTGTTATTAGCCAGTGCATTGGTCACCATCAGGTGGTTTGTCTTTCCATGCTGCTGACTTGCATTACAATATTATGTCACAACAGCACACTTTTCAATATATTAGTAGCAGTAGGGTATTGTACCATGTTAGCCATCAGTAAAAGCAAGAATTTTTAAATCAGGATGATACCATTTATTGGCTAACTAAAACGAATAAGAATAAGCAAGCTTTCGGTCTTGCAGCCTTCGTCGGGCTTACATCCTGTTAGTTTGCAGGCTGATGGTATAGAAAGCTATATACATGCAACATCAAAAGGGAAAATAGATTTTTTCAAGCATAAATACATGTCATTAAGATGCCTTAATTGAAACACAACATTTAAATGGGGTAAGAGGTTGTTAGCTGAGATAAGGATCCTTGTTTACTCCATGCTCACAGACCTGGAAGTTGGACTGACACAGAGTTACGCTTCTTTTACACTTGATCCGCTGCATTGGTACGCGTTGGTACGTGTTTTTCCCCCCAAATGTATTAGAAAACCTATGCCATCCGCTGGCATCTGCAAAAAAGAGTACTGTACTCTTTTTTGCGGATGGCAACATGTTGGGATATGTTTTCTATTACATTTGGGGGAAAAACGCGTACCAACGCGTACTAACGCATACGCATGCCAAACGCAGCTGATCAAGTGTAAAAGGATTCTACAAATTGGATAGTAATCTGGTGCACAGGTCCTTAATTAATTAATTCACCCAATTAAGGGGAAGGCAGGTCACCAAACAATATTAGCAACAACAAAAAACGAGTGACCGCCACTCAAAGAATTATAAAAGTACAAAACTTTATTGGTCAATAACTCTTCCAAACCCCCAGCTGTTCCCCACAATTCAAACCTCCCCCCCCATAAAAAACTGCATAGGTTATTCTTCTAGGAGCGCTCCCAACCTCACATCCATCATCAGTTACACCACACACACACAATCCAGATCGGCCGATCTTAAGACTGACATTCCGTGGAAACTGAGATTTTGCAAAGGGTTGCCCACTTCCATTGGACTGAAACCATCAACTCATCTGGTACCTGGATCTTCAACAATTCACCCAAACCCCCCAGGTAAACTTTCGTAAGCATAACAAGGTCCTTCTCTCTACGTCGCCTTCATGGCCGGATTCCGCCTTACTGACAGCCTGCGGCTGTAAGATCAATTAGCAGCCAAGCCCAGTCAGCATGTGACAGTAACAGTCATTCAAAGCGGGGAGTCCTCTTCACCGCGGCCACCAAACGTCTAACAAAAGCTTTTACCTTGTTGCTTCAAAGTGAGGGAGTATTCATGGATGTGTTGCGGCGTCCCGCAGCACCAGGTACCTGGTTTGTGCAGCCCAGCGGACGGACATTAATCCTGCGGCATCCATGAGGTAAAGGAGCGTCCCATCAACCTCTTGCAGTTAGCCACGCCCACATACGCGTTACGCCCACATCACGTGGGCTTCTTCAGTGTGATGCTGCTGTGGATGAAAGGCAGTGGGCGTGCTCTCTCTTTTGAGCAGTAACTTTGAACCAAGCCTCGTTCTGACACACGGGACCGATCCTCCTCTTCACATTACTAGAGCTCACTCTGTTGTAACTATGCCTCGTTTTCATCATAGCAGGGAAGTACATACAATATACCGATATATCCATCTGCTATAGCTCATCAGATTACCACTTACACTTTTTCAGATTTCATGTGCATCTTGACGGGATCCTTGATCATAGGACCCCATAGTCCCATAATGTCGTTTTGCATAATAATTTCCACAAATTCTTACATGCAACCGACATACATTCTAAACGACTTTTGATGCTGCCTTAAAGGGGAACACTTCACTCCAGATCTCACAGCAATCCACATTCAGTTTCTCACCTACCACTCATTTATTTCTTATATGCAGGTAGAAAATGGACTAGATTTAAATCTGAATTCAATCCATTTGGAATTAATGTTCCCAAATTGTAAATCCACCTGTTCTCGATCTGGTATAGTAATTTTTCGTGATCACCCCCTCGTTTATTCCTTTTGGGTTTTAAGATCCCCTTGAACCGCAAACAATCTGGATTTCTATCATGAAACAAGGCAAAATGTGCACCCAGAGGACTTTTTTCATCTGCTTCTTTGATGTTGGTAACATGCTCCCCTATGCGTTCTTTCAGTTTTCTCTTAGTTTTTCCTATGTATTTAAGCCCACATGGGCACATAATCATGTAAATTACTCCCTCTGATTTACAATTGATAAAACTTCGTATCTCATATTCTCTAGTTTCTTTGGCATTCTTAAAAGTTTTTGTTCTCTCAACTAGCTTACAGTGTATACACGAGCCACAGGGAAACATTCCATTTGGTATTGGACCTAAAAAACCCCGTCCATCATTTTTCTTAGTGCTTTTAGAGTACACTTCGGCCCTAACCAATGTATCCTTTAAATTTGGTGCCCTTCGGGGAGTCAGAAGTGGGTATGGACCCACCGCCCTGAGTATATCAGGATCCAAACTCAGGACATGCCAGTGCTTCTGTAATACTCTTCTTAATTGGGGCCAGTGTGAACCATAAGTGGTGACGAGCCTAACCTTGTCATCACCCCTTTTCCTGGTCCTCTTTTTGAGACATTCCTCCCTATCAAGGGACGAGGCTTTTTCAAAGGCCTCTTCAAGAACATATTCAGGATACTCTCTTTTTCTGAAACGGTCACACATTTTAATCGCTTCCTCTTGGAATTCCTCATCTTTAGAGCAATTCCGTCGGACCCGTACAAGCTGGCCATAGGGTATCCCCCACTTCTGACTCTCAGGGTGAAAGCTTGTTCCATGTAAATAAGTATTACCTGCTGTTCTCTTTCTGTACAAAACTGTCTCGAGTCTATTATTTCCCTTTCTTATTTCCAAATCCAAAAAGGAAATTTTTTCCATACTTATAGTGAAGGTCACTCTTAAGTTCCTAGAATTTACATTTAGTCCCCCCAAAAACTCCAACAGAGCATCATGGGGACCTCTCCAGACGAGGAGGGCGTCGTCAATGTAACGAAGCCAGAGGGCCGCGTGCGCACCAAAAGCCGGTCGGCGATAGACATCCTGCCTCTCCCACGCTCCGAGATGCAAACATGCATAGGCCGGTGCGCACGCGGCCCCCATCGACGTCCCCCTCGTCTGTCGATACAACACCCCATCTGCTAGGAAACAATTATTTGTCAACACCAACTGTAAAAGATCAACGACCACCCGGTTTCTCTCGCCCATCCAGCCCCTGTATGAGTCAAGGAAATAACTCACCACCTCCACACCCACCTTATGGGGTATGGAGGTATGCAGGGACTCGATATCAATCCCCACCAGGTAGTCGGTGTCCTCCACTTCAAAGTCCTTGATCAAATTTAACAGTTCTCTGGTATCTCTAATAAAGGAGGGCAATTCCTCCACCAATCCCTTCAGATTCTCATCAATAAATGTCCCGATTTTTTCCAGCGGGCCATCAATTGCCGCCACAATGGGGCGGCCTGGAGGGCATTCCATATTTTTGTGTACTTTTGGAATTAGGTACAGAACTGGTATTTTGTAATGATCCAATTTCATAAACTGGTACTCACTAGCAGAAATTGCTCCTTGTGACAGGGCTATGTTCAGAATTTTATCTCTCTTTTTAATGATATCTGGAAAAGGATTCTCCCTTAGTCTGGTGTACGTCTCACTGCACCCCAACTGTCTATTCATCTCTTTAAAGTAAGCTTCCTTACTCCATAAGACAATGTTGCCCCCCTTGTCACTCCCCCTGATGATGATGTCCTCAGCCTCCTTGAGTTCAAGCAATGCCTGTCTCTCCTGTGGGGAGAGATTGTCAAACCGACTTCCCCAATAGATTTTTCCAAGATCTCTACTGACCAAGTCAGAAAAGATCTGTACACTCTTATTCATGGAGAGAGAAGGCATATACCTGGACATCTTTTTCAGGTCAGTATAGGCAACACCACCACCAGGGGGAGCTGTCACACAGTCACCTCCTTCATCAAGGAGGGTTTCAAGATCTCTTAGGGAGATTCTATCATCCAACGATCTAGTATTAGGACCTGCCTCAGCTGGTTCTTCTGGCGAAGGAAACTTTTCATTTTTTCCGGCAAACATTTTTTTTGAACAAAACCCGCCGTAAAAAGAATTGAATGTCTTTAAATGTGTCAAAGGGATCACCTCCACACACTGGGGAAAAAGATAGTCCCTTATTAAGGACTGAGACATGATGTTCTGACAGCGGAAAATTACTCAAATTCAAAATATTGTTATTATCCTCTTCACCTTCATAACCAGCCACGGTCTGTTCCTCTACTCTTTGTTTCTCTTCCCCTTTCTGTATGGTTGAACTCTCTTTTTCAGGATTGGTTGGGGGTCCCTGTCCAGCCTCTGCCGGGGGTTTCTGCGGGTATTCTCTCTTTGATCTATGTTCTTTTTCTTTTTGACTATTTTTTTGTTGTTGTTTGCTTTTTGGGCCTCTTCTTCGTCTTCTTCTTCCTCTTCTGTTCCCTCCTCGTCCTCTAAAAAAAGGACAGATTTACCAGAAGAGGAAGGAGACCCACCCATGCTATCTTCATCTTCTGTATCTTTTCCACTTCTACCCCTAGATCTAGATCTTGCCCGACCTGGCTTGCAATTGTAAAATTCTCCTTCCTTCCATTCCTTGATATCAATCTGAAATTTAGCTTGTTTCACCAATTTTATCCGTTTTTGAGTTAGTTCAACTTCTCGTTTAACCAGTTCATTCAAACGTTCAAAATCACTGTGTGACCGATAACATTCTAACCTCGCTACACTTTCTTTTATTTCTGATTGTAAACTCTCCAATTGTATTGTTTCTTCCTCAATCATGATTTTCATCACATTGAGATCGGAGGCAATTGCCATAGCCTTCCATTTGGTCATAAATCGTGGATTTTGAAGATGACCAGCTGGAACAAATCTATTTCTCATACCCCATGGCACCACCCCCTTATCAACATACGATTGTGTGGTGCTTATACTCCACTTCCGCCTTAAATGTCTTAGAGTGAGTTTCTTGTGTATTCTAAACAATCTTTTCAATTCCTGTACTTCATCATGATCATTCTCAGATGTCTCTTTAAACGCTGAGGAGATATCAGAGTCGATCTCAGTCCCCAATCTGTATGCCATTGTGAAACCCAGAGAGAGAGCACTCAACACTAACAATTAAAAACTTGGTGTGAACCCCTTACAAGGTTTGCAGTGGGAGGCTGGAGATGGAATTGTAATCAATTGACCTAGAAAGACCGTTCAACACAGAAATTGTGGATTCTACAAATTGGATAGTAATCTGGTGCACAGGTCCTTAATTAATTAATTCACCCAATTAAGGGGAAGGCAGGTCACCAAACAATATTAGCAACAACAAAAAACGAGTGACCACCACTCAAAGAATTATAAAAGTACAAAACTTTATTGGTCAATAACTCTTCCAAACCCCCAGCTGTTCCCCACAATTCAAACCTCCCCCCCCATAAAAAACTGCATAGGTTATTCTTCTAGGAGCGCTCCCAACCTCACATCCATCATCAGTTACACCACACACACACAATCCAGATCGGCCGATCTTAAGACTGACATTCCGTGGAAACTGAGATTTTGCAAAGGGTTGCCCACTTCCATTGGACTGAAACCATCAACTCATCTGGTACCTGGATCTTCAACAATTCACCCAAAACCCCCAGGTAAACTTTAGTAAGCATAACAAGGTCCTTCTCTCTACGTCGCCTTCATGGCCGGATTCCGCCTTACTGACAGCCTGCGGCTGTAAGATCAATTAGCAGCCAAGCCCAGTCAGCATGTGACAGTAACAGTCATTCAAAGCGGGGAGTCCTCTTCACCGCGGCCACCAAACGTCTAACAAAAGCTTTTACCTTGTTGCTTCAAAGTGAGGGAGTATTCATGGATGTGTTGCGGCGTCCCGCAGCACCAGGTACCTGGTTTGTGCAGCCCAGCGGACGGACATTAATCCTGCGGCATCCATGAGGTAAAGGAGCGTCCCATCAACCTCTTGCAGTTAGCCACGCCCACATACGCGTTACGCCCACATCACGTGGGCTTCTTCAGTGTGATGCTGCTGTGGATGAAAGGCAGTGGGCGTGCTCTCTCTTTTGAGCAGTAACTTTGAACCAAGCCTCGTTCTGACACACGGGACCGATCCTCCTCTTCACATTACTAGAGCTCACTCTGTTGTAACTATGCCTCGTTTTCATCATAGCAGGGAAGTACATACAATATACCGATATATCCATCTGCTATAGCTCATCAGATTACCACTTACACTTTTTCAGATTTCATGTGCATCTTGACGGGATCCTTGATCATAGGACCCCATAGTCCCATAATGTCGTTTTGCATAATAATTTCCACAAATTCTTACATGCAACCGACATACATTCTAAACGACTTTTGATGCTGCCTTAAAGGGGAACACTTCACTCCAGATCTCACAGCAATCCACATTCAGTTTCTCACCTACCACTCATTTATTTCTTATATGCAGGTAGAAAATGTACTAGATTTAAATCTGAATTCAATCCATTTGGAATTAATGTTCCCAAATTGTAAATCCACCTGTTCTCGATCTGGTATAGTAATTTTTCGTGATCACCCCCTCGTTTATTCCTTTTGGGTTTTAAGATCCCCTTGAACCGCAAACAATCTGGATTTCTATCATGAAACAAGGCAAAATGTGCACCCAGAGGACTTTTTTCATCTGCTTCTTTGATGTTGGTAACATGCTCCCCTATGCGTTCTTTCAGTTTTCTCTTAGTTTTTCCTATGTATTTAAGCCCACATGGGCACATAATCATGTAAATTACTCCCTCTGATTTACAATTGATAAAACTTTGTATCTCATATTCTCTAGTTTCTTTGGCATTCTTAAAAGTTTTTGTTCTCTCAACTAGCTTACAGTGTATACACGAGCCACAGGGAAACATTCCATTTGGTATTGGACCTAAAAAACCCCGTCCATCATTTTTCTTAGTGCTTTTAGAGTACACTTCGGCCCTAACCAATGTATCCTTTAAATTTGGTGCCCTTCGGGGAGTCAGAAGTGGGTATGGACCCACCGCCCTGAGTATATCAGGATCCAAACTCAGGACATGCCAGTGCTTCTGTAATACTCTTCTTAATTGGGGCCAGTGTGAACCATAAGTGGTGACGAGCCTAACCTTGTCATCACCCCTTTTCCTGGTCCTCTTTTTGAGACATTCCTCCCTATCAAGGGACGAGGCTTTTTCAAAGGCCTCTTCAAGAACATATTCAGGATACTCTCTTTTTCTGAAACGGTCACACATTTTAATCGCTTCCTCTTGGAATTCCTCATCTTTAGAGCAATTCCGTCGGACCCGTACAAGCTGGCCATAGGGTATCCCCCACTTCTGACTCTCAGGGTGAAAGCTTGTTCCATGTAAATAAGTATTACCTGCTGTTCTCTTTCTGTACAAAACTGTCTCGAGTCTATTATTTCCCTTTCTTATTTCCAAATCCAAAAAGGAAATTTTTTCCATACTTATAGTGAAGGTCACTCTTAAGTTCCTAGAATTTACATTTAGTCCCCCCAAAAACTCCAACAGAGCATCATGGGGACCTCTCCAGACGAGGAGGGCGGCGTCCTAGAAGAATAACCTATGCAGTTTTTTATGGGGGGGGAGGTTTGAATTGTGGGGAACAGCTGGGGGTTTGGAAGAGTTATTGACCAATAAAGTTTTGTACTTTTATAATTCTTTGAGTGGCGGTCACTCGTTTTTTGTTGTTCAAGTGTAAAAGGAGCCATATCGTAAATTCTGAGTTCATAAGTTCAGCTATATAGGCTGAGAAAGAGTTCAAATATCATCAGCCTCATACCTATATAAAAAGATTTGTCCTTATTCAAGCCCTTGTCCACATCTTTGAACCAATTTATAAATTTTGTTTCTGCTATTAATCGATCATTTGACGTTTTGAAGCCACCCTTCAGGGCAGTGACACGAAGATCATACATGCCGTGTCCGTTGGAATGAAAGTGTATAGCAACTGGGAGTTCAGATTTGGTATCATTTAAAACTTCTTGCTTCAATATATTATATACCCTATGTGAAGAGTACAGTGTGCACCAGCACCAGTACGCAGCACGGAAGCATTGCCCAGTGTGGGCCACCTGCAGAATGCTCTCATGCAGTAGCAATCATGGAGAAATGAGAAGTAGTGAGGCACTGCTGCATTAAAAGTCCTTTATTCCGGTTGGGTAGACACAATGGTATCAAGCAGTGGGGGTGATGAGGCCTTACAGCTGTTTTGCTAGGCTAACCTTGCTTCTTCAGAGGCAAACCATGTACATGTACGGAATAAAGGGCTTTTACAACAGCAGTGCCTCGCTACTTCTCATTTCTCTATATTATATACCCTATGATGAAGCCTTCTATATAGAATTTCTAGCCATGAAACTGTTAAATGGAAAGCATGCGGCAACTCTCCCCAGGGTCTCACAATGCAAAGCAAAGCAAAATAATTTGGGTCACAGTCGCTGTATCTATTACTGTAATATCTTAGGAATGATAAACTGGAGCCTGTGCATGTCACATGCATGAACGTAATCAATCAACCATAATACATCTTCAATTGAATATAATCAGCTAGTCCACATCCAGTTTGCAGGCTGCAGAAAATTCAATTTCAGCTAAATGATCTCCCTTTGTATTCCATTGTCCATGCCATTTATCAACATAAAACTCGGGTGACTCGGGAGATTCAGAATAAAAAGACAAAGATCTGTAATTAATATTTAACCTATTTTTGATCTAGATCTACTGGTAATAAACCCACAAACAATGCTCATTCATTAAAATGATCATCCTCTGTACTGGGACAGGCTGATTTCTTGACCTGTAATGAGTAATGAGGAGGCCTAGACTGGAGAGGGCTGTTGTGTTGGATGATATTTGAGAGTCACAGTGCTCTAAGAAGCACCTACAGAGTTTGCAAAGCTTCCTAAAACTGATAATTACTCACAACCATCGTTCTCAGCACATGGTATATTTACCCCATGGGGTAGGCATGTTGAGGTCATGGGATACTTGATCTTGTTGCAGTCATTATGGTAAGTTTTGAAATGTAAAAATGATAGCTCAGGTAAAAATAAACTCACACTGTTTGGAAAGCAAAAGAAGCCAGCACATATGCCATATTAAAGAATTCCCATGGTACGGGGACAGGTAAAATAGGGAAGGAACAGGGTCGTCGACCCAAGATTAATGCATTGCAAACAAACAAAAAAGCAATGGTTCCTTCTTAATAGTAATTAATGATAAAACTGGAATTACTGTGTGATGTTGCAAAGTATATGTTTATTGACCTATCATGATAGTTTAAAAACAATTAAAAACAAGGCATGATCACCCATTGGTCAGAGTCTCCTTAACCCCTTGCGTTCCAGCAGTCGCTGACCCCTGAAACTGCTGGTATCACAAAACGGCACTTACCGACAAATCGTTGCATATACCCGCCGCTATTGCCGGTCACTCCGCTCTCCCCGTATGACGGTGGAGCTCTGTGCGCCGGTCAGAAGCCACTTTCATTGGCTCCTGACCCTGTCCATCAATGTAAGCCAATGGGATTGGCTCAAGTGATCACGTGGACAGGAGCCAAATCGGCTTATCTTTTAGAGGAAGTTCTGAGTTCAGGTCTACTTTAAGTACAGGCCATGACTGCAGGGGTCGCAGTGGTTATTGTTTCCCACCCTGTTGTCACTGTATTCTTTCCTAAAGGAGTGCAAGCTGTCATAATAATGAGTAACAGTGGTGAGCAAAAATGATTGCTATAAGGGGCTGAGAGACAGACCTGCCCCTTCACCTACAAGGCACTACAGGAGGGAGCACAAGTAACAACCATGGTCACATCATCACTCCATTAATCACTGCAGGAGGGAGGGTGATTGGCATCATGGACCATAGATGCAGAAGGTGACAGGATGTTTTAACCTCCCTGGCGGTTTATTAAAATCCGCCAGGGGGCAGCAAATACGTTTTTTCCATTTTTTTTTTCATGTAGCTCGCTACATGATAGCCGCTGCTCGGCGGCATCCCCCCAGAACGGGGGATCTCTTGGATCCCCCCAAAGAACGGGATCTCTTGGAGGGCTTGACGCCATGGTGACGGGGCGGGATGACGTCGTGACGTCAAAGGGGAATCCGATCCACCCCACAGCGCTGCCTGGCACTGATTGGCCAGGCAGCGCACGGGGTCTGGGGGGGGGGCGGCTGCGGCGCGACGGATAGCGGCGGATCGGCGGGTAGCGGCGGTGATCGGAGGTTACACGCAGCTAGCAAAGTGCTAGCTGCGTGTAACAAAAAAAAAATTATGCAAATTGGCCCAGCGGGGCCTGAGCGGTGCCTCCCGGCGGCATAGCCCGACCTCAGCTTGGGCTTACCGCCAGGGAGGTTAAATATGCAACACCTGACCTCTAGAACAGGTGGGAGAAGGAAGAGCAGGTTTTACCAGTGAAAATAAGGTATTTGTCAGCACCTAAACACACGATTACTGTTTATGGGGGATACTGCTTGGGGAAAATGCAGGGAGCTATGGTATTTCATAATTCCTGTAATGTTACTTTAATAGACTTGCATGCACACTCCTGCAATGAGAACTTTTGGGAGACTGTGCTAGTGACTGCAGTCTCTCTAGTGCTAATCTAATAACCTTTCAGTAACCTCATTCTAATATGATCCAATCAAGGGTTTCAAACATCTTCCAACTGAAATAGGGAAATTTAAGAAAGCAAGGCCTATGTTCAGTTTCACTTGCCCAATGATCTTGAGCCTGTAAGAATCTTAAATGTACTATGTATAAGCTGACCCGCGTATAAGCTGAGATACCCACTTTTTCTTTTGAAACCAGAAAAAAAATGATTGACTCATGTATAATCCCCTCCCCCATATAACCCCGTCCACAGGATAAATAGCCAGAGGTGCCCCCGTACTAATTTTGAATTACTAAACAATTGGACAAGCACCATCCAAATAATAACACACACGGGACAGAGGAACACACACACACGGGAAATAGGGTCACACACACACGGGACAGAGGTACACACATGCACAAGGGACAGAGGGGGACAGAAAAAGTAAATAGGGGGAAACACAAAGGACAGAGTAGGAACTCACATGGGAAAATGTGAAGAAATACCAGGGATAGAAGGGGCAAAACCAGGGACAGAGAGGGAGAAAACACAAGGGGCAGAGGAGGTACACACAAGGGCAAAACAGGAACACACAAGGGACAGAGGAGAGACATAAAAAGGGACAGTTGTAGGACACAATGGAAAGGGGACACACAAGGGCCATAGGGGGAAATACAAGGGGATGAAGAGGGGCACACACAATATAAAAAAAGTGGGGTTCACACAAGGGACAGAACATAGACAGCCACTAGGAAGGCTAGATATTCACATGACAGGCTAGACTGATTGAATGATAGAATTAGCCAAAACAGATGAATTGTACTCTGATGCAGCCCATAGAACTGTCAAGAAAGCATGGGGGGAAAAGCCTCAAACATTGCTTACCTAATCTGGTGCTTTTGATGTTTGCAGATCTCTTGTGAATCTCTTGTGGTTGGTTACTTCAGGATGGCAAGATGGAGCACTTGCTTTGGAAGGACAACCACCCAGGAAAAAAGGAAAAATATTGGTCAAAAATATATATTGATTGATTGGAAAGATACAAGAGAGATAGAAGGGACAGAGTGGCGAAATACCAGGGACAGAGAAGGTACACACAAGGGAAAGAGGAGAGACACACAAAGAGACAGAGGGAGAACATATAAGGGACAGAGGAGAGAAATACAAGGGACAGAGGACAGACTCAACTGAGAAAGAAGAAGAACACACTAGGGCCATAGGGGAACATACAAGCAAAAGAAGAGGGGGACACAAAAATATATTGGTCATAAAAACGTCATTGACAGTAAACTCTTACTGGAAAATCTAATGGAATTTGTGATGGAAAAATGGCCTCTCTTCCGTACATTATTGTAAATGGCAAAAACTTGGTTACTGAGTGCCACTTTGAACTAATTCCAAATAGAACTGGTTCTAAGAAATCAGCCCATGTTTCAGGTAAATCCTGGACCAGCTTTTGCAAAGACCTTTTTATGAAAAAAAAAATATATATTTATCTCTTGTATAAAACAAAACAAAAACTAACCAAAAAATAGCTGGAAACGTACCTTTTATTGTCTGATCTGTCTTTTCATCGAATTCATTTGTCTGTGGATGATACACAGCAGTTACAATGCGCTCAATTGATAGGTACTTACATAAGTTAAAATTAAGCTGTAAACATAGAAATAACAAAAAATAGGTGTTACATTTGTAGCCAAGAAAATTAAAATTCACAATTGTTTTATTTAAAAATATAATCTACAGTAAACAAACTTACCTCATTCACAAATTCTCAACACTGATCCGATAAAAGTCGTATTGGACAGCCATGATTGTATATCATTTTCATTATAGCTAGTGCTACTTAAGTTGCTCACTTTGTTTTAAAAGGATAGGCCTCAACTCACTTTGAGAAGTAGTCGGTTGCTGAAAATACATACTTATAACCATTTTTTTGTAGTAGGCCAAGGACCAATTAAGTCCATTCCAATTAATTCCCAAACTTCAGAAACCTAAGTAAAAAAAACAAAACAAAACAAATAAAACACAAAAAAATAACATTTCATCTACTTCACATTATTATGTAAAATTTAATATATTGGAAACCGGAAGCAAACGTATGGAAAACTGCACAATTGTACTGCTCAACAATAGACCACACTCAGAACATCTCTGCTGTAAATGATAAGCAACAGCAAAATAACCTTTAACGAAATAAAAAAATATTTTTGGTAAAGCTGATTGAAATCCAGGAATATCATGTAACTCCAATGTGTCTACTTCCTGCTTTCATGGAAACAGACATATGACGACAGAAGGCAATCTCAATATAGGTTTACAGCAATTCTTGAAGATGGAAAATTGCAGTGCAGGATCCCAGGGAGGTAAGTAAGTGCAGGCGCTGTTGCAGGCTCTCTGAGGGTATGATTGTTTATGAGCTGTAAGGGTCTAAAACAGGGGTAGGGAACCTTTTTGGCCGAGAGAGCCATAAACATATTTTAAAATTAAATTCTGTGAGAGCCATACAACATGTTTAACTAAATACAAGGTAATGTGTACATTTTATGCAAAACAAACACTTTTAAACTACAATAAGTGTCTGCATTCTTTTTAACAACGTTGTTATGCAGTTGCTAACGGTTAGCAACTGCATAACATTATTAAAAAGAATTTGGATACTTATTGTTTACCATTAGCACCTGATAAATAAAGTACTTCTTACCCTGCATTAATGGGACTTCTGGAGCTGCATGGTTTTGCTGATGGCTTTGTAGTCTGGTTGATACGTGGTGAGGCAGAGCTTCATGCAGGCGTTGAGACTTCCATCCGTTAAACGTGATCACAGGTTAAACTTAATGTGCTTTAGATGTGAGAAAGACTGCTCACATGCATATGTAGAGCCAAACATCGTCAGTACAGCAATACTCACACGCTGCAGTGTGTGGTATGTGATGGGAAGAGCGTTCCAAGTTTTGAGAATCAGGTGGTCCGCGTGTTCAAGTTTTCTCATTTCTGCCCACGTGTGTTTGCTCGCCAACTCTGCTTGCTGGCATGCAAGTCTTTCCAAATCTTCATTCAATGTCTTGAACTTATTCACCCACACGTCTGAGGCCTTCAGTTCAGCAGCTTGTAGCTCAAAATCTCTGACAGAGACGCCGGGGATGTAACTAAGGTCAGTGCTGACCACTGCACACTCAAGTGGATGGGTGATAAACTTAAAAAGACGAGTGCGCTCACGAAATTCTCCAAAGCGCACTTTGAATGACTGCAGGAGATTAGATGTGAAGCCTGCTAGCTGCTGAAGATCAAGATGTTGAGCAGGGTCACTTGCTGTGCATTCATCTTTAAACTCTCCCAGTTTTTCAAAGTGTAGTAAACGACCTGATTCAATGTCGGTGATGAACAGTTCTAGCTTGTTTTCAAATGCGAACACTGCTTGTTGAAGGGATAAGACTGTATTTCCAACGCCTTGCATTTTCACATTGAGCTGGTTCAGATGTTCAGTCATGTCCACAAGATAGTAGAACCTCAGGAGCCACTCAGTGTTTGCTAACTCAGGATGCTCAACATTTTTCATTGCAAGAAAAGTCCGGATTTCGCTCAGACAAGCTGCGAAACGGCTGAGCACCTTTGCTCTTGACAACCAACGCACATTGCTGTGCAGAAGCAGACCAGGATAATTATTCCCAACTTCCTCCAGCAGTGTTTTAAACTGACGATCATGTAAAGCTCGTGCAGCTATAAAGTTTACCACCCGAATGACCAGTGACATCACCTCACCAAGCTGTTCGCCACACATCTCCTGATGTAGGATGCAGTGAAAATTTAGAATGGGTCTCTTTTCATGTTCACAAAGAAGCGATACGAATCCTCTGTTTTTCCCCACCATGCACGGAACACCATCAGTACACACCGAAATAAGTTTATCCATAGGTAGATTTTGTTCTTTAGCGAACTCAGTGAAAGCCTTGTATAAATCTTCCCCTCTTGTTGTCCCTTTCATAGGCAAAATAGCAAGACTTTCTTCACGTATTTTGTCACCGACAGCATACCTTGCAATCACACTGAACTGGGATACATGGCTTACATCTGTTGAATCCAAAGCGAGAGAAAAGAATAGTGCTGTGTTTATGTCCTTCACTTGTGTTGCCTTAATTTTATTTGCCATCATGATGGTACGATCGTGAACAGTTCTTGCCGACAGAGGCATGTCTTTTATTTGTTTGATTATCTTGTCTTTATCCAAAAAGTCGTCAAAAAGTTCATTGGCAACATCAAGCATGAATGTTTTGGCATACTCCCCATCTGTGAATGGCTTTCCGTGTTTCACAATTGCTAAAGCACCAGCAAAGCTAGCTGAATTCCAGTCACCTTGTTGGGTCCAAACACGGAGTTGCTGTTGACTAGCTTGCACTCTACCCAGAAGCTCTTTACATGCTTTCTTCCTGCTGTCCCCCACCGGATATTTTGATGCAAATGTAGTATGGCGTGTTTCAAAGTGCCGCTGTAAATTAGACCGTTTCATTGATGCAATTTTAGCGTTGCATAGTAGACACACTGCAGAACCTTCTCTCTCCATAAAGGCGAATTCCTCTGTCCGCTCCGGCTGAAAAGTACGATACTGATCATCTTTTTTTCTTTTAGCCATCTTCTGCAATCAGCTTGATGACTGAGGTAAGGAGGATACCACCTTAGTTTGTGGTCCGTGGGGCAGGGGCAGGGCAGGGTAGAGATAATGAAGGCAGGGTAGCCAATTGCGAGTGTAGCTGGTGGGAAGTTCTGTAACAGCCCGCCAAAGCTGGTTAAAGCCTCCGACACAATTCAAACTCCTATGGAGAAATTATGAGACAAAATTGCCATGTTTGACTCCACCTCAACACAGACCATACAGTCAAACATTGTTACTTGCTATCTACTGACTACTATGGTAGGATTAGGTTGTAAACTCCTGGGCAGGGGGAGATGGCTAGGAGTGGTGGGTTGGGAAGGCCGGTCAGTGGACAGGGGCAAAACTAGAAATCACTGGGCCCCCCCTTCAAAAATTTGGATGGGGCCCCCCATAGGTGCCAAATAATCGTAATGGGGCAGCATTTCACTATAAAATAATCGTAATGGGGCAGCGTTTCACTATAAAATAATTGTAATGGGGCAGCATTTCACCATAAAAAAATTCGAATGCAGCAATGTTTCACGAGAAATTAATCGTAAAGTGGGCAGCATTTCATCATAAAATTGTAAAGTGGGGAGCATGTCACCATAAAATAATCGTACAGTGGCCAGCATTCACCAGGAAATAATGGGAGCGGAAGGTCAGGGTGTGGAGAGGTAGGTCAAGGTGCTGGGTTGGCAGGTGATATTGCTTGTTGGGTGGGGGAAACAGGTGAGGTGCACAATAGTCCACATGGTGGAGGGCCGGCCGACCACAAAATGCAAGCTCATTGGCAGAAGATTTCCCCACAAATGCAATCTCATTGGCAGACGATTTCCCCACAAATGCAATCTCATTGGCAGAAGATTTCCCCACAAATGCAATCTCATTGGCAGAATATTTCCCCAAAAATGCAATCTCATTGGCAGAAGATTTCCCCACAAATGCAATCTCATTGGCATAAGATTTCCCCACAAATGCAATCTCAACTCTGGACTGGATATATACCAGTTACTTGCAAAAGGCGATAGGAGAGGGTAAAGGGCATTTAAAACAATAACAATGTCAATGGCTCACCTTACATAAAAGACACGGTGCAGGCAGTGTAATCATCCAGACTCCAGTCCAGGCAAAAGTAGGTGGTGGTGTAATTTACCACCGTGTAAAGCTCTGGCTGGCTGACAGTGGCTGTTCTCTTGCCTCTCGGTAGCTTGTGCGTGCTGCCTGGTGGCTGTAGGCCTAGCTCAGCTAGCTGGCTGCGGCTGCCAGTGCCTCTGGCTGGCTCTCTGCCTGTTTCTGGGACAGGGACTCTCCAGGTGAGGTGACTGACTGAGTGACTGACCCACCCCCAACTGAACTGACCAGTGACTGACCCACCCCCAACTGAACTGACCAGTGACTGACCCACCCCCAACTGAACTGACCAGTGGAGTGACCTGACCACGGGCGGGCAGCGGCAGTACGGCACTCACTCACTGCTGCTGGCTTAGGCCTAGGCTGGCTAGACCAGTAGTGTGGGCCCCAACTGAACTGACCAGTGAGTGACTGACCCACCCCCAACTGAACTTGACCAGCAGCGACTGACCCACCCCAAGCCCCAACTGAACTGACCCACCCCCAACTGAACTGACCAGTGACTAGACTAGACTGACCAACCCCCAACTGGACTGAACAGTGACTGAGTCTGACCCACCCCCAACTGAACTGACCAGCAGTGACTGACCCACCAACTGAACTGACCAGTGACTGTTTGACCCAGACCCTCCCCCAACTGAACTGACCAGTGACTGTATATCTGAGTCTGACTGACCCAGTCCCGACCCACCCCACAACTGAACTGACCAGAGAGTGGACTGGACCTGGAGTGACCTCCTGAAGTTACCACAGACGGCGGCAGTACGACGGGCTCTCACTCACTGCTGCTGCTACACTACTGCGCTCCGGAGCGACTGGCAGTAATGGCTGCGTAGGGTGTGGCTGCCTCTGGGTCGCACGTCGTCGGGTCAGCTCCTCCCCCCCGCCAAGCGTGATGGATGTGCTGCCTCTGTTCCCGCTGGCTGCGCCGAAGTCTACGCGTGACATCACACACACACAGCGCCAGCGAGATGGAGGAGAAAGGCGGAATTCTGGCAGGGGAGGCGGTGCCGATAAAGACCCGGCATGGAGGCGGCGGCGCAGATTTCAGAAGTAAACACAGGCTCTCTGGCCGCTCTGTCACACGTATTTTAGCGAGCCAGAGAGCCATATGCAGGCATGAAAAGAGCCATATATGGCTCGCGAGCCATAGGTTCCTGACCCCTGGTCTAAAAGCTAAAGAAAAATTCTACAGCTTTTACACCCTAAAATTAGGAAAGAATAATTTTAATTGTATTTCACTTACAAATACATAATTACAATTACAAATGCATGCATTAATGGCCCCATGATCATTCACCGGCTGCGCTGCGCTGGTACAATTACCGTCCGTCCCGTGCCCGCCTGCTTCCGGCTCTCCGCTCTGCCTACAAACACTGAGGCTGGCTGGCTGAGCGTCGCCGTTGCCATGGTAAGCAGACGCTCTCCAGCCCAGTCCTCAGCGACCCTCTCCAGCCCAGTCCTCAGCAGACGCTCTCCAGCCCAGTCCTCAGCGAGAGAGCGAATCAGCAAGCGCCAGCGTCCCCTGTTGTTCCGTCCTCTGTCCTCGTCCTCAAGTCAGCTGCTGCTGACGTCATTGCCCCTCGCTCTCCCCCTCCCTCTTCGCTCAGTCCTGGTGAGAGAGAGAGCGCACAGGGCAGGCTGAGGCAGGTCCAGGTCAGTCAGTGAGAAGAGAAGCCTGGAGATGTGAAATATCTATATGATCATTACATGTGCATATAATGTATATGTGTATAACATCACTGTAATATATATACATATTGTGACAGGGTGTCACAATGTTTAGCAGAGAAAGTGCTGGATGGTGTATACATTGCACCAGGATTCCAGCACTTCATGTGTTAAAAGGCTCCAGGAATGTTGTTGTTTTCTTCTTTCCTGAAGCCTATTGGAAAAAAGGAAACCAGTTTAGGGTCCTGGAGCCAGTCAGGGAAGAGCTGGGTGGGTTCCCTGACCACCTGGAGTCAGTCCGGGTTTTACCTATCTGTGTGCTGCTCTCACAGGTGTAGTATTTAAGTTAGCAGGCTTGACAATGGGAGAGCTTCCTGTATGCAGTCTGCCTGAAAGCTGCAAGTAAAAGGAGCTCTGTGAGTGATTGCAAACCTGCTAAACTGTAAGTGGCTCTGTTTTGTTTCATGGACTGTGATCAAATATATTTGTGTTGCTAGTATATATAGTACTGCTGAGTGAGGTAGGCAGGAGCCAGACGGCTATGTTTATTTTCCTTTTTGTTTATTATTTTGAGCAACTTGCAAATAAGGCCTGAGCAACAGACTGGCTTTTATGACAATAACTGTTTTTGTATGATTGATTCCTGCAAGAGGCTGCAACAGTTCACAATATACAGTGGCTTGCAAAAGTATTCGGCCCCCTTGAAGTTTTCCACATTTTGTCACATTACTGCCACAAACATGAATCAATGTTATTGGAATTCCACGTGAAAAACCAATACAAAGTGGCGTACACGTGAAAAGTGGAACGAAAATCGTACATTAATCCAAACATTTTTTACAAATCAATAACTGCAAAGTGGGGTGTGCGTAATTATTCAGCCCCCTGAGTCAATACTTTGAAGAACCATTTTTGCTGCAATTACAGCTGCCACACTTTTAGGGTATGTCTCTACCAGCTTTGCACATCAAGATACTTAAATCCTTGTCTATTTTTCTTTGCAAAACAGCTCCAGCTCAGTCAGATTGGACAGCGTTTGTGAACAGCAGTTTTCAGATCTTGCCACAGATTCTCGACTGGATTTAGATCTGGACTTTGACTGGGCCACTCTAACACATGGATATGTTTTGTTTTAAACCATTCCATTGTTGCCCTGGCTTTATGTTTAGGGTTGTTGTCCTGCTGGAAGGTGAACCTCCACCCCAGTCTCAAGTCTTTTGCAGACTCCAAGAGGTTTTCTTCCAAGATTGCCCTGTATTTGGCTCCATCCATCTTCCCATCAACTTTGACCAGCTTCCCTGTCCCTGCTGAAGAGAAGCAACCCCAGAGCATGATGCTGCCACCACCATATTTGACAGTGGGGATGGTGTGTTCTGAGTGATGTGCAGTGTTAGTTTTCTGCCACACATAGCGTTTTGCATTTTGGCCAAAAAGTTCCATTTTGGTCTCATCCGACCAGAGCACCTTCTTCCACATGTTTGCTGTGTCTCCTACATCAGGCTCGTACTGACCCAGCGAACTAGCGTGGAAAAGTTCGGTGGGCCCTTTATAAACAGTGTGACGTCACCTGTCACATGACCCAGGGGCCCCCTCTCCTCTCTCTCTGTTCAGGACAGCGGCAGAGAGGACTAGTAGGCAGGCCACGGTGACGTCATCACGGGGGCGGAGATACGCATGCCACCTACAAGATCACTGAGTGACATGCTCTGCAGCTCCGCTCGCATCACAGAGACGTCACTTCCCTCCGCTCAATTCAAGCCAGCAGGAGATGGAGGGATAGGGGTGGTCAGAGCCTGGCCTGCTGTCAGTCTGCCCGAGTCGCCAAGATGCCTCCCGCAGCCAGGGAACTGTGCCTGGGGGAATGAGAGTCTCAGACTGTGTGTGTCTGAGCCTGGGAAGAGGAGACCATGCCCAGCGGTGCACGAAATGAGAGCCCAGCAGCCGAGGAAGCTGTGTGGTGCAAAAGTGAAAGTGGAGTCAGCCAAGGAGGGGGCCGACATCTCTCCTTCCTCCCTTCCTCTCCTCAGTCCAGTCACTGGCAGTGAGGCTGCATTCAGCACGGTAAGCTGTTGGCTCACATTATTCTCCCTCCTGTCTTTGATCTTTCCCCCTCTGCCTGCCTATTCCTCCCTCTCTGCTCTCCACAGTGTTATAAACTGTTCTAATCACCTTTTTCCGGCACCAGCAACTCAGCAGCAAGAGTTACACACACGACTCATCACAGCAAGCAGGAGATAGACTTTCTCAGGCTTCTTCAATATTCACGTTATTTATTCAGGAAACAGAAATACAGATAGATACAGTTCATCATATCCTAGCCACGCCAATCTTCATGTTGCGTTACAAGCTTCTTGATTAAACTTCCTGCTGAAGTCAATCAGGTACCTTCTTTCTAAACTACGTTACACTAGACTACCTATGTACAGCATACATTATATCAGATTACATATAGAATGAAAATACTTAGAGGTCCTTGTCAGCATTTAGAGCTAGTGTGAAAGTAAGAAGCAGAGTGGGCTCCAATCGCCCACCCGGGGTTTAATACCGACTAGGAAAGAGTTAAATGTGACATCATCTTCGCCATCCCCTAGACCAGACTATTGGTTGAGCCCCCTCGTGGTGTCATAATACCCACCTACTCGATTAATATTCAATGTCACCTTTCCCTTACATACTGGAATTTGGTATTTTGGTAAACATGGCCTATGTTGATTGTTCCTGTGGTGTACGTGTTGAGGTCAGAGTAGGCCGGTGGCCTTCTTTTAGGAACATGTTCTCAGTATCTACGTGTATCCTCTGCTACACGCAGACCCTGAGATGCTTCTGCCTGCATCACAAGAACTCTATTTATTTTAAAGGCATACACTGCGGACAAGCCTTTTACCTAAACTCAGGCCAAATAACTGAGGCCTACTTAAATTATAACAATCCCCCCTAAAATGGCTTGATCCGCAGATCCCCGCTTCTGAACCCCCCAGTACCTGGTTTCGTTTCTTTATGTTTCACTTTTCGATGTTCGTGCTCACACAACTTCTCTGCTCTAGGCGGTTATCCCTGGGAGAGAGGGCAAGACCTCTTGGTCTTCCTGTAACCAGGCTCTCTGGGGATGCCCTACTTCTAAGTCCCTCTAGACCACATGCTCAGCATTTGCGTCACTTGCGTATCACTCACAAACTTGCATGACCACAGAAAAGTGAAACTAGTTTGGTTGTTACACAACGGAGCAGTGCCAGGTGCCTTCTAAAAGAGCGCCTTTATACTATCAGCTCCATCACCGGTACTACTACACCTATACCCGTAACCCTGTATATCCCTTAATTTGAAAATATTGGTTCATGAGATTGTTTATGAGGCACCAATCTCTTGACCAAGTTAATTTGTTTGCGTAATTTTACACACAAACTCACCTGTATAATGATTCCCAAGATTGCCACCCCCATCCAGACGACCAGTGGGTGTAGGAAGAACTTGTCAACTGCAGAGGCCCAGTCCGAGTGTCCCTGGAACATCGCCGGAAACCTTTTCCACCAGGTCAGACTGGAACTCACCTGCTTATTTTTGTGTTCTACCTCGTTAAGATCACCTGGATCATGGTGAAATCTTACCTCTAACTTAGTGTACTGCTTGTTTAACCGTTGTAACAAAGTGTGGTCGTCTTGGATCAAACCCTGTTCCCCTTTGTCCCATGTCGTGTTCTCTTTCAGGATGGGAACTTCACGTGAAACTTTGAACTTTAGAGTTCTCTCAACAATTTTAGAAATAACGTCATCAAACTTGGATGACTGGATCCATATGGGATCTCCGCTCACCCAATATGTTCCCCTTGACAGATCCCCCTTATCGGAACAATTGTCAAAATGTACCTTGAATGTGTCCTTAGACATGATGCTAAAAAAAACAAACCTTTCCTTCAGCCACCGGAACTATCGGTTTGACTTCAGGGTGGATCTTTTGAATGGTAGCCTCGCATTCTGTGTTATTGAGCCAGCAGGCTTCTTCACTAAATTTGACTTGCCCCGGCAAACACAGGTACCTCTGGGAGAATTGCCCGCATGAGGACAACTCTACTCGTTTCACCTCCCTGTCTAGCACCAAAAAAGGTTGACCTCTCAGGTCATGGTGTAAGACATGTGTTGAGGTGGGAACTAAGGAAGTGGCGGTGCCTAAAGGAATGTTGCACCTTTTCCATTTGTTCACCCAAACATCTCGAAGCTTCCATGCAAAAGATCCTTCTCCAGAAAAATCGATATACCTCCCCTTGTCCAATCTCAGTTGTACAGGATCTTTAAGCATCTCCCTGACAAAATATGTCCCCAACTGTCCTGATTGGATCTCTTCCCCCCTTATGTCCTGAGGCACAAAATGTACCTGAGGGCGGGAAGACTGTACTCTCTGCAATCTTTCAATTAAGAGTACCTCTTCACTTACCCAACTAGCATGAGGATAAGCGACTGCATATGGACTGCGTAATATCGTCCCCTGTGGTGACCCGTGTAGTGTGAATGGGGTTCCCTGTGTTGGCTTTCCCTCCCCCGGGACCGCTCTCCCCACCCTCTTTGTCACCTGGAAATGTGGCTTGATCTCGATTTTTACTTCTTGTTTCGAGAACCACCAACCCTCGGCTTTCCAGCCTTTACATGTGTATAGTTGTTTCAGAGACACCCCCTGTTGGTAACCCCAGAGTGTGATGTTGTCCCCTGCGTCTCTCCTGTAAGAGAATTGACGCCTCCTGCTCGCTCCTCTCCAATCTGGAACCATCTCACTCTGTATAACCAAGACAAGGTACCCCTGAATCACACACTCCACCTTTTGCATGTACCCATTGTACTGCAATGTACCCTTTAACAAACCTTTGGATCGGTGCATCGATTCTGGGAGTGTGACATTCAATAGCAGATTTACACTGCCATTCAATTCATACTGCCCGCACACCTGACCCTTCAGACCTGTCACCCACCTTGTGCCATGAAATTTGTTTTCACCTGGCACAAGTGCTCTTTTCCTCCATCCCTGCTTGGTCCATCTGTGCCAAGCGGAGGGAGGTGTGAAAGGATTAGTACCTTTGTCACCAAACATTAACATGCTTGGGCCTTGCATTTTCATTAACCCCTTATTCTACATGAGAATGTCCTCTCTTCGTTCTCCTAGGACGAAATGGCAACCTAGGATCACCATCAGCACGGTACTCTTCATTATAAAAGCACCTCCTTGGGAAAGAAAAACATTAGCAATTTGCACTATGCTTTGCACAGTCACTTTTTTTTGTCGGTTTCCGATCTCAGGAACCTCGTTTTTTAGTCTCTTTCCAATTTCAGGAATCTCGTTTTTTAGTCTCTTTCCAATTTCAGGAATCTCGCTGTTCTCCAAACTCAGATTGGCATCTGGAACCTTTCGCTTATCCGACTGACATCTCCATCTTTGCTGCCAGCACTGCTGCTGTCTCGAGTCCATATTGCCAAACTCCTGAAATCGAAATACAAACAAATCATTTCTTATTAATGATTTGGGATTCGCCCTGCGGCTTGTACTCTGTACACTTTAAATTGATCAATATATACCGTAATTGATCTCGTTGCTTTATGGTTCTCATCTCATGAACTCTGTTTACTCTTTTTGGTAGATTGGAGTTAAACTTCTCTCCTCTACCTAAGTACTAAAGTACTATCCTCAGTACTTACCTATGTAAAATATGCTCCCGCGGACTTCACCTTTGGAAGCTCTCACCTCATTGCAAGCTCCCTCCACATCCCCCCCTATCTGTACATACGCGGCCGTCGCATGCACAGATTACGGATGCCACACACCTGTTGTTGCTTTGCAGGTGAGCCTGCAATGCTCTTACTCATTATCGCATTTACTTATCTAGAACCTCATTGTGATACCAGCTCTGCTAGAAGTTCTGTGTGTTGTACCCTCTGACCAATGTTTGCCGTGCTACTACCCCCATCCTACAAAAAAAAAAAATGGCTGCTTCCCTGTAGGAAGGAGCACTTTGCACTTAAACTACACAGGGTGCAGGGCTAAGCATTCCAGCATCAAATGCCTGTATGCAGATCCCTGAATGCCCACTTGGTAGGTAGTCGTCTGGCAAACCTGTACTGATACACTGTCACTCTGTAAATGGCAATTCTTTCATCTTTATAATTGCCCCATGAACTGCTGTCAGTTCTTGTTCTTTGTGCTACACTTGATAGGAGCTGGAAAAAACATATTTGACCATTCAGTGGACGGAAAAACGCATAAAAAAACAGCCCCAGCCCAGCATTGACCTTTTAGTCAAACTCTGGACCTGTCCACGACAAAAAAACGGAAAAAAACATCACCGCTCTGCAGCCACGGCGACGGATACCTGGATTAGTCAACTCCCTTTTTTCCAACTCCGGCACCCCCTGATGCACTGTCCCCCCTTTACTCTATTGGGAACTCATGCTGCACCACCCGTTAAGGTGCCTCACTTAAAGGAATAATCCCATAAGCAACTCAGTACAGACACTTTCCTGATCTGCGCTGCTACGTGTCTCCCTGCACCTAGCTGGGAAACACTTCCTATCCGTGACCATGCTAGTCTCACACAGCAACAGCTTGGTGCACGTATTCTGCCATTCCTTTCCCTGGACCCAGGGAAAGGCTCTGGGGAAATACTTCGGGATCCGCGATACTCAGTAGAATGTCTCTGTATTTCTACCCCCCTTCCTTTCAGCTGCTCTGCACGGAGCCGCGAGCACAGCCTGACGTGACGTGGATCCCCCCAGCCCCTCCTTCCCCCCTCTGCCATGACGTGTGGGGGCCATGACTCTTGGGGGCGGGCCCTCCCCAATGCCGCCATCCCCAATGCCGCCATTTTGAGTCCTGGACTGCCAGCTAAGATGGCTGCTCCCATAGCAACCTCTCAATCCTATAAACATTAGGAGAAAAAACAAACTCGAACAGAACACATTTTATGCATAAGAAGAAAGAACCTACTTCAACAGCTAACTCATGCATTAAACCTTACACACTTCTAACAACTCACAGCTTACAACTGGACTGTCTCACACTCCCTCTTTCCTCTCTCCCCCCCTCTACTACTCGAAAGCCGACCCCCTCCTCTTCTGCGGGGCGCTCTACTCTAGACTGCAGCCCTGCTGGCATCACTCCAAGCTGTCCTCACCCCTACGCAGACAGCTTCTCTGAGAAAGCGAGAGAGAGAAAAAACAAAACAAACCCAGCAAATACCACCGTTAACAACTGTCCAGCGGAAAAAAAAACATGCCTGTGACAAATGTGGATGTAACCACAATCGAAACCCTAACATACATTACAGAAACATTAAAGCTAGTACTATGTACGCTTTACACCGAAGGTAAAGAAATACGCAGACTCCAAGCTGCAACACAGATAATGCAATATAACAACGTAAATCATACATGCCTGATCCGCGGACTCTTGGCAATTCATCAGCTTTCGCAACTTTTCCCTGCGAAACTTCTGATTGGACCCCCTGGAACTCCTGAGCGTAATCTCTCTGGCTCAGTGGATCGGCTTCTCCAGCGGCAGTTGCGACCAGCCTCCCTCGGAGCATTCCAGCACCTGCGATCCTGTTTTAGGCTTGTAACTGCTGTGCACCTGCAGCTAAAGTTTAACGTCCAAGAGTTTCGCCGCTGATTTCCTCGAATTGCAGCCCGTGTGCTAGCTCACGCACACTCCCCACACCACTTATCAGCTTGATAAGCTTTCCAGTCCGCGTCTATTCCGCTTGTGTCACTGTGGAATGTCTTGAAAACTTCGGCCCCTGGCCCCTGTCTGCCTGTTTTGCTAGACAGCGAAGGGTTTAATCGACACCATTGTTATAAACTGTTCTAATCACCTTTTTTCCGGCACCAGCAACTCAGCAGCAAGAGTTGCACACACGACTCATCACAGCAAGCAGGAGATAGACTTTCCCAGGCTTCTTCAATATTCACGTTATTTATTCAGGAAACAGAAATACAGATAGATACAGTTCATCATATCCTAGCCACGCCAATCTTCATGTTGCGTTACAAGCTTCTTGATTAAACTTCCTGCTGAAGTCAATCAGGTACCTTCTTTCTAAACTACATTACACTAGACTACCTATGTGCAGCATACATTATATCAGATTACATATAGAATGAAAATACTTAGAGGTCCTAGTCAGCATTTAGAGCTAGTGTGAAAGTAAGAAGCAGAGTGAGCTCCAATTGCCCACACGGGGTTTAATACCGACTAGGAAAGAGTTAAATGTGATATCATCTTCGCCATCCCCTAGACCAGACTATTGGTTGAGCCCCCTCGTGGTGTCATAATACCCACCTACTCGATTAATATTCAATGTCACCTTTCCCTTACATACTGGAATTTGGTATTTTGGTAAACATGGCCTATGTTGATTGTTCCTGTGGTGTACGTGTTGAGGTCAGAGTAGGCTGGTGGCCTTCTTTTAGGAACATGTTCTCAGTATCTACGTGTATCCTCTGCTACACGCAGACCCTGAGATGCTTCTGCCTGCATCACAAGAACTCTATTTATTTTAAAGGCATACACTGCGGACAAGCGGACAAGCCTTTTACCTAAACTCAGGCCAAATAACTGAGGCCTACTTAAATTATAACACACAGCACCCTTCCCCTGCTGGGCGTTTATTGTGCTGGTTGTTCTAATCTATATGGCCACATGTTAGTTTATTTTTCTACTAGGTTTTCCTGTTCACTTGTGCATAATCTGACAGTTTAAGGTGACCATACATCAGAATCAGAATTTATTTCGCCAAGTACAGCGGAGCTGTACTCGGAATTATTTGTGGTACACATGGCATAGGCATAGTATAGGGAGACAAGACGTACAACACAACACAAACAGTTGGAATTACAGTAATGGTGTGGGTCTGACCCACGTTAGTGACAGACCACGGTCATCAGTTAGTGTTCCTGCTGGCATTCAGGAACAGTTCAATACTAATAATAGTCATGACAATAATAGTAGTAGTAGTAATACTGATGATGATGGTGGCCCCCATAGTGCCCAGGGCAGTGAGAACCAGGGCGGGCTTCGGTGAGAACTGGATGGAAGGCCCCACTAGGGCATGTCAGAAGGCGGGCCTGACGGGGGGAGGTTGGAGTTCAGCAGCCGAACCGCTTGGGGGAAGAAGGTGTTCTTCCGTCTGGAGGTTTTGCATGGTATAGTCCTGTAGCGGCGGCCCAATGGGAGGAGATTGAAGTAGCGTCTGCCTGGGTGAGAGGGGTCACGGGAGATCACAGTGGCCCTCTTCATCATCCTAGCGGAGTGGAGGAGATCAAGTGATGGTAGGGGTGACCCGATGATCCTCTCTGCATCAGTACATCTAACAATGATGGGCAGATTGACCAAGAGACAGATTTGTCTCTCATCAAATCTGATTAGAGAGAGATCTGTCAGCTGCCCATACACCACAGGCCGATTCCGATCAATTTCAGCATGAAATCTTTCAGGTATCGGACGAGTCCGCTGCTGCGTTTGTGTATGCATGCATGTATGTAATGTATATGTGCTGTAATGTGCATTTATACATTACCTGTCCTGTGCCTGCCTGTCTTCTGCCTCTCTTTAATTAGCCACATACACGCTGCCGGTATGGCACATGTGTGACATCACAGGTTGGCAACGTGTATGCGGCAAATAGAAGTGCGGCAAAAGATGGATGGGGACAGGACAGGTAATGTATAAATGCACATTACAGCAGCACATATACATTACATACATGCATACACATATTGCGGGCATAGTGCCAAGGGTTTTGTTCAATATTGCTACTTATTTTATGTACAGTTGGGCCTGTGCTTGATTAATTATGACCATGGGCACTTTCCATTGCGTATTCACAATCACTTTCCAGTGTGTGGACGCACCCATGTTTCACCACGGCGTACCTGCTACGCGCGCCGCAGGTACCTGAATGCCACTCTCCCTTAAAGAGGAGCTGTTAGGTATAGGGTCTCAGAGAAAAAAAACACATATATCAGTAGCTAAATATTGGCTCTACATACATTACATATGTATTTCACTGTCCACGTTTGGATTTCACAGAATTTTTATATAGTATTTGCAGACAATGATGCTCCTGACAGCTCATGGCAGGTTCCATGTTTGTCTTCCTGATGATTCGACTCACAAAAAATATCCTAATGGACAACACTACTGTGCAGTGACTATTAATTAGCCATGTGGCTAGGAACAATAGCGGACTCATGCAGTATACTCTAACGGAACATGTGCCCTGTGATTTTTCAGTGCTGTGAGTTTAGGCTGCTGTTAGAAGCTGCTGTAACATGAGCCTGTAACTTCTCACTGTGAAAGCAGCCTTAGGGCATGATAGGGAAATCAAGGGAATGACCCAAGGTAGTGCAGTGGGGAGAAGAGGCAGCCCCAGAATGCTTTGCAGTATCTGTTATGCGTCCTGCCGGCCTCCTTACAAGCTTGGGAATAACAGCCTTGCTGTTCAGCACACATCACAGTAAGAGAGATTTTTAACTTCAGTATTGCCTTTTTGGCTTCCTTCTAAACTGTTTAACACAGGAGAATAGAGGTTTAAATTAGCTTTTGCAGCCTGACAGTTGCTCTTTAAATGTCTAATGTCCTACCATATTATTATTATGTATTTATACAGCACTGACATCTTCTGCAGCACATTACACAGTACATAGTCATGTCACTGACTGTCCTCAGAGGAGCTCACACTCTAATCCTACCATAGTCATAGTCTAATGTTCTACCATATTATTATTATGTATTTATATAGAACTGACATATTGTGCAGCACATTACAGAGTACATAATCATGTCACTGACTGTCCTCAGAGGAGCTCACACTCTAATCCTTACCATAGGAGGAGGACGTGTGTTGGGAGAGCTCCTGGACTTCCAGGGGAGGTCTTTAGTCTGCATTGCCGGATCCAGCTTTGGAGTGCTTTTCTGGGCATACTTTCCACCTGAAGTCCCTGTTCCGGGCCTTGCCGGACAGGGGCTTGCCTAAGCTAACTGGCCGCTCCAGCCATGGAGCGGCCAGCTCATACCCCCCCTACGACTTCACCAACTTACCTGGGGGACGTTGGAAATTCCTCGGATGAAGATATCGCCAACAATGCGATTGCATGGGTAAAGGCAGCGAAAGCCTGCGTGGAAACCCTGGAAAAGTTGAGGTACAGCTTTGCAAAGGCTCGCTTCCGCTATGGAATCAAATGGAAGCCAGAGATGCTGTGGCAAGACGAGGCGATGCTAAACCTGAGGAAGCAAATTATACAGAAAAAATCAAGGTTAGCAGAGCTTGAGAAAATTGGTGGTCCCTTTTCCGAACAGTTGGGATATAAGAAGAGGTTCAGAAAGATGTTGATGCCTGAACAGTATGTGGACGACAGCGACACAGAAGATGATTGTGTCATACTTGAAGATGAGTGCACCCCCCCGGAGAGACCACCGTGGATGAAAGTGGAGGTGTCCCAGTCTCCCATCCCGCCCGGGCAAAGTGTGTGTACAGAAGACCCCATGATGGGTGGAAGCAAGGTGCAAGTACCGGGCCCTGTGGCGGGTGTTCAGGCGAGTGCCGATGATGCTGGTGCTGCTGCCCCTGCTGCTGGGGGTCCTAGCGGTGTGCGTGCTGCTGGGGTCCTCAGTGAAGCGGTGGGTGGCGATACTGGTGTTGTCCCTGTTGTTGCTGCGGCTGGCATGCCCCCCTCTGACTTACCTGGAGGTGGTGGTGTGGCTGCGGCTGCACAGGCCTCCCTGGACACTCGCATGGTCCCTGCTCCCGATGGACTCCTGGCCCTCACATCGGGGTCACCTATGGTGGCTGGTATGGGGTCTGGGGCGAAGTTGGGAGCGGGGCCATGCGCCCAGGGTCATTGGGAAAGCTCCCCGCCGTGTACGGTGGTTAAACAAGATGGCGCCGGCCTCCCGAGTGATGCTCCGTCCACGCCAACTCAACTTCCGGTCGGCGGGGCGGAAGTGACGTCGGCGGCTCTCATTCCGCCTGAACACGGAAACACCATAGTGGCCAATGAGGCCAAAGACGGAAATACTGTTCCTATTGACGTGGCGGTATTTCCGCGTCAAGACGGAGTTTCTGACACGGCCAAAGCGTCCAAAGATCCGTATGAAGACGGAATTACTATTGAAATTGATAAAGGTGAATGCGGAATCCACTCTGATATTGCTGCTGACGGAAATGCCATTGATGTAGATAGGAAGGAAGGCGGAATTTGCCATAATGTTGCAAGGGATGCATCCCCACTGCTGTTGGAGGCAGGGGATGCGGAAAATCAACCGGCAAGTACAAAATTACAGAGCGAGGTGGCTGCTGAAGGTGATAATAATGATGCAAGTGGAGAAGAAGATGGAATAAGAAGACAGTTTGGAAATGAGAGAGTCATGATTGCAACCACATCTGCAATGCTGCAGGAGGATCCACAGGGGAGCGGGGCAGCGTTTCTGGGACTTGTGGATTCTACACTTAAAGCAGAGCAAAGCAAAGAGATATTGCGTTTGGCTGCACAACCCAAGTTAGATATGGACTTATCCGTTGAGGAGTTTGTAGAGGAGGATACCTTTCAGGAGGATGGATCGGAACAGGCTGACTCCTCTGATATGGATATTATTGAAAGTGACGCTGAACAACTGGCCCAGGAGTTCTTTCCATCCTCTGGTGAGGAGGAGGGTACGAGTTCTCCTGAGGACCAGGGAGGGGAAGAGGACGCTGAACAACGGATGGGTGAGGTGCAAATATCTCTTCCTGATAAGTTGTCAAAAAAAAAAAAAGGATTAAAAAAAAAGGGAAAAACAAAATAAGCAAGTCAAAAAAGTTAAACATTGATGTTGGTAGGAAAAAGGGGGAAAGTAGAAGGGTCTCTGTGTCAGAGGTAGAGGAAAGGGGACAAAGATCTTGACCTACTTTTTGGGAGGAATCTCCTCTCAGATTTCATATCTGAAGACAGGGAGGGGTACCAGAAAGGGGGTAAGAAGAAGGGAAAAAAAGAGAGGCACCCAGAACCGCCCCCTTTGGTGATCAGTAACATTGTCACAGAATTCAAAACAATGGATCTGACATACAGACTAGAAAAGACCAGGCTCGTGGTTATTGACGAGCATTCTGGCGAGGCTGTGGTTTTGACGGTGGAGCCGGGGGGATATTATGGGGGCCTACACCTGGTGGGCATGGGCGACCCCAAGTGTGGCCTCCAGCTCGAGTTCCGTGCAGACGGAAAGAAATTTACTATACGCAATGACACTATTACCAGATACTCCTTTTCAGGAAAGCAGGAGTGGATGGAGGCCATATTCGGGCTCGGGCCGAATGCCCCCAGGTATAGGCCCCCCCTCCCCCTGTCTCCACTGCGGGCAGCCTCGTTCAGACAGACGTTACAACTCCTGCAGCCAATCCTGGCGCTGATAGGAAAAGTATTAGTACGGTTGTGAGCACTGATACTAGTGCTGGTGTTGTGATGGGGGCTGGTGGGGGTGCTGTGACTGGGCCGGAGCTGCCAGAACTGGAGAGCGTAATTAGAGTGGGCTTTCCTGAACTTGGTCCTGCCCAGAATCCTGGGGCTTTGGCTCCCCTGGCAGCCTCGGCCCAGGGCACCTCATCGGCTCGTTCGACTTCTTATTCAAGGGTTGTTAGGGGTGCTGCTCCTGGTAGGAGGGTCCTGGCTCCCCTGGAGACAGGATTGGAGGATGGCGTCCCAGGTCGAAGGAATGTCGTTCGCCTTAAATGGGATCATATCCTTTCACTTGTCCCGACTAAAAAGCAGTTTACTAAGTACCTCCTCGATCTGGGAATAAGGCCGGCAGACCTCTATGCGATCCTGGCTCCAGGGGATCCTCCGTCATATTATGATGTGTCCTTCCTCTCCCAGCATGGCATGGAGTCCTTTTTAGAGGAGCGCTTAAAGTTTTCAGAGAATGGTGAATGGCATGGTTTTAAGGTCATTCCATTGTCCAGACAGACGCTGGAGAGGAAGGCGCACATTGTGGTGCAGAATGAGAGCATTCCGGTGCGGGACCTGATGACTTGGGTCCAACATTACGCTGACATAGTGTCCCCGCCGCACAAGGTCCTGGACGAGCTCGGGATCTGGTGGGGGGAGTATGAGGTGGCGATCCGGCTCCATACAAAGGAGGGGGTCGTCACCCATATTCCCCGTTCCGCCCTCATAGGGCGAGACAAGATCATCACCTACTACCCGGGCCAACCCAGGACCTGCAACAGGTGTGGCAAGAGGGGACATTTGGCCAGCGGCTGCCCAGATCCGAGGTGCAGTCGCTGCCAGGAGTTCGGGCACTCTGCGTCATCCTGCAAAAGGATTAAATGTAATTTCTGTTTTGAGTTTGGCCATCCATATACGGAGTGCCCGATCTCCTGGGCGACGATGCCCTCGGATCTGAAAGTTGCCATGCTGGCAAGGATGGGGGAGAGCCAGGATGTCTCTGTGGTCGATCCCAATGTGTGCGTTGAGTCTGTCCCAGTTCCTAGCGTGTCTGCGTCCAGTGTGAACCAGTCCTCTGTAGTCCCTCCCCCCTGCTCTCTTCCAGCCAGCGTGGCCTCTGATAGGCAGCCTGGGCCTGAGTCATCAGCTCCCGCCCGGGGTGCTGCTTAGGGCGGAGATGGCCCTCCTCCCAAGGAGCAGCGACTCAGACCTATGAGGAGCAGAGAAGGGGGTGGCCTTCGGCCCCTCACTGCTGCTCCCATGGGTCCACCTTTAGCGCCCATTCCTCCTCCTCCGAGGAGGAAAAAGGCTCCCCCTGCTGCTGCTCCGGCTGCAGGTGGTCCTACCCTACCTCCTCCTGTTCCTGGCCCCTCAGTTTTTACAGTGTCCCCTCCCTCTCCTATCCCCCCAGCGCCTGCAGTGTCCCTCCCCCCTCCCACCCTCCCAGTTCCTATAGTGTCCCTCCACCCTCCTGGCCCTGTTGTCCCAACCCCCTCTTTGGCCTCTCCTGTCATTGTCCCACTCCCTCCCCCCCCTTCCATCTGCCCCTCCGCCATAGCCAGCGGTGGTGGGTTTGCTCTATCTAGTTCTGTCCCCGCAGGTTATGCCTTTTCGGCCCCTTGCCCCACAGACGCAGCCCTTGCCCCTTGGAAAAGGGAGCACCTTTCGCAGGAGGATAAGTCCTACTTAGAGGAACGTTTTAAAACAAAAAAAAGGAAAGGCGTTAAACCTTTGTGTAGGGGTCTCCCTGAGAATCCAAGGGCAGCAAACAGAGCAGCTGCCCACCAAAGGAGACAAAGGGAGAAGGAGATAAGCCTGGCTAACAGGTTCGACGTTCTGGCTGCCTCTCCTCTTGCCTCTGAGGAGGAGGAGATGGCAGTGGAGAGTCCTGCTTCCATAGGGGAGGCATTGTGATTTGTGTTTATGTTTGCTTAGTTTTTGTAAATGTTGTCTTTTGCTTTACTTTATTGTCTTTGTCTAAAGAAAGATAAAGGGAAACCTTAAATCACCCTGATGGCGGTTCCCCCACCACTCATATTGGCAACGATCAACGTTGCCGGTATTAAAATGACCAGAGCTCGAAAATTGGCTTTTTCGATTTCGGCTGCCCATGAGGCTGATGTTTTTTTCCTGCAAGAGACCAGGCTCACCTCTGCGGCTGACCTCTGGTTGGCTGAGAGGGACTGGGTGTCCGGTCCGAGTTTTTGGTCACTTGCGGGAGAGCCTGGTAGTGGTGTGGCGGTCCTTTTTAGGGCCGACATGGTAACTTGCCGGCGGGTTATTGAGGTAGAGATGGGGAGGTGTCTGGTCTTAGACGTCTGCGTGAGGGGGCAGGATCTCAGGCTTATTAACATCTATGCCAGCCCTAGGTTTAAAGGGGAGAGAAAACGCCTTCTTACGCAGATCAGGCCATACCTTTTTTCAACCTATCCAGTGATCCTGGGTGGTGATTTTAACACCATCACTAGGGCCATGGACAGGGCAAGGGCCCAGGTCCGGATAGGTGTAGATAGCAGGTTTCTAGTTAGAATAGTTAATGAGTCCGACCTGGTAGATGTGCACGTTCGTCACTCTCCGGGTCTCACGGGTTTCACTTTCCAGAGAGGTAGTAGTAGGTCCAGGATAGATAGATTTTTTGTTTCAGAGAGCCTCATCACTTCAACTCCTAAGTTGTTGGCGGTGGAATTCTCGGATCACCTTATCCTGTCGGTGGGCTTAAATGCTTCGGATGCTCCTCCCAGGGGTCGGGGTATCTGGAGAATGAATTCATCCCTGTTGCTGGAAGATGAGGTGAGACAATCCTTTGAGGAGTTTTTTCAAGCACAGGTATCCATCCTGGACTGCTTTGACAATAGGTCTGAGTGGTGGGAGGAGGTCACAAAACGTGTTGTCAGATTTTTCAAGGGTCTGGCTACCCGTAGAGGCGTTAATAGAAACTTAGCTTACCAGGCTCTAAGGGAGAGGTTGACTATCCTTGTCTCTGAGGGCGGAGATCCGGGGGAGATCTCTGAGGTCAAACTTCGCCTTAAGCAGCAGCAGTACGACCGGCTGGCCTCTTTGGCTCTGGAGAGGGATCATGGTAAATACCACTCGCCTGACCCTTATCAGAGTTTCAAACAAAGTTCAGCACTTAAGACGGTCATCGGTCTCAGGGATGGCTCGGGGTCTCTGGCAAAGTCCAGGTCGGAGATTTTGGCCATCGCTAGAGAGTTTTACGCTGATCTGCTTGGGGAGAAGCCACTTGACCAGACAGGGATGGAAGACTTCTTAGATTCCACACCAGGTCTGGGAGATATTGATATTTCTGCCATAGACTTGACAGCGGAGATTACCGCAGATGAAGTAGCGAGAGCCATTGGTGGCCTTGCGCCTAAAAAGACCCCGGGTCCGGATGGACTGACGGCTGAGTTTTACAAGGCTTTCGTGTCCATTCTGGCCCCCCAATTGGCTGGAGCTTTTAATGATTGCCTTGCTGAGGGTCAGTTACCACCCTCCATGAGGCAATCTGCGATAATCCTGCTGTCAAAAGGTCGTGATCCGGAGATGATTGAGAACTGGCGTCCCATCAGCCTTCTCAACGTCGACAGGAAGATCCTGGCGAAAATTTTGTTCTGGCGGTTGTCCCAGGTGACAGATGTACTTTCCTGCCATCAGCACTGCTCGGTTGTGGGAAGGAGCACGCTCTCAGCACTGTTAGCTGTCCGGGAGGTCCTGGAGCAGTGCAGGGCTGAAGGTTGGGGAAGGTACCTGCTGACATTGGATCAGTCCAAGGCTTTTGATCGGGTCAATCACAAGTATCTGTGGCGATTACTTACTGCGTACGGTTTGCAGGGGAGGTTTGTAGATTGGCTGCGAACTTTATACAAGGAGGCTGAGAGTTTTATGCTGATCAATGGATGGATAGGCCAGCCTTTTGAGGTGAGCTCGGGGGTCCGCCAGGGTTGTCCGCTGAGTTCCCTGCTGTACGTGTTCGCCATCGACCCCTTCGTGAGAATGCTAGAGGGCAGCATGCTTGGTAGGGTTCCGATGGGCATCTCTGGGAGCTTATCTTTGAAGGTGGTGGCATATGCCGATGATGTCACTGTGGTGGTCTCGGATGCAGAGGAGGCGCTGGTGGTTGCTGAGGAGATCACCCGGTACTCATTGGCATCTGGTTCCAAGATCAATCCGGATAAGTGTGAAACTCTCTGGATGGGCAAAGATGGAGAGTCCTTTAGACTTCCCGGATCTTTTCCCGTGCCTCAGGATGAAATCAAGATTCTCGGCATCAAGTTTGGCCCAGGCGATTATGGCCTGCGAAATTGGGTTAGCAAACTATCAGATGTCGACAGGAAAGTGGTCCGCTGGAATGGTTGGAGTTTGACCTATAGAGAAAGGATTGACCTGATCAAAACTTACCTGATACCAATATTGTTGTATGTCAGTTACGTCACGATTTTGCCAGCATCCCTGTATACCAGGGTCAATCGCTTGTTTTTCCAGATGTTATGGGGAAACAAGCTAAACCATGTGCGTAGAAATATTACCTATAAAAATAGGCGGGAGGGTGGCCTAGGCATGGTCAACCCAATTGTTTTCTTCTCCTTAATTTTTATCAAACACAATATTGGTAGTATGTTAATGGAGAACCCGCCTGTTTGGGTAGGGATCTTTCAGACTTGGTGTGAGCCTTACCTTGGGGAATGGAAGAGTGGTGGCCCAGTGAAAAATCTGAGGAGACGTCATGGCTACCTCCCGGCCTATGTCTTGCCGTGTTTGAAGAAACTGTTGCAGTGGGGATTGACAATGGAGAACATCAAATCGGTCGACAGGAAAGCCCTGTCGGCATGGGTGGTGGACTCCTACTTTCCTGACTCACTGGCCTTGAGGGATTGCCCAGGCACAATTTTGGAGGAGGGATTGCGTTTATTGAACTCGCCGCGGATTCCGAACAAATTGTGGGACATCGCCTGGCTTACCTTCCAGGGCAAGCTTTACGTTAGAGGGCTCATGAAGTATCGGGATGTGGAGGAACGTGGTTGTCCTCGACAGGGGTGTGCTGTTGAGGAGACCATGGACCACTTCTTGATGTCGTGTCCTTTTAATGTAGAAGTGTACAACCAGGTGGGGAGGGTCCTGAATATCCCGTTTCTGGCGCATCTTGGTTATGCCGAGTGGGCCTATGGAGCGTTTAATCAGCGCCAGGGTTATGATTTGTGCACTTTATATATAGTTAGTCTAGTGGTCAGGAGACACTTATGGTTAGCACGGTGTGATCTAGCTATTAGGAAGAAAGACTTGCCCGTCCAGGTGGTGGTGAGCACTATTCTCGGTGAGGTGGGAACCATTCGGTACTTGGAGAGGAAGAAACTGGGGAGAGGGGCTTGGATTCTGGCGTGGCAGAATATCAGGCCTCCTTGACTTGGTGGAAGTCTCTCCTGGGTGCAGCTTACTGTCTCTTTCTTTTCACTCTAGATTTTGATTTTCTTGTTTTTTTAAAGTATTGGCCGCAGGCACACAGGGAGCATCCCTTTGTGCTTCTCTTTATGTGTAGGTGAGGTGTTGTCTTGTCTTTGGGTATTATTTTTGTTTCTGTCTTGTCTAGTGTCTTGTCCTCAGTCTTATGTTGCTGGGTATTTTAGGGCGTAAAAGTCCCATAGTATGTGTGAGGTGTGTATGGTGTGTGTTGGTGCTGTTTTTTCATTTTTTGTCTTTTTTGGTGGTGGTTTATGTTGTATGTATTTTTGTTTCTTTTTTTTTTCTGGTAGTCTCGTTTAGTATGGATGATAATGAATGGTGTCTCCCCTGATACGGTACAGTGTGGTTTTCTTGATGTAATGAAGTTGTTTTTGTTTATGGTACAATACAAGTGTTTTGTTTCCTTTCTGTATATACATGAGATAAAGCTTGTCTCTGATTGTTGTGCTTATTGCATACCTTATTTTTTTTTATGTTGAATGCATTGGAGTTATCTTTTCAGCCTTATGATGGCATACCTTTTAACCCTATTTATTATTTGTGTATGCTATCTTTTTTTTGATCTACTTTAATAAAAAATCCACACTCTAATCCTACCATAGTCATAGTCTAATGTCTTACTATAATATTATGTATTTATATACCACTGACATCTTCTGCAGCACTTTATTTAGAGTACATAGGTATGTAAGCTCCAAGTTATCATGGGGCGAGTGGGCCCCAGGCTGAGATTTCTATGGCGGGCCCTCAGTGTCCCAGTCCGACCCTGCCCTACATGGTATGTGGCAAACTGCAAAAGGGACTTCTTATGCTTTTCTGTTAACAATGGCTTTCTTCTTGTCACTCTTCCATAAAGGCCAACTTTGTGCAGTGCACGACTAATAGTTGTCCTATGGACAGATTTCCCCACCTGAGCTGTAGATCTCTGCAGCTCGTCCAGAGTCATCATGGGCCTCTTGACTGCATTTCTGATCAGCGCTCTCCTTGTTCGGCCTTTGAGTTTAGGTACACGGCTTTGTCTTGGTAGGTTTACAGTTGTGCCCTACTCCTTTCATTTCTGAATGATCGCTTGAACAGTACTCCATGGGATGTTCAAGGCTTTGAAAATCTTTTTGTAGCTTAAACCTGCTTTAAATTTCTCATTTTCTTCCAGTGAACTTCGCCTGACCGCCCCCCGCATCACCCAGTCCCATGCACGCCTCCAGGACTTCTCAAGAGCTGCTCCAACACTATGGAACTCCCTACCTCCACCCATTAGGGCAGCCCCCTCCTTAAACATCTTCAAGAAGGCCCTCAAAACTCACCTTTTCACTCTGGCCTACTACCCCTCACAACTGCTCTAAACCCACAGCTTAACTCTGGTCCCCTACCTTTCGTGTCCCTACCTCTCCCTCTAGATTGTAAGCCTTTGGGCAGGGTCCTCCTCCTTTTGTGTCCTACCTGATCATGCACCTCCATTACTGTGCACCTTAGCTATGCATCTGAGTGAACCTAACTTGCCTAATCTCCATGCTCCCCTCCAGTGACTGACTAAGCATTACCTTGTACTCATACTGTACTGCATGATCTGTTTTTTCTTGTATTCCTGTATTGTCATATTGCTGTATGTCACCCCTAAATATTGTCTGTAACCTAAACCAATGTATAGTACTGCATAATATGTTGGCGCTTTATAAATACAATAAATAAATAAGAGAGCACAGACAGTGTCTACCTCCCACTGCAATACCTACACTCCCTCCTACCTGCTGCAGCTACCTAACTTCAATACAGCCCACCGCAGCTACCTATCCTCCATACCTACCACCTACCTAATCTGGCTACCTACCCTCCATACGCCTGGCCAGCCCCAGCTACTTATCCACCCTACTGCCTACCCAGCTGCAGCTACCTACCCTCCCTCCTGCCCAGTTACAGCTACCTAACCTCCCTACCAATCTACACTCCCTCCCTTCTAGCAGCAGCTACCTACTCCTACCTTTCCTCCCATAACTACTTACCTTACCTACTTATCTTTCCTCCTCCCCAGCTGCAGTTAAATACCTCCTAAACACAGCCAGAGTGGTATTGATATGGTTGAGGAGCTGCCTGCTAGGGTGAGATAATTGCCACAATTCATTGTGAGTTGATAGATGCATATTAAATGTGGGGTATTTGTTGCATTTTATATCTCAGGGGATGATTGATTCCTTTTAGATGTGGGGTAATTGCTGCATTTCATTTCTGGGTGTAATTATTTTATTTTTAATGTGCGGTATATGTTGTATGTCATTTGTGGCAGTTATTGATGCATTTTATATGTGGATCATTGCTGCATTTCATTTCTGGAGATGATAAATTAAATGGGGTATGTAGGGTAATTGCTGCATGTTTAAATGTGTGGTGTTGGCTGATTTTTGTTTGTGGGGGTAATTGCTGTAATGCATATGTAGAGTGATTGCTGCTTTTCATATGTGGAGTAATTGCTGCATTTTAAATGTAGAGTGGCCTGTAATGTAATAGTCGTTTTTTCTTAACTAAAACCACCGTAACCAGTACAAAATTGCAGTGTTGGCGCTCTGTGATACATAATTTGATTTTGGGTCGCGGTTTGGGCACTCGGCCTCTAACAGGTTAGCCATCACTGACGTAGGGACTTAAAAACATGTCGTGCTTTATGGTTGCTTGGGACTCGATGTTAAAAATAGGCCCAGCTTATACAGTACTCTGTATACTGTACATACCATAAACTCTGTATTAAATGTCAAAATACAGGGAGTGCAGAATTATTAGGCAAGTTGTATTTTTGAGGAAAAATTTTATGATTGAACAACAACCATGTTCTCAATGAACCCAGCTATTTTATGGGGATATCTGTGTGTGCAGGTGACTATTACTGTGCATAATTATTAGGCAACTTAACAAAAAACAAATATATACCCATTTCAATTATTTATTTTTACCAGTGAAACCAATATAACATCTCAACATTCACAAATATACATTTCTCACATTCAAAAACAAAACAAAAACAAATCAGTGACCAATATAGCCACCTTTCTTTGCAAGGACACTCAAAAGCCTGCCATCCATGGATTCTGTCGGTGTTTTGATCTGTTCACCATCAACATTGCGTGCAACAGCAACCACAGCCTCCCAGACACTGTTCAGAGAGGTGTACTGTTTTCCCTCCTTGTAAATCTCACATTTTATGATGGACCACAGGTTCTCAATGGGGTTCAGATCTGGTGAACAAGGAGGCCATGTCTTTAGTTTTGTTTCTTTTATACCCTTTCTTGCCAGCCACGCTGTGGAGTACTTGGACGCGTGTGATGGAGCATTGTCCTGCATGAAAATCATGTTTTTCTTGAAGGATGCAGACGTCTTTCTGTACCACTGCTTGAAGAAGGTGTCTTTCAGAAACTGGCAGTAGGACTGGGAGTTGAGCTTGACTCCAACCTCAACCCGAAAAGGCCCCACAAGCTCATCTTTGATGATACCAGTCCAAACCAGTACTCCACCTCCACCTTGCTGGCGTCTGAGTCGGACTGGAGCTCTCTGCCCTTTACCAATCCAGCCACGGGCCCATCCATCTGGCCCATCAAGACTCACTCTCATTTCATCAGTCCATAAAACCTTAGAAAAATCAGTCTTGAGATATTTCTTGGCCCAGTCTTGATGTTTCAGCTTGTGTGTCTTGTTCAGTGGTGGTCGTCTTTCAGCCTTTCTTACCTTGGCCATGTCTCTGAGTATTGCACACCTTGTGCTTTTGGGCACTCCAGTGATGTTGCAGCTCTGAAATATGGCCAAATTGGTGGCAAGTGGCATCTTGGCAGCTGCACGCTTGACTTTTCTCAGTTCATGGGCAGTTATTTTGCGCCTTGGTTTTTCCACACGCTTCTTGAGACCCTGTTGACTATTTTGAATGAAACACTTGATTGTTCGATGATCACGCTTCAGAAGCTTTGCAATGTTAAGAGTGCTGCATCCCCCTGCAAGATATCTCACTATTTTTGACTTTTCTGAGCCTGTCAAGTCCCTCTTTTTACCCATTTTGCCAAAGGAAAGGAAGTTGCCTAATAATTATGCACACCTGATATAGGGTGTTGATGTCATTAGACCACACCCCTTCTCATTACAGAGATGCACATCACCTAATATGCTTAATTGGTAGTAGGCTTTCGAGCCTATACAGCTTGGAGTAAGACAACATACATAAAGAGGATGATGTGGTCAAAATACTCATTTGCCTAATAATTCTGCACTCCCTGTACAGTAATTCAAAGTATTTTAACCTTGGGGAAGCTGTGGAACTCCAGTCTTTAAAAAGAGAAGTGCCCACAAACAGCCTAAGAAGTTGGCCTTTACCACTGTGAGTACTGCTGGTAATTTGTGCTGGTTGGTTAAGGCTGGATGAATGGGAGCTCAACTGTGTATTCAAAGTTGTGGTCAGAAAATAGTTGGATTCTTGTGTAATTGTCCTGTTTGATTTAATCCACTATCATAACTTCTAAACATTTGTGTCTTTCATAGCAGAAGAAAGTAACTTTTTGTTGGATAACGGTCAACGACGCAATGTACAAACATGCTTCCAGTGCTCAAAAGTGTAAGAGGAAGACACAAGAGAAAAAGGAAGAAGAAAAACAAAAGGCATTTATGCATTCATTCTTAAACCCAAACGCTGCTGCTTCTTCTGCTACAGAATTAGAAGCTGATGCATCAAGTTGTACAGAAACTGAAAAAAATAAAGAGGATATATGTGAATCCTCAAATCAGAGCATCTACCTGCAGGAGTATTCTTCCTGTGCAGAAGACACAACCAACATTGTGACCACAACATTTCAACCTACTGCTCGGAGTGAAGAAAGTTCACGAGAACCAGATGCTGCTCAGGATCGTCATAGTTCAAGTTTTGATCTGAATGTTTCAAGGCCAGAGAAAGAGCAGCAACTGTTACCAGTGACATGGGAGCTAAAATATTGTTCCACTAAAACAAAAGAAGCCATAATTTCTTATTCCCATGACCCTGCTGACTGGGGGAGTGATATTTCGGAAGGTATGAGAGGATACTTCGCTCAGCATCCTTTATAGAATACCTGTACAGACTTTTCAGCATCAAAAAGAACATTTAGTGACTGTACAAGATCTCTGAGTCAAGACTTATTTTTTAGTAAGAGAATCAATGATAAAGCAGTACACCGTGACTGGTTAATATACTCACCATCAACAGGTAGAGTCTTCTGTGTACCCTGTAAACTTTATAGTACCTTGTCCCATGCCTTTACAACAGGATTTAACGACTGGAAGAATGCTGGATCACGTGTCAGGGAGCATGAGAATTCAGTTGAGCATCGCACTTGTGTCTTTAAAGCTGCAGTAGATAAGACCGCTCAACCTCTATTACCTAAAGCAAGGTGCTGGAAGCCAATGCGGCAAATCAGGATACAGGAAAGATGAACTCCGCACATCCGCAGGTAAAGTCCAAGGGTTTTTATTGATTCCAACTCACAAAAGCAGTAAAATGGCTAACATGTTTCGGATCATATCCTTACTCATAGCCTAAACATACTGACATCTTAGTGGGTTAAACACTTACATACATCTTCCTGGGGACCCCACTTTTGATTACAAGCTAGAATTTGATCAGCTGATTTCTATAGGGGAATCCATGGGGTTACTAAAAAAGCACTTGGCTGAGTTCCTTAGGGTTCGGAGTCCTGTCATCCCCATCTTCCATCACCTCCCCAAGGTGCACAAGCCCGCCACCCCACCCGAGGGTAGGCCTATTGTTTCTGGGATTGGGTCCCTTGGGGAGAGATTAGGAGAATGGCTTGACTCCCATTTACAGCCTTTGGTCTTGAGATTACCCGGCCTCATTAAAGATACTAAGCATGTCCTGGCTAGTCTAGAGGATGTGCAATGGAGATCACACTACAAATGGGTGACCCTTGATGTAAGGGCATTGTACTCCTCTATTCCACATGATTTAGCAGGAGTGGCCCTAGAGTTCCATCTGTCCAGATATAGTTCTTTTCCAGCCCCACTCCAGGCTTATATTTTGGTAGTAACGGAGTTCCTTCTTCCACACAATTATTTTTCTTTTGATGGGGGGTTCTACCTCCAGAAGTGCGGAGCTTCCATGGGGGCGAAATTTTCGCCCTCTCTCGCGAACCTCTACATGGGGTGGTGGGAGGAGCTCCGCATTTTTGGAGAGTCGAACCCCTTCCTGGACTCTATTATCTGGTATGGTCGTTTTATTGACGACCTTCTCCTAATATGGCAAAGTACTGAGGAAAGTCTGCAACAGTTCCTGTTATATCTCAATTCCAACAACTTCAATCTTTCTTTCACATGCACGTCCAATGACACACAAATAGATTTTCTCGATATTACTCTTCTTGGTTCTGGGGAACTCGGTAGGATAGAGACTAGGACCTATAGGAAGCCTTGCGCTGGGAATTCTTTATTGCAAGCCACCAGCTGCCACCCGAGACACACTCTTAGAGGGGTTCCCGTTGGAGAGTATATTAGGGCTAGGAGGAACTGTTCCACGGAGGAAACTACTTTACAGGAATTTTCTGTCCTTAGATCACGCTTTAGGTCCAGGGGTTATTCTGACTCTGATTTGGATAGGGCTCAGAGAATTGCTGTTTCCAGGGACAGGGATAAGCTCTTAAAAAACAGCCCTGATACTGCACTGACACAGAACTCCAATGCTGTCCCTCTAAACTTTATAACCACCTATAGCCAACAATATAATCAGGTTATAGGGATAGTTAAGAAATATATCCCTGTGTTGTATGCAGATGATAAGTTACAACAAGTACTTGAGCCGGGGTGTAGGTTTGCCTATAAAAGGGCTCCATCCCTGTCATCTACTCTCTCTCCCAGTTTGTTCCGGTCCACTATTGCACCCCAGCGTTCTACATGGTTGTCCTTAGTGGGGTCGCATAGATGTGGAGTTTCCTGGTGTGGGTGAGAGGATAGGATGGTGTGAGGTGTAAGGACCGCCTCCTGTCTGTCAGATGTCGCTGCTCCCTCCCTCCAGCTTCTCACTTCCTGCTGTGTGAGAGACGAGCCGCGCTGCTCGCTATACGCTACATGCTACACGTGTATGCAGGGGCTGGCATGCCGAATGTGACGCAGCACGGAGCCATGCTATGCTATGCTGCAGTACAGAGCTCCGAGAGTGCTGAGTCCTGCTAGGAGTACTGTCCGGGCTGGCTACAGGGAGTTCTACGGTATCCACAGAGTCTGCTGATGCACGTACGAGTGGTGGCCCGACAAACCTAAGATCTTGGTGAATCCAGTCTCGACTCACCTCATCTCACCTCATCTCTCCTGCTGCTCCTCACTGAACTACGCTGCCGGCATCTGTGTGTCACTGCTGAAGCTGTCGCCGGATGATTAAAAACAGTAACGGCTGCTGCTGCTTTGGTTCCGAGGCTCCACATGAATCAGGTTGTAGCGCTACCACCCTGCCTGTTTAATATTATCTATTATCTAATATTATCTGCTACGTGTCTGCTAAATGCCTCCTATGTGTCTGCCTAAGTGTCTGTTAAGTGTCTGCTATGAGCTGCTCAAGACGAAAACAACCCTGACATTCCGGAATTCCGGAATGTCTCTGTAATGAGTGATCTCCTTGCTCCTGCTGCTTCTTGCTCCAGGCTGGGTCTTTCCTCGTCTGATGTTAATGCTGCTAATCTCTGCCTGCGAATCTCTGCAGTGTTGCTTCTGTGGTTTTGTGCGGTACATGGTATATAGGTTTACATATATGTACATACTCAATAAGTCTCATAGGAGTACCTAATAACCTCCTGATACACTGTGAGAAGCCTGTGATCCACTGGACCTGGTGCTGTCTCTGGAAATACGTACTGCCGCGACCGTGTTACTTTACTGGGAAAACTGTATCTTGCGACCTTACTTGGACGAATTTTGTTTGGCGCAGTACTCTCACTACTACCGTTGTCATATGGCCTACTGCTACATTGCTAGACTGTTTAAATTGCTTAAACCACTCTTCCTGTTTTGCGAATAAGCATCAGATTTCACTCACAGATTTCACTCACAGATTTCACTCACATTGTCTTTCCTATTCTACCGATGAGCCTTGGATGTTGTGCTTAAAGTGATGGTTACTGCTATCTCTCACTCTAATGGCCTCATGTCTAAAACAAGCATTGAATTTTCATGTGGTTCATATTATACATAAGGCAATTTAAATAGCCTTTTAAAGACACTTCAACAAAACTCCAGAAAGTAATCACTGATAAAGACCGCCAATACTGTTGTACTAGTGTGTACTATTGTTCTAGTGTGCTCTGGGTAATGCTTGCCAACCATCTTATTTGTATGTAATTTATGTCTACCACGACTGGAAGTCGTATCTGTGCATAATAAGCCCCAGCATTCGCAAATACGGTGCTGAAACGCCTGTCGGCGTGACTACTGTTCCACTGGCATCCCAGTGCTGCTGCAACAAGTCAATTGCTTAGGTTAATTAAGTCAGTAGTCAAATATACCAATACAGCCTGAGCCTTGGCAATTCTTTATTTTTGTTTATTCACGGCAGATGGCAGCAGGGACAAGACAAAGACAGAGGGGACAACAGATAAATAAAGAAAAAGGTCTCAGCAATTTTGGTTTCCAAATATCTGCAGCAACGCTTAAACCTGCAAAGATGAGCAATGACAGCGCTCCTTCTCTTCAAAGCCCTATAAAGCCCAATGCAGGGATCTTGGGCCCTCAAGGGTCAGTAACTCCAAAAGATATAAATAAACATATTAAAAAGATCTCTGAAATTTATGAAGCTACTCAACAACCAGCCAAAACTTCAAAAATGCAAGTGGTTACCCCTGCCAAAGCTTTATCATCTGAATCCAGCCAAATTTGTGCGACTGCGAGTGGTCAAAATTAAACTACCTATGATGATAGAATAAAAAAGATGTTAGAGGACTTTACGTCGAAGATTAAAGAAACGGTAGTGGAAACAGTACAGGCCTCAATCAAAGAGGCAATGAGCAGTGAGCTCAAGGCGATTAAAGAAGAAATGTCACAGTTGCAAGATAGAGTTAACATGTTGGAAAAAAAGAACAATGACTGTTCCATAGACTTTAAAATGCACAGGGATGAAACAGCAACACATAAAAAGCAACTGAGAGAACTTACACATAAAATAGATGACTTGGAAAACAGGAGCCGTAGAAACAACATAAAAATTCGTGGGCTACCCTCAAAGATTCCACCAAAGGACCTTCAAGAAATAACTGGGAAACTGTTTAGAGAGATAACGGGCAATGACTCTACGGCAGGCATTCTAATTGATAGAGTACACAGGATTGGTAAAGAGAAGCTATACGCAGACCTCAAAAGCACTGATGTACTATGCAGGGTGCATTTCTTCCATGAAAAGGAGCAGATCTTAAGTAAAGCCTGGGCCCTTGGTTCTCTCAAGTACAATGGATGGAATATTGAGCTATTTCCAGACTTATCAAAGAGAACAATTGAACGCAGGAGGTTATTGAAACCCCTGTTAGAAAAAATTAAACAAAAAGGAGGTATCTATAAATGGGGTTTCCCCCTATCATTAAGAGCTACGATTGACGGGAAATCTTGTGTGCTCAATGATGGCGAACCATTTCAAAAATTTCTAACAGAGTTAGACCTCCCACCAACTGTTATCCCGGGATGGGAGGATATTTGAGCACAAGGTCACGCTACAACTAATTTCCCTGTTGTGAGTTTTTGGTTTTTTTTTTGTTTTCTTTTTTTTTCCTGTTCTCTCTTTCAGCAGTAATGCTCTTGCTGTGTAGGCCTCTCGCTTGCTTTTTCTTTCTCTCTTTTGTTATCTTGTCTTATTTTGTAGGGTTGGGAAGCAGTCCTGTCTGACAACAGGGTCTGTTCCGTCTTGGACAAGTTTTCCGAAATAGGAACAGAGAAATCCGGCGCAATACGACAACCCTATGTTGTCAGTCCGGATAATATCGGTCCAAATGTTGAAAGCATTAATGCATGTAAGTGTGTTGTAATGAATGGTATGAATGTTTTTGCTGATGCCCACCCGAACCTGACTAATTGTCCTTATCCCATTTGCCTGTACCCAAGTATTCTCTTAAAAGGATTTTGCTCTCAGTTTTTAAATAAATTTTCTCCATGGCAGAAAACTTAAGAATTCTAACGTTAAATGTTAACGGAGCGAACTCCGGATGTAAACGTAGGAGAATTATTAATGAATTAATAAAGGATAAAATTGTTATAGCTTTTATTCAGGATACTCATTTTAAATCGGGGAAGATTCCCACGTTCTTTGATAAAAGGTACAAAGAGTGGATCATTAATTCTAATGAGCAGAAAAAAGCCTCAGGGGTTGCAATCATTATAAGATCAGGCCTGGATTTTACTACAGATCAAATCTATACAGATAAAGAAGCCAGAGAGCTGATCGTGCTGGGGAGGGTTAATGGCATACAAGTCACTCTAGCAAACGTCTACGCCCCCAATAGAGGTCAAGCAGCCTTTTTGTCGAGCTTCCTTAACAAAGTAAAAGACACAGCAGCCGGTTTAACCATCATAGGCGGGGATTTCAATCTGACGGTTAATCCAACAATGGACACCTCTAAAGGAATTTCATATATACCCAAACGTGACAATGATAATTTCAATAAAGCACTCAAAAAATTGAAACTTGTGGATATATGGAGGATCAAAAATTTAGATGAAAGAGACTATACATTTTTCTCACACGTGTATCAAAACTACTCCAGAATAGATTATTTTTTAATTCCTGAGAATCGTATTATGACTGTTTCAGATGTCACAATTGGGCAAATTACATTCTCTGACCACGCCCCTATTATGCTAACAATTAATCTTGGCTTGAAAGAGCCAAGAACTAAATTCTGGAGAATGGATAAATCACTACTAGAAGATGACAACACCAGACTGTGTATAGCTAACTCCATAAAAGAGTTTATTGAAATAAATTCATTGTCAGTTTCTTCACCGAGCACTCTTTGGGATGCTTTTAAATGCACCCTAAGAGGAGTCCTAATAGGTCTGAGCAGTAAGAGAAAAAAAGATAATCAAAAAAGAGCTGCCGAGTTATTGGCTAGCCTACAGACTGCAGAAGCAGAACACAAATCCTGCCTGTCTACTAAAGCTCTGCTCAAACTGATTAGTATTAAGACAGAATTAAACCATCTACTTAATAATAGATGTACACAAGAATACAAAGCCTTAAAAAAGCAGTACTTACAAGGGAAAAACAAAGCCGGTAAAACAATGTCTGACCTACTTAATAAAAAACGGACAACCAAACGTATCCACCAGATTAAAAAAATAGATGGTAGTATCGTCTGTGATACAGAAAATATAGCCAATGTCTTCTCTGATTTCTTTGAAGGGTTATATAACTCCGAGAAATCTAGCGACCTGAATACAAAAGCCTATTTGGAAAAAATAAATTTACCCTCCTTAGATATAACAAATCAAGAAATGCTCGAGACTTTGATAACTGAAAATGACTTCCTTGAGACAGTATCAAAACTTAAAAAAAGGAAAGAGCCCCGGACCTGATGGATATTGCGCAGAGTTCTATCAACACTTTGCACCAGCCCTGGCTCCTCTTTTTTGTAAAATGGTTAACAATGAGGAAGAAGTCGCTACCTTTTCCAAAATCACAAACCAAGCAATAATTGCTTTAATTCCAAAAGAAGGAAAATCTCTCTTAGAGTGTGCAAATTTTAGACCAATTTCTCTTTTAAACTGCGATGTCAAAATTTACGCTAAAATTCTAGCAAATAGGCTGGGTTCAGTGGCTGATAGAATTCTTGGCAAACAACAGGCTGGTTTCGTGAAGAATAAGCAAACTCAAGATAACATCTATGCGGCAACTAATCTAATCCACATATGTAAGAAAAGAAAAGTCGAAGCAGTGATGGTAGCGGTTGACGCAGAAAAGGCCTTTGATCGCCTCTCACGAGAATTTGTCTTTGCGTCTCTAGAGAGGTTAGGTTTTGGTCCAAAATTTATAAACAGAATCAAAAAATTGTATATGAATCAAAGCGCAGGAGTTAACGTTAATGGCTACATCACTAAAGTCTTTGATATTAAGAAGGGGGTTAGACAGGGTTGCCCATTATCTTCCTGGCTATTTAATTTCAGTTTAGAGGCAATTATCCAATTAATTCAAAAGGATAGCATGGTTAATGGAATCAAAACTAACAAAGACGAATTTAAAATACTCGCGTATGCGGATGAATTATTATTAACTCTTTCCGATCCAGTCCAATCGATTATTAGGTGTAGGGAACTCCTAGAAACTTTTTCCTTATACTCTAATTTTAAACTTAATCATGAAAAGACTATAATCCTTAACTTAGGCTGCTCCTCCAACACTATGCATAATATAAAACAAATTAGTAATTTTAAATGGAATAATTGCGCAATCAAATATCTTGGAATAAAACTTACCCCACACCCTGATGTCTTATTTAAGGCCAATTTTTCCCCAACCTTAAATGTATACAAGAAGAAACTCCAATCTTGGGACCGTCCCTGTTTTAATATCATTGGAAGGATAAATATAATTAAAATGCTAGTATTACCCCAACTCGTTTTTCTGTTGCGAAGTGTGCCAGTGGCCATCCCCAGCTCGTGGTTTCAAGTTTGGCATAAAATCTTCCAGGATTTCATCTGGAGTAGGTCCAGGCGTAGGATATGCTACACAACCATATCGAGGGGGAAAGAGGCGGGAGGTCTAGCGGCACCAAATATTCAAAATTATTACAGGAGCACACATTTGGCTAGAGTGTTAGACTGGAAAATAGAGTCCTCTTCCAGCGATACAGAGAAATTATGGACTGTATTGGAAAGGGAAGAGTGTAATTTTGATCTAATATTCACTTGGATTCTGAGTAACATCCACAAAGTATACTCTTCCACTCAGCATCCTCTGGTAGGGCCTACACTAAAAACCCTCTATTGGTTTGTGTCAAAATGGCATAAAGAAACGGGCCTCTCGCCCCTGACCTCCCTGAGGGAGAACCCAGACTTCACTCCAGGTTTGGTGAAGTCTTGGTTCACCAGGAATAAACTCAGTAGCGAAACACGCATTATTAATCTTAGGGGCAGTCCTGGTTTGGGGATTGTTAGTCTGCTAACCAAATTTGGGCAGAAAGATACGTGGGGTCTAACCCAAGTCCGGAGTTTCCTGCATAAAATAAACTCGAAATTAACCAAAACAAGAAAAGACCTAAACATTTTAGAAAAACACATTCTCCTCAATAAGAAAATGGACAAAGCCTTGTCTAAAATAAACAGACTTATCAGTCAAGGTGAGAGCCACATTTTGATCCCCACTTATTGTACAAAATGGGAAAAGATCCTCGGTTGCTCTCTAGATAACGAATGGCCTAGGATTTGGAAAGCCAACTGGGAGATCCAAGATACAGAACTCCAGCTTGTCCAATATAAGACCTTAGCCAGATGGTACATGACACCAGCCCGTATTCAAACATTTTCAAGACAAAAAGAATTTTGCTGGAGGTGTGGGCAGGAGGGTGGAACAGAGATGCACATGTGGTGGACCTGCCCAGTAATTAAGAACTTCTGGGAAAAAATATGTAATTTTAGCAGCGAGCTACTAGAGGAGAATTTCGAGCTGACAGCCAGTGAAGCTATCTTTGGCATCTCAAGCCCAGAAAGCAGTAAAGGTAGTACTTTAATCAAAGAAATTGGCTCTAAGGTCGCAAAAAATATCATAGTAGATAAATGGAAAGACTCATCCCCGCCAAGTTTTGACGTCTGGATCAACAGAATGAATCAGTTATGTGGTGGTGAAGTGCATGGGGTAACTGATAAAACTAGCTATATACCTGTCTTAGGTCTGTTCGAAAGCGTTAAGATCCTGTAATAACTTGTGGCAATCACTTATAAAAAAATATCTGGACAAAACATAAGCTTCTGGCACATGTGGATTGGAGGGCAAGACAGACATGGCTGAGATGGGGTAATGATAGGCACATGGTGGGTCGAGGTTCGTGTTAGACTGAGTGTGTGCATGTAATGAGTGCTGGATGAGGATGATAATGGTATAAAAGCCTACTGGTGGTTGATTGAGTGATTAGCGTGTGGTTAGAATGAGGAGGGGAGTAAGGGGTATGGGAAGACGTTAGAAATATGAGCGTAAATGTCAATACACGATGTTATAATAAAATTAACTTATGCACCTATCAAACCATGATGATGGCATTACCCAGTACTGGCCAACAGCTGTGGAAGGCTGAGACGCCATTGGCTGACAAACTTCCCATACCAGGTATGCTTCTGAGTTTGAAGAAAAAAAAAAAAAAAAAAAAAGATGTGGAGTTTCCTCCTGTAACTTTTGCATCCATCATCGTTCCTCGCGTGGTGTCTCCTCGGTTGCTAACCAAAAAACTTTTCCTATACGACAATTCATTAATTGTAACACAAAATCTGTCGTCTATGTGGTCACTTGCACAATCTGCAGCCTACAATATGTGGGCTGCACCACACGCTGCTTGAGACAAAGGATCTCTGAGCACTTTAATGGGGCCTCCTGGAAGACAGATAATATCAGCAATGTGGCGAGACACTACAGGGAGAAACATGGTGGGGACATGGGTGGTTTTGTATTTCAGGGGATCGAGAGGGTTACAGCTTCTCCCAGACGGGGTGACCTATATAAGAAATTAAGAACAAGGGAGGCATATTGGATTTTACAGATGGGCACCAGGGAACCTAATGGTTTAAACGCTAGGTGGGATATTAATTTTATATATTGATATCGTTTTAATCTTTGATAATTTTGTACTTTGCAGTTTTGTATTTTTGTATTTTTGCATTTTAGCTATTGTATTCTGTGTTACTTTGTACATATGAATATTGTGCTGGTGGTTCTTTCCATATATACACCCCAGCAGGTTTTCTGTCCTGCACCTTTAAGTCCCTCTGGTCCCAGGAGTGCACACCCTTAGGGGCGGGGCTGTGGGAGTATATATGTTTGTTAGTATGTTTAGGCTATGAGTAAGGATATGATCCGAAACATGTCAGCCATTTTACTGCTTTTGTGAGTTGGAATCAATAAAAACCCTTGGACTTTACCTGCGGGTGTGCGGAGTTCATCTTTCCTGTGTCTTTAAAGCCATGGAAAGAGCAAAACCAACTGCACGTATTGACCAAGCCCTTGTCCTTCAAGCAGCTAATGAACAAAAATACTGGAAAGAGGTTTTAAGACGGGTTGTTGCTGTTGTGAAATTTCTAGGGGAACGTGGCTTACCTTTTCGTGGTAACACTGAGCTATTTGGATCACCACAAAATGGTGTTTTTCTTGGATGCCTAGAGCTTATTGCCGAGTTTGACCCTTTTCTTTATGAACACATTAAAAAATATGGAGGATCAGGAAGATGCGTAAGCAACTACATGTCTTCTACTACTGTTAACGAGTTTATTGAATTAATGGGAAACAAAGTTGTTGATACAATAGTAAAAGAGCTGAAGAAGGCAAAGTTTTATTCAATTGTCGTAGACTCTACACCTGGTCTAAGTCACATGGACCAGCTAGCTATTGTAGTACGTTATGTCAACAAAGACGGCCCTGTTAAAAGGTTTTTGGGATTTGTGCAAATCCATTCTCATACCAGAGAACACCTTGAAAACACCTTGTTAGCAGTACTTGCTGATAAAAACATTGACATTCTTGATTGCCGAGGGCAAAGTTATGACAACGCCAGCAATATGTCAGGTAAATACAATGGTTTACAAGCTAGAATTCGTAATCTAAATCCTCTGGCAGATTATGTACCTTGTTCTGCCCACTCACTGAATTTAATTGGAACATGTGCTGCAGAATCCTGCCTGAAAGCAGTGTCTTTTTTAGTTTTTTTGTAACGGCTTTTTATTTTTTTTTTCATCTTCCACTTATCGATGGGACATTCTGAAGGATGAGCTTGGCAAAGCTCCTGGAACTCTCTCACAGAAACGCCTGTCTTCTACAAGATGGGCTGCCCGTTCTGATGCTACAAAAGCCTTACAACAAGGTTTCCAACAGGTGAATAATGCCCTTGATAAGTTAAATACTTCAGACCATAAGCAAGTGTTCGACACGAAGCTAGTGTCTTGTTGGAGCACTTAAACAGTTTTGAAACTGCTCTTTTGCTTGTTGTTTGGGGCAATATATTGGAAAGGCTGAATGCTACAAGTAAACGGTTGCAGAGTATACAAATTTCGCTGGATGGAGTTGTTATTCTGTACAGGTCATTAATTGACTATGTACAAAAAATGAAAGATTCTTTTGACATTTATGAGGCTCAAGCCAAGAAAATAACTTCTAACTTCAAGTACTCCAGGGAAGGTAAGCGTGAAAGAAAAGTCAAGACTTTCCATGATGAACCTAAAACAACTGTTCCAAGTATGTCAGCGAGATAGGATTTATCATCAATACATTCAATGTAATAATGGACAGTCTTATGGCTGATTTCAAGCGTAGAAACCAGTCATATGAACTACTTAATAAAAGATTTGCAATCCTTAATATGGACCCACCCATGCCTCTGAAGTATTTACAAGATTCAGCTGATAATTTACAACAGCACTACCAAGGTGATCTTGAAAACACTTTCACAGAAGAATTTCGTCACTTTTCTTCACTCACTTGTCATGCATCACTAAAGAATCCTATTGCCATGATACAGTATATTACCAGTCATAACCTCCAGCAAACCTTCCCTAATGTGGAAACAACGCTACGCATCTTTTTGTGCTTGCCGGTGACTAATGCCAGGGGAGAAAGATCATTCTCATGTCTCAAAAGAATAAAAAATGAAAGGAGAACTACGATGGGGCAGGATCGTAGGTCAGCATCGTCCTTGTTGGCTGTGGAAGCCACTCTTGTCCGCCAGCTGGATTTTGATGATCTAGTAAATACTTTTGCAAAAACAAAAGCCCGGAAAGTTCAACTGTGATATCCTCACAAGTCAGACTGCATTCTTTCTCGGATGCTTTCCGGTGTTCTTCCTCTCATTTTTTTTGAAGTGTTATATAAATTAAGCTAACAAGCTTAAGTCAATTCACTTTTTTTCCTATGTTTTCTCCTAGGGGATATTTTCACATGTTATCAAAAATGTCTTTTAAGCCACTAGCAAGAAAATACTAAGAATCATTTTTTTTTTTGCTTTTAAAGGATACCCAAAGTGACATGTGACATGATGAGATAGATATGTGTATGTACAGTGCCTAGCACACAAATAACTAGGCTGTGTTCCTTTTTGTTTTTCTCTGCCTAAAAGAGTTAAATATCAAGTATATAAGTGGCTGACTCAGTCCTGACTCAGACAGGAAGTGACTACAGTGTGACCCCCACTGATAAGAAATTCCCCTTTTTATTTATTTTTTGCTCTCAAAAGTCATTTTCTGCTAGGAAAGTGTTTTATAGTTGGAGTTTCTTATTAGAGAGTGTCACACCGTAGTCACTTCCTGTCTGAGTCAGGACTGAGTGAGCCACTTACATAACTGATATTTAACCCTTTTTAGGCAGAGAAAGAACAAAAGGAACACAGCATAGTTATTTGTGTGGTAGGCACTGTACATACACATGTCTATCTCATCATGTCACATGTCATTTCGGGTATCCTTTCAGCCTACTTATCTTTTTGGTACTATTTTAATTGGCGAGTGCAAAAAGTGTTATTTTAAAGCGGAATATAACCCTGCATTTCAACTTTGCTCTAAAACATTATTTACAGTATATTATATGCAACCAGCATTTTTTTTTTTTACTAGACCAGCATTGGAAGGGTTACACAGGGCTTTAAAGTTCCTGGAGATTTCTGCAGACGCATCCGAAGCTGAAAAGAGATACATTTTGTTTACAGAAATGTATCTAAGTGTTGAATGTGACTCATCTCTCTGACTGAGAAGGAGCTTGGAGGACTGCCAAAGAGTGTGTAACTGTTTATCAATAGATACATAGAATGTAACAATCTGAACTTCTGCATATCTCTCCACGGAACTTGAAACGTCTGTGTTTAACCCTTCCAATGCTGTTCTAGTAAAAAAAAAATGCTTTTTGCATATAATATGCTGTAAATAATATTTTAGAGCAAAGTTGAAATGCAGGGTTATATTCCGCTTTAAACAGGGATGAAAAAGTATTCCATAGGAGAAAAAGTGAATTTAAACATGGCTATTATGCTTTGAATACTGTATAAGTGTAAAAAAAAGTTACCTGATTGGGAATTGTGTTGGCACATTATTTGTATGCTGTTGAATGGTTAACAGTGAAAAGTTTTATAAAATGTTTCAGTTATGTTTGTTGGACCTTTGCAGTCAAACATCTGATCTGCATGCTTTTCAAGGTCTATCATTAAAAGTGTTACAAGCAGATGATCATCAGGGCTGCCAGGCAATCTGCATTGTTTAAATTTAAATATATAAGTCAGCCAGCCTCCATATCCCTTTCACTTCAGTTGTCCTTTATTGTGTCTGAATCGATGCATAGAAAGTGCAATGGGTGCCAGAAGCCAAACGTACCCTCAATTCTATTTTGACATTATGTGTGTGCGTGTGTGTGTGGGGAGGGGGGCGTGAGAGAGGAAGGCCCAAATCTGCCACTTTGCTTAGGGCCCCATTTGGCCTTAATCCGGCTCTGCTAAAGTCTAAGCATTAGAGAACCTTACTAGTTAAAAACTTTAAAAAGAATAGGGCAGTGTCTTGATCCTTCAGAGACTGTCCCTGTTGTCATCCACCACTGCCTGGGGACCCTGCTTCACATCAGGGCCATACTCCTCTTCATACCGAGCATGTGTACACCTACACAGTATCACTGAGCCAATGGAGTGATTTACTGCACCTTACTTGTATAGGCGCAGCTCTGACATACTCATGCTTGAAGAGAGGCACAGTCCATGTGTTTACTGATAATCACTTGTCTGTAATCTTACTGGGAACCACATTGAGTAACGCAGGTCAAATGTCAGAAGCAGGGATAGGATTAAAACATTGTCATGTTACCTTAACTATGTTCTTATTTGGACAAGCAATAGCAATTAAAGTAGTGTTTTTGCATGGACGCTCAGCAACTGACAAAACCATTTATCATTTTAGTATCAATATATTTTTTTTTTTTTTAGGTTTTGCTATGTTAAACCAATCACAATAATTTGTATTCAATTTTGTTATTTAACAGCACTTTAACCTCTTGAGGACCACATGCTTACACCCCCCTAGTGACCAAGCCATATTTTACAATACAGGCCACTGCAGCTTTAAGGCATTGTGTACAACTCAGTACACAAGTGACCCCCCTTTTCTGCCCACCAACAGAGCTTTCTGTTGGTGGGCTGTGATTGCTTCCAGGATGTTTTTTTGTTAGTTTTTTTTGTAAATATTTATTTTGTAATAAATTTCTGCTTTTTTTCTAATTTTTACTACCCTCCCTCCCTCCTTCCCTCCGCCAGCCAATCAGCGCGATTGGCTGTCATAAGCATCAGCCTATGACAGCCAATCATCCTCTTGCCTCCCAGGGGGACAGCCGTGTCACACGGCTGTCCCCAGTACAGTGCTGCCTTAGGTATGTGTCTGTGTATGATATTGTATACACTACCAGCAGTAAAAAAAAACTATACATGTAAAGAAAAAATACAGACAGAATTTAGAAATATCACATGTAACAAGTATAATGAAAAAAGGTGGATTACTAGACCAAACAATAATTATAAATTATGAACTATATTAGAGCTAAAGATGAAATAATTCATAAATATTGGAAAAACATGTGCAGTACAAAATATTACAAAACCATTTTTCTCTATATCATCTGTCTTGCCTGGCCAATAATACCGTTGACACATTGTGTATCTAGTTTGTGTAACACCAAGGTGAGCTGCACAAGTGGATTCATGACACTGCTTAAAGGGAATATCCACGGACGCTGTGAAAAAAATAAAAATCCAAATCCACTTACCTGGGGCTTCCTCCAACCCGTGGCAGGCAGGAGGTGCCCTCGACGCCGCTCCAGAGGCTCCCGGTCTTCTCAGATGGCGCACCCGACCTGGCCTGGCCGGCTTCCAGGTCGGGCTCGTGTGCGCTCCAACGTGCGTCTCACTGGTGCGCGCTGATGTCATCGGACAACCTACGGACTGTACTGTGCAGACACAGAACTACTGAGCCTGCGCAGTACAGCCCGGAGGACGTCCGATGACGTCCGTGACTGCGGAGCGGCGTCGAGGGCACGTCCTGCCTGCCACGGGCTGGAGGAAGCCCCAGGTAGGTGGATTTGCTTTTTTATTTTTTTTTCACAGAGTCCGTGAACCTTCCCTTTAAAGCAAGTCAAAGCTTCCTTCTTAGTCTGTATAGCCAATCTATTATCTCTATATTGAAGAACATTATCTAAAAAAAAAAAAAAAACATATACCGGTAATATTATCAATATTTATGTTTGTATATGTTTGTAGATAGAATTATTTCTATACCAACTTCTTTGAAATAAATCATTTAATTTGAAATATTGAGTATATGTTACATATATTACATATATTACAAGAATATAATTACATATAATTTTATATATCAGTTTATATACAATGGCTTTCAGTAGATCTATTAGATCATACAATCTCCACCACATCGAGCTGGGTATACAATGATCTAATAATTTAATTATACTATTACACCCTCCATACGCCATAGCATATTTAATACTATGTAGTGGCTACTATCATTCTGCAATAAGGAACTCTGTTGGTCTAATGGTCTATCTTCCAACCTAGAAGGAAGCGTAAGTGTAATTTGTAAAGCTGTGTTCAGACTTTGTAAAGCTGTGTTCTGCCAGCAAGGACCAACAGTACAATGTCTGCTCCATTGGTCCATATAAATTATTTGAAATGTAAAAATGTGTGAATGGATCACTCTCTGCTTAGCAATGAGCAGAGGAGAGAACAAACCAAAAATGAACATTGCCTCTAACATTCTGCTATTGGAGTATAAATAATGAATGATTAAGGCAAGAAGCACAATGTCACGTAAACTAATGGGATACAAGGATAAGAAGTCAGGATGATTACAAATATTTTGCTTCACTTTTTCCAAGATACAACAACAACAAAAATAATGTTATTTAATTACAATATTTACTTGTAATTTTAAATTTGGAAGCATATCTGTTCAAGTTCAGTCTCTTGTTCTTCTGAAATGCTTTGGGATAGATGCCATTGGTAAGGAAACGGTACACTTCATCATATTTTTACTCCATGACTACAATAAATAGAAAATAATATAACAGAGCAATATGTGTAAAAGAATGAATTAAATATCTCATGGAATAGAGAAGGGAAACACAAGGGATAGAGGGGGGACACTCAAGGGATAGAGAGGAACACAAGGGACAGAGTGAAGAAACAGCAGGGGCAGAGGGGATACACACAAGGAAAAGAGGAGAGACACACAAAGGACAGATGAGACAACCAAGGGACAGAGGGACACACACACACAAGGGCCAGAGGGGGACACACACACAAGGGACAGTGGGACACACACATGGGACAGAGGGACACACACACACACGGGACAGAGGGACACACGCACACACAAGGGACAGAGGGAGCAGAAAAAGTAAATAGGAGGAAAGGACAGAGGAGAAACTCACATGGGAAAAAGTGGAGAAATACCAGGGATAGAAGAGGCAAAACCAGGGACAGAGAGGGGGAAAACACAAGGGACAGAGGAGGTACACACAAGGGCAAAACAGGAACACACAAGGGACAGAGGAGAGACATAAAAGGGACAGATGTAGGACACGAACAAAAAAGGGACACACAAGGGCCATAGGAGGAAATACAAGGGAATGAAGATGGGAACACACAATAGAAAAAAAGTGGGGTTCACACAAGGGACAGAACATAGACAGCCACTAGGAAGGCTAGATATTCACATGACAGACTAGACTGATTGAATGATAGAATTAGATAAAACAGATGAATTGTACTATGACGCAGCCCATAGAACTGTCAAGAAAGCATGGGGGGAAAAGACTCAAACGTTACTTACGTAATTTTGTTGCTTTTGATGTTTGCAGATCTTTTGTGAATCTCACAAAAAGGTGGTTGGTTACATCAGGATGGCAAGATGGAACACTTGCTTTGGAAGGACAATCACCCGTGAAAAAAGAAAAAATATTGGGCAAAAAAATATATTGATTGATTGGGAAGATACTAGAGAGAGATAGAAGAGACAGAGTGGAGAAATACCAGGGACAGAGAAGGTACATACAAGGGAAAGAGGAGAGACACACAAAGAGACAGAGGAAGAACATGCAAGGAGGAGAGAAATATAAGGGACAGAGAACAGACACAACTGAGAGGAGGAACACACAAGGGCCATAGGGGGACATACAAGCGAAAGAAGATGGGGACACAAAAGAGAAAATGGGGTACACATAAAGGACAGAGGAGGAACTAACAAGGAACAGAAAAGAGACAAAGAGCCACTAAGAAGTCCAGATATTCACATGACAGTCTAAACTAATTGAATGATAGAATAAGACAAAACAGATGAATTTTACTATGACACAGCCCATAGACCAGACTTGAATGGATAGAAGGGAATAGCCTCACACATCACTTACCTAATTTTATACTTTTGGATGTATGCAAATCTCTTGTAAGTCTAGAGAAAGGTGATTGGTTAATTCAGGATGGCAAGAAAAAAAAAAGGAAATATATTGGTCATAAAAACTACATTGACTGGTTGGGGAGAGACAAGAGAGAGACAGATAAGGGACAGAGTGGAGAAAAACCAGTGACAGAGTAGGGAGACACACAGCGGACAGAAGAGGTACACACAAGGAACAGAGGGTGACACAGAAGGCACAGAGGGTGACACACAAGGGACAGAGGGTGACACACAAGGGAAAAAGTGGAGAAATACCAGGGACAGAGAGGGTTGAAAATACAAGGGACAGAGGAAAGACACAATGGACAGAGGAAAGACACAAAAACAAAAGAGGAGGGACACACAAGGATTCTAGGTGGACATACAAGGGAAAGAAGAGGGGCACACACACACACAATAAAAAGGGGGTACACACAAGGGACAAAAAAAAGAAAGAGAGAACCACTGTGAAGGATAGATATTCTCAAGACAGACTACATGGATTGAATGGCAGAATAAGACAACATGGATTAATTTAACTATGGCTCAGCCTATAGACTTGACATGAAAGGATAGCGGTGATTAGCCTCACACGTCACTTACCTAATTCTATACTTTTGGCTGTATTTTGAACTCTTATGAGTTTCAAGATAGATAATTGGGTACTTCAGCATGGCAAGATGACGAAGAGGGGGGACGCACGAGGGACAGAGGATGGAGACACACAAGAGACAGGTGGAGTAAACACAGAGGAGGGTCTCACTGAGATACGTACCGTATATACTCGAGTATAAGCCGACCCGAGTATAAGCCGACCCCCCAACTTTTACCTAAAATATCTGGGAAAATGATTGACTCGAGTATAAGCCGAGGGTAGAAAATTCAGCAGCTACTGGTGACTTTCAATAATCAGAATAAATGCCAATAAAATTACATTACTTAAGACATCAATGCGGTATGTGTTTTAAAATATTTATTTCAAAGAAAAAAAAGTCTACTAAATGACAGCATGAAATTCTGGTATGGGCTCATTATACCGCAGGCTCTAATAAAGTCCACTTGACATGCTGTCAGACTCAACAGTGAAGCTGTCCAAGGAAAATAGGCTGAACAGAAACAATTTACTTGAATCAACAAAGAAAATGTAAGAGTTGAATCAGCAACCAATCTAAAACAGTTAAAATTCTTCAAAACCTGGCTCCTCATCATCTGTGTCTGCAAACACAGCTTCAAGTGGTGTGGGGTCCTCAGCATAGATGTCTGACTTCATTTTCATCCCCATCACTGCTGTCATCCTCGTACAATGCACTGTCCTCACTGCCATCCATGGCATTACTAATGCTGCATTTCAAGAAGGCACGTCGAACCATATCTTCCGGAATATCTTCCCATGCATCTCGAACCCACTTCGCCATTAATTCTATGTTGGGCTTCATTAGGTTTCCACCGTTTGTCAGTTGGGCCTGACCAGATGACCTCCAATCATGCCACATTTTTCGTACACGGTCTTTGAAAGGTTTATTCAAATAAACATCCAGGGGCTGCAATACAGATGTTAGTCCACCTGGAATAACAGCTAAAGTAACTTGGCTGGACTTTGCAAGTTCTTTGATGTTATCCGATATGTGGGCCCTGAACATATCCCAAACCAGCAAAGATGTTTTTTTCTTTAAGGCTGCTCCTGGTCGTCCATTCCAAATTTCTTTCAGCCATTTTTTTGTTCCTTCTTTGTCCATCCGGCCTGTAACTTGGGTACGCACAGTTATTCGTGGTGGGAATTTCACATTTTTAGGCAAGGTCTTTCTTTTAAAAATGATGACAGGCCACAACTTGATTCCATTAGCCAAACATGACAGAACGACTGTGAAATGTTTTTTTTCATTTCCTGTGGTTCTGACAAAAATAGTTTTTTGTCCCAAACTTGCCATAGTTCTGTTGCTTGGAAGATCAAAGGTCATGGCTGTTTCATCCATGTTCCCCATGTCTCCCAGATCATAATTGTAAAGCCTCCTCTGTTTGAGAATAAAGGAATGGAATGATGTAACTTTTTCATCAAGGTCTTTTGGCAACTTCTGAGAAATCTTGGTTCTTTTCTCAAAGATTCAAGCCCAAAAACTCTCACTGTCTAGTCTAATCCACTGACAGCTATGCCATGTAAGGAATAATCATTTCTGAGGACCAGGATCATCGATCCAAAGACAATCTATCCACATATGAGAGAAAAAGTAGTCCCCATCATATCTACAATAAAGATCATACTCAAAACCACAGTAGTGCAAAATAACAATTCATATTTATTTAAACATAATGATTAAAAACAATTAAAAACAATGAGGATCCCCTGACCTCTTGCCATCCATGTTTTCCTATGTATTGTTATACAATCTTATTCAAAAAAGTCCGCTCAGTTAGAGTGGGTCTCAGGGTTGTCAGCACGCTGATCACGGTATGGGGGAAAGAAAGGACAACCAATCAATGTATGCCAGTAACTAGGTATCTAAATCAGCGTTGCTGACAAACCAGGAAGCCACAAAAAAAACACTGTAATTGTAAACCTGCTGGTTAGGATATGTGCAAAAACGCAAGTACATAAAGTGCTGTGCAATACATCTCATATGGTAATTCATGAAAAACAACATACAATTGGATATTTGTGAGTGATAATATGGAATAAGGTGCAAATGCAATATCAAAGAAGGATTGTAACCATTCAGTGGAAATGAAAAAGAAAAAGCAACAACCCAGTGTAAACAAGAGATTATAGCAAGCCTGAGTGACCAGAAATGAAGCACCACGTGTAGTTGACCATAGCCAGCATGAGTAGAAATGTAATGGAAATATATTAGAAGTCACATAAGAATATGCAGCCAATATCCACACATACACTGAGCAGAGCTTACCCTCGTGAAAGGAGAAGGATGGGGCCGTGGGGATCCGGATCCTACCGGTTACGCCAGAAGCTACCTCAGGGATACTCCTATCTTCCTAATCACTGTTTAAATACTGAATTTCCGCAATGGACGCGGCCGCGTCATCGGCGTGACCAGGCGCGCCGTCACCATAGCAACGGCGCTGCCGTGTCCGCCCCTACAACTACGGTGGCTATCAGATTCTAAAATACATCGGAACTCCTGAAATCGCTTAATAGTCTCATCAGAGACATCTAGTGGCACATAAGAATATTGCAACCAAGGAAAAGGAGAAGGAGAAAAGAGAGCCAGAAGAGACCAACGAGGGCATCTAGTGGTATAATAAAAGATGGCATCCAATGGAAAGATAAAGATATTCCTGTATCTAAGAAACATGTTCGCAATATAAATTAACACATACAGATCACAAGCCCAATATCAACAAATATACGTTCACAAGCCCAATATAAATATGGATCTTCAAAAAAGATTTGTGTATATATAACATTATAATAGAGATAAAATATATAGGCCAACATCTCTCCTTCAGAGGCATAAATCTGTTAGTGAATGTTGCCATAAAGGACACGTAAAGTGTGTCCAAAATCCATGTTTCTCCTGTATCTTCCATTCTTGTGTTTTCAAAAGGATAACCCCACATTCCCGAATTCGAGGAACTCCTCATCTCCTAGCACGGAGTAATCAAGACCTTCCCAATGGCATGAGATATGAAGTCCTCTAGATAGAATAAAAAGAACAAGCATAACGTAAATACTTATCCCCTGGAGGAGCGTATCAAAAGACGGCCAGACCTCCCAAGTGTATAAAGTCAGACCGTCTTACCTCACGGTCTTAGATGGAGAGGGGGAAAGGTTTGGGGTTTAGAGATATAATCACAAGACTCAGGAAGGAGTCAAAAAAGTCAGACCCTCTCACCTAAGGGTCTTAGGAAGTATGATCACAGAGTTGTATTTAGTCAGATCTCCTCACCTTAAGATCTTAGAGTAAAGAAAATAGTATACAGAGACATATTAGTAATACATAACCATCTTATCTACTTAAACGTGAGAGATAGTAAAGGTTGGAAGAAGAATGTGCCCATATCATAACTACTCAAACGTGACTACCACCCCATATGACATAGATCAGATAACAATCATTATGAGGGTAAAAAGCATCCAAATCCAAATTCTTCATTAAGACCCATGGGACTTCTTGTACCTAATCTATGAATCCACTGTAGTTCCATCTGTAGTAGTCTTGTTGTGTGGTTGCCGCCTCTATTGCTAAGATATAATTTTTTAATTCCATAGACCTTCCATCTGTCCATGTTCCCAGGTGTGCATAATAGAGAATGTGCCGCTACTGTAGTAAGCATCTTTCCCTCCAAGTTGTCTCTAGGGGCCAGTTTTATTGTGGATCGATGCTTCTGTACCCTGATTTTTAGGGCATTTTGGGTTTGTCCTACATATCTCTTCCCACATATGCATTCAAGCATGTAAATCACCCAGGAAGTTTGGCAGTTTATGAAATCCCGTAGATAGATATTTTTGCCATCTCTGTGATCAATTATAAACTTAGTTGGAGGCATTAGATTGCAAATAGAACAGTGTCCACACGGGTGGCTCCCTTTAGTACTCAGAGTGTTTTTAGGTAGCGTATAGTGACTATGACATAACTGGTCACGTAAAGTTGGTGCCCTTTTTGCTGTAATCGATGCTTTCTTAGTTACATGTTTTCTAAGGATAGGGTCAGTTTGTAAAATACTCCAATGGGTCTGCATAATCTTGTATATTTCATTCCATTTGTCGTTATATCTCGTTATCAGTCTGACTGTCTGATCCCCCCCTGGGTCCTTCCTCTTGGCTATTGATGGTTGTAGTAAACTCTCCCTATCCGTGAATCTGGCCCTTCTCCATGCCTTTCTAACATATTTATTGGGATAGCCTCGTTCACGGAATCTATTCGCCAGTTTTCCTGCCTCTTCCTCAAAAGCTTGCAGTGTAGAGCAGTTCCGTCTCAACCTCAGGAACTGTCCCACCGGTATGTTTCTTCTTGTTGTGGGCGTATGATAAGAGGAGAAGTGTAGTAGACTATTGACGGCGGTTTTCTTTCGGTAGAGAGCTGTATTAAGATGTCCATCATAGTCTTTCATAATACGTAGATCCAGGAAATTGACTGTTGTGGAGGAGATATCGAATGTTAGAAATATATTCAGATCGTTGGTGTTTAATACATTCAAAAACCGTAGCAAGTCCTCTTGAGGGCCCTGCCATAGTATGAGGATGTCGTCTATGAAACGGTGCCACCCCGCAATGGCGGGGTGGAACCGTTCCAGAGACGACACCCACACACATTCTCTCTCCCACCATCCCAAAAATAAATTTGCCACGGACGGGGCACACTTTGCCCCCATGGCTACGCCCCTTATCTGCAAGTAATAAGTATTGTTAAATAAAAAGAAGTTATGTTTCAAAATAAACTCCAGTAGTTGTAATAACCAGAGGTTTCTTTTTTTGTTCTCTATGGTCTCCATATCAAGAAAGTATTTAACAGCCCGGACCCCATGATCGTGTGATATATTGGAGTACAAGCTCTCCACATCACATGTGGCCAAGATATCATCTGGACCCATCTGCACATCCTGGATTTTAGTCAAGATGTCCATAGAGTCACGGACATATGAATCAAGGGAGACAACGTGGGGCTGAAGAAAGAAGTCCAAAAATGAACAACACTTTTCACTAAGGCTTCCAATACCCGAGACGATTGGTCGCCCCGGGGGATTGTGTTTATCCTTGTGTACTTTAGGAAGTACATAAAAAGTGGGAGTTACGGGTGTCTCCACCCACAGGTATTTAAATTCTTTGTTGGTGATAAGTTGTTCAGATAAACCTTCCTCCAGAAGGAGCTTCAACTCCCTCTGGAAGCACTCCGTGGGATTTCCTGAAAGCTTCTTATAGAAATCTGTGTTGTTTAGCTGTCTATATACCTCCCTTTCGTACTGCCTTCTTGGCCAGACCACCACGTTGCCTCCCTTGTCCGCCTCCCTAATAATTATGTCAGTTCTCCTGGAAAGATCTCCCAAAGCTCTTCGTTCCTGGTATGTCAAATTGTCAAGATTTCTCTCATTGTTATTTGAAATCTGTTGAATTTCTGAAGAGACCATATCAAAGAAAACCTGAACCTGTGGACAAGTGTTAAACGAGGGCAAATATTTTGATGCAGGTCTAAAGGGGGATTGACTTACCCCACTTTGTATGCTTTGTTCTTCCAACAGTGAGATTAGGTCAGAAAAAATGTTTTTATCCTGTTCGTCCAATCCTAATTGGTCCAAGGGGGGGACCAGATCATCAGAAGTATGGTACAGTTTCTTAAGCATCAACCTCCTGCAAAAGAAATAGAGATCTTTAATGATCTCGAATGGATCAAATTTATTGGTAGGTGAAAAGGACAATCCTCTTCTCAACAGACTTTCCTCTGTTTCAGTAAGCTGTATATCAGATAGGTTAATAATTGACAATACCTGGTCATTTAGCTGTCCAGAATCGTTGCTGCTACTCTTGTGCTTTTTTCCTATTTGTCTCAACTCTTCCAGCCTTCCCAAGTGGCTCAGCGCACTATTCTCAACATCTGACTCATTGAAATCACTGGAGTCAGAGATATAGTCCCTGGGTAGCCTTCCTGCACCACCTTGTCCGGATGGCCCTTGTGGATTTTGAACAGGTTTTTTAGGTTTCCTTTTTGGTTTATATGGAGGTTTCGGGAAATTTTGACCTCTCCTGTTGTTTTTATGTTTCCATATATATGCTTTGGACTCCGCGTAATCACGTCTGTCCCTTATAAGTTTTTTCTTTTTAATTTCAATCACATCAGTTTCTATATATTTGATGTCATTTCTTAAGCGCTCCAAAAACGGTTCCACCAGAGTCTTTTGATCATACTTAGAAATTTGTTGTAACAGATCCAAACTTTTCAATTTCAATTTTGTTAGAAGCTCTCTATCCAGATTAATCAACATCTGTACTATGATTTTAGCACATCGATTGAGCCCATGTTCCCAAACCTTTTTATGTCTGTCTTCCAATTGCCACGAAGGGAAGATTTGAACTCTAATGCCTCTTGGATAGATACCCTCTTTGTCATACCGCTCTAGAAAGCATCGATTACAGCAAAAAGGGCACCAACTTTACGTGACCAGTTATGTCATAGTCACTATACGCTACCTAAAAACACTCTGAGTACTAAAGGGAGCCACCCGTGTGGACACTGTTCTATTTGCAATCTAATGCCTCCAACTAAGTTTATAATTGATCACAGAGATGGCAAAAATATCTATCTACGGGATTTCATAAACTGCCAAACTTCCTGGGTGATTTACATGCTTGAATGCATATGTGGGAAGAGATATGTAGGACAAACCCAAAATGCCCTAAAAATCAGGGTACAGAAGCATCGATCCACAATAAAACTGGCCCCTAGAGACAACTTGGAGGGAAAGATGCTTACTACAGTAGCGGCACATTCTCTATTATGCACACCTGGGAACATGGACAGATGGAAGGTCTATGGAATTAAAAAATTATATCTTAGCAATAGAGGCGGCAACCACACAACAAGACTACTACAGATGGAACTACAGTGGATTCATAGATTAGGTACAAGAAGTCCCATGGGTCTTAATGAAGAATTTGGATTTGGATGCTTTTTACCCTCATAATGATTGTTATCTGATCTATGTCATATGGGGTGGTAGTCACGTTTGAGTAGTTATGATATGGGCACATTCTTCTTCCAACCTTTACTATCTCTCACGTTTAAGTAGATAAGATGGTTATGTATTACTAATATGTCTCTGTATACTATTTTCTTTACTCTAAGATCTTAAGGTGAGGAGATCTGACTAAATACAACTCTGTGATCATACTTCCTAAGACCCTTAGGTGAGAGGGTCTGACTTTTTTGACTCCTTCCTGAGTCTTGTGATTATATCTCTAAACCCCAAACCTTTCCCCCTCTCCATCTAAGACCGTGAGGTAAGACGGTCTGACTTTATACACTTGGGAGGTCTGGCCGTCTTTTGATACGCTCCTCCAGGGGATAAGTATTTACGTTATGCTTGTTCTTTTTATTCTATCTAGAGGACTTCATATCTCATGCCATTGGGAAGGTCTTGATTACTCCGTGCTAGGAGATGAGGAGTTCCTCGAATTCGGGAATGTGGGGTTATCCTTTTGAAAACACAAGAATGGAAGATACAGGAGAAACATGGATTTTGGACACACTTTACGTGTCCTTTATGGCAACATTCACTAACAGATTTATGCCTCTGAAGGAGAGATGTTGGCCTATATATTTTATCTCTATTATAATGTTATATATACACAAATCTTTTTTGAAGATCCATATTTATATTGGGCTTGTGAACGTATATTTGTTGATATTGGGCTTGTGATCTGTATGTGTTAATTTATATTGCGAACATGTTTCTTAGATACAGGAATATCTTTATCTTTCCATTGGATGCCATCTTTTATTATACCACTAGATGCCCTCGTTGGTCTCTTCTGGCTCTCTTTTCTCCTTCTCCTTTTCCTTGGTTGCAATATTCTTATGTGCCACTAGATGTCTCTGATGAGACTATTAAGCGATTTCAGGAGTTCCGATGTATTTTAGAATCTGATAGCCACCGTAGTTGTAGGGGCGGACACGGCAGCGCCGTTGCTATGGTGACGGCGCGCCTGGTCACGCCGATGACGCGGCTGCGTCCATTGCGGAAATTCAGTATTTAAACAGTGATTAGGAAGATAGGAGTATCCCTGAGGTAGCTTCTGGCGTAACCGGTAGGATCCGGATCCCCACGGCCCCATCCTTCTCCTTTCACGAGGGTAAGCTCTGCTCAGTGTATGTGTGGATATTGGCTGCATATTCTTATGTGACTTCTAATATATTTCCATTACATTTCTACTCATGCTGGCTATGGTCAACTACACGTGGTGCTTCATTTCTGGTCACTCAGGCTTGCTATAATCTCTTGTTTACACTGGGTTGTTGCTTTTTCTTTTTCATTTCCACTGAATGGTTACAATCCTTCTTTGATATTGCATTTGCACCTTATTCCATATTATCACTCACAAATATCCAATTGTATGTTGTTTTTCATGAATTACCATATGAGATGTATTGCACAGCACTTTATGTACTTGCGTTTTTGCACATATCCTAACCAGCAGGTTTACAATTACAGTGTTTTTTTTGTGGCTTCCTGGTTTGTCAGCAACGCTGATTTAGATACCTAGTTACTGGCATACATTGATTGGTTGTCCTTTCTTTCCCCCATACCGTGATCAGCGTGCTGACAACCCTGAGACCCACTCTAACTGAGCGGACTTTTTTGAATAAGATTGTATAACAATACATAGGAAAACATGGATGGCAAGAGGTCAGGGGATCCTCATTGTTTTTAATTGTTTTTAATCATTATGTTTAAATAAATATGAATTGTTATTTTGCACTACTGTGGTTTTGAGTATGATCTTTATTGTAGATATGATGGGGACTTCTTTTTCTCTCATATGTGGATAGATTGTCTTTGGATCGATGATCCTGGTCCTCAGAAATGATTATTCCTTACATGGCATAGCTGTCAGTGGATTAGACTAGACAGTGAGAGTTTTTGGGCTTGAATCTTTGAGAAAATAACATGTTGATATTGAGGCTGTCTTTTGTCTCGTTTCAGAGCCTGATTTATTGGTTTGTTGCCATTATGGCGTATAATTTTATAGATACATTGGAACAAAATTGGAATGAGAAATTAAATGAAGTGTTTCAGAAGGAGGAGGAGATAAGGAGTGAGACATTACCAGAGGATTTCACCAGTTTATGTGGTCAAATCAAGGACACACACATACACTATGTCAAAGTGTGGTGGAACATCAATAGCCTAGAGCGGTATGACAAAGAGGGTATCTATCCAAGAGGCATTAGAGTTCAAATCTTCCCTTCGTGGCAATTGGAAGACAGACATAAAAAGGTTTGGGAACATGGGCTCAATCGATGTGCTAAAATCATAGTACAGATGTTGATTAATCTGGATAGAGAGCTTCTAACAAAATTGAAATTGAAAAGTTTGGATCTGTTACAACAAATTTCTAAGTATGATCAAAAGACTCTGGTGGAACCGTTTTTGGAGCGCTTAAGAAATGACATCAAATATATAGAAACTGATGTGATTGAAATTAAAAAGAAAAAACTTATAAGGGACAGACGTGATTACGCGGAGTCCAAAGCATATATATGGAAACATAAAAACAACAGGAGAGGTCAAAATTTCCCGAAACCTCCATATAAACCAAAAAGGAAACCTAAAAAACCTGTTCAAAATCCACAAGGGCCATCCGGACAAGGTGGTGCAGGAAGGCTACCCAGGGACTATATCTCTGACTCCAGTGATTTCAATGAGTCAGATGTTGAGAATAGTGCGCTGAGCCACTTGGGAAGGCTGGAAGAGTTGAGACAAATAGGAAAAAAGCACAAGAGTAGCAGCAACGATTCTGGACAGCTAAATGACCAGGTATTGTCAATTATTAACCTATCTGATATACAGCTTACTGAAACAGAGGAAAGTCTGTTGAGAAGAGGATTGTCCTTTTCACCTACCAATAAATTTGATCCATTCGAGATCATTAAAGATCTCTATTTCTTTTGCAGGAGGTTGATGCTTAAGAAACTGTACCATACTTCTGATGATCTGGTCCCCCCCTTGGACCAATTAGGATTGGACGAACAGGATAAAAACATTTTTTCTGACCTAATCTCACTGTTGGAAGAACAAAGCATACAAAGTGGGGTAAGTCAATCCCCCTTTAGACCTGCATCAAAATATTTGCCCTCGTTTAACACTTGTCCACAGGTTCAGGTTTTCTTTGATATGGTCTCTTCAGAAATTCAACAGATTTCAAATAACAATGAGAGAAATCTTGACAATTTGACATACCAGGAACGAAGAGCTTTGGGAGATCTTTCCAGGAGAACTGACATAATTATTAGGGAGGCGGACAAGGGAGGCAACGTGGTGGTCTGGCCAAGAAGGCAGTACGAAAGGGAGGTATATAGACAGCTAAACAACACAGATTTCTATAAGAAGCTTTCAGGAAATCCCACGGAGTGCTTCCAGAGGGAGTTGAAGCTCCTTCTGGAGGAAGGTTTATCTGAACAACTTATCACCAACAAAGAATTTAAATACCTGTGGGTGGAGACACCCGTAACTCCCACTTTTTATGTACTTCCTAAAGTACACAAGGATAAACACAATCCCCCGGGGCGACCAATCGTCTCGGGTATTGGAAGCCTTAGTGAAAAGTGTTGTTCATTTTTGGACTTCTTTCTTCAGCCCCACGTTGTCTCCCTTGATTCATATGTCCGTGACTCTATGGACATCTTGACTAAAATCCAGGATGTGCAGATGGGTCCAGATGATATCTTGGCCACATGTGATGTGGAGAGCTTGTACTCCAATATATCACACGATCATGGGGTCCGGGCTGTTAAATACTTTCTTGATATGGAGACCATAGAGAACAAAAAAAGAAACCTCTGGTTATTACAACTACTGGAGTTTATTTTGAAACATAACTTCTTTTTATTTAACAATACTTATTACTTGCAGATAAGGGGCGTAGCCATGGGGGCAAAGTGTGCCCCGTCCGTGGCAAATTTATTTTTGGGATGGTGGGAGAGAGAATGTGTGTGGGTGTCGTCTCTGGAACGGTTCCACCCCGCCATTGCGGGGTGGCACCGTTTCATAGACGACATCCTCATACTATGGCAGGGCCCTCAAGAGGACTTGCTACGGTTTTTGAATGTATTAAACACCAACGATCTGAATATATTTCTAACATTCGATATCTCCTCCACAACAGTCAATTTCCTGGATCTACGTATTATGAAAGACTATGATGGACATCTTAATACAGCTCTCTACCGAAAGAAAACCGCCGTCAATAGTCTACTACACTTCTCCTCTTATCATACGCCCACAACAAGAAGAAACATACCGGTGGGACAGTTCCTGAGGTTGAGACGGAACTGCTCTACACTGCAAGCTTTTGAGGAAGAGGCAGGAAAACTGGCGAATAGATTCCGTGAACGAGGCTATCCCAATAAATATGTTAGAAAGGCATGGAGAAGGGCCAGATTCACGGATAGGGAGAGTTTACTACAACCATCAATAGCCAAGAGGAAGGACCCAGGGGGGGATCAGACAGTCAGACTGATAACGAGATATAACGACAAATGGAATGAAATATACAAGATTATGCAGACCCATTGGAGTATTTTACAAACTGACCCTATCCTTAGAAAACATGTAACTAAGAAAGCATCGATTACAGCAAAAAGGGCACCAACTTTACGTGACCAGTTATGTCATAGTCACTATACGCTACCTAAAAACACTCTGAGTACTAAAGGGAGCCACCCGTGTGGACACTGTTCTATTTGCAATCTAATGCCTCCAACTAAGTTTATAATTGATCACAGAGATGGCAAAAATATCTATCTACGGGATTTCATAAACTGCCAAACTTCCTGGGTGATTTACATGCTTGAATGCATATGTGGGAAGAGATATGTAGGACAAACCCAAAATGCCCTAAAAATCAGGGTACAGAAGCATCGATCCACAATAAAACTGGCCCCTAGAGACAACTTGGAGGGAAAGATGCTTACTACAGTAGCGGCACATTCTCTATTATGCACACCTGGGAACATGGACAGATGGAAGGTCTATGGAATTAAAAAATTATATCTTAGCAATAGAGGCGGCAACCACACAACAAGACTACTACAGATGGAACTACAGTGGATTCATAGATTAGGTACAAGAAGTCCCATGGGTCTTAATGAAGAATTTGGATTTGGATGCTTTTTACCCTCATAATGATTGTTATCTGATCTATGTCATATGGGGTGGTAGTCACGTTTGAGTAGTTATGATATGGGCACATTCTTCTTCCAACCTTTACTATCTCTCACGTTTAAGTAGATAAGATGGTTATGTATTACTAATATGTCTCTGTATACTATTTTCTTTACTCTAAGATCTTAAGGTGAGGAGATCTGACTAAATACAACTCTGTGATCATACTTCCTAAGACCCTTAGGTGAGAGGGTCTGACTTTTTTGACTCCTTCCTGAGTCTTGTGATTATATCTCTAAACCCCAAACCTTTCCCCCTCTCCATCTAAGACCGTGAGGTAAGACGGTCTGACTTTATACACTTGGGAGGTCTGGCCGTCTTTTGATACGCTCCTCCAGGGGATAAGTATTTACGTTATGCTTGTTCTTTTTATTCTATCTAGAGGACTTCATATCTCATGCCATTGGGAAGGTCTTGATTACTCCGTGCTAGGAGATGAGGAGTTCCTCGAATTCGGGAATGTGGGGTTATCCTTTTGAAAACACAAGAATGGAAGATACAGGAGAAACATGGATTTTGGACACACTTTACGTGTCCTTTATGGCAACATTCACTAACAGATTTATGCCTCTGAAGGAGAGATGTTGGCCTATATATTTTATCTCTATTATAATGTTATATATACACAAATCTTTTTTGAAGATCCATATTTATATTGGGCTTGTGAACGTATATTTGTTGATATTGGGCTTGTGATCTGTATGTGTTAATTTATATTGCGAACATGTTTCTTAGATACAGGAATATCTTTATCTTTCCATTGGATGCCATCTTTTATTATACCACTAGATGCCCTCGTTGGTCTCTTCTGGCTCTCTTTTCTCCTTCTCCTTTTCCTTGGTTGCAATATTCTTATGTGCCACTAGATGTCTCTGATGAGACTATTAAGCGATTTCAGGAGTTCCGATGTATTTTAGAATCTGATAGCCACCGTAGTTGTAGGGGCGGACACGGCAGCGCCGTTGCTATGGTGACGGCGCGCCTGGTCACGCCGATGACGCGGCCGCGTCCATTGCGGAAATTCAGTATTTAAACAGTGATTAGGAAGATAGGAGTATCCCTGAGGTAGCTTCTGGCGTAACCGGTAGGATCCGGATCCCCACGGCCCCATCCTTCTCCTTTCACGAGGGTAAGCTCTGCTCAGTGTATGTGTGGATATTGGCTGCATATTCTTATGTGACTTCTAATATATTTCCATTACATTTCTACTCATGCTGGCTATGGTCAACTACACGTGGTGCTTCATTTCTGGTCACTCAGGCTTGCTATAATCTCTTGTTTACACTGGGTTGTTGCTTTTTCTTTTTCATTTCCACTGAATGGTTACAATCCTTCTTTGATATTGCATTTGCACCTTATTCCATATTATCACTCACAAATATCCAATTGTATGTTGTTTTTCATGAATTACCATATGAGATGTATTGCACAGCACTTTATGTACTTGCGTTTTTGCACATATCCTAACCAGCAGGTTTACAATTACAGTGTTTTTTTTGTGGCTTCCTGGTTTGTCAGCAACGCTGATTTAGATACCTAGTTACTGGCATACATTGATTGGTTGTCCTTTCTTTCCCCCATACCGTGATCAGCGTGCTGACAACCCTGAGACCCACTCTAACTGAGCGGACTTTTTTGAATAAGATTGTATAACAATACATAGGAAAACATGGATGGCAAGAGGTCAGGGGATCCTCATTGTTTTTAATTGTTTTTAATCATTATGTTTAAATAAATATGAATTGTTATTTTGCACTACTGTGGTTTTGAGTATGATCTTTATTGTAGATATGATGGGGACTACTTTTTCTCTCATATGTGGATAGATTGTCTTTGGATCGATGATCCTGGTCCTCAGAAATGATTATTCCTTACATGGCATAGCTGTCAGTGGATTAGACTAGACAGTGAGAGTTTTTGGGCTTGAATCTTTGAGAAAATAACATGTTGATATTGAGGCTGTCTTTTGTCTCGTTTCAGAGCCTGATTTATTGGTTTGTTGCCATTATGGCGTATAATTTTATAGATACATTGGAACAAAATTGGAATGAGAAATTAAATGAAGTGTTTCAGAAGGAGGAGGAGATAAGGAGTGAGACATTACCAGAGGATTTCACCAGTTTATGTGGTCAAATCAAGGACACACACATACACTATGTCAAAGTGTGGTGGAACATCAATAGCCTAGAGCGGTATGACAAAGAGGGTATCTATCCAAGAGGCATTAGAGTTCAAATCTTCCCTTCGTGGCAATTGGAAGACAGACATAAAAAGGTTTGGGAACATGGGCTCAATCGATGTGCTAAAATCATAGTACAGATGTTGATTAATCTGGATAGAGAGCTTCTAACAAAATTGAAATTGAAAAGTTTGGATCTGTTACAACAAATTTCTAAGTATGATCAAAAGACTCTGGTGGAACCGTTTTTGGAGCGCTTAAGAAATGACATCAAATATATAGAAACTGATGTGATTGAAATTAAAAAGAAAAAACTTATAAGGGACAGACGTGATTACGCGGAGTCCAAAGCATATATATGGAAACATAAAAACAACAGGAGAGGTCAAAATTTCCCGAAACCTCCATATAAACCAAAAAGGAAACCTAAAAAACCTGTTCAAAATCCACAAGGGCCATCCGGACAAGGTGGTGCAGGAAGGCTACCCAGGGACTATATCTCTGACTCCAGTGATTTCAATGAGTCAGATGTTGAGAATAGTGCGCTGAGCCACTTGGGAAGGCTGGAAGAGTTGAGACAAATAGGAAAAAAGCACAAGAGTAGCAGCAACGATTCTGGACAGCTAAATGACCAGGTATTGTCAATTATTAACCTATCTGATATACAGCTTACTGAAACAGAGGAAAGTCTGTTGAGAAGAGGATTGTCCTTTTCACCTACCAATAAATTTGATCCATTCGAGATCATTAAAGATCTCTATTTCTTTTGCAGGAGGTTGATGCTTAAGAAACTGTACCATACTTCTGATGATCTGGTCCCCCCCTTGGACCAATTAGGATTGGACGAACAGGATAAAAACATTTTTTCTGACCTAATCTCACTGTTGGAAGAACAAAGCATACAAAGTGGGGTAAGTCAATCCCCCTTTAGACCTGCATCAAAATATTTGCCCTCGTTTAACACTTGTCCACAGGTTCAGGTTTTCTTTGATATGGTCTCTTCAGAAATTCAACAGATTTCAAATAACAATGAGAGAAATCTTGACAATTTGACATACCAGGAACGAAGAGCTTTGGGAGATCTTTCCAGGAGAACTGACATAATTATTAGGGAGGCGGACAAGGGAGGCAACGTGGTGGTCTGGCCAAGAAGGCAGTACGAAAGGGAGGTATATAGACAGCTAAACAACACAGATTTCTATAAGAAGCTTTCAGGAAATCCCACGGAGTGCTTCCAGAGGGAGTTGAAGCTCCTTCTGGAGGAAGGTTTATCTGAACAACTTATCACCAACAAAGAATTTAAATACCTGTGGGTGGAGACACCCGTAACTCCCACTTTTTATGTACTTCCTAAAGTACACAAGGATAAACACAATCCCCCGGGGCGACCAATCGTCTCGGGTATTGGAAGCCTTAGTGAAAAGTGTTGTTCATTTTTGGACTTCTTTCTTCAGCCCCACGTTGTCTCCCTTGATTCATATGTCCGTGACTCTATGGACATCTTGACTAAAATCCAGGATGTGCAGATGGGTCCAGATGATATCTTGGCCACATGTGATGTGGAGAGCTTGTACTCCAATATATCACACGATCATGGGGTCCGGGCTGTTAAATACTTTCTTGATATGGAGACCATAGAGAACAAAAAAAGAAACCTCTGGTTATTACAACTACTGGAGTTTATTTTGAAACATAACTTCTTTTTATTTAACAATACTTATTACTTGCAGATAAGGGGCGTAGCCATGGGGGCAAAGTGTGCCCCGTCCGTGGCAAATTTATTTTTGGGATGGTGGGAGAGAGAATGTGTGTGGGTGTCGTCTCTGGAACGGTTCCACCCCGCCATTGCGGGGTGGCACCGTTTCATAGACGACATCCTCATACTATGGCAGGGCCCTCAAGAGGACTTGCTACGGTTTTTGAATGTATTAAACACCAACGATCTGAATATATTTCTAACATTCGATATCTCCTCCACAACAGTCAATTTCCTGGATCTACGTATTATGAAAGACTATGATGGACATCTTAATACAGCTCTCTACCGAAAGAAAACCGCCGTCAATAGTCTACTACACTTCTCCTCTTATCATACGCCCACAACAAGAAGAAACATACCGGTGGGACAGTTCCTGAGGTTGAGACGGAACTGCTCTACACTGCAAGCTTTTGAGGAAGAGGCAGGAAAACTGGCGAATAGATTCCGTGAACGAGGCTATCCCAATAAATATGTTAGAAAGGCATGGAGAAGGGCCAGATTCACGGATAGGGAGAGTTTACTACAACCATCAATAGCCAAGAGGAAGGACCCAGGGGGGGATCAGACAGTCAGACTGATAACGAGATATAACGACAAATGGAATGAAATATACAAGATTATGCAGACCCATTGGAGTATTTTACAAACTGACCCTATCCTTAGAAAACATGTAACTAAGAAAGCATCGATTACAGCAAAAAGGGCACCAACTTTACGTGACCAGTTATGTCATAGTCACTATACGCTACCTAAAAACACTCTGAGTACTAAAGGGAGCCACCCGTGTGGACACTGTTCTATTTGCAATCTAATGCCTCCAACTAAGTTTATAATTGATCACAGAGATGGCAAAAATATCTATCTACGGGATTTCATAAACTGCCAAACTTCCTGGGTGATTTACATGCTTGAATGCATATGTGGGAAGAGATATGTAGGACAAACCCAAAATGCCCTAAAAATCAGGGTACAGAAGCATCGATCCACAATAAAACTGGCCCCTAGAGACAACTTGGAGGGAAAGATGCTTACTACAGTAGCGGCACATTCTCTATTATGCACACCTGGGAACATGGACAGATGGAAGGTCTATGGAATTAAAAAATTATATCTTAGCAATAGAGGCGGCAACCACACAACAAGACTACTACAGATGGAACTACAGTGGATTCATAGATTAGGTACAAGAAGTCCCATGGGTCTTAATGAAGAATTTGGATTTGGATGCTTTTTACCCTCATAATGATTGTTATCTGATCTATGTCATATGGGGTGGTAGTCACGTTTGAGTAGTTATGATATGGGCACATTCTTCTTCCAACCTTTACTATCTCTCACGTTTAAGTAGATAAGATGGTTATGTATTACTAATATGTCTCTGTATACTATTTTCTTTACTCTAAGATCTTAAGGTGAGGAGATCTGACTAAATACAACTCTGTGATCATACTTCCTAAGACCCTTAGGTGAGAGGGTCTGACTTTTTTGACTCCTTCCTGAGTCTTGTGATTATATCTCTAAACCCCAAACCTTTCCCCCTCTCCATCTAAGACCGTGAGGTAAGACGGTCTGACTTTATACACTTGGGAGGTCTGGCCGTCTTTTGATACGCTCCTCCAGGGGATAAGTATTTACGTTATGCTTGTTCTTTTTATTCTATCTAGAGGACTTCATATCTCATGCCATTGGGAAGGTCTTGATTACTCCGTGCTAGGAGATGAGGAGTTCCTCGAATTCGGGAATGTGGGGTTATCCTTTTGAAAACACAAGAATGGAAGATACAGGAGAAACATGGATTTTGGACACACTTTACGTGTCCTTTATGGCAACATTCACTAACAGATTTATGCCTCTGAAGGAGAGATGTTGGCCTATATATTTTATCTCTATTATAATGTTATATATACACAAATCTTTTTTGAAGATCCATATTTATATTGGGCTTGTGAACGTATATTTGTTGATATTGGGCTTGTGATCTGTATGTGTTAATTTATATTGCGAACATGTTTCTTAGATACAGGAATATCTTTATCTTTCCATTGGATGCCATCTTTTATTATACCACTAGATGCCCTCGTTGGTCTCTTCTGGCTCTCTTTTCTCCTTCTCCTTCTCCTTGGTTGCAATATTCTTATGTGCCACTAGATGTCTCTGATGAGACTATTAAGCGATTTCAGGAGTTCCGATGTATTTTAGAATCTGATAGCCACCGTAGTTGTAGGGGCGGACACGGCAGCGCCGTTGCTATGGTGACGGCGCGCCTGGTCACGCCGATGACGCGGCTGCGTCCATTGCGGAAATTCAGTATTTAAACAGTGATTAGGAAGATAGGAGTATCCCTGAGGTAGCTTCTGGCGTAACCGGTAGGATCCGGATCCCCACGGCCCCATCCTTCTCCTTTCACGAGGGTAAGCTCTGCTCAGTGTATGTGTGGATATTGGCTGCATATTCTTATGTGACTTCTAATATATTTCCATTACATTTCTACTCATGCTGGCTATGGTCAACTACACGTGGTGCTTCATTTCTGGTCACTCAGGCTTGCTATAATCTCTTGTTTACACTGGGTTCTTGCTTTTTCTTTTTCATTTCCACTGAATGGTTACAATCCTTCTTTGATATTGCATTTGCACCTTATTCCATATTATCACTCACAAATATCCAATTGTATGTTGTTTTTCATGAATTACCATATGAGATGTATTGCACAGCACTTTATGTACTTGCGTTTTTGCACATATCCTAACCAGCAGGTTTACAATTACAGTGTTTTTTTTGTGGCTTCCTGGTTTGTCAGCAACGCTGATTTAGATACCTAGTTACTGGCATACATTGATTGGTTGTCCTTTCTTTCCCCCATACCGTGATCAGCGTGCTGACAACCCTGAGACCCACTCTAACTGAGCGGACTTTTTTGAATAAGATTGTATAACAATACATAGGAAAACATGGATGGCAAGAGGTCAGGGGATCCTCATTGTTTTTAATTGTTTTTAATCATTATGTTTAAATAAATATGAATTGTTATTTTGCACTACTGTGGTTTTGAGTATGATCTTTATTGTAGATATGATGGGGACTACTTTTTCTCTCATATGTGGATAAATCTTGGTTCTTTGTCGCAAACAAAGGCTAAAGCGATTCATGAAGCGGCTACACCATCCTGCTGATGCAACAAAATTGTCAATGCCTCGTGCTTTATATTTGTCTTCCTTAGCCAACTGAAGAGCCCGTAAGCGAATTCCCATGCGCGTGACACAATAACCATTTTGACGACACTCCATTACCCATGTATGAAGTTCAGTCTCTAGAGCCCCAAAATTAGTTTTTAAACCACGCTGAGCTTTTTTAGCTTTGGGAATCTGTGTCAATTCAGCCTTCATTTTTCTCCACTCTCTCACTTGTTTTTCGTCAACACCAAATTCCCTACTTGCAATACTGTTATTGCTTTCTTCTGCTCTTGTCACAACCTTGAGCTTGAAAGCTGCTTCGTAGGACTTGCGTTTTCGTTTTGGTCCAGAATTGCCGGTATCCATTTCTAAAAGAGAAGAAAATACCGGTATAAAATAATACCGGTAACTTTGTGGTAATGTATCCCCCCCCACACAATTACGGTACACACAAATCTATTAGCACGCAGTATTAGGTTAGGTACGGTATATTTCTCCCCAGTATGAATACAGTAACTAGATGTGGCCCCAGTATCAAGTACCCCCCAATCCAGACCTAGTGCCCCTCAGCATAGGCCGCTCCTCTTACTAGTATGGTACCGGTACTTGCTACATACACATCTTAAGGAGAAACTGTAGTAAAACTGGTAATGAATAAAATCGCTTACTGTAGATTTTAAAATTATACAGTACCATACGGTATTTACCATAGATAGTGTTTACCCTTTGTAAAATCACTCCTCTCTCTGATTAACATTCTGAAATTCATCACAGGTTGCAACATATTTAGTCCTGTCAGGTGATCTCTGCGGAATGTTTATTTACTAAGTGTTCTAAAGCCAGTAGAAAATATGGCTGGTGTACCAGAAGGGAGGGGGGAAATTCTGCATAATAAACAGCCTAGGCTAAACCTCAGTGGGAGGGCAGGCTGCACACCAATAGTCAGCAATATAACGTATGGTATACTGTAGCTGTAGGAAGTTTTTCTTGCCAACAGGCCGGATAAACAGGGATGGATGGCAGAATTTGGAATTCACAAGCCTTCTGAAATAGGCCTTGTTTCCCCTTTTGTGTTACAAAACACATAAGGTGGTGAATTGCAGTGCAGCAAGCAAGCATAAAAAGTGACCTCTATGACGCAACGATCCACTGTGAACGTAGCCTGTACCATATACATGTACTGGTATGTGTGCTACACACACTGACTTTAATTCAGACAACACATACCGTATGCCTGTACTGGTATATCGACACTCATGGCACTGCAACAAAAGCCCCCTCCCCTTCCCAGAGAGAAGCAGTATGCATGGCAACTCTGTGTACCCCCCCCCCCCCCCGACCCCCAAACACACACACTCCCATGTGCAGAGTGAAGTTTGCAGACCTTGTGCTCACTGCTGCACCTTGCATAGCAGTATATTTTGATGGCTGCTCCCTTTCCCCCATAGGTGTAAGGAAGAGTGTAATGCAGACCCCCCTCCCCCATCCCTGTAATCTAACGACCTCCCCGCCCCCTCATAATCATAGCGGTGCAGACTCTTCTTACTGATCAGCTGGGGTCCCTCTTTAGCTTCTTCACGCAGCTAGATATTTTCCCTGCACGTCATGCCAGGCGCCACAAGAGGGCGTCATAGCAAAAGAGACTGCCCCTTACAAGCTAAAAGGAGGGTAGTCAGGAAATAAACTTAGGGCAGCACAATCTGACACCCGGAGAGGACAACATGGAAGGCAATGCTTCACTCTGGTGGCGACATAGCGACAGCTGGTAAGGAGACCTCGCACAGACCACACACAGCGCACTGCCAAACACCCGCCCGCCCTTCAGTCTCTGTGTCCCATACGCATACCGGTATTTCAAAAACGCCGCCTGCCCGCCCTGTTGCCATGCGGATATTCTGCCTCCCGTCACCATGTCCGTAAAACCCAGTCTGCCCGCCCTGATGACATGCTACTGTAGCCGTGTACAAGTTTGCGTATCACTATTCGTTTACCCGTGTGCATGTATAGTTTACTGCTTACCGCTATACACATAGCGGTAAGCAGTAAACTATACTTGCACGTGGGTAAACGATATAGCGATGCGCAAACTTGTACATAGCATGTCATCAGGGCAGGCAGACGGGGTTTTGCGGACACGGTGACGGGGAGCTGAATACCCGCATGGTAACAGGGCGGGCAGGTGGCGGTTTGAACGATCGATACGGAGACTGCAGGGCGGGCGAGCGGGTGTTTATCAGCATAGTGTGTGTGGTTGCAGACATGGGAGGCAGACTATCCGCATGGTAACAGGGCGGGCAGGTGGCGGTTTGAACAATCGATATGGAGACTGCAGGGCGGGCGAGCGGGTGTTTATCAGCATAGTGTGTGTGGTTGCAGACATGGGAGGCAGACTATCCGCATGGTAACAGGGCGGGCAGGTGGCGGTTTGAACAATCGATACGGAGACTGCAGGGCGGGCGAGCGGGTGTTTGGCAGCATAGTGTGTTTGGTTGCAGACATGGGAGGCAGACTATCTACACAGCAACAGGGCGGGCAGGCGGCCATACGGGACACATAGGCTGCGGGTGTTTGGTATGGACGCGGACACTGCACTTCACTCTCCACACGGCGGGGGAGTCACTTCTGTTAAAATGCATGTACTGCTGTGGCTGCTACACTTTGGGGGGCTTAGCAAACCAGCAGTCACTCGAGTATAAGCCGAGACCCCCACTTTTGGACCACTTTTTTGGTATGAAAAATTTGGCTTATACTCGAGTATATACGGTATATACGGTATGTGACATGAATGTCTGAATGTATGTGATTTTTCATAGATTACTGTTCACGGTATATATGTTAGCTTCTTTCATAAGTACTGGATGTGCTATGATAGTTCATTACAACACTAGCGGTTATTTTTCAACATAACATGTTTATTCATTCTCATGGCCAATTGACCATGAAATATTACTAATGGTTATTTTAGTAACATGTTTTTTTCACCGAATGAACATGAGATGTTGTGCAAAGTTATCACATAAGCAACAATAGTCAGACGTGTTCTGTGACGCTTCTAAAGCACCTTGTGATCACTCACCCTTATCTGCACAAGCGCATTGATAAAACATGTTCTATGCCTGCGTGGTTATTGAATTTTGTTTATATAAAGGAGGGAAAATACTTTAGAGTTGGGACTTTCGAAGGACAAGCCAACGTGCCATCAGTTTGAGTCGCTGGGTATTGTTCACATCCATCCTGTGGATTCTAGTACTCATACTGTTCTGCGTGATAGGTATAGGTGCCTCCAGTGAAGATAGCTAGTTATAGGTGAACCCAGTATAGCCAGGTATAGGTGTCTCTAGTATAGAGAGCCAGTTATAGGTGCACCAGGTTTGCAAGGCGGAGCAACAGCCGCACACAGCAATGGAAAGTGGTGCCCAATTCCACCTCACCTCAGGCTTCCCCTTCAGCAATTACAGCAGTATCCGGACAGGGATCGTGGAATCAACTTATGCGTTCAATGCAAAGGATTCCTGTCTTATGTTCAGCACCTCACTCTACTGCAGGAGGTAGAGTGAGAAGCTTTAGAAAAGAACAGACGTATGGAACGAAAGAGTCTGCATTCAATGCCCAACCCATGCTGTAATTTCTATAGGAAGGGGCGCTGGGAACCAGTCGAGCATAGCTCCCTGCCATGTTGTGTTTCTGCTGAGCCCCCGCCCTGCAACTAAAAATGGGAGGCAACCCTCTGACCAGCCCCCCCAACACAGGCTCTACCACGGCTGCTCTTCCCCTGCACAGGTCAGAGCTTTTTGAAGATTACAGAATCCATCGCATGGAACAAATGGTGCGTGCCCACTGCTCCACCCACCAGTGCCTAAAAAGTACCGTGGTCGGGCCCAAGAGAACTGACACCCTCTCCCCCAGGTACCACCCCAAATGCATAAATTGCAGAGGCTATTCTTACGCCCCTCCCCCCGGGCACAACCGCAGCTGCATACATTGCAGAGGCTATTCTTATGCCCCTACACAGGTTGTTTTGAACATTAGAAAATAAGAAATAAGCTAAATAATACTTCATGCAAATAGTAGACACATAATTAATGTGGACATGAACTCACAGGACACAAGAAAAATGTAACAGAAATAAACCCTGTATGTATTTAACCACTTTACCCCCCCAGGACCAGCGCTGTTTTTTCAGATCTGTGCTGGGTGGGCTCTACAGCCCCCAGCACAGATCAAATGACAGGCAGAGCGACCAGACCGCCCCCCTTTTTTCTCCACTAGGGGGATGATGTGCTGGGGGGGTCTGATCGCTCCTGCATGCTGTGGGTGGCGGGGGGGGGGCACCTCAAAGCCCCCTCCACCGCAGGATTTCCCCTCTCCCTCTCCTCCCTCCCTTCCCCGAGAGATCGGAGGCTGCACAGGAACGGATCTGTCCTGTGCAGCCTCTAACAGGCTCCCCGCTGTCATGTGACAGCGATCCCCGGCCGCTGATTGGCCGGGGATCGCTGATCTACTACAACGCTGCTACTGTAGCAGCGTTGTAAAAATGTAAACAAAGTGAATTATTTCTGCTTGTGTTTACATTTAGCCTGCGAGCCGCGATCGGCGGCCTGCAGGCTATTCACGGAGCCCAATGCCGTGAAATGACAGGAAACAGCCGCTGGCGAAATAAAACTAGATGCCGGTGGGGGACAGCAGGATCCATGAGTGACTGTGAGGTCATGGGATGTCTTCAGGGCTTGGTGGGTGGTGGAGAGAGGGAACATTCGCATCCCTGGGGCAGTGAGTCTATGCAAAGTTGGCTTAATGTCTGGTATATGTATTGATACTGTATGTTTGCTTACACTTATGTATCTCAAGTGTTTCTTTGGGTAGACACTTGAGGTGTAGTGCCCATCAAGATTGGACTATGGACTTACCCTGAAAGGGTTAACCTGGACTTTTGATGTAATTTGGTCAGCTGACCAAAGGGGGCGGGTCTTTCATGAAGGGTGTGGTGCACTGCTGTGCATAAGTATGTTGTATTTTCACGTGGTTGCATGTACACTTGAGAAAGGGGTCCGCCCCGAAACATGTCGTGTTTTGCTACTTGAATATAAACGCAAGTTTATTCGCCATTGGAGTGCCTCCTTCATTTATCTACTTGTGGCTGGTAGAAGCCCCAGGTGAGTAAAAAATATTTTTTAAACATGGCTTCAGTATCCCTTTAAAGAGATAAATCGACTTAAAATATGACATGCGGTCATAAAACAGTAGCTAAATTGATACTAGTCACTTTTAATAAAGCAGAGACATTCATAAGCAGAAGAATTCATACCACAAAATGCAGAACATGCAGAGAAAGCACAAGAAACAGAAAAAAATGGTGAAGTAGAACATTTTAATATATCAGAAGGTGTCCATTGCTAATGTAGCAGCAAAATTACTCTCAGGTCAATATTATTGCAGAGTAATTCATGCCAGCCCAGGATGTGCAGAGAAACCACGAGGAACAGAGAAAGCCCAGTTAAAATGGCGGAGCAGAAAGGCGGTGGTGAGGGGCGGAGTATAGTAACATCGCTGACAAGCGCAGAGACTAGTGGCTGGGCTGTGGAGCAGCACTAAAATATTGCTGCTTTGTGTTGATACACGCTGCAGAGTAAATATAGTACATGGGGAATGCCGCAGCACGCATGTTGTAAAGCCGCATGCACAGTTGCAATGGAGCTGTACAACGTGCAAAGCTGCACTAGCTGTCATTACACCGGCAGGGAGGGACGGTCACAGGCCTGGACTGGAGCTCTGAGACGCCACACGTTGGGCCCAGGGAACTCGGCCTCTGGAGTGACAGACTAACCACAATGGTATCAGTCAGAAGGTGTGTGTTGTGGGGGGTCGGGCGGTCGGTGCGCACTGAAGCTGACACGAGGGGAGGAGAATATCGGGCGGGCCTGGTCTGGAGCCAGGGGAAACGGCAGGAGATGAGGGCAGGCTGTGGGCAGCTTGCAGGGAGTTGCTCTCTGGTGTCCTGCGGCCTGCCTGTGAGTGTGATTGGAATAAAAAGTGATCAGAGGCTGCGCTGCCTGCTATTAAGTGTCACCTTGCAGCACAGTGACATGAGCATTAAGTGGTCATTCCTTGTCCCATTATTCTACCTGTCATCTGGAGGGCTTGCCGCTTGGGTGGGTGTGCTGCCTGCTCATAGTCATGGTGGGCGACACAGTGTGTTGTTGTGGGGGGGTTGGTAGTGGTGGCCTGGCTCCAGTTACGCACAGGGAGGCTGAGGCCCCAGGGAGTTCTTGTGGACTTGTGGTGGGTGAGTAGAGGATGGACAACGCGTGTGTGTTGTGGTGGTGGCGGCCTAGCAGCAATCACGCGGCTAGGAGGCCCCAGCAGGGCCAGCCGGCCAGGGAGTTCTTGTGGGCCACAACACACACCGTCCATCTGTGTTCACTGTCCATCCCTCACTATTTCCTGGCCCTGGGGCCTTCTTGGCGCAAGATTGCTACCAGCCCGCTACCACTGCCCTCCCCACAATACACACCATCGTCCATCCACTCCCTAGCCCTGGCTGGGGCCTCCTAGCCATGTGAGTGCCGCCAGGCTGCCACCACCGCCCCCCCAACTCACACCGTCATTCATCCCCTACTCATCCACTGCACAAGTGTGTGAATCTGACTGCCCCCCACCACCACCTTCATTATGCCAGCCCAGCTAGATGATGAACATGATGAAAGCTGGCAGCTGGCCTGCTGCTGCAGTATATTTCGATCCATTGATCATCCCATCATCATGTGGATCCTCTAGTAGTGACAACAGGAAGTGAAGTGAGTGAAGATTAGTTGATTAAAGGAAGCACTCACATGGCCTGTGATCTCTGCTACCGCCTGTATGTACAGTATAAGCTGGTACTCTGTGCGCTGTACTGATAGGAAACTAGCTGCAGTGTGTGCTGTTCTTTGCTACCTCCAGTATGTACAGTATAAGCTGGTACTCTGTGCCTGTACTGATTGGAAACTAGCTGTAGTGTGTGCGCTGATCTCTGCTACCCCCACTATGTGCAGTATAAGCTGTTACTTTGGGCCTGCACTGATAGTAAACTAGCTGCAGTGTGTGCTGATCTCTGCTACCTCCAGTATGTACAGGATAAGCCAGAGTTCCCAACCCTGTCCCCAAGGCCCACCAACAGTGCATGTTTTGCAGAAAACCACAAACATGTGGCACAGATGAGGTAATTAGTGTCTCAGCAGAGCTGATTAACTGCCTCTGTGGATTTCAACAAAACATGCACTTTTGGTGGGCCTTGAGGACAGGGCTGGGAACACTGGTTGTAAGCTGTTACTCTGGGTCTGTACTGATAGTAAACTAGCTATAGTGTGTGCTGATCTCTGCTACTCTTGAAAGCCATCCATGAGTGTATATCCCACAACTATTTAATTTGTTCATTGTAAGGCACCCGGCTACTTAATTATCTTATCTGGATGCGCGTGACTACATAATATCCAGTGCCTCTATAGCCCCCCTGCTGCCCTCACAAAAACATTTCGGGAGCAGCCCCTGCATAGTCATGTTGAAGGTGGAAGAAAAGGGCGCTGCCATAGACTTTAATGCAATTATCGTAAATACGACGAAAAAAGCAGAAAAAAGGGCGCTGTGATAAATCTCATTAACAATATTAGAGCATTAGAGTTTTTGAAGTGTGTTACAGTTTTAGAAGCTTGCAACGTTATAGTTTTTTCATATTATTTTGTCTGTAAGTACAGATTTTACGTTTTCAAAGATATTTTTATGCGTAAAGGGGGTGTTTTTGCAGAGGGAGTGGTTAGGGTTAGGCACCACCAGGGGGAGTGGTTAGGCTTAGGCACCACCCAGGCGGCAGTTAGTTTTAAGCAACACTGGGGGAGGGGGGGGGGTTGGGAGTGGTTAGGGTTAGCACCACCAGGGAGGTGATTAGGGTTAGGCACCACCAGGGGGGTGGTTAGGGTTAGGCACCAAAGGGGGAGTGGTTAGTTTTAGGCACCACCAGGGGAGGGTTCTGTGTGAGGGTAGGGTTGGGTTAAAGCGGGATTGTCACCATAAAAATCTAATTTCAACAGCAACTGGTCTGAGTGTATTAAGTGATAAAGATGTTAATCCTGCATTCAAAACTTTCAAAACTTTTTCTGCTGTTATGATTTGGAGTTATCACATACTGAAGGAGCACTAGCCCTTTAGTAGTCCGTGCCAAAGAATTGCATGCAGGGGGTTCTTTTATCTATAATCTATTCCTCCTCTTCCCTTTATTTCCCTGCCAGCTGCTTATCTGAAACCTGATCCCCTAATCACTTGAGTTTACAAGCAAGGCTGAGGTGACTAAGCGATTGGAGGAGACAAGAAAAAAAGTAAAGGGCAGAAATGACATCATGAGTTAGCCTTAACTGTGGGCAAAAGACATGGCCCCCACTAGGAACAGAATTCTCATCATTTACTTTATAACATTCACTGAAATCAAAACGTGGACAGTATCAAGTATTTATCTACTTATATATGTGTGTTTTTTTCCCTGGCATAGTATGGCTGAACCTACTGCTTTAAGCTGTATTGTTGAATTTTGTAACAATATTTAACGTTAATATATTTTCAATATTATTTCTCGTTTGTTTTTATAACGGTATTTATCATTAACTAAGTTTGACAACGATGTTTATCATTATCAGATTTGTTATCCAGCTGGGCCCTTTTTTCACTGCACCCTTTTTTTCATGCACGCCAATTAATACCACATCTTGCAAAATCTTCCACAGAATTTAACTCTGCTACAGTATGTGGGGGTTTTGAATTGAATTGACTTGTCCTGGGAGTTCTGTTAACCAACTGACTGTTCCCAGGTGTCATTGCAAAGGCTTACATCATGTACAGGGAGCCTTATTATCCAGTCATGATTTAGCCATCCCCCTCCTTTTATAAGTCACAAGACGGCTGGGGTTAAACTTGTTCTGAGTGCTTTTAAAAGCAGAGATGGTGCTGTGACACACAGAGACACTAAGAAGCAATTTCATCAGAAACATTTTGCTGTTATCTAGCCCAGACAGGTATCATGAATCTCAGGAGGAGCAATGGATTTTTGCAGTCTGAGTTTTGTGCTGCCACTCTATTAGTCTGTCAGACTCGCAGTAAGCTCTTGTGAATCACAAGTTGTGATTGTCAGTCAGCTTTACTGCAGTTTTGCAGAAGTTTGACCTCATTTTTTTTCCTTGATTTTACAGTAATATGTATTTTTTTTACTTAAAGAGAATCTGTAACAAAAAAAAAATGTCCCCTGGGGGGTACTTACCTCGGGAAGCCTCTAGATCCTAATAAGGCTTCTCCGTCCTCCTCCGTCCCGTGGTGGCAGTATTGGCTGCCGAAAAACCACAGCACACAAGGGATGTTGGCTGTGGCGCAGTAACACCTGCAATATTTACCTTCACCGGCTCCAGCGCAGTCACAGTAGCGGCTTCCCCATGGGCTCAGGTGTAAATAGCCAAGCGCGATCAGGTCCGCTTTACTGCACAGGTGACTCAGGCCTGTGCAGTAGAGTAGATCCGATTGGGCTCGGCTGTTTACACCTGAGCCCAAGTGGAGAGCAGCTACTGCGCCTGCACTGAAGCCGTAGAAGGTAAATATTTACATGCCTGCTGTTCGGGGGGCTTCTAGCGCTGCTACCATGGGATGGAGGAGGGTGAGGAAGCCTCGTTAGGATCCAGAAGCTTCAGCTCCTAAGGTAAGTATACCCCAGAGGGTTTTTTTTTATTACAGGTTTTCTTTAATCATTTTAAGCAATATTTCTCTGTGTGTACCATTCTTCTAAGTACTTGCCAATAGTGATCAGCAAATCTGTTGAAATCACTTTTTCACAGATTACAAATCAGAATTACATCAGAATTTCAAGTTTTTGTAATTTAAAGCATACCTAAACCCAGGACTTCCTGCTCTAAAAGATAAGCAACAGCAGAATAACTGTTACAGAAAAACTTTTCTTTGTTACAGCTTATAGAGCTTCTCAGAGATGCTGAAGTTTAGTTACTTCCTGTTTTGCTGGGAGCACAGAAAGAGTTAAACGCCTGTGTTTACATATAGCCTGTCTCAGCACAGATCAGACAGAGCTGACAGCTCAAATGACAGTGGCTCATTACTAGCAGATAAGAGAGAATTAGACCGGCTGTTATCTCTACAGAGGGTGGGATTCTCTGTGTTTTTCTTCTCTCCTGTGCAAAGTCCTCAAACATGCTATTGTCGCCAACATTTCTATTGAAGTCAGGAGCACTCGTGGAAACATGTTTTAAATGAAAAAAAAGTGTAGATTTTCCATAAATAAAAATTTAAATCTCAGTACCTTTGCAGAGCACCCTAATCCAATGTTCCCCCTTCCCCTCAACATTGGGCTGAAAGCCAATATAGCCATGAGCGGCACTACACCGAGGCATGCTGGGGCGCTGCCCCCCCTCCCGGAATCACTCCCCCCCCCCTGCCTGAGTGCCCCCCTCCTCAGTAACCAACAGTTAACTGTTTCCAGGCTCCAACAACATACAGTGAACAGGATAGGGTCTGTAAAAAACCTCTCCATGTCAGCCTGAGTGTATGTAGGCATTAAGTAAACCAAGGGCCTTATCTTTTTGCCATAAATGCTTTACAATGCTTGTAAAAACCCTTGTAATTTAGTAATTTATGTATCTGGGTGCCGCTTATATTTGCAATAAAAAATATCACTACCTCCTTTTGATTGTATGTTCCAACATAGTCAGTCAATAGGAATTGAGTCTGAAGAAGGCTTACGAGCTGAAAGTTTACGTTTTTTCTTTTAAATTAGCCAATAAACTAGAGCTTGTATTTTACAGACAGGAAGATTTGAATCAGGATAATACTAGTATAGTAAAATAAAAGCTTTATTCTCCAGCTGTGCTCAGCTACTAAGATAAGGAATTACACACAGTGTTTCTCTCCCTCCTACCTCTTTCCCCTCACCTTTGTGAGAAAACGCGGAAAAGCCGCTGCCAATACTCAAGGTGAGGCGGCTGACTCCACATTCAACATGGCAGCGGGCGCGCAGTCGGAGCGCGGAGAAACCGCCGCATGCTCTAACAACAGGGTGGCGGATTCCGCGTCCAATGCGGCAAGTTGCTCGCATAGGCCTGCTCCTCTCAGTAAGGCGGAATGCGGAGTAAACGCCGCACGCCCAGACAGCGGTGCGGCGGATTCCGCATCTAACACAGCAGAAACATTACAACACATGACTGGTGTGGCTGGGACTGATAGTCCACACTGGTTTGGGAGGACGCGCACGCGCGCAGAGAGGCAGGGCCTTTATGGCAGTCAGAAGAGGGTCAGCTGACCAAGCCGGTCAGCTGACAATTGCGGCAACTTTCATTGGTCCAGCACTTAGGGGTGGCGCTGGAGAGCGCGGGTGTATATATACTGGGTGCTGGTCATTCATCTGGTGTCTGGCGTTGCGATCACTACGTGGTAGCACTCAGACCTTGTCAGTATCTGTGTTTATTAGTCAGTTTCGTAGGTGTTGATGATCACGGAGCTCACACCTTAGCCTAGGAATTCTGTTATTATCTGTATTGTTATCTAGACCAGTTTCCAAGGTGTTGATGGCCAAGGAACTCACACCTTAGTCTAGGAATTCTGTACCATCTGTATTATTTGTATTATCTAGTCTAGTTCCTGGAGTGTGAGAATCTTGGAGCTCACACTCAAGTCTAGGCATTGTTGATTATCTGTTATGACTTTCTGCATTCCTGACCATTCTCCTGATCTCTGATTTTGTACCTTTGTCATTCTGATTCTCTGTTGCCAATACTCGGCTAGTCTCTGGATTCTGAATCTGCCTACTGTCTCTGTACTTTATCTGTCCGTGTGTTAACGACCTGGCTTGTCCAACCTCGAGAACTATCTCTCCTGTTAGGAGATAGTTCACAGATCTGTCAGTGACACTTCTCCATTGGTGTCACTCACGTTCTGTCCTTCCCACTGTCTCAGCCTGGCTCCGCCCCTTGGGGAGCATCAGGCCTGTGGAAGGAAGCTGATCTATAACAGTAGCCCCTACTGTCTAGCACCCATCCCTCGGGTGCTTTCCTCTAAGTATTACTGTTGCACCAAACACTCTCATCTCTCAGGTGTCCAGAGGTTAGAAGATATATCTGATTATCGGTGATACTGCAGATCATCAATAATCGGGTATATTCTGCATTCTCGGTGATACTGCAGATCACCGATAATCAGACCCTCTTTGTGTTACACCGATCGTTGCAACCGTGCTTTTAGAGTCGTCAGACACAGGCTGGGGGGTGGAAGGATTTATCTGTGGTCTGTCCACACAGGAGCAGCTTGCTAGCAAGTAAGGATAAAAGCATGCCCGCAAACTAGCCAACTACATCTGTAGGTAATTTTTCTTCAAAAATAGCACCATCAAGTAAACAATCTGCTTTGCTCAAAAGCCTTTGAGTTCTATTTGTGATGTTTATATTTGGTTCCTATCATCACTGCACTAGTTAGCCTTAATTTAACCTGAGTTAGGCAAAAAATATCTAAAGCTCGCCATACAAACATCAATTTTGATCACACAAATAGGCCCCACCAAAAAGCCATGGTGCCCCATTTGAGCCCTCCCAAAAAATGTGAAACATCAGAAGTCATTTGCTTATTAATAATGAGCGTTACTAATGCTTATTAATAATGAGTGATACTAACCTGCATGGGGATTGCCGCTTAAAATTTGAAAGCTTCACCAATTGACATAAGAAAAAATATTATTAAAGATTCAGTCATGGGAATGTTAATGAGGTAAAAATGTTTGCTACAGGTGCATTTGTCATCTATCACACATCTTGTGCCAATAGCACATTTGGGGCTTTTGCAATTATTAACCGGTTCAGCACCGCAGTGTCGAAAACCTCATGCATCCGTGCAACGTTCACCTCCCATTCATTCGCCAATAACTTTATTGCTACTTATCTCAATTAATTGATCTATATCTTGTTTATTCCGGCACTAATTAGGCTTTCTTTGGGCAGTACATTTTGCTAAGAATTATTATTTTCTAAATCCATTTTAACAGGAAGCTGAAGAAAGAAATGAAAAAAATCATTATTTCTCAGTTTTTGGCCACTATAGTTTGAAATCAATATACGCTACTGTAATTAAAACTCATGTTATTTCACCGTTTAAATTATATCCCTATCACAATTTATGGTGCTGATATTTTATTTAGAAATAAAGGTGCATTTTTTTCAATTTGCGCCCATCACTATTCAAAAGCGTATCATTTAAAATAATATAATAACATATTCTCATGACACGCATGTTTAAAAAGTTTAGACCCTTGGGTAACTATTTATGTTGTTTTTTTTTATTGTATTTTGTTTTTTTTTAATAAAACTGCTAAAGGGAAATTGCTAATTTTAAGTGTAAAATAATAGAAATTTTTAATTAAAAATGTATGTGGGTGCAGTTTACTATTTGGCCACAAGATGGCCACAGTAAAAAAAGTCCAGGATGCGAACGATCTCGCATCCAGGAACTAAACAACAGGGAGAATTTTCCTGGGGGGGGGGGGGCAGAAATACCGCCCTCTCTCACTAGAAAGCGTCGTTTTTTCTGCGGGGAAGTTAGATCGGTGAATGGGAATTATATTCCCATTCACTGATCGGGGGGCTAGTGGCGGGAGCACGCCCGTTCGCGGGCACCATGCGGCGGCAGCAGCAGTGCCTATCTGGACGAGGAAGCTCGTCCAGATAGGCCGAACTGGTTAAAGAAAAGGGTCATATGCTGTGCAACGCAAAAATTCTATTCTAGTTGGATTTTTGCAGCAAGTTACTTTTTTTTGCAATCTAAATTGCAAATGCAAATTCTGAATTGGAAATGACTTGAGAGAATCCTGTCACTAATCACTGTGCACCATTAGAGAATGCTACTTAAACGTGCAGAGAAGGATATTTTTCATTACTGTATAAGAATAATCATTTCCTAATGATGTACAGCTACCATCGATCACAGCAGCTGGTGTCATTCTTATGCTATCAAATCACTTGAATCCTTTCCCCTCCCCCCACCAAAAAAAAAGGAAAAAAAATCACAATAAAAATAAATCAAACTGTGGGGCACCAAATGACATGCATTGTGCTAGGGCTTCTTGGTTAGTGTACACTATCGCAAGAAATTAAAGAATTTAAATAACACGAAAACACATAATGTAAAAGTACATTTTCCCTAAGTAAACTTTGCTATAAATTACCTTACTCCTATGTTGTCACTTACAGTAGGTAGTAGAAATCTGATAGGACAGGGGTTGGACTAATCCGTCTCCTCATGGGGGATTCTCAGGGTTTTCTTTATTTTCAAAAGAACTTAGTTAACGGTGCTCAGTCCAACTGCCAGAATAGTGTGCAAACAGGTAGGGAAGGCAGCCTGCGTCTTTGTGTAAATCCTTTACAGGGAATGCTTTTGTAAAGAATACATTAAATACTGAGAATCCCCCATTAAGAGATGGACTAGTCAAAAACCTGTCGGTTCAGTCAGATTTCTACTAACTACTGTAAGTGACAGCAACATAGGAGAAAAGTAATTTATAGCTTATTTTACTCTGAAAGAAATATACCCCTTATTTGTATGTGTTTACACGTATTTAAAATGTTACTATTTTTTACGATAGAGGTCCTTTAAATTATGACCAAATCAATAGCTATTTGGAACCTGATAACACTGTAGGTGTTGCCTGTCTGACAATGCAGAGGAAGTAAAGTGCTTTACTTTTCAATCCTCACTTACTGGTACTTTTTAACACTACAGCAATTAAAGGGTGTTCTTCTGACTTTCTCTAAAACGTCTGCTCAGTAATAATGACAAATCTGATTCAGCTATTTGTTTGTTAATAAGATGATTATATTCTGAGAACATTTGTTATTTGAAACATCAGAAGTCATTTGCTTATTAATAATGAGCGTTCCGCGGCACGATGAATATGCATGGCACATGCATGAGCGGCGCAGGATTGATAATAGCAGAATGTTCTCCTGGGACTGGACGTCTTCCTACCCTTGCCTTCTTATGTGCGCCAGATGACACTATGGGGGCTGCGCTATGACAAAGTGGATGCTATAGCTTCAAACAGATTGTTGAAAATTAATGATTACTTCTCATCACACCATTCATTTACCAGCTGGCTGTTGACTGATGCAGCTTTATAATGTGTTGTGTATGTGACTCACTGTGGGCTCCAATTAACACTGTTGATTAGCAGAAATGCAGCATTATAGATTCTGGGCTTTTTCCAGGAATTATCTCCATTCATTCCAAATAAGACCTCTTATGTGGAGAAGTTTTGTTTTGTGTGGGCTTCAGGAAGAATATGTTTCCTGGCTACCGCGGCAGCCTGGCTGGTGGGTTTCCCATTAGCGATGCATTACTGCTCGGAGTGCGCTGTTCCTCAGAGCTTGAAATGAAATTTCTGCTTCTTGAGGCTCTCATAATGATCTGTCGGCTCCTGCTCTTTAACCCTTAATTACTCAGAGACACATGACCTGTTTCCGATGAAAATACTAAACTATAAGTAGCCAGGGGATGTTCATAACAAGCATAATGGTTTATGGGAGTTTTCCTTGTGTGTTTTTATATTAAATTATGAGTTGCATTATGTTATAAATATGAGGAAAAGTATGGCCACTTGGACACAGGTGGAATATACAAAGAGTGAGCAGTAGGTGTTTGAGGTGGAGGGAGGGAAAGGTTAGGAGAGCAAAGGGAAGGAAGGGAGATTGAAAGGCAGCAAACAATAAGAGAGACATAAGGAGCGAGACAGGCAAGAAAAAGAATGAAAAAGCAAGAGATGCCAGAAGGGAACTGCGCAGTGAAGGGTACAGAACAGTGTGAGGGACTGGCAGAGGGTGATGGGAGACAGAAAGGGAGAATTGGTAGACACATTGGGTAGCAGACAGTGGGTGGCTTGCCAGCTACTGGGTCACAAAACTGCCTATATCCTTCAAAAGAAGACATAAGAAGACATACAGCATAGGTAAAGTTGTTTGAAACTCGGCATTTCCTGTTTGTTTTAAGGCCCCATTCACACTAGAGCGTTTTGCCGGCAATTTCGGCAAAACGCTCAAACGCTAGCGCTTTTTAAAACGCTAGTGTAATAAAACCCTATGGGGTCGTTCTCACTTGGGCGATTTGCGTTAATCGCCGGCGATTAACACAAATTGCCAAACGCAAACGCGTAGCCGGCAAAATTTTAAGGCGATTTCTCAGCTATCGCAGTGCTATGGAAGCGCTAAACACGGGAAAATCGCTGCAGTGTCCAGTGATTTTTTTTCTGCGTGAAATCGTGGAAAAATAATTGCCGGCGTTTTGCACTTTTAAGTGTGAATGGGGCCTCAAATATTATTTACAGCATAAAATCTACTACCACAATAGCATTCAAGCAGTTAAACACAGCACTTTGTTCCTCAGTGGAAAGCTCCTTGCTTCAGTGGGCAGCTTCTGGCCAAAGAGGTGATAATATTATTGTTTGTTTACATTCCTTTGTCGGATACATTTAGTAAACATAAGAAAACTGCCAAAACTAAGCTAAGCTGAGAAGCAAAAAAAAAGCGGAGAAGTGATCATTAGATAGATTTTAATATATAAATACAGCAGCTATGTAATAAAATGCAATGGCAGCTTTGGTAATTTGTAATTTGTCAACAGACAATATTACTTGGGCACAAGTAGGAAAACACAATTTTTATTGAATGTTATGTCAGAGTTTTATCCTACTTTAAGTAGTGAATCAAAATATTTTGGCAGTATACAAGAGAGCGTTCTAGACAGGGTTTCTCCTAGGCAGCTGGTTATTGTAAAGATTGGGTGCTGCAACTCAGACATCTGATTATTTGTGATCTGCAGAATCACCAATAATACAGATGCCATACCTGATTATGTGGTGATCTGCAGTATCACCAATAATACTAGTATAGCTAGCTGAGAGTAAGGTGTGGTGTTTGGTGCAACAGTATAGACTTCTCCAGAGGAGCTGGAGGGTCTACCAACACAAATAACAATACCTTTACCAGAGGAGATGGCAAAGTACTAATAATGAAAGAATTAAAGAAGTTTGGCTAAACCTTACCAGAGCAGCTGGTAAGGTACTAACAGCACAAATGACAGAATAGTTTAACTAGACCTTGCCAGAGGAGCTGGTAAGGTACTAACAGCACAAATGACTGAATAGTTTAACTAGACTTTGCCAGTGGAGCTAGCAAGGTACTATCAGTCACTGGAGCTATGCAAGTAGATCTGAACCTCACCAGAGGGGCTGGTAGGTTCTAGTAGCTAGAGCACCTCACCAGTGGCTAGGGCCCACTGGTGAGTAGAGAAGTCAGACAGGCAAGGTTCGATAACAGGCAGGTAGAGATAGTACAAAATCGGCAGGCGAGAGAGTAGTTAATATCAGGCAGAGGTTCAGCAACTTAAGCCAGAAAGGCAGAGGTACAGAATTGTTAGCAATAGCAAGGTCAGAGAGTAGCCAGAATCATACACAGGTAATCAGAATACAATGTAATAATAAATATAGATAGATGTATATTGCAAACACTGCATATACATCTATCATCAACAGGAACCTCACTAGGTCTGAGCGCTAACACGAGTGTATTCGCAACAGCAGTCGAGCTGCCAATGATCTGTGAAGGCTTAAGAAGCCGAGGAGAGCCCAGCGCCACACCCCCTAGCAATCAGCCAATCCGAGCTGGGCGAGTCACTCCCGACATCAGCCGACCGGCAGGTCAGCTGACGCGCCTTCTTCCAGCATAAAGTTCCTGTCTCCGCGCGCGCCCACGCGATACAGAAGACCTATGAGCAAGAGACAATGCCGTTCCCGGCGTGCTGGACGCCGCCGGGACGGATAAGGCCTGTGAACAGGGAACAAAGGAGGCTGCGGGCATAGCATGTGCCTCCGCAGCCGCCAAGTTTACAGATGTTACAGTTATTCAATACTTGGCTCTCCATTGGACAGTAAGCTCCAGTCTAGGGAAAGAAACAGAATTGTTGTCTGCTAGGAGCTTGGACATGTATTTTGAGTCAAAGGGCTTGATTCACTAAGAGAGTTAAGGGGCCTTATCAGTGCCTTATCAGTTAAGGAACCTTATCAGAGTTAAGGGGCCTTATCAGAGTAGCATAGCTAAAGCTACGAACATATGCCTGTTAATTGGCAATGACGAGAGCTCCACTCGTCCTACCCTGAGCCCCTGCGGGTCCAATCACTTTAAAGGACATTATCCCCGCATTTTGATTGGCCCAATAGGCTGCCTGTTACTTGACATGCACAAACAACCTCAAGAATCAGAAGTCCCACTCTGATGTCATAATTGACGAAATCAAAATTAATCACTGCTTCACTGTTCAGAAACTCTTTATTGTATCAAATGTGCATGATTAAAAACAATGTTAAAAACAAGGCATGGTCGCATGACATCCATATGTCTGTATACAGACTAATAATAAATAGGCAAGGCTCTATAGTTCCTATTATGAAGATTAATATTCAACATAATAATAAAATATGCCAAATGTCTAGTAATACTAATGACATAAACAGTATATATATATATATATATATATATATATATATATATATATGTATATATATATATATATATATATATATATATATATATATATATATACTATAAAATGTGGGATCTCTCAAGAGCAAATTGCAAAAACAGAAAAAAAAATATTTTCAGTGAAGCATACAATAAAAATGCAGAAAAAAAAAATACTGTACATAGATCTGTGCAATATTGTTAACATAGCCGGCCTTTGATATGAGCGACCGGAGCGGTCGCTCAGGGCGCCGGCTTCCAAGGGGGGCGCCGCACCAATAGCTGGCTAACTATACTGAGAGCACCTACACCTGACTTCCTATATTGGGGGCACCTATAGCTGGCTACCTATACTGAGGGAGTGCATCTACTCCTGGCTACCTATACTGAAGGCACCAACACCTAGCTACCTATACTGGAGGCACCTAAGCCTGGCTACCTATGGGGGGAGACCTACAATTGACTTTCTACACTGGGGGAACCTATGCTTGGCTACCTATATTGAGGGAACCTTACACATGAGATCCTATACTGGGGGCACCTATACCTGGCTACCTACCTATACTGAGTCTGATGGCGGGGTTTTTTTTGGGAGGGGGGCGCGCTGGAGCAATAACGTGTGGTGCTAATTGTCGGTGGTGTGCTATCATTCCAAATTGGGGTGCTAACTGTCCCACTGATTGTTTTTAATAATATTCCTGAAAGGTTCTAGCCTTCATTTTTTACGTTTATTAAGGATAATGCACTCTTTCCATCCATTTTGTGGTTATTAATATTTTTTTCAATTATACATATGTGATGCGACACGGAGATCTGAGCATTTGGCATGATGTGTCACGACTTCAGAAAGGTTGGGAACCATTGTCCTAGGAGTTAACTCAGGAGAGGAGTTGAATTGCATATAGGCCTGTGTGTGTGTGTGTGTGTGTGTGTGTGTGTGTGTGGGCACGCACGAAGCAGATGAAGGGGGGGGGGGGGGGGCACAAAAATCAGATTTCGCTCAGGGCGCTGTGAAACCAAAGGCCGGCCCTGATTGTTAATATTCAAAGATATCACATGGTGCTGGTGTAAGGGAGATAACACCATAGAAAAATGTCAAAAAAGTGATAAAGTATTTAGAGTTAAGCATACCAATGAAAGTGCTACTGCAGAAAGATGGCCAATATAGACAAAGTGCCAGTGCGAACCTATACAACGTATCCACCAAGAATATAATGCAACAGAAAGTATCACTAAGAAGTATTATAGAGGAAATACCACATCTGCAGTGAATAGGAGCTGGAACCAAAGTGAAGTGATGAGAGACGCAGAGTAGACGCAGACCTTAAAGGGGCACTATGGCTAAAAAATTTTAAATATGTGCAGACATATACAAATAAGAAGTATGTTTTTTCCAGAGTAAAATGAGGCAAAAATTACTTTTCCCCTATGTTGCTGTCATTTACAGTAGGTAGTAGAAATGTGACAGAAGCGACAGGTTTTGGACTAGTCCATCTCTTCATAGGGGATTCTGAGGGATTTATTTATTTTCAAAAGCACTTAGTGAATGGTAGTTGCTCCAAAAAACTGTGTAGCAAGCAGGGAAGCTGGCCAGCATCATTTTTAAGAGAACCTGTAACAAAAAAAGTTCCCCTGGGTGGTACTTACCTCGGGAGGGGGAAGCCTCAGGTTCCCAATGAGGCTTCCCCCATTTCTGTAGCTGCAGGCAGTCCAGCGCTGGCTCCCCCGAAGAGTCCCAGAATCCACCCTCAACAAGCCTGATAAGCGCTGATTTATTTACCTCTCCTGGCTCCAGTGGGGGTGATGTTGCGGCTCTCCACACGGAGATAGGTGAAAATAACCGATCTCCATCAGGTACGCTCCACTGAGCAGGCGCAGGAGACTTGCTCCTGCGCAGTAGAGCGGCGCGACAGAGATTGGCTATTTTCGCCTATCTCTGTGCGGAGAGCGGATACTGCGCCTGCGCTAGAGACAGGGAGGTAAATATTTACATCCCCGCCGTTCCGGGAGGATTTTCCCCGCCACCGTGGGACCGAGGAGGATGGGGGAAGCCTCAATAGGATCCGGAGGCTTCCACCACCCGAGGTGAGTACCCCCCAGGGGAGGTTTTTAAAGTTACAGGTTTTCTTTAAATCCTTTTTAGGGAATATCTTTATAAAGAATAAAAGCCTTGCTAAGAATCCCCTATGTCCTATGAAGAGATGGACTAGTCCAAAACCTGTTACTTCTGTCAGATTTTTACTACTTACTGTAAGTGACAGCAATTTCAAAGAAAAGTAATTTATGGCTCATGTTACTCTGGAAAAAAATGTACTTCTTATTTGTCTATGTTTGCACATATTTTTTTTGCCATAGTGCCCCTTTAACAACAATTGGCAAGTAGTAAAGTATGTTAGTAAAATAGCAATGTTGTCGTTGTATATACATGCATGCACCTAGAGTGAAAACTAATAAATCAAGATCATCCTGGATAAGTTGAAAAAAAAATCATACTGCAAGCAGAGCATGTGACAGGACATACATGACTAATGACTACAAACGTATTGCAAAAAGGGTGTGTGCATCAAACACCAAGTGAACCCTTATATACCTGGCTTTGCAGATAAGGCCTAATTAGCTTATTCATGAGACACTGCTCAAGCAAATCTGCATTCGCTTTAGCATGCCAGGATATGCAGGGTTTTGCCAACTAACTCACCGCAAAATCTTTGCCCTGCGGGGGATTAGTTTGTACTGCATTTAGCACTTATTCAGGATCGCCACGTGGAGGCCCCCCCAGGATCCCAGGAAAAGGGGGGCCAACAGGGCACCCCAAGCACTCTCACTGCTCAGAGACTCTGTAGCCGCCCCCCTGGGGGGAGGTTAAGAAGTGCGGGGCGGCCCCCCAATCGCTGCCACCGCCAGGAAGGGCCGCCCGCACCCACCTCCCAAAGGATAGGACCTACCTTATTTCGTATTGCGTCCAAGTGTATTATTATGCCAGGCCCATACATGACTACAAATCTCCCCTTTTCTGCTGGGTAGGCACTGTGTCCACTTGTAATTACTCAGTGCACAGTCAGAGCTTACTTAGAAAGTCACAATATAGGAATTTCAGCCAGAGCAGTCACAAGACTGGGCACTTTAATATATTTAGAAGCTGCTCTTCACAATCATACTCAGGGCTGGTTCAAGCTCCGCTGGGGCCCCAGGGCAAAAATAACCTGGGCCCGAGTGCTGCTGGCCTCCCCCCCCACCCCCCGCACTGCAGGACCATCCCTCACTGATTGCCTCCATCATCTGTATTGTGCCTCCCGGGCCCCTGCATCATCAGCAACTCACCTGTCCCGGCATGCTGCTCCTCTGTCTGTGCTCCTTGTCTTCATCCTGTTGCCTGCCTTCTTCTCAGTGACCCGGCACTATTGCATAAGAACATGCGATGGTCATAGAGAAGAGGCAGCCAGTGGGGATGAAGACGGGGAGCTCGGACAGAGCAGTGTGCCGGACAGGTGAGTTGCGATGCTGATCATGCAGGGGCCAGGGAGCACAATAGAGTTGAGGGGGTGATTGGGGAAGGGGGCCCAGCATCGCTCTGAGTGATTGTCCCCTTTGCCCAAATGGTAGCGCTGGCCCTGATGACTAAGCTGCATTAATCCTTAGGGCTCGTTTCCACTATCGCGAATCCGCATGCATCCAACGCATGCAGATTCGCACATGGTATGCAAGTGAATGGGCCTGTTTCCACTGTTGCGTTGGTGATGTGCGTTTTTTTGAGCGGTGAAAAAACGCACAAAAGAGCCAACAAATTCGCCTGAGAGGGGAATGCATGAGAATCGCATGCAATGTATTTAATAGGGAAATCGCATGCGTTTTCCCCATGCGTTTTTTGCCGCGAATGCACATGCGAATTCGCATAGGTACCGATGCAAATTCACACAGGCAGTGACATGGTTAAAATCGCATATACCCTCACCTATGCAAATTTGTATGCGAATTCGCGGCAAAAAACGCATGGGGAATCGCATCCGCATGCGATTTCATCAGCGGTGGAATCCATGCGATTCTGCACCGCAACAGTGGAAACGAGCCCTAAGAGATCTGCTTTACGCAAAAAATAAAATGTGATGTTGGCACAGAAAATATCATCCCACATAGAATGATACATGATTATGTGCTTTCTTTAGCTGTGATTTATATTTTTCCACAGAGCATCTGTCATTAACAATTACAGGTTTAACAATGTGGAGTTTGGTGTTTGTCTCAAAAAATGAATCTAACCTACTCTTATAACTCTGGGGAGAGCTGTAAGGTCTCCACAGTAGAATCTGCAGCTCTTTCATTTTATAAGTAAACACAATGGATTTACAGTATATTCCTGGATTTCAATCAGCTTTGCCAAAAATTATTTTTTATTTCGTTAAAGGTTATTTTGATGCTGCTTATCATTTACAGCAGAGATGTTCTGAGTGTAGTCTATTGTTGAGCAGTACAATTGTGCAGTTTTCCATACATTTGCTTCCGGTTTTCAATATATTAAATTTTACATAATAATGTGAAGTAGATGAAATTTTAGTTTTTTGTGTTTGTTTTTTACTTAGGTTTCTGAAGTTTGGGAATTAATTGGAATGGACTTAATTGGTCCTTGGCCTACTACAAAAAAATGGTTATAAGTATGTATTTACAGCAACCGACTACTTCTCAAAGTGGGTTGAGGCCTATCCTTTACAAACAAAGTCAGCAGCTGAAGTAGCACTAGCTATAATGAAAACTGTATACAATCATGGCTGTCCAATACGACTTTTATCTGATCAGGGTCCAGAATTTGTGAACGAGGTAAGTTTGTTTACTGTAGATTATATTTTTAAATAAAACAATTGTGAATTTAAATTTTCTTGGCTACAAATGTAACACCTACTTTTTGTTATTTCTATGTTTACAGCTTAATTTTAACTTATGTAAGTACCTATCAATTGAGCGCAGTGTAACTGCTGTGTATCATCCACAGATGAATGGATTCGATGAAAAGACAAATCAGACAATAAAAGGTAAGTTTCAAGCAATTTTTTAAGTTAGTTTTTGTTTTGTTTTATACGAGATAAATATATATATATATATTTTTTTTTTCATAAAAAGGTCTTTGCAAAAGCTGGTCCAGGATTCACCTGCAACATGAGATGATTTCTTAGAACCAGTTCTATTTGGAATTAGTTCAAAGTGGCACTCAGTAACCAAGTTTTCGCCATTTACAATAATGTAGTGGAATGAGAAGAGAGGCCATTTTTCCATCACAAATTCCATTAGATTTTCCATTAAGAGTTTACTGTCAATGTTGTTTTTATGACCAATATATTTCCTTTTTTTTAATAGTAGAACATCCTGGCATCGCAAGGGATCCATCTTGCCATCCTGAATTAACCACCTGTAACGGTCTTGTGTCGTAGCTCAGATGTCTGATTATGTGGTGATCTGCAGAATCACCAGTAATGCAGACGCTATACCTGATTATGTGTGATCTGCAGAATCACCAATAATACCAGTATAGCAGACAAAGAGCTGAGTGTGTAGTGATTTGGTGCAACCGTAACTTTAATAGTTTAATGAGACCTCACCAGAGGGCTGGTAAGGTACTATCAGTACACAGAGCGTGCACTAGAGTACAAGTTTCAGCAAGCTGGAGAAAATAATACCGAAGAGGGCGAATCTCCCGTGGAGTGGGAAATTCAGGATGTACTGCAGCCGAGTGAGACACAAGCAGTACTGCACTAGTGATTGCCTGGGAACAGGTGAGTCAGACTGTACTGCAGCCGAGTGATCACCCTAGGAGCGTTTGAGTCAGACTGTACTGCAGCCTAGGAAACGCAACCAGGCCTGCACAAAATAATAACTTCACCAGAGGCGCTGGTGAAGCTAGCACCTCACCAGTGGCGAGGGCCCACTGATGAGTAGAGTAGTCTGACAGGCAAGTTTCGGCAAAAGAGAGGTCAGTAGGTACAGAATCGTGAGGCAGGAGAGTAAACGGTAATCAGGCAGAGGTTCAGCAACAGGAAGGTACGTATCGATACAGAATCGTGAGACAAGAGAGTAAACGGTATTCAGGCAGGGGTTCAGCAACTAGAAGGCAGATAGGCAAAAGTACAGGATCAAAAAGCAGGATCAGAGTCGGAGTAATAGCCAATAGTCATACACAGGAGATCTATTTAATAAGCAATATCCTAGTCTAGGTCAGTGTTGCCAACTCATCCCTTTAATTACTGACACATATGAATTATACAGGTTTTGTGGCTAGGTAGATTCAGTTAAGGCACTGATCATGTGCAAATAGCCCCAGAACCTGTATAACTTAGAAGTGTCAGTAATTAAAGAAATGAGTTGGCAACACTGGTCTAGGTGTGAAGTCCTTGGCATCAACACCTCGGAACTAGTCTAACAAATAAACAGTAACAATACAGTAATATCCTAGACTAGGTGTGAAATCCTTAGCATCAACACCTGGGATCTAGTCTAAGGTCTGAGCGCAAGTATTCACAACAACAGACAGTGTGTGAATGAAGCCCGAAGGCTTAAGAAGCAGAGGAGACCCCACTGGCACGCCCTTCCTGAATCAGCCAATCCTGGGCGCCGTGGGACTCCTCTGATGTCAGCCGACCAGCAGGTCAGCTGACGGGCTTCCTCCCCGGATAAAGGTCCCGTCTGTGTGTGTGCCTGCGCGCTAAGGCGACCCCCACGAGAGAAGGTTCCGTCCTCAGTGTCCTGGACGCTGGACGGACGGATGGCCGCATGGGGGCAGCTGCGGCGGCGGTGCTGTTCGCCGCAGCTGCCTCGTGTATTACACCACCTTTCTCTATACTTACAAGAGATTTGCATACATCCAAAAGTATAAAATTAGGTAAGTGATGTGTGAGGCTATTCCCTTCTATCCATTCAAGTCTGGTCTATGGGCTGTGTCATAGTAAAATTCATCCGTTTTGTCTTATTCCATCATTCAATCAGTGTAGTCTGTAATGTGAATATCTGGACTTCCTAGTGGCTCTCTGTCTCTTGTTAGTTCCTCCTCTGTCCTTTATGTGTACCCTCTTTTTCTCTTTTGTGCCCCCTCTCTTCTTTTGCTTGTATGTCCCCCTATGGCCCTTGTGTGTTACTCCTCTTTCTCAGTTGTGTCTCTCCTCTGTCCCTTGTATTTCTCTCCTCTGTCCCTTGTATTTCTCTCCTCTGTCCCTTGTATGTCTCTCCTCTGTCCCTTGTATGTTCTCCCTCTTTTGTGTCTCCCTCTTCTTTTGCTTGTATGTTCCCCTATGGCCCTTGTGTGTTCCTCCTCTTTCTCCATTGTGTCTGTCCTCTGTCCCTTGTATTTCTCTCCTCTGTCCCTTGTATGTCTCTGCTCTGTCTCTTGTATGTTCTCCCTCTGTCTCTGTGTGTGTCTCTCCTCTTTCCCTTGTGTGTACCTTCTCTGTCCCTGGTATTTCGCCACTCTGTCCCTTCTATCTCACTTGTATCTTTCCAATCAATCAATTTATATTTTTGACCAATATTTTTCCTTTTTTCATGGGTGATTGTCCTTCCAAAGCAAGTGCTCCATCTTGCCATCCTGAAGTAACCAACCACAAGAGATTCACAAGAGATCTGCAAACATCAAAAGCACCAGATTAGGTAAGCAACGTTTGAGGCTTTTCCCCCCATGCTTTCTTGACAGTTCTATGGGCTGCATCATAGAACAATTCATCCATTTTGGCTAATTCTATCATTCAATCAGTGTAGTCTCTCATGTGAATATCTAGCCTTCCTAGTGGCTGTCTATGTTCTGTCCCTTGTGTGAACCCCACTTTTTTTCTATTGTGTGTGCCCCTTTTAATCCCCTTGTATTTCCCCCTATGGCCCTTGTGTGTCCCCTTTTCGTTTGTGTCCTACATCTGTCCCTTTTTATGTCTCTCCTCTGTCCCTTGTGTGTTCCTGTTTTGCCCTTGTGTGTACCTCCTCTGTCCCTTGTGTTTTCCCCCTCTCTGTCCCTGGTGTTGCCCCTTCTATCCCTGGTTTTTCTCCACTTTTTACCATGTGAGTATCTCCTCTGTCCTTTGTGTTTACCCCTATTTACTTTTTCTGTCCCCCTCTATCCCTTGTGTATGTCCCTCTGTCCCTTGAGTATGTGTGTACCTCTGTCCCTTGTGTGTGTGTCCCTCTGTCCCATGTGTGTTCCCCCTCTATCCCTTGTGTTTCCCTTCTCTGTTCCATGAGATATTTAATTCATTCTTTTACAAATATTGCTCTGTTATATTATTTTCTATTTATTGTAGTCATGGAGTAAAAATATGATGAAGTGTACCGTTTCCTTACCAAGGGCATCTCTCCCAAAGCATTTCAGAAGAACAAGAGACTGAACTTGAACAGATATGCTTCCAAATTTAAAATTACAAGTAAATATTGTAAGTAATTTTAAATTATTTTTTTGTTATATCTTGGAAAAAGGGAAGCAAAATATTTGTAATCATCCTGACTTCTTATCCTTTTATCCCATTAGTTTACTTGACATTGTGCTTCTTGCCTTAATCATTCATTATTTATACTCCAATAGCAGAGTGTAATGCTGGATACACAAATTGAGATTTCCCGTTTGATTCCCAGGATGGAACGGATCTATTCGATTATTTCCAACATGCTCGATTCGGATTTTGATCATTTCTGCCGTCGATTTGGCATACTTAACATGCAAATCGACGGCAGAAACGATCGAAATCCGAATCGAGCATGTTGTAAATAATCGATTTGATCCGTTTGATCCCGGGAATCGAGCGGAAAATCTCAACGTGTGTATACAGCATTAGAGGCGATGTTCATTTTTGGTCTGTTCTCTCCTCTGCTCATTGCTAAGCAGAGAGTGATCCATTCACACATTTTTACATTTTAAATAATTTATATGGACCAATGGAGCAGACATTGTACTGTCGGTTCTTGCTGGCAGAACACAGCTTTACAAAGTCTGAACACAGCCTTGCAAATTACACTTACGCTTCCTTCTAGGTTGGAAGATAGACCATTAGACCAACAGAGTTCCCTGTTGCAGAATGATAGTAGCCACTACATAGTATTAAATATGCTATAGAGTATGGAGGGTGTAATAGTATAATTAAATTATCAGATCATTGTATACCCAGCTCGATGTGGTGGAGATTGTATGATCTAATTGATCTACTGAATGCCATGGAAATAACAGATAAAATGATATATAAAATTATATGTAATTCTATTCTTGTAATATGTAACTTATACTCGATATTTCAAATTAAATTATTTATTTATAAGAAGTTAGTATAGAAATAATTCTATCTAGAAACATAAATAATAATAATAATATTATATGTTATTTTTTTTAGATAATGTTCTTCAAAATAGAGATACTAGATTGGCTATACAGACTAAGACGGAAGCTTTGACTTGTTTAAAGCAGTGTCATGAATCCACTTGTGGAGCTCACCTTGGTGTTACACGAACTAGATATACAATGTGTCAACGGTATTATTGGCCAGGCATGACAGATGATATAGAGAATTGGTTAAGTTTATAATGTATATGTATTTAAAATGAAACATAAATAGGATTGTAACATTTTGTACTGTACATGTTTTTCAAACATTTATGAATGAATTTCATCTTTAGCTCTAATATAGTTCATAATTTATAATTATTGTTTGGTCTAGTTTTTCATTATGCTTGTGACATGTGATATTTCTAAATTCTGTCTGTATTTTCTCTTTACATGTAAAGTTTTTTTTTACTGCTGGTAGTGTATACAATGTCATGCACATACACATCTCTAAGGCAGCACTGTACTGGGGACAGCCTTGTGACACGGCTGTCCCCCAGGGAGGCAAGAGGACGATTGGCTGTCATAGGCTGATGCCTATGACAGCCGATCGCGCTGATTGGCTGGCAGGGGGAGGGAGGGAGGGAGGGTAGGTAGTAAAAATTAGTTTAAAAAAAGCAGAAATTTATTACAAAATAAATATTTACAAAAAAAAATAACAAACAAACAACTTCGAAGCAATCACAGCCCACCAACAGAAAGCTCTGTTGGTGGGCAGAAAAGGGGGGAAACACTTGTGTGCTGAGTTGTACGACCCTGCAGTGAGGCCTTAAGGCTGCAGTGGCCTATATTGTAAAATATGGCTTGGTCCGTAGGGGGGTGTAAGAATGTGGTCCTCAAGAGGTTAAAGTGCTGTTAAATAACAATATTGATACTAAAATGACAAATGGTTATGTCAGTTGCTGAGAGTCCATCCAAAAACCCTACTTTCATTTCTATTGCTTGTACAAATAAAGAACATAGTTAAGGTAACATGACAATGTTTTAATCCTATCCCTGCTTCTAACATTTGACCTGCGTTACTCAATGTGGTTCCCAGTAAGATTACAGACAAGTGATTATCAGTAAACACATGGACTGTGCCTCTCTTCAAGCATGAGTATGTCAGAGCTGCGCCTATACAAGTAAGGTGCAGTAAATCACTCCATTGGCTCAGTGATACTGTGTAGGTGTACACATGTTCGGTATGAAGAGGACTATGGCCCTGATGTGAAGCAAGGTCCCCAGGCAGTGGTGGATGACAACATGGACAGTCTCTGAAGGATCAAGACACTACCCTATTCTTTTTAAAGTTTTTAACAAGTAAGGTTCTCTAATGCTTAGACTTTAGTATTTACATATTTGCTTCACCTATTTTATGACAGATGTAGCTTTTTCTTTTTAAATTGCAGAAAAGAATTGATAAATTATGTTTAATACATTTTAGATTACACGCTTTTGTGTGTAAGTGTACATAATGAGACAACATACAATGTAGTAAATCTAACACAGATGTTCAGAACTGAAGATGTGCACAAACCAATGTTATGTTCTTTACATTAATATATGCTTTATCATGTTTTCTAAAATCTGTTGGCACACATATTAGTTCGGAGAATGTGACCAATGCCAGCGAGTAGGTAAGCCGCTATCAGCAGTGGCGCCTTAAAAGAGCATTAAGGTAGTTTTCTTTTTAATTATTACTATTATTCTTATGTATTTGTAAGTGAAATACAATTAAAATGATTCTTTCCTAATTTTAGGGTGTAAAATCTGTAGAATTTTTCTTTAGCTTTTAGACCCTTACAGCTCATAAACAATCATACCCTCAGAGAGCCTGCAACAGCGCCTGCACTTACTTACCTCCCTGGGATCCTGCACTGCAATTCTCCATCTTCAAGTATTGCTGTAAACCTATATTGAGATTGCCTTCTGTCATCATATGTCTGTTTCCATGAAAGCAGGAAGTAGACACATTGGATTTACAGTATATTCCTGGATTTCAATCAGCTTTACCAAAAATATTTTTTTATTTCGTTAAAGGTTATTTTGCTGTTGCTTATCATTTACAGCAGAGATGTTGTGAGTGTAGTCTGCTGCTGAGCAGTACAATTGTGCAGTTTTCCATACATTTGCTTCCGGTTTTCAATAGATTCAATTTTACATATTAATGTGAAGTACCAGTAGATTAAATTTTAGGTGTTTTTTTTTATTGTAGCACTAGCTATAATGAAAATGATATACAATCATGGCTGTCCAATATGACTTTTATCTGATCAGGGTCGAGAATTTGTGAATGAGGTAAGTTTGTTTACTGTAGATTATATTTTTAAATAAAACAATTGTGAATTTAAATTTTCTTGGCTACAAATGTAACACCTACTTTTTGTTATTTCTATGTTTACAGCTTAATTTTAACTTATGTAAGTACCTATCAATTGAGCGCAGTGTAACTGCTGTGTATCATCCACAGACAAATGGATTTGATGAAAAGACAAATCAGACAATAAAAGGTAAGTTTCAAGCTATTTTGTTTGGTTTGTTTTTGTTTTGTTCTATACAAGAGATAAATATATATTTTTTTGTCATAAAAAGGTCTTTGCAAAAGCTGGTCCAGGATTCACCTAAAACATGAGATGATTTCTTAGAACCAGTTCTATTTGGAATTAGTTCAAAGTGGCACTCGGTAACCAAGTTTTCGCCATTTACAATAATGTACGGAAGAGAGGCCATTTTTCCATCACAAATTCCATTAGATTTTCCAGTAAGAGTTTACTGGCAATGTAGTTTTTATGACCAATATATTTCCTTTTTTTTTTTTATAGGAGAAGGTACTGGCAAAGCAAGGGATCCATTTTGCCATTCCAGTGACACACTGGGAATGTGATGTGTATTACAATGTAATGTTAATCTGATGTCTGTTGTGTGTCTCTCTCTCTATGTATACTTTCTGAGCTATTGTATTGTGCCAAAAACAATTCCGGGCATGACCCCTTATGCTTGGCGAAATAAAAATGATTCTGATTCTGAATTAACCAACCACCTTTCTCTAGACTTACAAGGGATTTGCATACATGCAAAAGCATAAGATGTGTGAGGCTATTCCCTTCTATCCATTCAAGTCTGGTCTATGGGCTGTGCCATAGTAAAATTCATCCGTTTTATCTTATTCTATCATTCAATCAGTGTAGTCTGTCATGTGATTATCTGGACTTCCTAGTGGCTCTCTGTCTCTTGTTAGTTCCTCCTCTGTCTTATATGTACCTACTTTTTCTCTTTTGTGTCCCCCTATTCTTTTGCATGTATGTCCCCCTATGACCCTTGTGTGTTCCTCCTCTTTCTCAGTTGTGTCTGTCCTCTGTCCCTTACATTTCTCTCCTCTGTCCCTTGTATGTCTCTTCTCTGTCCCTTGTATGTTCAACCTCTTACTCTTTGTGTGTCTCTCCTCTTTCCCTTGTGTGTACCTTCTCTGTCCCTGGTATGTCACCACTCTGTCCCTTCTATCTCTCTTGTATCTTCCCAATCAATCAATATATATTTTTGACCAATATTTTTCCTTTTTTCATGGGTGATTGTCCTTCCAAAGCAAGTGCTCCATCTTGCCATCCTGAAGTAACCAACCACAAGAGATTCACAAGAGATCTGCAAACATCAAAAGCACCAAATTAGGTAAGCAACATTTGAGGCTTCCCCCCCCCCATGCTTTATTGACAGTTATATGGGCTGCATCATAGTACAATTCATCCGTGTTGGCTAATTCTATCATTCAATCAGTCTAGTCTGTCATGTGAATATCTAGCCTTCCTAGTGGCTGTCTATGTTCTGTCCCTTGTGTGAACCCCACTTTTTTTTTATTGTGTGTGCCCCTCTTCATCCCCTTGTATTTACCCCTATGGCCCTTGTGTGTCCCCTTTTCGTTTGTGTCCTACATCTAAATATTAATTTATTTTTTTGTTGTATCTTGGGAAAAGTGAAGCAAAATATTTGTAATCATCCTGACTTCTTATCCCTTTATCCCATTAGTTTACTTGACATTGTGCTTCTTGCCTTAATCATTCATTATTTATACTCCAAAAGCAGAATGTTAGAGGCGATGTTCATTTTTGGTCTGTTCTCTCCTCTGCTCATTGCTAAGCAGAGAGTGATCCATTCACACAATTTTATATTTCAAATAATTTATATGGACCAATGGAGCAGACATTGTACTGTCGGTTCTTGCTGGCAGAACACAGCTTTACAAAGTCTGAACTCAGCCTTACAAATTACACTTACGCTTCCTTCTAGGTTGGAAGACAGACCATTAGACCAACAGAGTTCCCTGTTGCAGAATCATAGTAGCCCCTACATAGTATTAAATATGCTATAGAGTATGAAGGGTGTAATAGTATAATTAAATTATCAGATCATTGTATACCCAGCTCGATGTGGTGGAGATTGTATGATCTAATAGATCTACTGAAAGCCATTGTATACCAGATAAAATCATATATAAAATTATATGTAATTCTATTCTTGTTATATATGTAACAAATACTCAATATTTCAAATTAAATTATTTATTTCAAAGAAGTTGGTATAGAAATAATCATATCTACAAACATAAATAATAATAATATTATATGTTATTTTTATTATTTTTAGATAATGTTCTTCAAAATAGAGATAATAGATTGGCTATACAGACTAAGAAGGAAGCTTTGACTTGCTTTAAGCAGTGTCATGAATCCACTTGTGGAGCTCACCTTGGTGTTACATGAACTAGATATACAATGGGCTTGGTTCAGTAAATGGTGCTAACCTACTTAGCACGCCTAAAGACTTTAGGCGTGTTAACCAGGGTGCTAAGTAGGTTAGCACCATTTCTAAAATCAGATCGCATGCAAAGTCCCGCGCGCAAATCTTTGCGCGTTAAGTCCGGTGCGCACGAAACGTCGCAGAGATGTGAATGGCACTTCGCGCGCAACTCTGTGTGCGCAAAGTTTTGCGCACGTGTCTTTGCGCGCGATCTGAGTTTAACACGCTCAAACTGAGTTTAGGCGTGATAATGGCCTTTTCAGAAGCGTGATAACAGTTAGCACTGCTTACTGAATTAAGCCCAATGTGTCAACGGTATTATTGGCCAGGCATGACAGATAATATAGAGAATTGGTTAAGTTTATAATGTATATGTATTTAAAATGAAACATAAATGGGATTGTAATATTTTTTTACTGCTGGTAGTGTATACAATATCATGCGCATACACATATCTAAGGCAGCACTGTACTGGGGACAGCCGTGTGACACGGCTGTCCACGTGGGAGGCAAGAGGACGATTGGCTGTCATAGGCTGATGCCTATGACAGCTGATCGCGCTGATTGGCTGGCGGGGGGAGGGAGGGTAGTAAAAATTAGTAAAAAAAAAAAAAAAAAAAAGCAGAAATTTATTACAAAATAAAAATTTACAAAAAAAAATAACAAACAAACATCTTGGAAGCAATCACAGCCCACCAACAGAGCTCACCAACAGAAAGCTCTGTTGGTGGGCAGAAAAGGGGGAGATTCACTTGTGTGCTGAGTTGTATGGCCCTGCAGCAAGGCCTTAAAGCTGCAGTGGCCTATATTGTAAAGTATGGCTTGGTCCCTAGTGGGGGTGTAAGCATGTGGTCCTCAAGAGGTTAAAGCACTGTTAAATAACAATATTGATACAAAAATGACAAATGGTTATGTCAGTTGCTGAGAGTCCATCCAAAAACACTACTTTAATTTCTATTGCTTTTACAAATAAAGAATATAGTTAAGGTAACATGACAATGTTTTAATCCTATCCCTGCTTCTGACATTTGACCTGCGTTACTCAATGTGGTTCCCAGTAAGATTACAGACAAGTGATTATCAGTAAACACATGGACTGTGCCTCTCTTCAAGCATGAGTATGTCAGAGCTGCGCCTATACAAGTAAGGTGCAGTAAATCACTCCATTGGCTCAGTGATACTGTGTAGGTGTGCACATGCTCGGTATGAAGAGGACTATGGCCCTGATGTGAAGCAAGGTCCCCAGGCAGTGGTGGATGACAACATGGACAGTCTCTGAAGGATCAAGACACTACCCTATTCTTTTTAAAGTTTTTAACAAGTAAGGTTCTCTAATGCTTAGACTTTAGTATTTACATATTTGCTTCACCTATTTTATGACAGTGGAACTTTTTCTTTTTGAACTGCAGAAAAGAATTGTTAAATTATGTTTAATACATTTTAGATTACACGCTTTTGTGTGTAAGTGTACATAATGAAAGTGTACATAATGAGACAACATACAATGTAGTAAATCTAACACAGATGTTCAGAACTGAAGATGTGCACAAACCAAAAATGCCTAAATGAAATAACTTCCATGTCTATTGTTATTTATGTTCTTTACATTAATATATGCTGTATCATGTTTTCTAAAATCTGTTTGCACACATATTAGATTGGAGAATGTGACCAATGCCAGCGAGTAGTTAAGCCGCTATCAGCAGTGGTGCCTTAAAAGAGCATTAAGGTAGTTTCTTTTAATTATTACTATTATTCTTATGTATTTGTAAGTGAAATACAATTAAAATGATTCTTTACTAATTTTAGGGTGTAAGAGCTGTAGAATTTTTCTTTAGCTTTTAGACCCTTACAGCTTATAAACAATCATACCCTCAGAGAGCCTGCAACAGCGCCTGCACTTACTTACCTCCCTGGGATCCTGCACTGCAATTCTCCATCTTCAAGTATTGCTGTAAACCTATATTGAGATTGCCTTCTGTAGCCATATGTCTGTTTCCATGAAAGCAGGAAGTAGACACATTGGATTTACAGTATATTCCTGCATTTCAATCAGCTTTAATAAAAATATTTTTTTATTTCGTTAAAGGTTATTTTGCTGTTGCTTATTATTTACAGCAGAGATGTTTTGAGTGTAGTCTACTGTTGAACAGTACAATTGTGCAGTTTTCCATACATTCGCTTCCGGTTTTTAATATATTAAATTTTACATAATAATGTGTAGATAAAATTTTAGTTTTTTGTGGGTATTTGTTTTTTTTTTTTTACTTAGGTTTCTGAAGTTTGGGAATTAATTGGAATGGACTTAATTGGTCCTTGGCCTACTACAAAACAAATGGTTATAAGTATGTATTTCCAGCAACCGACTACTTCTCAAAGTGGGTTGAGGTCTATCCTTTAAACACAAAGTCAGCAGCTGAAGTAGCACTAGCTATAATGAAAATGGTATACAATCATGACTGTCCAATACAACCTTTATCTGATCAGGGTCGAGAATGTGTGAATGAGGTAAGTTTGTTTACTGTAGATTATATTTTTAAATAAAATAATTGTGAATTTAAATTTTCTTGGCTGCAAATGTAACACCTACTTTTTGTTATTTCTATGTTTACAGCTTAATTTTAAGTTATGTAAGTACCTATCAATTGAGCGCATTGTAACTGCTGTGTATCATCCACAGACCAATGGATTCGATGAAAAGACAAATCAGACAATAAATGGTAAGTTTCAAGATTTTTTGGTTAGTTTTTGTTTTGTTTTTTACAAGAGACAAATATATATATATATTTTTTTTTCATAAAAAAGGTCTTTGCAAAAGCTTGTTCAGGATTCACCTGAAACATGGGATGATTTCTTAGAACCAGTTCTATTTGGAATTAGTTCAAAGTGGCACTCAGTAACCAAGTTTTTGCCATAAAAAATAATGTACAGAAGAGAGACAATTTTCCAGTCACAAATTCCATTACATTTTCCGGAAAGAGTTTACTGTTTTATTAAGAAAATATTTACACTGTACACAATTGTATACAATTGTATGAGGCATTACAATATTGAAGGATAACTCAGATGGATGTCGACACTTCCATATTTATTCCCTTTTAAAGTGTAGCAGAGACTAAGACAGTAAGAATTGATACTTACCCGATGCTTTCTCCAGCTCCATAAGCATGTCTGCGTCCCTCGCTGTTCTCCTGTGGTCTACTGTTCAGCCACCATCAACCCCGTTAACATGTGCAGAAGAGCACGACTTGACCCAACTGAGCCTGTTACTGGGTCTGATCGCAGCTGAATGGCAGGCCGCGGGAGGACAGTGAGGGACTCAGACGTGCTTATGGGGCTGGAGGAAGCATCGGGTAAGTATTGATTCTTACTGTATTAGTCTCTGCTACACTTTACTCAATAACTTGCCTGGCTGTCCTGTTAATCTTCAGCATCTAATGCTTTTAGCCATAGAGTTGCAACAAGCATGCAACAGATCAGGGGCTTGATTCACAAAGCTGTGCTAACTGTTTAGCACGAGTGTGCTAAACAGTTAGCACGTGAAGTGCCGTTCGAGGACTTTTGCGCGCGCAAAGTGGTGCGATTCGCGCGATCGTGGACTTTTGCACACGCAAAAGTCCGCGAAAATCACGTTTCACTATGTAGCTACTACAAATAGTGTCAAGCAAGCAGCTAATGTCATACAGTAAATCAAGTGTTTCAAACATTTTTCAGCCTGGACAACAATGTCAGAAACACCTGGGGCTTGATTCACAAAGCCGTGCTAACTGTTTAGCACGAGTGTGCTAAACAGTTAGCCCGTGAAGTGCCGTTCGCGGACTTTTGTGCACGCAAAGTGGCGCGATCGCAGACTCACAAAGCCGTGCTAACTGTTTAGCACGAGTGTGCTAAACAGTTAGCCCGTGAAGTGCCGTTCGCTGACTTTTGTGCACGCAAAGTGGCGCGATCGCAGACTTTTCCATGCGCAATGTAAATGCCTCAGTTCATTTTGGCTTGTTGCAATGGAAAAACCTAGATAAGCAAGCTCCAGTTTAATATTTTTCTTATGCTCACTAGAGGATGAGTTTGAACCATAAGAGGTGCTATTCCCTCTATTCCCTACACACATAAAAAAGAGGGTGAAAATGTTTTGTGCATCCTTTGGTCTGTATGAGATTCAACAAACCGTACTTCTACCTCCTTCCCTCCCACTTAAATCCTTTCCTTTCAGTCTTTGGTAATCATTTGTTTTAGTCTTCCGTTACCGTATATTTTTGGCAATGACGTTTTGGAACAAATGGCACATCTACGTTTGAAGGACAAAAACCAGGCTAATTTTTTTTTTTCGTTTTACTAAACTTAGAGGTCCATGGTGCAGTTGCATCTTGTAGATCTTCTCCCCTTACCCCCCCCCCCCCCCCTCAAATTATTTCCCCCTTGTACCTCTTGCCCTTCACTGTCATTTTATTCTCCCCCTTTGCCTGTGAATTTCTCTGTTCCCTTGTGAAAAAAGGGTGCATAAACCTCGTACTGGAAAGAGTGAGTGATGTTGACAATACTGTGCAATTCAGTGTAGATGTTGTCGGATGGTGCTGCTCGCTTGGGTGCTCCTCTAGGTGGTATAAAATCTGCAGTAGACAATAGGATGTGGGGAATGGATGAAAATCCATGGACTGGGGAAAGTGCAATCAGGTTTTCATCTAAAATAGATGTCCAGCCAGCTGTGGAACATTCTCACCTGGGTCTGTTGCTGACTGTCCCATACGGGGTGTCCAACAGAAATGCTTTGTCCCACTCGGACCGGGAACGAGGTCCTGGCAGAAGTCCTCCTCCACAAGGCTTGCAGGCAATAGCCTCCATCAGTAGTAAACTTGCAAGCCGCTGTTCTGTTGTTTCTTACACCTCGGCTGAGAGCTAGCTGCCGCTATAGGTGGCTGCTCTGTCAAGCAAATGTGGGTGGGATACTTGTGTGTAATAGCTGTAGCTGCAATAAGCTTCACATGTTCTGCAAAAGTGAGCAGATCAGATCGCAAGTAGCTGGAGCGGAAGATAAAGGTCTCCTTACAGTTGTACTGGTTGGAGTCGGCTTTTTGCTAGTCTATGGACCCAGCACAAGCAGCACTGGTAATTGCTACACTGCCTTTATACCACTTGTGCAGTGACAACAGACTAGCGAAAAGCAAACTCTGACCATTTCAAGTGTAAGGAGACGTTCAGATCGCAAGTAGCTGGAGCGGGAGCTGATCTGCTCACTTTCACAGAACAGTATGAATCTTATAGCAGCTACAGCCAATACACAAGTATCCCATCCACATTTACACGACAGAGCAGCCAACTATAGCGGCATCTACCACTCAGCCGATGTGTAAGATACAACAGAACAGCGGCTTGCAAGTTTTCTACTGATGGAGGCTATTGACTGCATGCCTTGTGGAGGAGGACTTCTGACAGGACCTGGTCCCCAGTCCAAGTGGGACAAAGCCTTTCTGTTGGACACCCCATATGGAAAAGTCAGCAAAAGACCCAGGTGAGAATATTCCACAGCCGGCTGGACATTTATTTTGGATGAAAACGTGAGTGTGCTATTCCCCACCCCTTGGTTGTGAGGTCTGTCCCCTTGTGTCCTTTTGTCTCCTCTGTGCCTCCCTGTCTATGGACCCATGTCCCTTCTATCATCTTGTGTCCTTCCTTGCCCTCAGATTGTCCCCCTTGTCCTGTCCCGTGTCCCTAGACATACTTACCAGTTGACATAAAGGAGCAGCAGTAGTTAGGACTTGAAATGTGGAGCATAGCGGTCCAAGTCCAAAGAGACTTTCCACATGCATTCGACAGCTCCACCTTGACAAGACACGTTTCATCCTTCAGATGCTGTGTGGGCAATCCAGCAAATGAGTTGCAGCAAAGGTGTGCAATCACTGCCACATGATGTTAAAAAGGGCTCATTTGCAGCGAGTGCAGTGATTGGCCCAGTGACGGAGTTTTGCGTACCGCCTCTAAGATCCTCCGATTCCTTCAAAACAACAGGCATTTGTGATTGATCAACTTCGCTGCAGCTCCTCTACTAGATTGGCCAAACAGTGTCTGGAGGCTGAAGCATGTCCCATCAAGCTGGAGCCACCGCCTGCATGTGGAAGGACTCCATGTCCCTGGATTGCTGTGCTTCAAGTTGTGGGACCCAACTACTGCTGCTCTTTCATGCCAATTGGTAAGTATGTCTAGGGGACAATAGACTGGACAAGGGTGGACACCTGGGGGAGATAAAGACACAAGGTCATAGAAGGGACACAGGTCATAAAAGGAGACTGAATGACATGGTAATATAAGGTAAATAGAGAGTACAAAGGAGGACACCAGGTGCATAGACAGTGGGGAAGGACAGTGACAAGAAAGACACCTTTTTTACCCTAAGATTCAGTGGGCCAGATTTATCAAAGCATTACCTAACCAGCAGAGGAACTGTCCTGCATGATAGTTAGAAACTTCCCAAAGCCTAAATAATAGGGGCAGTTTAGCGTGGATTTCTAGAGCTGCACTACAGTTAAGAAGAGTGCAAATGCATCCCTAAACTGCTGCAGATTAAGAAGTGCTTCATTGCAGCTCTCCAGATTGTGCAGCATTGCAGGCTAGATGTGATTTGTGAAGGGCTCCTCCCCCCCTCACTCAGAGCCTGCTGACAGCAGATGTGTTGGTTACCTCAGCAACAGTAATTTCCCTCACACACTGCACTGCCTGATAGACCTTCCTAACTTCTCCTATTCCTAACAGTTTAAGAAGGAATCTGCACTATTTAAAATTGCTTAGGATGTCTGAGACAGTTCTGCATGGATTTCTAAAAACCTACTAACAGTTTGTCTCAGACACTCTTGATAAATGTCCCACTCTGACTTTTCCTCTCCATTTTTTGTAACAAAATAGATTCCTGTATACGTAAAATAAACTTTTTCCCCACTTTTAAAATTGGGTAGTAGCCTAGATTTGTAACTGTTACACTGAACAAGTCCACAGATAAGTTAAGAAATAGTTGTGATTTGAGCTTTTTTGTTAAAATACAACTTAAAACATTTTATACATATTTTGTATTTTATTTTATGTATAATTATTATATTTTTTGATAATAAACAATTAGCTCTTGAATATAACTTGACAATGCATTTTAGGATTAGAAAGCTATTTATGTATTTTTTGCAATGGTTAGTAATTGTAGGGAAGTTAATAATGTAAATCAATCTTACCCATGTGTGTGTGTGTTTTTTATTCTTTGTTAGTTAACAATTATTATATTGCCTGACGAAAAGGAATATGCAGATTACATTAAAAAAGTGGGAAAATGGCAGAGGTTACTGAAAAGGTCAAAAACAATGTTGAGATTGGTAGAGTGAAACAGAACCACTATTATATGGCAAGACAGACCAGGAAATGCCGAAATATCATTTTAAAAGTTGTCGATGAAGTGTTAAGGTATAATGCTCGCAAGGTGGGACAAAAGGGCAGGAATTGAGATTGTGACTTTACAGGTCCTTATCAAATTGTTGAATTTAAAGGCAAAGTATATCTTGCTAATAAGAATTCACCTGTGGTTGCCTGCATAGTCAAAAATTCAAGTCTAAAAAATCTTAAAACTACAAATCATCTAAAAAATACACTAAAGAGCAATGTGATTAACATTGAAGACTCTAACCCTCACACTTTGATGCATAATACAGAAACTAGAATCTCAAGAAAAAGAAGTTTTGTTGCATCAGAAGATCACACCTATGCAAAAATTCAGTTAGAGAGCACGATGACAACAACTAAAAAGTTGTGCGATGATGCACTTACTGCAGAAGCAGAAGGTGGTTTAGGTTGTAAAAAGTATATTGGAATCCACATTCTTCTTTTTCAATATAATATAAGGAATCAATGTTAGATTCCTTCTGCTATACTGTTTGGAATGTTCCAGAGTTGGCATCAATTCCAACAAAAATTTGCCCTGTTGGCATTATTTTGCATTATATTACATAACCTTTGAGAGTTGTTTTGAGAACTCCATGTTGCTACTCTTTAGAGTAATTTAAAAGATGGGGGAAACTTACAATTTACTCCCTTAAATACTCTTTCTCATAAACAAGTCCACAGATAAATTAATAAATAATAGTGATTTGAGCTTTTTTTGTTAAAATTCAACTTAACACATTTTATACATTTTTTTTACTTCATGTGTTTATGATAATAAACAATTAGCTTTTGAATAGAAAATGACAATGCACTTTAGTATTAGAAGTCGTTTTATTTATTTTTTTAACTGTTTTTTGCTATGGTTACTAATTGTAGGAAAGTTAATAATGTAAATCAATCTTACCCGTGTGTGTGTTTTTTATTCTTTGTCAGTTAATAAATATTATGTTGCCTGAGGAAAAGGAATTTGCAGATTACTTAAAAAAAAAAAAAAAAAAAGGTAAGAAAATGGCAGAGGTTAATGAAATGATTAAAAACAATGTTGAGATTGGTAGAGTGAAACAGAACCACTAGTATATGGCAAGACAGACCAGGAAATGCCAAAATATCATTTTTAAAGTTGGCGATAAAGTGTTAATGTATAATGCTCGCAAGGTAGGACAAAAGGGCGGGCGTTTACACAGTGAGTTTACAGGTCCTTATCAAATTGTTCAATTTAACCTCCTGAGCGGTATGGACGAGCTCAGCTCGTCCATCACCGCCGGAGGCTGCCGCTCAGGCCCTGCTGGGCCGATTTTCTTCAAATAAAGTGCAGCACACGCAGCCGGCACTTTGCCAGCCGCGTGTGCTGCCTGATCGCCGCCGCTCTGCGGCGATTCGCCGCGAGCAGCGGCGAAAGAGGGCCCCCCTAGCCGCCTGAGCCCTGCGCAGCCGGAACAAAAAGTTCCGGCCAGCGCTAAGGGCTGGATCGGAGGCGGCTGACGTCAGGACGTCGGCTGACGTCCATGACGTCACTCCGCTCGTCGCTATGGCGACGATCTAAGCAAAACAAGGAAGGCCGCTCATTGCGGCCTTCCTTGTTTATTCTGGGCGCCGGAGGCGATCGGAAGAACGCCTCCGGAGCGCCCTCTAGTGGGCTTTCATGCAGCCAACTTTCAGTTGGCTGCATGAAATAGTTTTTTTTTAATTAAAAAAAAACCCTCCCGCAGCCTCCCTGGCGATCTCAATAGAACGCCGGGGAGGTTAAAGGCAAAGATGTTGTTCTGAAAATCACTAGAGGAGAAATTCTAAAAAACAAGGTCACGGTGAGTCACATTAAGACTTATAAAAGGCTACAGATTCAAGCCAATGGTGGTTGTAGTACAGAAATGAAACAGATTGCATTCAAGAAAAAAATTCAATCACATATTATATTGCCTGACGAAAAGAAATATGCAGATTACTTAAAAAAAGTGAGAAAATGGCCGAGGTTACTGAAAAGGTCAAAACAAATGTTGAGATTGGTAGAGTGAAACAGAACCACTATTATATGGCAAGAAAGACCAAGAAATGCCGAAATATCATTTTTAAAGTTGGTGATGAAGTGCTAATGTATAATGCTCGCGAGGTAGGACATAAGGGCAGGCGTTTAGACCGTGACTTTACAGGTCCTTATCAAATTTAAAGGCAAAAGTGTTGTTCTAAAAAATACTAAAGGATAAATTCTAAAAAAACAAGATCAACGTTAGTCACATTAAACCTTACAAAAAGCCACAGATTCAAGCCAATGGTTGTTGTACTACAGAAATTAAACTGATTGAATTCAAAAAGAAGCTTCAATCAAATGAAGAAAAAGGCATGGAATGGTCAACCTGTTTTAACTCTACAAGACTTAATACTATCACAGATTCAACTCAAGACCATGACCTTAAACTGAAGCAGTCGGGGATACTGTCTAAACTATCATATTCCTTTAATAAACAAGCAGAACGGCTTGAATCTATTTCGGGGTGTGTGAAGAAAAGCAACAATGTCGATTTGAAGCAACAGTTGAAGGCAACAGACAAAGTCTATCTTGATAATAAGAATTCACCTGTGGTTGCATGCATAGTCAATAACTTAAGTCTAACAAATCTTAAAACTTCAGAGCATCTAAAAAATACACTAAACAGCAATGTGATTAACAGCATTGAAGACTGTAACCATCACACTTTGAAGTATAATACAGAAACGATCTTAAGAAAAAGAAGTATTGTTGATGCATCAGAAGATCATACCTATGCAAAAATTCAGTTAGAGAGCACAAGGTCAACAACTAAAAAGCTGTGCAATGATGCAATTACTGCAGAAGCTGAAGGTGGTTTAGTTTGTAAAGAGTATATTGGAATCAACAACTTCTTGTTCAGTAATATAAGGAATCAATATTAGATTCCTTCTGTTATACTGTTTGGAATGTTGCCGAGTTTGCATCAATCCAAACAAAATTTGCCCTGTTGGCATTATATTGCATGATATTACATAACTTTGGCCCCGTTGGGTCAGGCCATGTTGGCTTGTTTTAGTGTATTGGCCCTGTTGGCCTTTTATTTGAAAGTGGGATTACACTCACATTTAATGCATGAAATTATATAAACTGACACTCTAAAGTTATTAGGGTGTTTATTTTTGTTCATTAGTTAGAAAATATCATATTGCCTGATGAAAAGGAATATGCAGATTACTTTAAAAAAACAATGTTGAGATTGGTAAAGTGAAACAGAACCACTATTATATGGCAAGACAGACCACGAAATGCCGAAATCAGGGTTGCTCATCCGGATCCCGGGTACCCGGGTTAACCCGGGTATCTGACCATTTTTACGGTATCCGGATCGGATTCGGATACCTGGGCCACTATCCGGATAGCTCTATCCGGATATCTGGCCGCATAATCCGGATACCCGCGGATATCCGATCTACTATCCTGATCCGGATAGTGTAACTTAAGGGAATGATGTCATTCAGCCAATCAGAGGGCTCCCAGCAGAAGCCCTAGCAACCAAGCAACCAATCACAGAGGGGAACCTTGGCCAGTCCCTCCTATATATATGGAGGGGGGCCATGATGAAAAAATCGTCCTTGCTGTGACTGCCACTGAGATAGTTTGTCCAGTGTGTTTGGCTAAGCAAGTGCATTATCCCAGTGATAGACCCAGCGTTTTTGAACACTAACACCTGCTGTATATAACACTGTTGTCTATTGTAGTGTAGCTAGTAGTGTTTTATATTGTTGTAGTTAGTTAGTGTGTCAGTCTGTGCTGTCTGTGTGAGCTGTGACAGTCTCTGCTGCTGCAGCTTGCAGGCAGCAGCTCTGCTATTCTGTGTCTTCATGTGCTGCTGTTTGTGCACATAGGCCAGTGCTGGTGCTGCCTTAGCTAGTTAGCTACACAGTTGGAAGATTACTGTGTAGTGTGTAATTGTATATTTTGTAGTTCAGTACTGCAGTCAGTGCTAGTTGTGTTACACTAGTACTGTCTGTGTGTAAGTGACTACTGAATTTCACCTGTGTCTTCTTGAGTGTCAGTGTGACAGACCGTCCGTTAGTGTGCACACTGTGTTCTACTGTGCTCTGACTGTATTTATTACTCCCCAATTTCAATAAAGTACCCCACATCCATCATACGTGCAGTATGTCTGCTGGCACTGGCAGCCGGGGGAAGGCCATCAAAAGCAAAAAGAGAGGGAATATTGCTGGCACCGTCACCGCCGGCAGTTCTGCCATACTGCCCATTCAGCCGGTAGCCACTGGCCGTGGATGCACTGGGCGCCAAGCTGATAGGGGGAGTCACGCTGCAGCGGCACAGCAGCGCATAGCGTCAATTTTTCAGCAGGGTAGGCGGCGCAAATTGGAGGAGAAATACGCCGAGCCTGTGATGCAGCTAATGTTGGATGAGCAGGGCACCAGCAGCTCTGCAACAGAGAGCTCCACCCCCACCACCACTCCTTTCCGTAGGAGCAGCAGCAGCCGCCCAGCAGCAGTGCAAGGGGACTCGTCGTCGGTCATGTCGACCCTAGCAGGCAGCCTACCCTCAAGTGCTGCTGAGTAGTTGAGTCCAGACCCCACGAGCACAATCAGGCCTGTTACCACAGAGGTTGAGGGGGATATTCTTTCCCAAATGGGATTTATGGCTGAGTCACAGATGGTGACGGTGGTTGTTGGGGAGGGGTCCTACTCCTTGCCCGATGTGTCAGACTCAGCAGAAGAGGAGTTGGGGTCCGCAACATCCCATCAGTTGTTTGAGGGGGAGTCTGGCGATGATTATGATGATGAGGTGAAGGACAGAGACTACCACCAACCACAGGAGGGGCATGTTAGCTCCTCTGAGTCTGATGAGGAGGATACGTCAGTGGGTCTGACACGGAGGATCATGATCTCTGAAATTGGCAGGAGCAGCAGTGAGCAACAGCCTGCTGCTTTATCTTCTGCCGCTACCACCAGCCGCACCACTCAACCCCAGGCCCCAACCCCTGCAGCAACAAAAGTAACAGCAGCAGGGCATAAGGGGAAATTTATATCCCCCATCTGGAATTATTTTAATCTGCCTTCACTGGAGAGCAAGTTTGTCACCTGTAAGGGGTGCCTGGTAAAGCTGAGCAGAGGTAGCACCCCCGCTACCTATGGCACCTCCAGCTTAATAAAACAGCTGGCTGGTAAACATCACAAGGAGCATGAGGAGTTCTTAAGGCTGAAGGAAGCTGGCACTGTCAGTGTTCCACCCCAAACCACCACCGGAACTCCTTTTCCACTCCTACCGACACTGAGGCCTGTTCAGGCAGCCAGTCCTCAGTGGTCTCCTCGGCTTCCCGTGCAAGCCAGAAGCGACACCAGACCCTGCTGACCGAGGCGTTTGCTATCAGGGCTCAGCCTCCAAGCAGCCATCGGATCCGCCTGCTCAACGGCCTGCTTACACGGGCCATGGTCTCCCAGCTCCTCCCGTACTCCTTTGTGCAGGAGGGGAGCGACATGCGTGCACTCCTGCAGTGCGCAGCGCCGGATTGGCCTGTCCCCAGCCGGCACTATTTCTCACGGACAGCCATGCCAGCACTACACCGCTTCGCGAAGGCCAATGTGGAACGTGGGTTTGATCAATCGGTGGGTGAGGGGGTCCATGTCACTATGGACTCATGGAGCAGCCGTTTTGGGACAGGCCGCTATTTGTCCTTCACCGCACACTGGGTCAGTTTGGTGGAAGTGGGTGAGGAGGGGACAGCAGCATCATCAAGCCAGTGGGTGGTGCCACCCCGCAGTAGGGTCAGGGGAAGTGCAATAAGTTCCTCTGCTAAGGTACCACCCTCTGGCACACTCTCCGCCGCCAAACGCCCCCGCCTCAGCAGCAGCAGTGTGAAGGCCCGCCACTGCCAAGCGCTGCTGGAGATGGTCAGCCTGGGCAAGCAAAGCCTGACCGCAGAGCACGTCCTGGACAAACTCAAGGAGCAGGAGAGGCATTGGGTGACCCCCAGAGGCCTCAGAGTCGGAGAGGTGGTGTCCGATAATGGGGCCAACCTTGTTGCTGCCATCCGCCGGGGAGACATCACCCACATGCCCTGTCTGGCCCACATCCTGAACCTAATGGTTCAGAAATTTTTGAGCACCTACCAGGGGATGGAGCCACTTTTAAAAGCTGCTCGGAAAATGGTGGGATATTTCCGCCGCTCGGGCGGTGCCTCATCGGCCCTGGAAGCTGTGCAGCTGGAGCTGAACCTGCCATGGCACCGTCTGATTATTGACGTTCCAACACGGTGGAATTCCACCCTGGCCATGTTGGAACGTCTGGTTGAGCAGAGGCAGGCTGTCAACCACTGCTTGGCCAAAGCCACCGCCGATGCCACCACCATGTACAGGAGCGGCACCAGCAGCCACCTCCCGGAGATGATACGGATTGGTCCTGGCACCCTTCCTGGAGGCCACCGACTTGGTCAGCCGGGACCGGGCGTCAGTTTGTCAGTGGGTGGTCTGATTCAAGTGGGAGAGAGAGAGACTTGATCCAGCAGGAGCAGCAGGCAAATGTGCAGTCCACCTCTGTGCAGCAGGAGGAGGTTGAGGACTTGGAGGTCCCTGACCTTGAGGATCAGGAGGCACTGCCGAGTGCAGCTGCAGTGGTGCGGGGGTGGAGAGAGCAGGGGGAGTTTGAGGAAGAAGAGGAGAACAGCACTTATGAAGATCATGTGCCAGCAGATATGGCAGCCCTCTTCCCCATGGCAGTGCACATGTTGCAGTGCCTGCTCAGGGACCCAAGGGTCAAAGAGATGCGTGGTCGGGAGGACATCACCCTGATGCTGGACCCACAGTTGAAGGGGAAGCTGCATCAGTTCCTGCCTGCAGCAGGAGGAGACCCTGAGCGCCAAATGAGGGAGTTGCAGCGGTCCCTGGTTCGGCGCTTGGAGGAAGCCTTCCCCCAGACTTCCCCCCCCCACTACTGTCACAGTCTAGCCAGCACAGCAGCAGGTGCCTGCGTCCATCAGCAGCAGGCGCCCATCAAACCTGCTGTCTCTCACAAAGGAGCTGTACGCCACGCCGGTACAGCTGCCTAGTGGGGAGGTGCATGCAGCAACAGCATTTGGCTCTCAAAGCCAGAACCAGCGCCTGACCCGGATGGTGGCAGACTATATGGGGTCCTACAGCGGCCTTGACAGCGACACCACTGTGGACCCCTTTTGATTACTGGGTCCAGCACCTGGAAATTTGGAGTGAGCTGGCGCAGTACGCCCTGGAAGTCCTTGCTTGCCACCCTTCCAGCGTGCTGTCCGAAAGGTGCTTCAGCACGGCCGGTGGTGTGGTAACAGAGAAGCGCTCTCGTCTGTCCACCCAGTGTGTGGACAGACTGACGTGTCTTAAAATAAACCAGGCTTGGGTGGTCGGTGAATTCCTGGCCCCTGTTGTTGGCAAGAGGGGGAAATAAAGCGGTTGGAAATCGCACTATGCCTGCCTTACTACCACCCTTTACCACCACAACCTCCAGGCTCTTAATGTGTAATTTTTTTGGGATGTGTCTGTGCTGTCCGAGTTGTGGGGAGGCCCCAACTGCGGCAGTACGACCGCTTCCTGAATGGAAACTCTTCTAATTTTTGAACTTGCCGTGGTACCCAAGTGCCATGGTGAACTATAATCTAAACACTATTAATGTCGATTTTTTTGGGGATGTGTCTGTGCTTTCCGAGTTGTGGGGGGGAGGCTGCATCAACCTACTCATCCTGCTGCTCCTGTCTGTGGTACCCACCAACACCAGGGTCCACACAACTATTTCTTCTGTTGCCACCAGCTACTACGCCACTCCAACAGCTGCATCGACCTACTCATCCTGCTGCTCCTGTCTGTGGTACCCACCAACACCAGGGTCCACACAACTATTTCTGCTGCTGCTACCAGCTACTATGCCACTCCAACAGCTGCATCGACCTACTCATCCTGCTGCTCCTGTCTGTGGTACCCACCAACACCAGGGTCCACACAACTATTTCTTCTGCTGCCACCAGCTACTACGCCACTCCAACAGCTGCATCGACCTACTCATCCTGCTGCTCCTGTCTGTGGTACCCACCAACACCAGGGTCCACACAACTATTTCTGCTGCTGCCACCAGCTACTACGCCACTCCAACAGCTGCATCGACCTACTCATCATGCTGCTCCTGTCTGTGGTACCCACCAACACCAGGGTCCACACTAAACTGCATCGTCTGCTGCCACCAGCTATTACGCCGCTACAAATACAATAACTTGCTACCAGCTATCACACCACTAGCCCACTACAATAGCTTTAATTTTTTGGCGATGTCAGAGCTGAAAACTGCCATGTCCCAGTTGTGCGATTGGACTTTGGACACAATGTGGGCTGCACGACCGCTGTCTGGAAGCTAGTCCTGATGTTGACAGCTTTTTTTTTTTTTTTTTTTTTCATTTTATGTCCACCAAATAATTAATTAGTATTTCCCTTTAAAAAAAACATAATGCTACATGCATCATTTACCCTAAAAAACATTTTAAAGCTATTTAAAGGGCACTTCCGGGTTTTCTATCCAGATACCCGAATAGGTTGGGTACCCGCGGGTAATTTGGTCGGATATCCGGATCGGATCCGGATATCCGCAAGTTTGAATCCAGATATCCGGATCCGGATATCTGGGTACCCGGATCCGGGCGGGTAATAAAAAGCACTACCCGAGCATCCCTGGCCGAAATATCATTTTTAAAGTTAGCAATGAAGTGTTCATGTATAATGCTGGCAAGGTGGGACAAAAGGGCGGGCATTTAGACTGTGATTTTACAGGTCTTTATCAAATTGTTGAATTTAAAGGCAAAGGTGTTGTTCTGAATAATACTAAAGGAAAAATTCTAAAAAAACAAGATCAATATTAGTCACATTAAACCTTACAAAAGGCCACAGATTCAAGCCAATGGTGGTTGTACTACAGAAATGAAACAGACTGAATTTAAGAAGAAGCTTCAATCAAATGCAGAAGAAGAAATGGAATAGTCAACCTGTTTTAACTCTACAAGACTTAATATTATCACAGATTCAAACTCAAACTGCAAGTGATAAAGGGATACTCTTTAAACTATCAAATTCCTTGAATACACAAGCAGAACTGCTTGAATCTATTTCGGGGTGTGTGAAGAAAAGCAACAATGTCGATTTGAAGCAACAGTTGAAGGCAACAGAATTGGCCTCAATTCACTAAGCTTAACTCCTGTCTTTAATAACTCTTCTGAGCTGTTTTACAGTTATCACAATTATATCACCATGGTGATAACTGTAAAACAGCTCAGAAGAGTTATTAAAGACAGGAGTTAAGGTTAGTGAATTGAGGCCAATTTAAAGTCTATCTTGATAATAAGAATTCACCTGTGGTTGCATGCATAGTCAATAACTTAAGTCTAACAAATCTTAAAACTTCAGAGCATCTAAAAAATACACTAAACAGCAATGTGATTAACATCATTGAAGAATGTAACCATCACACTTTGAAGCATAATACAGAAACGATCTTAAGAAAAAGAAGTATTGTTGTAATAATAAGAATTCACCTGTGGTTGCATGCAAGTGGGATTACACTCACATTTAAACGGCATTGTTAAGCTTGGGGGTGTAATCTCCACAGTCAGCATACAACACATAAGCTGACGTGAAGGAGGTACACACACCAGCACAAGGGATCAGGATATCCCCAGTTTAGTGGAGGAGAGGACTGACTCCAATAGGAGATTGTGGTGCACAGAGCCGGTGCAGATCTGAACAGCCACAAACACTTTCGTAATAACGTCTCAGCGCAAAGTAGCGCTGAGCGCATAAACCAGGACTGAGGAGATCAGGACAGGTAGACAGAATGAACGCTTGCTAGCTAGCGATTACTTAGCGACAGCAAGCGTCCAAGACCAGACAGACTGGAATGAGGCAGCCAATGCGTTGCGGCGATGGCGTGCCTCACAAAGACAGGACAGGAGAGACAGGAATAGCAGGATCGAGATAGATGAACGTAACACAGATAAATATACAATAAGTATGTTTTCCTAGCGTATTACAATTACAGCTATCAATGAAACTATTCGTAATGTCTGACTAACATATGTATATATTGGCAATGAACCGATATATGACATAAGCAGGAACTCTGACTAAGACTGAAGTAATACAGGGAACAGGACTCAGAAGGATTCGCTATCTCTTCGCAGAGATGAACGCAATCCACAAACAGGACCAGGAACAGGATTCAGAAGGATTCGTTATCTCTTCGCAGAGATGAACGCAATCCACAAACAGGACCAGGAACAGGATAACTAGCTCAGCACGGGTGTTCACGATACGCGCAAACTACCAAAACGTGCTGGAAAACTGACTAACTGAACACAGGAAATAAACAGTTCGTGTACGTATATATCAGCGACACTGATATATTAACGTAACACGAATACAAGGAAAATAACAAAATGCGCAAGTATGCGTATATATTGGCGATGAACCAATATATGACACAAGACAAGCAAGTAGCAACTTCTAGAACAAGAGCAGAACTAGGAGGACTCGCTGACCCCTTCGCAGGAGTCAGCGCAGTCCACACGGACCAGGAACGAGGTGGGGCACGAGCAGAGTAACAGATAGAGTCTGAAACTATGATAGCCCATGAGGCATTGCAGGAAGCAGTTCTTTATACTGAGGTCATCCAATGGGAGCGGACCTGCAGATTCCCACACAAGTGAATGGTAATTAATCACAGGCTGATAGCAGGAAAAGGCAGACAATGATATGCAGCCTGCAGGAAAGGGACCGCCCCTCCACTGCAGCAGACAATGTTTGTTTACACAAAAGCATATTAAACTGTCATAAACTTCAGAGCGACTGCAGATGGAATCAGCAACTAGTTTAAGTGCAAACCAAACTATGCAAGCAAATGCATGTAATGACATTAGAACTGCTTGGTTTGCAATACCAGTGCAGTCAGCAGTAAACGCTGCAGAAGCGATCATAACAGTACCCCCTCCCTTAAACGCGGCCTCTGGACGCCTATGAAAACTGACATATTTCTCCTGAACCACCCAAACCAAAAAATCAGAAGTGGGAAATCCAGCAAACTGATCTGACTGAAAATTCATGAAGGTCGGATCCGTCCGACAAAACCAAATTCCCGAATCAGTCTCACCAAAACTAGACCAATTGGAACCAGAACCTACCGAACCATGCCCGTCAGCACTACAAGCCTCAGTGTGACACCCATCAGAACCACGACTTCCAGAAAACAACCCCAAGAAACTCTCTGCGCGATACCCACCGCCTTCCAAGGACTGTCCAAAAACGCCAAAGCCTTTGCAATGCCCACCGGAACTGTCCCTACCAACACAAAACCCACCGTTGAACCAGTCCAAGGTACCAGGACAAGTTTCCTCAGAGATCTCCCAGAACACTTGGAAGCTCCAAAGAGATCCCCACAGGTCAGAACGCCCCTTAGGCTCACATGGAGAACTATCAAGAACCCCTATGGAACCCAGGGCAACTCCAGAGTCAGGGTCACAAGGACAAACATCAAGATCAGGGCTTTTAGGGACCAGAACCATCTCCGGGCATGCAGGCCAACCGGCAACATCAGAACATGTCTCCACTAGGGAAGCACGTGAGCACGCTAACACAGACACATCTGGGCAGTCTGGCATACGAAGCACATCTGGGCACACCGGCACAAGAGAAACCTCTGGGCATGTCAAGGAACTGCGAACCTCAAAGTCAGTCAAGACAGGACCGAAACCAGAACTGGGCAAAAAAAATTCATCATGACTAGACTTCATAGTTACTGGATTCTCACTAAAAACTGCAGGATCAGACTTAGATGTCGCTGATTCCAGCAGGGTTATTAACAAATCATGTTCAGGGGCATTTACAAGACAGGGCAAATCTTCTGATGTATGCACTGAACTAGACAGGGTTCCCATAGCTTCTTCTGGACTAGACAGAGACTCATCAAATACACTGGACTGGAGCTCATGAAGGGCTGCAAAACAAGTCAATATTGCAGCAATCCCCACTGAACTAGGCAAAACTGAGTAACTCACTGGACAGGAAGGGGGCTCTGGAACTTCTGCCACACCGGCCAGAGAACCAGAATTTTCCAGGATACAGGGCTGGGTTTCAGAAACTCTCATTAACCCGGACTGAAATTCTGAGATTTCTATTATTTTTTCCAGCGAGTCAGAATTATCCATGTTACAGGGCAAGACTTTTGAAACATTCAGAGGACAGGGCTGGAGTTCCTCGGCTGTTACAACACTGGAGAGGGACTCAACAACATTGGTTAAATCAGACTGTGTACAGGGCAAGGTATCTAACACACTTGCTGACGAGGACAATATTTCAATGGCTTCTGCTTCGCTGGGCAGAAATTCATCAAGTTTTATTAGAGCAGACTGTAATTCCAAAACAGCTGCTAGACAAGTGAATATTACTGCAACACCAACTGAGGTAAGCAGTGCTTCAGCCTCCTCTGCTAAAGGGTTTAAAGTATCCAAAGTACTGGGTGAAGCATAAGACTCTGCGACCACAGCTTCACTGGACAGGATCACTGAACAGTCCATATTGCAGGGCAAAACCATGGAAGCACCTGCTGGACAGCATAATGATTCTGTGACCTGAGTTTCATTGGAGAGATCTACTGCACAATTCATGGTACAGGGCAAATTTATTGGAAAATTTTCTGAACAAGGTAATAATTCTGCGATTTCAGATTCACATAGCAGATGCTCTGAGCTATTCACGAAACTAGAGCGAGGTGTAGAAACAGGAAGATCAAGACACAATGTTTGCGCATCTGAATCACCATTCATTTGTAAAATTGGAAAATTCAGATGCTGGGGTTCTGAGTTTACTAGACAGGATTGCTGGGACTCGGAAACTGATGTAGTGCATCTATTGGCATCTGCTGGATCAGACAGGAGTTGAACTTTATTAACACAGGTAATTTCTGCAGAAGTGTTTGCAGAGACAGGCAAGATTTTTCTGGCGTCTGTTTCACTAAACAAAGAGTCATGAGTACTGGCTAGGCTGGACTCGAAAGTCAGCAGGACCTCTGGGTCCTCTGCTGAGAAATTTGTGCAGGGCAAGATTAAGGAAGTATTAGTAATTTCTGTCTTACTGGGAAGTAACACTGAGTTATCCATGGTACAGGGTGGAATTACAGGAACTTCAATTTCACACAAAAGGAGCTCAGAATCACTCGCTGAATCAGCCAAAGGTGCTGAAGCAGGCGAGTCCTCAGGAACTGAGGAAGTGGAACAATCTCCACTTGACAGTGTGTCTTCCCTGGTATCAACTGATTGAATTGCATAAAAATCGTCCAGAATCATTCTCCACACATCGATCAATGGAGCCACAAAGTCATACCCACACACACCAGTTTTTATTAGGTTATAAGCAGACTTAATGCATGCATTCAATACTAATTCACTTTTTGCACTGTAAAACTGACAAAATGAACTTGCATCTTTCTTCCATTCATAGACCAGAGCTTCCATCTCTCCTTTCTCAAATGGAGGATCCCATGCATATTTAACAGCTGAGCATTCCGGCTGATCATAGTTTGCAAATGTGTTAGTGGCAGAAACATACATTGGGTTATTTAGCAGGTGATTGGCCGATTTCTTATTCCTAAGGATCTCCAATACCTGTAGCAAGTATTGAACTGTAGTGTATGCAAATTTCCCTTGCTGCACGAATAAATTGATCTGTTCAATACTCTGTAATATATCTTCATAATCATATTCAGATAATTCATTTAAACAAGAACCTTTATTTTCCCTGGCTAGCAATGAAAGTTCATTAGTAGTTTCATAGGTCCATTTGACTCCCCTGAATGGTGACTGAATTTCATTATCTGCTAATGGTGGAGTCTCGTTACAGATCTGATGCGCAGTCGCCAAGGGCAACGACTCCGCTGATTGTAACGCTTTTCTTTTGGAGCGTTTACGTTTGGCTTTAGACCCTGCTGCCTTAGCAGAAGAAAAGTTATCAGAACAATTATCTGCTTGCTGATTATTTTTGTAGGCAGTAGAAGGAGCAGCTGATTGACAAGCTGCCAGGAGCTTATCAAAATGGCTAGGCAAATCGGTTTTGCGCAGCCAGTTATGGATCACAAACGCTAGAAATTCCAGTGGTCTTTCTTTTAAATTGGTATGATCCAAGACATCGTAGGCCCACTGAAACAATCTTCCCTTAAATAAAACATAAACTAGCTGGGGGGCCCACGTTGAAACAGGAGTAGCCTGGAGCTCAGGATTGGCCAGGAACCTGGCACATTCAGAAAAAAACTCATTTTCTGTTTCAGAATTGAGCTTCTCAAATTTCTTAAAGGAGCAGGAACCATAACAAACAGTGTCATTTTTGCTGGGAACCCCCCCCACAATGGGGATTGGTAATGGGGCTATCATAATGTTAAGCTTGGGGGTGTAATCTCCACAGTCAGCATACAACACATAAGCTGACGTGAAGGAGGTACACACACCAGCACAAGGGATCAGGATATCCCCAGTTTAGTGGAGGAGAGGACTGACTCCAATAGGAGATTGTGGTGCACAGAGCCGGTGCAGATCTGAACAGCCACAAACACTTTCGTAATAACGTCTCAGCGCAAAGTAGCGCTGAGCGCATAAACCAGGACTGAGGAGATCAGGACAGGTAGACAGAATGAACGCTTGCTAGCTAGCGATTACTTAGCGACAGCAAGCGTCCAAGACCAGACAGACTGGAATGAGGCAGCCAATGCGTTGCGGCGATGGCGTGCCTCACAAAGACAGGACAGGAGAGACAGGAATAGCAGGATCGAGATAGATGAACGTAACACAGATAAATATACAATAAGTATGTTTTCCTAGCGTATTACAATTACAGCTATCAATGAAACTATTCGTAATGTCTGACTAACATATGTATATATTGGCAATGAACCGATATATGACATAAGCAGGAACTCTGACTAAGACTGAAGTAATACAGGGAACAGGACTCAGAAGGATTCGCTATCTCTTCGCAGAGATGAACGCAATCCACAAACAGGACCAGGAACAGGATTCAGAAGGATTCGTTATCTCTTCGCAGAGATGAACGCAATCCACAAACAGGACCAGGAACAGGATAACTAGCTCAGCACGGGTGTTCACGATACGCGCAAACTACCAAAACGTGCTGGAAAACTGACTAACTGAACACAGGAAATAAACAGTTCGTGTACGTATATATCAGCGACACTGATATATTAACGTAACACGAATACAAGGAAAATAACAAAATGCGCAAGTATGCGTATATATTGGCGATGAACCAATATATGACACAAGACAAGCAAGTAGCAACTTCTAGAACAAGAGCAGAACTAGGAGGACTCGCTGACCCCTTCGCAGGAGTCAGCGCAGTCCACACGGACCAGGAACGAGGTGGGGCACGAGCAGAGTAACAGATAGAGTCTGAAACTATGATAGCCCATGAGGCATTGCAGGAAGCAGTTCTTTATACTGAGGTCATCCAATGGGAGCGGACCTGCAGATTCCCACACAAGTGAATGGTAATTAATCACAGGCTGATAGCAGGAAAAGGCAGACAATGATATGCAGCCTGCAGGAAAGGGACCGCCCCTCCACTGCAGCAGACAATGTTTGTTTACACAAAAGCATATTAAACTGTCATAAACTTCAGAGCGACTGCAGATGGAATCAGCAACTAGTTTAAGTGCAAACCAAACTATGCAAGCAAATGCATGTAATGACATTAGAACTGCTTGGTTTGCAATACCAGTGCAGTCAGCAGTAAACGCTGCAGAAGCGATCATAACAGGCATGGAGTTATATAAACTGACACTCTAAAGTTATAAGGGTGTTATTTTTTCAACAGTTAATTGGTTTACCCCAAAACATTTTTATTAGAGTTCTTGAAGAAATTGATAACAAATTCTGAATAATAATGCAACTAATTGGTGTATGTAAATAGAATGCACATTGATCTTTTTTTATTAGTTTAAAGAGGAACTTTAATGAAGGATTAAACTTCATTCCAATCTTTAGCAGTTATTCACTTCCCCTTGTCTAATCTTTACTTTTTCTGAAATACTTCATAAGGGGACATTGTGTTGTTCATATTGTGTTGAAACCACTCCCACAGTGTGATGCCATGACTATGGTCCCAACACATTCTTTTTGTTTTTGAACTGAGTAGCATTGTGGGGAAAAACTGCTGTTTTCAAAAGTCAGTCAACCAGTATGTATCGCTGTGCATAGAAATCACAGAAATGCACATTATAACACAAATAACATGTCAGGAGTAAAGTAGTTGCGACAAGTGATACATTTCTGGATGTAAATCGGAGAAATTACACATTTTGTATTGTGCAAACACTAAAGCAAAATTGTATATACTCAATTTTAAATGTTATTTTTACCACAGTTCCTCTTTAATTATTTAAGAATGTCCACAAACATGAAATTTAAGAAAACACCTTTTTTTTTGCTTTTCAGTGAGGGTTAAAATACCATTACAATGACATCTGTCAAACGTTAGTGTTTGTAACAAAGTTCGAATTATTCGTTTTAATCCCAGAATTTTTTTTTAGGTTGGACTACAGACACATAATTAAGATCGTGTCTAACAGAATACTGTAGTAGGAAAATATAATAAACAGTACTATAATGAGATTTTGATGTATCCGTATGAAGAATACGATTGTTCCATCCATGAATTACCGCCTAAGGCCTGGTTTACATTAGCGTTCGCTGTCCGGATTTGCCGTGCCGGATCCGGACCGTATACTGTACAAACGGAACGGACGTTTGGCATAGCAATGCAAAGTCTATGCGTCCGTACACACACGTCCGTTCCGTACTGACCGGAGCCGGACACTTTTCCAACATGCGCTATTTTTTGGGTCTGGATCATCCGGCCGACGCACCCGGACCGGAGCCTGACTGCACCATCCGGAAATAGAAACCAATGAGAAACGGAAAGCACAGAACACACTGGTTATAAAAACCTGACGTTCTACCCCACTTCCTATGCGTTTTCTAGCGGCCATTTTGGATGGGGACACATGGGCCCAGCATTTCTGGAGTGGAGCAGCAGTGACTTTGTGCTGGAGCTGTTTGGCAGTATATGTCGGACGTGGAGGTGAGGCCCTACACAGCGGAGGACCTGATTCTACATGTGCACCTTCTGCTGACCTCCCAGACCCCAACAATATTTATATAGTTTGTATCTCTTTTACCAAACTGATCCGGATCGCAGCCGTATCAATTCATATGCAAACAGATCCGGATCGGAACCGTACGGTTCCGATCCAGATCCGATCCGGTCATCTGGTCCGTTCTTTACAGAAACGCAAGTGTGAACGGGGCCTTACTCTACAATACCATTTTTTTTTCTTACAGTTATTTTAAACAAGTTTGGTCTGAGAAAGATACTGGGTCAATTAAAGTAAACATTAGTCCATGCAAAATGTATGACACTTCGATTAGGACCTTGCATAATTCAAACTGGATATGTGATGAGGTAATTTCTGCAACAAATATTTGTTTGACTTTTTGAATTTATAGTCTCAAAGTTAACTGTTCTTTTATCCTTTAGGTGGTTGATGCTTTCATTTTCCTTCAATTAAAAAAAAAAAAAACAAGGTGAGTAATTTTAAATATAATTTCATGTCAAACATTACAACTCATCCTTAATGAAAATATAAATGATCTTTTTCTGTTAAAATAAGAAAATGGTGTTCTAGTCGTCTGCAGTAGTGGACTCGGCAATGTACTTGGGGACATTTTCTGGTTTTGGAAGGGTAAACGTCCTTTATTTTTAATGTTAACATTTAGAAAATAGCATAAGTGTCAAATGTTGACAACTGAGCACTTCATTCCACGTTTCACAAACACAGTAATAAATTCCTATTTACTCAAAGCCAGATTTATCAAATCTAATTTTACCGACCTAAAAATAAACTCAGCCAAAGATTACACAACATGTACTCACCACTTTTTCCATACAAATAAACATTTTTTATTATAAAAACAATCTCTTTTTTTTGGCATTATTTTTAGATGAAATTCCCAAAAGAAAAAAGTCTAGATGATGCCGCTAAACACTGGAGCACACTAGATACTTTTGGTAAATGCATGTATAGTTCTTATTATTACATTGAGTAGAAGTATAATAGTTCTTCGGTAATGATTTAATTCTATCAACACGACTACAGGTGTCCAGATGAAACCTGTAAAACTCTAAGACTTGTACAGTTTTATTCTAGTGCGTGCGTCCGTTGCTAGTTTTAGGTTGATTTTACAGGGTGAAGGGGGTATAGTATTGCCTGATACAATTGCAGTAACTGTCATAAATGGACATTCCCCTGTTAATGGTCTCATGAGATCTTGTTGGCTCTTGTCTTCATTCTGGTTGAATGGAGGATGTTGAGGGGTGGCAGGGTTAGTCCTATGACTCTTTCTGCAGCGCAAATCACTCTTGTTCCTGTCACTAGCAGTGGCGCCTGTGTACCACATGATGATGGACGAGCAGAGGATTGATTCTATGGTAGGGGTGTAGAAGCTGGTGAGCAGCTCACCATGCATCCCAATTTTCTTGAGTTGTCACAGGCAGAATAACCTCTGCTGTGCCCTATTCTTGATTTTGGCGGTGTTTTCCCACCATTTTCAGAAATGGTTGTAGAAAGGAAACCAATGTCCAAAACCCTGGATATTTCTTTCCCGTCGATGAGAACGAGGCGGAGGGTTGTCTCCAGAAGTCTATGATTAGCTTGACTGTTTTTGTCATGTTGAGGACGAACTTGTTGTCCCTGCACCTGCTGCTTATTCTGCCGATCTCACTACGTTAGGTGCTCTCTCCCCATTGCCATTAATGAGAACGATGAAGGTTGTGTTGTTCACAAACTTGATAACCTTGAGAGAGTCCATGGATGAGGTACAGAGCTTTGTATACAGGGAGAACAGGAGTGGGGACAGAACACACCCTTACATCAGATGAGCAGCTTTCGAGCTTAACTCTCTGCATCCTGCCTGTTAGGAAATCACGATCCAGGTGCACAGAGTAACGTCTATCACGAGTTTCCCAAGGTTGTCGAGTAGAATGGCCAGGCAGATGGTGTTTAAAGCTGAGGTGAAATCCAGGAACAGGATCCTGATGTAGGAGTCGGGTCAGTCCAGGTGTTCCATGATGTATACTAGGCTCATATTGATGGCATTGTCTGTGGACCTGTTGGAGAATGAAAGCTTTTCTTTTTAAGCCTCACTTGGGTGCCTGCTCTTCTCACCCTGTGGCGGTGCTTGTTTACTCTGCCGAGCAGGTGGTCGATGTGGGAATTCACTATGTCCCGAAGAGGCATTCCTACTCCTACTTGTGGCTCGTTGAGGACTGGGGTTTCCCATTTCAGCAGCTCCTCCCTGGACATGTTGGCGATGTGCAGTGGAGGGTGCTTTTTATCCATTTGCCTCTCCACGGGGCAGCAGAGTCTCCATGGCAGCAGTCCATCAATGCTGGGCACTCAGTAGGGATGGGGTTAACAGCAGACCAGTGTGTGTGTGTGTGTAGTGTAGAAAAATACCGCAATATACAGCAAAAGTATACAGCAGGCGCACTTCACTGACTGAAAAAACAGCAGTCCAACAGTGTGCATGGTGCAGCATATAGATATTCAATGAAGGAAACAAACAGCCCATGGATGTGAGCAGTGCAGATATATAGCAGAGCACCTCAGCGGGGGAAAGCAGGCAGTCTATCAATGTAACTAGTGCAAATAAATGAGTGGCAGAGCTCTCAGTGATGGAGAGCAAACAATTCATCAATACATATCTAGTGCAAATATATAGTTGAGCTCTCGGTGAGGGAAAGTGTACAGTCCGTCAATCCATCAATGTATATAGTTCAACGTTTATAGCAGAGCTTACTGAAAGAGAGAACAGACAGTGATGTTAAAGAGAACCTGAATTGAAAATTAAAAGTCAAAATAAACATTGTCATACTTACCTCCTGTGTAGTCTGCTCATCAATCTCTTTCTCCTCACCTGCATCCTGTTTGTCCACTGCGATCAATGGAATTCACCGTCCTCCATTTTGAAAATGGCCATTACCCCATAGCAGTTCCTGGTCAGTACACGGTTAAACTGTAATATCGCCCACTTGAGCCATAGGGAAACATGGACATTACCTTGCACATTCAGTTGTAACTGACAGTAGCTGATATATAACTGAGAGCAACTGGAATATTTCAGTTCTGACAAAATATTGTCAGAACTGGAAGGGATGACTGTAAGAAGAAAATGGTGAGCTTCTGAGAGGAACTGACGGTGAGGTAAGTATGTAATATTCATCTGCAGCTACATCATGTGTTTATTGAAAATAATTTTACTCAGTTCAGGTTCCCTTTAAGCAGCGGCAGTGCTCCAAGGAGGGTGGAGCTGATGCAGGGGCTGGCGGGTGGTGAGCGAGCAGGATGACTGGGCATAATGGAGCAACGGCGTCTGGACTCGGGCTCTGATGACAAGCAGCTGGAGAGAGATGGAGTGCCCAGAGTGGGACATGCATCGCTGAGATCATCTGCAGCGCTGGTTCCAGGTCCTTGCTGAAGCACAGAGGTGTGGGCTGTCTGTGACTATTGGTCCTGGGGCTCTGGAGCACAGAGGGCCGGAGCCGTTCAGTGCTGGGAGCTTGGCTGTGAGTACAGCAACGCTGAATGCGCTGTACACGGGGCACGTAGAAACTACACTCAGCTGCAATAAGGCTACAGTGAGGCACTAAGGTAAGTAAGGTAAGTAAGGGCTGGCAGAAGCCGCAGATTTAGAAAATTAAAAAAAAAAAACAGTCACGCTTGACATTAAAGTACATTTTTATTAAATTTGGAAATCATGTTATACATGTAAAAATTAATTCTGTCTTTTTTTTTTCTTTCAAATGTTTAATGATTGTTGATATACTGGAGAAAATAACCTGATAGATCCAATGGGTAAAGAGCAACAATATCAGGAAAAAGTCTTGAATAACTGGATGTAGGTGTTTATTTATAAGCTCAGTACTGTTTTGTAATCTATTTAAAAAATAGCAATATAAAATGTGTAAGCACACCTTTCATTAGATGAAATATACTGTGTTTTCTGCCGTATAAGGCCCGGTTCACATTAGCGGCTGCTATCCGGAATCGCCGTGCCGGAGCCGTGCCGGAGCCGGACCGCATGCGGACCGGACGAAACGGTCGCACGGCATAGCAATGAAAGTCTATGCGACCGTTCACATGCGTCCGTTTCGTCCGGACCGGAGCCGGACCGGATCCGGACTCCGGCGTCCGTTCCAACATGCGCTATTTTTTGGTCCGGCTGGTCCGGCTGACGTATCCGGACCGGAGCCGGAATGTTGCATCCGGCCAATGGAAACCAATGAGAACCGGAGAGCGCACAACACACTGGCTATAAAAACCGGATGTTGTACCACACTTCCTATGCTGACTCTATGGTATGGTGGCCATTTTGGATGGGGACCACATGGCACCAGCGTTCACAGAGTGGAGCAGCAGTGACTTCATGCTGGAGCTCTTTGGCAGCAATATGGAGCAGGATCTGTCTGATAGCGAGGGGGTGAGGCCCTACACATCAGAAGACCTCATCCTACAGGTGCAGCAGGTACCAGCCCTGTGGGACAAGGGGGATGCGGACCACAGCAACATCAAAAAATGCAGAGGCCTGTGGAAAAAAATTGCCAAGCTGTATGTGGAGGACTTTGAGAACTTGAGCAAGAGACAGCAAGGCACAGAGGGTATGTTGACTAGAAGTTTTTTGGGGGGGGCTTGTGGTTTAAGCTTGTGATGTATTCAACTTTTGCTATGGATTTGTGTCACCCACGTGTTGCCCACCCACCCGTGGCCCACCCACCCGTGGCCCACCCACCTGTACCCCACCTGTGATGTATCCCACCCACCTGTGATGTATCACACCCACCTGTACCCCACCTGTGATGTATCCCACCTGTGATGTATCCCACCCACCAGTACCCCACCTGTGATGTATCCCACCCACCTCTACCCCACCTGTGATGTATGCCACCCACCTGTACCCCACCTGTGATGTATCCCACCTGTGATGTATCCCACCCACCTGTGCTGTATCCCACCCACCTGTGATGTATCACACCCACCTGTACCCCACCTGTGATGTATCCCACCTGTGATGTATCCCACCCACCAGTACCCCACCTGTGATGTATCCCACCCACCTCTACCCCACCTGTGATGTATCCCACCCACCTGTACCCCACCTGTGATGTATCCCACCTGTGATGTATCCCACCCACCAGTACCCCACCTGTGATGTATCCCACCCACCTCTACCCCACCTGTGATGTATCCCACCCACCTGTACCCCACCTGTGATGTATCCCACCTGTGATGTATCCCACCCACCTGTACCCCACCTGTGCTGTATCCCACCCACCTGTGATGTATCCCACCCACCTGTACCCCACCTGTGCTGTATCCCACCCACCTGTGATGTATCACACCCACCTGTACCCCACCTGTGATGTATCCCACCCACCTGTACCCCACCTGTGATGTATCCCACCCACCTCTACCCCACCTGTGATGTATCCCACCAACCTCTACCCCACCTGTGATGTATCACACCCACCTGTACCCCACCTGTGATGTATCCCACCTGTGCTGTATCCCACCCACCTGTGATGTATCCCACCAACCTCTACCCCACCTGTGATGTATCCCACCCACCTGTACCCCACCTGTGATGTATCCCACCTGTGATGTATCCCACCCACCAGTACCCCACCTGTGATGTATCCCACCCACCTCTACCCCACCTGTGATGTATCCCACCCACCTGTACCCCACCTGTGATGTATCCCACCTGTGATGTATCCCACCCACCTGTACCCCACCTGTGCTGTATCCCACCCACCTGTGATGTATCCCACCCACCTGTACCCCACCTGTGCTGTATCCCACCCACCTGTGATGTATCACACCCACCTGTACCCCACCTGTGATGTATCCCACCCACCTGTACCCCACCTGTGATGTATCCCACCCACCTCTACCCCACCTGTGATGTATCCCACCAACCTCTACCCCACCTGTGATGTATCACACCCACCTGTACCCCACCTGTGATGTATCCCACCTGTGATGTATCCCACCCACCAGTACCCCACCTGTGATGTATCCCACCTGTGATGTATCCCACCCACCTGTACCCCACCTGTGATGTATCCCACCCACCTGTACCCCACCTGTGATGTATCCCACCCACCTCTACCCCACCTGTGATGTATCCCACCCACCTGTACCCCACCTGTGATGTATCCCACCCACCTCTACCCCACCTGTGATGTATCCCACCCACCTCTACCCCACCTGTGATGTATCCCACCAACCTCTACCCCACCTGTGATGTATCCCACCCACCTCTACCCCACCTGTGATGTATCCCACCTGTGATGTATCCCACCCACCTGTACCCCACCTGTGATGTATCCCACCCACCTGTACCCCACCTGTGATGTATCCCACCCACCTGTACCCCACCTGTGATGTATCCCACCCACCTGTACCCCACCTGTGATGTATCCCACCCACCTCTACCCCACCTGTGATGTATCCCACCTGTGATGTATCCCACCCACCTGTACCCCACCTGTGCTGTATCCCACCCACCTGTGATGTATCCCACCCACCTGTGATGTATCCCACCCACCTGCGATGTACCCCACCTGTGCACATAAAACATACACAATGACCAATTATTATACATCAATTTATTGTAAAAAATTAATACATTTAAAATCACTCAAACTTGAAACTCCAAAATAAACACATTTCAACAAAACAAATTAAAAACCAAACATTCACCCTCGTCCAGGTGGTGTGGTAAAATAAAGTCTCAGTTAGTCCCTGTTCCGCAGTGACACTACCCTTGGCCTGGTTGCATACCTCCGCAGGGGCATTAGTGGAAGCACATTCGGGGGTTCCGGAGTCTCTCTTTCCTCCTGCCGCACAAAGTTGTGGAGGATGCATGCTGCCTTCACCACGACAACTGCGTTGCCCGGTTTCAGCAGCATGGGCGTGTGGAACACCCTCCACTTTGACACCAGGATCCCAAATGTGCACTCCACCATTCTCCTTGCACGGCTCAACCGAGCATTGAAGTGTAGCTGGCTGGCATCAAGTCCCCTGTCTGGGTACGGACGCATTACATGGTCGGACAGGGCGAAGGCCTCGTCCCCCACAAACACATAGGGGTAGGCCGGTGCCCTTGTCCCAGGCCAGGGTCTGTCACGGGGGAGACGCAGTCTGCCTTCCTCCATCAGCCGGCAAAGGGTCGTACGCTGGAAAATTCCAGAGTCATTGGAACTACCGTACGACCCCACATCCACGTACACAAACTTGTAGTCCGCATCTGCCACTGCCATTAGAACAATGCTGAAGTATTTTTTATAGTTGAAATAATGGCTGCCACTCCCCACGGGTTTCTGAATCCGGATGTGTTTCCCATCCAGTGCGCCAACACAATTAGGAAACTTGCACTCGATCCAGAAGCCCTGGGCGATCTCCTCCCATTTCGTGGTGTCCGGCACAGGCATGTATCTGGCCCTCAGTCGCGTCCAAAGGATCCTCGAAGTCCTCACGACGATGCCTGCCACCGTGCTCTTCCCAATACGAAATGTGACATGTAGCGATGTATATGTTTGTCCAGTTGCGATGTACCCACAAGAGAAATAATCGAAATCAATTTTTCATGTCGTTACAGGAGAAAGGTACAAGACAAGGTGGCGCAATATACGGGATGCATATGTGAAATGGCTACGGAAGAAAAAACTTGCCGAACGAAGTGGCAGTGGCGGGGGAAGGCGACAAAAAGACTACCAATTTGCCAAGCAATTGTCTTTCATCAATGCAAGCCTGGAACCTAGACTGTAAGTACCACTACTGTGGGCAGGAACTGAGAGCTCATTACCATGACTTCGGCCATGTATTGCTATGGCCTCAATTCCCATGGCTAGCGAACTTTTCTCACAAGCTTTATCAAATGTTGGGTAGAAACGGGTGATAAAGTGATTGCTAGTGTTTGCTAGCTCTGTGAATTGACGCCACATGCTGTTTGGCACACCAATAAATATTTTTTTTATCTACAGGACTGAAGACAATTTGGAGCAAGAGGAACCGACCCAGGAGGCACGGTTCAGCAGTGAGGAGAGCTTGGTGGATGATGACGTCGCCGATGTAACCTATTGCCCCGAGGCGAGGAGTAGGAGGAGGGAGTCCTTAATCACAACTCCGTCCTTTGATGATGACTTGGCAGAAGAGAGCTTGGATGTTGAGGTTGCAGGACCGAGTGTGGAAGAAGCTGAACCTCCACAATCGACCGCTATGGAAGCTCCAGGGGAACAAGAACAAAGTGAGGAGCACCGAGAGACTGCAGCACAACCAGCGCGCAGGGCAACCCCGACACAGGCCAGAGGACGGGAAGATGCTGCCACACCACCAGTGAGGACCACCACACCAGTGAGGCGTCGAGGTACCCTCCCCCCAACAAGGAGAGAGACAGAGTCCGAGATGTCCGGGGCTGTCTCCGGACTTCTCGGGATTCTTCAGAGCCACCAAACTCTCATAACCCGGCAGTTGCAAGATGAGGACAGGGGCCATATCATGGAGCAGTACAAGTCCCACATCACTACACTGCAATGTGAGCTCGACGCTGTACATGGGCACTACAGGGACGAGCTTAAAATGATGCATGAGATGCACAGAGGAGAAATCGACCAACTGCGTGCGCAGCATCATCAGTCGGTGGGCCAGCTGCAGAACATGATGCAGCAAATGCATCAACAAAGCAAGGAACTACTGAAATTGCAGGCACACCCGTGTTTTCACACTGTGATGTCTCTAATACCATATCTTGAAAAGGTGCCTTCACAAAACCTGATGGCGTGCCATTCCAATTTGCTGGAGGTGATTAAACAGCACATGGACACGCCATTATTGCAACCACCAATTTTTAGACCCCCACAACCAACAGCGGTGCCCACCTGGCAATCATCACAGATGTACACCGGCTACAGAGGCAGTCAATATGGGCCACCGCTGTCAGGGTCCAGCTCATCCACGACCAGCACCCAAGAGAGTCCAGATTTCCAGGCAGCAACTCCCACCTTTTCTAGTAGTGGTGCCGATACAATTTGAAAAAAAGTCAAATTGTTCCTGGACATGCTCCTCTGAATACCTCCGATCCTCGGAGGAAGGATACCATCACAGGGCTTTTTAACTTTTGGTTTTGCTGGACTTGAACTTTAGGGCCTGGTGTCCCCGAAAGACACTACCTGGGTCACAACCTTGTGCCTGTTGCACTGCACCTGTAGTCCTGCACCTGTGCCTTTGATTCCTCTTGTTCCTTACTTTGTTGATCCTAATCACTTGCACAAGACCCTTGGAGCCATGGGTGAAGGACACCTTGACTGGTCGGTGAGAGGCCTAGCCTTTTCACTGACCTGTGTCCTTCATCCATGGCTCAGAGGGTCATGTGCCAGTGGTTAGGTTTTTGAAGCACTTCAATTTTAGGGCCTGGTGTCCCCGAAAGACACTACCTGGGTCACAACCTTGTGCCTGTTGCACTGCACCTGTAGTCATGTACCTCTGCCATCGGTTCCTCTTGCTCCTCACTTTGTTCTTGTTCCTAACCACTTGCACAAGACCCTTGGAGCCATGGGTGAAGGACACCTTCACTGGTCGGTGAGAGGCCTAGCCTTTTCACTGACCTGTGTCCTTCATCCATGGCTCAGAGGGTCATGTGCCAGTGGTTAGGTTTTTGAAGCACTTCAATTTTAGGGCCTGGTGTCCCCGAAAGACACTACCTGGGTCACAACCTTGTGCCTGTTGCACTGCACCTGTAGTCATGCACCTCTGCCATCGGTTCCTCTTGCTCCTCACTTTGTTCTTGTTCCTAACCACTTGCACAAGACCCTTGGAGCCATGGATGAAGGACACCTTGACTGGTCGGTGAGAGGCCTAGCCTTTTCACTGACCTGTGTCCTTCATCCATGGCTCAGAGGGTCATGTGCCAGTGGTTAGGTTTTTGAAGCACTTCAATTTTAGGGCCTGGTGTCCCCGAAAGACACTACCTGGGTCACAACCTTGTGCCTGTTGCACTGCACCTGTAGTCATGCACCTCTGCCATCGGTTCCTCTTGCTCCTCACTTTGTTCTTGTTCCTAACCACTTGCACAAGACCCTTGGAGCCATGGGTGAAGGACACCTTGACTGGTCGGTGAGAGGCCTAGCCTTTTCACTGACCTGTGTCCTTCATCCATGGCTCAGAGGGTCCTGTGCCAGTGGTTAGGTTTTTGAAGCACTTCAATTTTAGGGCCTGGTGTCCCCGAAAGACACTACCTGGGTCACAACCTTGTGCCTGTTGCACTGCACCTGTAGTCATGCACCTCTGCCATCGGTTCCTCTTGCTCCTCACTTTGTTCTTGTTCCTAACCACTTGCACAAGACCCTTGGAGCCATGGGTGAAGGACACCTTGACTGGTCGGTGAGAGGCCTAGCCTTTTCACTGACCTGTGTCCTTCATCCATGGCTCAGAGGGTCCTGTGCCAGTGGTTAGGTTTTTGAAGCACTTCAATTTATTAGGGCCTGGTGTCCCCGAAAGACACTTGGGCAGCTATGCCCTACAACTCTTCCAGCACAAAGTTGGTGGTTGGTGTTCCTTAAAACTGACCGGGCTATACCATAGATATGTTATTTTTTTGTCTTCCATGTTGGAAGAATGTTTCCATGTTGGAAAGTGGTTGTTTTTGCAATAAAAAAATTTGTTTTTACATACCTCAGTGTGATGAGTAGTTGTTCTTGTGGTGTGACTGCTCTCCTGAACGTGGTATCCTTCTTCCTAAGGTCATCCTTCACCATCTCCAAAAGGGTATCAAACCTGTCAGGAGATGTAAAGGAAGAAGCTGTAAAGTATGTTGTGGGACAAGGTGTTGGGTGGAGGATGGGGGAGGTGTGTTTACAGAGGTTTGGGAGTGTTGTGGAGGGTGGGGGTGTAGTGTATAGCTAGGTATACAGGGGTGTGGGGGTCAGGGTGGTGTGTTTAGCTAGGTATACAGGGATGAGGTGTTGTGGGGGTGAGGGTGGGGTGTTTAGGAATGGTGGGGGTTGGTGTATTTAGGCCTATATACTTACAGGGGAATAGACATCCGAGTGTAGCTGTAGAACTTCTGTGGGTGTCGTCTGAGGTCCCGGTAGAGGGCCTGGAACTCTCCCTTCCTCTGCCTCCTGGCTAGTAGAGGGTGCACCCACCATCTCCTGCGGAGCACGCCTTCTCCCCACATAGTAGTAGGTAAACAACAGGAAGGAGAGAATTCCCAGGTAATAAGCGTAAAAAATGACTGGATCCATGGTCCCAACTGCTGTCTCTGTATCCAAGGATGGTCTCCACACGTCCAGCTGTCTCCAACAATGACCCCAGAGCTTCTGCTGACCTCCCAGAACCCCAGGTATTTATACAGGTTGTTATCTCTTTAAGAATCCGGATCCGGACCGCAACCGTGTTCATACCGCACGAAAACCGTATGCAACCGGACCGGATCCGGACCGGATCCGGACAGGAACCGTACGGTTCAGGTCCGATCCGGCTCCGGTGCGGTCCGGACATCCGGTGCGGTTTTTGCAAAACCGCAAGTGTGAACGGGGCCTTAGACACAGTTTTCTCTCCCCAAAAAACGGTGGAAAAAAGTCCACGAGTCTTAAACTGCAAAGGCATCCCCAACTTACGAATGCCCGGCGATATCATCAGCCACCATGTTGGAGATTCACTATCTGTCTCCACTACCCGTTGTTTCTCCTCCCCCCCCCCCCCTGCATGTGCAGCGGCAGCTCGGTTACTTCAATTGTGGCGCACGCAGTGAATCTAGACATCATTCTCCTACGTGTTGCTTTCTCTATAGATGGTCTTGTAATGATGACGCTATCAGTACAATCCCATTGCAAAAGGAAGCCGCATGGATGGGACGGAGGTGTGCAATCCACACGGCAGATTAGGAAACCGGCTGACGCTGCACACGGGCTAGGTTTGTCACCGCGCATATCAGCGCTCATGCGCTAGCTGGCGTGCGCGCACACACGACCGCCTCTTCTGGCCCCATTCTCCCATTCAGTGTCTCTGTGTCCCTCCCTGCACATGCGCACTACAAAAACACACACACAGGGACATGGGACGCAGAGACAATTGCGTTTTATTAGGTAGGATAATAACCACTCCCCACAGTGCCGATCAGGTAGATTCCTATGCTAAACTCCGGCTCTATGTATCCTTTTAACCTGAGTGCACTTAGATGCAGAGTACATGCCACAGCAGTAGTTTACATTCACTAACCCAGCATCCAGCTCAGCATCCTTTCATCTCCTTCATCAATAATGTTATGAGTGTATTAATACTAGATCCGCCATGAGTCAAACCCTATTTGTGAAATGGTAAAATTTTTTATTGCAATAATGAATTTTTTTTAAATTTTATATTTTAAGAATATTCAACAACATGGACTACAAAAAAAATCTTCCACATAAATTTCAACTGGACAGTGATAGTTGTGGAGTTCTGATTTTGAAAGTAAGAAATGTTCCGTTAAAAGTACTAGTGTATTAAATGAATTTATTCTTTACAATTGAAAGAAGATTGATGGATCATACACTAACTTGCATCACTCACATACCTCCCTTCCTGAGCTATGAGCACTATAATCTAGTGAAAATTCTTAGAAACGAATGCATTTTAATTGATAGTTAATTGATATTATGACTGGAGGAGAGATGCATGATGCAACAGAAAGCGTAGGCTCCACACCTCAGTCTCCAACCCCTCCCCCTACGCTAACACCAATGGTAGCGTCTGCAATCACAGAAAGGCACATGTGCACACATAACTTGGGGGGAGGGATGCTGGCTCTCTGACCTCCACTGTAAATTACCTTGTAAGGTGCTCCTGAAATAGGGGAGAAGTACATGCCCTGACTCAGGGCAGGGCCCATGCTTACAGGAGGCCCTGACGTCTCATGGCCCTTTGCAGCCATAGCTGTCCCGGATTCGCTGGAGTTACCGACTGGAAACCAGAGCAAACATCCCTTTGCAACAAGGGGCAGAAACAGAAATTCCATGTCACGCAAGGGGGGGGGGGGGGGGGGGGTTCCATACAGAATAAAAAAGGGCTTTGCACAGGACAGGAAGTACCTCACCCACCATTTTGGTACTATGAAAATACTATAAAATTAGTCATAAGCCAGTGCTGAAGTCTCTAATTTGCAAGACAGCCAGCAACGTGTTGCCACCCAGGCAGTGGTTTATATTAGGTGGGTGGACAGCATGGGTATTTGAATATGTGGAGAATCTGCAAAATGGCGTTTAACCCCTTCAGCATCGGCATATTATCACCATTAAAGGAATCATCATGGACATTTCAAAAAAATGAACTTTAATTACCCGGGGCTTCCTGCAGCCGATGCCCCTTGCTGCAGCTGCACTGGCTTTTGTTCTCCTCCGGGACAGATGACATCCTCGCCAGGTCGGCATCCACTGTGCGTACACAGATGTCAATCGCTTGCACGTGATCTGGAGCGTTCTGCGCAGGTATATAACTAATAAATGGACACTGACATAGTCCATGAGTATGGACATAGTCTCATTTGTTTGCACTTACACCACTAATAAGTCTATGTGGCTATTTATTAATATTACTGCAATTGTCTTAAGAGAACGCTTGCCATGTCAACAGAGCATGGCTCAACTAAAAAGGGTGCATAGTGAGTGCCCTTTAAAAGAAGGTACACCTAGATGCCTGCCCCTCCTCAGGCAATATGAGTATAGGGGAACTGACCATGAAAATATTGTCTAGTTTCCTTGATTGAAGATCTCCAACAGCTGCCACCAAACACAATGGTCCCCCATAAATTCTCAGCTTTGATCATACATTTTTTTTAAAAGGGGAGAGGTGGGCACAAGGGGGCTGTCAGGAACCGTGCACGACCTTTTCCTGCCTACTGGTGGCAGCATTTGCACGGACTGCTAGGACTTTCATTGTGCCACCAGCAGAGGGCTCTGTGGACTGTGAGCAGCCCTGATTTTCTGCAACTCATCACATGCATCCTGTTATCACATGGACTATTTAAGGACTGCCTCTTCCTACAGCTAATTGCCAGAACTTTGAGCTCCCAGGCCTGAGCTTCTGGACACCCTGGTTCCTGTTCCTTGCCCTGATTTCTGTATATGCCTTCCTGTTGCCAAACCCTGTTTATTCTGTCTGAGACCTTGCCTTTTGCCCTATCCCTGATACTGTGCTTCTCTAATAACCTGATTTCTGTATATGCCTTCCTGTTGCCAAACCCTGTTTATTCTGTCTGAGACCTTGCCTTTTGCCCTATCCCTGATACTGTGCTTCTCTAATAACCTGCAACAGGAACTGACCTTACTCTCCTGCTGACTCTGATATTCTGTCTGATCCTTTTGTACTGCGATTGTGTATATATTATCCAGTATATATTTGCTAAATATCTTTAGCTAGTTAAGAGTGTTATATGTATTTACCACGGCTTTCCTGGGTTGTTGTATATATTGTGTGCTGTGCATGGGTTTGCATACGATTCTATGTGTGCCTTCTCAATATTTGCACCATATTCCTTGGCTCAGTGTCTGTATACTGCAAACTGTGGTCAAAACCCTGTTTCTCCATTCAGGTCTGTGACAAGGACTATGTGATTGAGCCTACGTGCTTTTCTGCAGTTAATCAAAGTACTCAAAATTGTAGACTCGGAATTGATTTTTACTGTACTTAAAGTGTACCTGAGACAAGTTGCGTCTCAGGTTCCATACTTATGTTCTTGTGTTCTTCTGCTTTGTTCTTCTACATAGCCATGTGTGCACCATTGTGGTCTGCTCCCCTCTTACCCTGCATTTTTCAATTTGGTTATTTTATTAAAAGAATGTTCATACATCATAAAGCCACAGTTGGTGGTGTCCATTGAGGACCCATCTTCTAGCATACATACTGTTATTTGCGCATTCCAATTGGTTTCCTTGTGAGTGCATGCACGAGAGGGGGAGACCTGACTGCTATTGGCTCCCTGGTGGTAGCAGGTCCGGTCTGGAGTGCTTTGCACATAGCGGATGCATAAATAATACATGCAGTTTTCAGGCGCTATGTGAGGTTGACATTTCTAACAATAGATAATAGTATAGTAGTAGTATAGTAATGATGATTCTGATGATCAAAAGGGGGATCTCTTCTTAGAAAAGCCTGAATGTTTCCTCCCCGTGGCCAGAATAATCTCATCCACAGTCCATCAGTAAGAGGTTTTACTGTCAGACTTAAAATTGATTATTTTTTAATTTTCTCTTGAACTATTACAATTCCTAACACTTCATTATATTACAGTAAGGTTATTTTTAATTTTATTTTTTTGCTAATTTTACAATAGTACTCCTTTAGAGATTATACTGAATAATTCAGGCACATGCACAGTAAAGTACTTCTCATCCCACACCTATTGGGATGCTCTATTAGGAACCCTCCAATAAAACAATCAGTAGAAGTGTACACTGAGTGAACATACTCATACTGAGCGAACATACATGGATACTTTTAAGTAGTGTCTCATATTACATAGAGATGGTAAGATTGGACAAAAAAGATTGTATCATTAGTGGGCACCTTAAAAAACAACTATCGCCTATTTTTGATGTAATACTCAGGATTTCTATTCAACCAAACCTGGATTTTGTGCAACCGAAGGTTTCAGAAATAAAATCTATTTTCTAAATTATAATGATAAATAGCAGCCTTTTTTTCAGCTGCATGATGACAAATATTTTACATTTATTGGAGGAACCCCTTCCTTCCTTTCATATTGCCGGGACAGAATCCGGCAGACTGGTGGAGTAGGAGGCATCCGGCAAAGGAGGAATTGCTAATGGCTGCCACCTATATAGCCCTAGTTATGAAAAGAGAAGGGTGAAAAGCATGCACTGAAATGTTCATGGGCTTGAAAGAGTGTTTATTTATCTTTGTATGTGTCAGAGTAGTACAACTAAATATTTTGAATTAAAAAAAATGTTTAGTTTGGGTCCGCTTTAACTTCTGTGGTCTGTGCTGACAGTGTGGATTTTACTTTTAAGCTTCAGGTCCACTATAAGTTCTTTAAAAAATAAAAGAGGAGCAAATAGTATACACAAAATGAACAGTGCTTTATAAATTGTGTCTATGGTAGCACAGTAATAATCGTTAGTAGTGGAAATATACAATTAGGGAAGGATTTCTTAATAGTCTAGCTCAGATATACATTAGTATGTATACGTACTCCAATGCCTGATTTGGTGGTAATCCACCTAGCTTACACTAATCCTCTCCCTAACGCTCATGTACAGCAGACATTATAGTGAAGTGGTTACACACACCTTATATAACACAGACATAACATGTTTCACCCTTATGGGCTTCATCAGGAGTGAAATAACATAAACACAGTGATAACAGTGTCAAATAATAACCCCCCACCAAGAAGAAATCAAACTGTCAGCATAACAGCCCCGTCAGAGCTCTGTATATAACTCTGTGCAGCTCATATAGAGACTTATTATATTATGCAAACCACCAGTGTATATCTGAGCTAGACTACTAAGAAATCCTTCCCTTATTGTGTATTTATACTACTCACAATTCTTACTGTGCTACCATAGACACAGTTTATACAGCATTGTTTGTTTTGTGTATACTATTTGCTACTCCTTTATTCTTCAAATAACCTATAAAAGTTTATAAAGTATTTTAAGTGCGTTAAGGGACTGGCCTTTTTAGGGAATACGTATACTTCTTGTCTTTCCTGAAGTACTTTTTCTTCATATTTTCAAGTTTTACAGTGCATGACTACAATGGAAAAATTATTTTGGGACAAATTGCAAAAAACTGCAAACGCACAAAAGTACATTTGGACAAAAATCAAATCACACCAGTGGTAAAAAGGCATTGTGATTTACATGTCAATCCATTTACCCACCGCTCTGTCTTTATTATGCAGCCAGCAACCTTACCCTGCATTGCAAGCACTCCAATCTAATCAGAAATGTTTCTGCTATAATACATTTTATCTCAGTCAGTCTGGCTCTATTTGGTACATGGCCAACGAGAAGGAAGCTTGTCTTCACCCCTCCCACATTGCTGCTCCTTACTGATTGGCTAGGAGCAGTTCAGCGTGAAGAAGCTGAAATCTGATCTGTGCTGTTCTCGCATGTTTACAAAGCAAGCTATATATGACACTGCAGTTTCTAAGAGTAAGAAAAGAATAAGGGCCCGTTCACACTGCACGCGTTTCCAGCCGCGTTTTGGAAACGCGTGCAGGTGGCCAAAACGCACGACATCAGACATTGCATAGAGTGCAATGTCTGATGTTCACACTGCATGCGTTCCGGACCTGTGCGGTCCGGGAACGCATGCTGCACGCAGATTTTGCAAAAACGCGTGGCTGTCCCATTCACTTTTCAGTGATGGGATCAGCCACGCAACGCACACACACGCGGATGGCCATGCGTTCGTACGCGTTGCGGTCCGCACGCGTTCCGCATGCATGGCCATCCGCATTTCTGATCTGAACGGGCCCTAAGGGAGTAAAATACATCAGGACTAGCTTCAGTCAGAAGTCAAAATGGAAAATTCCAGGAACAGTTTTCTTTTTATTTACTATATGAGATTCCCTGAAACCAAAACATGGACAGTACAAAACATATGTTTTGTAAGTAGAACAAGTATTTATAAGTTTATAAATGTGTTTTTTTTCTGGTATAGTATGGGAGTCCATGCTGCTTTAAGAGTTTTTTGTTGGTATATTTTGCCTACTTATTTATCTTTTTTTATTAATGCTGCACAAGGCAATATTGCCGTTTGATGTGCATTGCTGTGCATTGCTGTGCATAACAGCACTGTAAATGTCAAAGGGGACATTTAGGCTCTCTATAAATAAAGGAAATTTGCTATTGACATGTCCAGTGATGCCTAATTATGTGAAAAAGAGCACATATGATTTATATGTCATTCTACTAGGATCTATAGGCTCCCTGCTACCTTTTACTTCTGTTCCTTTACCGCTATTCAGATTAATCACTATTCATTAATATCTCAGTAGGCAAAGTCCCCGTTCTGAAGACTTGAGAAAAAAAATTACCAAATTAAAAATCCTGCCCAAGACAAATTCCAGCCAAAGTATTAGCTGTAATCTCTGTCATTCCATAAATCACACTGTATTTCACATGTGCATTTACTGTCTGCAATCCCTGCAGCTAATTAATTCCAGTGGGGATACTGTTTACAAACTGAAAGTGATGTGAGAATTCTTCAACCCCCTGAACATGTGTTACATGAACTCATATTAAACTGAGGAGGCCTTTTAAACCCTTAAATGCAATCTCAGATTTTATCATCTAACAGATGTTATGACATAAAAAGTTAGAGTTACATTATTTATCGATGCATTGCATTTATACAGTGCCAGCATATTACACAGCACTTTATAGCAAACACTGAATGATGCACACAACTTGCTGCCACTCAGATGGACTCTCAATGTAACACTCCTCACAGAATCTAGGTGGGGCTCTGAGGGGAAGGCGATCTACCTGTATGTTTTTAGAGTGTGGGAATAATCTGTAGCAGGAGAACATTGCAGTGTCCTGTTGTGATCAGAACCCAGGATAACGGTGTCAAAAGGCAACAACACAAAAGAGCCACTATGATGTGGGCAGCACTGTGGCATAGTGGAAAGCACTCTTGCCTTACAGTGCTGGGTCTCCAGTTCGAATCTTTGCCAGGGCGCTATCTGCACGGAGTTTGTATGTTCTCCCTGTGTCTGGCATGGGTTTTCTCTGGGCACTCTAGTTTCCTCCCGCATCCCAAAAACATACAGATAAGTTAACTGGCTTACCCATAAAGTGGCCCTAGACTACAATACAAACATAGATATATGACTATAATAGAGATCAGGGGCGTAACAATAGACCCTGCAAGGGATGCAGCCGCAGAGTGGCCCAGAAGCCACAGGGGGCCCCGAGGGGGAGAGGTTTCTTTTCCCTGTCCTGAGAGACTGACAACTAAGGGCACGGAGAAAAAACGTTATGCTCTGTGCACAATTGTTCTAATGACTGTGTCTGCTCAGCCACTGATAATGAATCATACAAAGTTTTAATGACAAAGATTTGTAGACATTCACTATTCAGTGTTCAGCAGGGTCTTGTGTATAGCACTGCTCTACCCTTACCCCCAGCCTCTCTACCCCTCCCTAAGTGCCGTGTACTGTAGTGATGCTTGAGGAGTCACAAAGATAAAAAGCTTTCTATTCTCTGAGAGATTTGTAGATAGTCCCTATTTAGTGTTCAGCAGGGTCTTGTGTACAGCACCAGGTCCCCAGCATCTTCACCCCCTCCCCAAGTGCTGTGTACTGTAGTGATGCTGAGGAAGTCTGCAGAGCCAGTTCTGCTCCATCAGAGATGGATGGAGTGAGTGTAATAAGTTGAGGCTGGAAGCACACGTGACTGTAATTTTCTGTATGCGTTTTCTGCACACCATGTGTGTCTGTATGTGTAAAAACATGCACTTTTTAATCACAGAAGCTTATGTTATTGATAGGCAAAATGCGTGCTGTCAGTTCTCATCTGCATGGGAAAAACACATTCAAGTGTGCACTAGCCAACTGAATAACATTGATTCTCAGTTTACCTGTGCAGAAAGCAAAGGGGAAGGTGGGGTGGGGGTGTTTTGGTGGGAGAGGGCCCTATCCAAAGTTTTGCAGGGGAGTCCAGAGATTCCTAGTTACGCCCCTGATAGAGATTAGAATGTGAGCCCCTCTGAGGGACAGTTAGATGACAGGAAAATATACTCTGTACAGCGCAGCAGATGTCGCGCTATATAAAAAAAATAATAATAATGCCCAGTCTCACTGCTAACCTTCTCATTTACATGGGTGATGGATTAGGTGCTTGCAGGTTACATGAACATTATTTATTTATGTTAATGGTGCAAGTCCACATTTTCCTTCCACTCTCCAGTACGGTACATTTCTAGAGGGGTATGCAAAATGTTTGACAAAAGCACATAAACTTTTATACTTATGGGCTAGGCAAATTATGATGAAAATGTGTCTTGCATGGCTTTAATCTCATGTAATACTGTAGCTACATTTAAATGTGCGCAGAAACATTCAAAAACATATTTGTGATCCAATTTTTTAGTTTTCTTTGTAGGAAGGCATGAACAGTTTTTTTTTTCCTTTTCTCAAAAGTAGAACCTGATTGATGAGATTTCATATCACTTGCCACAAACAATGCTATTAATGATAAAGCAGACTGAGTAAGGCTTAAGGTGCGTACACACATGCGACTATAGTCGTTTGTAACGATCGTTCCCCGATCTTTACCAACGACGATCGTTACAAAAAACGAACCAACGACTATTAAGGCAAACGACGAACGAGGCAAATCGCTACAAAACAAAGTTCTGTCTTGGCGGATTTTTACCACCGACGATCGTTAGCAAAAGTGGCACATCGTTGGAAACGATCGTTCGTACCAGGCTGGACATGCGCATTTCACTTTTTCTCCAAGGAACTTTACAATTTTATGCGCAGGCGCATTAAGTGCTTTTACGTGGTGTAACGTTCGTTCTAACGATGTGATCGTTACATACTTTTTACAACTAACTTTACTTCGGTCGTTCTTTCGTCAATTAAAAGATCGTTCGTCGTTGACAACGAACGATCGTTGTCGCATGTGTGTACGTAGCATTAGATTACACTGCAAAATGCAAATGATAAGGGCTTAAGCCTCATCTACACGCGTAGATGAGGCGGTGATCCGTCGCCTCGATTAGCCGCCAGATCGCCTCTTCCGCGTCCCCGCCGCATCCCCACTCGCCCGTGCGTGCGCCGGGTTCAATACCCGCTCGCCCCCGCGCCGCTTGTCTTCCGCTCGATTCCCTGCCATTGTCCCCTCGCGGGGAACGAGCAGGGAATCGGCGGTAGAAAGATCCATCCTGTCGGATCTTATCAATCCAGCCGCATCAGTGGCTCGATTGCTAAGCCACATAGTCGCCTCATCTACCCGTGTACATGAGGGCTTAGCATTTGCGGTTTTGCATGTGAATTTCAGAGAGATTTTTAAAGCAATGTGTGTATTTGAGGGGAACCGGCATCCCTTGCAGGAGGCAATCCAGCAAAACGCCCACTCGGGCGTTAGGAACGCCTCTTCCCAAGCTCTGATTGGGTAGCTCTGCCTCTCCTGCCCCTTTTATGCTTATAGCACACTTCCCCCCATCTCCCTGCTCTGAGCTCTGTGCTGAGACACAGAGAGCTAGAGCTGCAACACAGCACACCAGGGGACGTGGCCATGCTTTTTTTCCCACCAAAAGTAGGTAATTGCAGGACGTAGGAGTGGCCGGGAGCAGGGCAGCCATCAGGGGGGGGACAGCTGACACTGCAGTGAGGGGCCCAGGGCTTCTGGGGGCCCTGCCCCCCCCCCCCAAAATGCTGGAAGGGCCGCATGTGCTGGCTGCGGGCCTGTGGCTCACTAACCAGCAAACCGCGTTCCAGCACTGAGAGAAGAGTGACATCAGCATTTGAATGTGGGGAACAGATGAGTGAGCCCGCTACAGCGGTCTTTCTATACTGGGGCACCACCTATATCTGGCTAGGGCAGGGGAACAAGCTGAGACAGAAGGGGACAAGAGGTAACACAGGGGGATAAAAGAGGCACAGGAAGAAAAAGAGGGGGACAAAAGAGAACGGATAAAGGATAAGAAGGGACCTACAAGTCCCTATCTCATTTGTTAACTGGGGACTACCTGTATATTGCTAGTATTTGGCTCCACCCACAACATCCCATGGTCATGCTCACTTCCGCATCACGCACTTTGCGCACAGACACAGGAGTGGGATGGCTAGTAGGCAGGCACAGCAACCAGTGGGTGTGCCCAGGGAGGGGGGCCCAGGTCTGATGATGTGTGAGGGGCCCCAAAATTTCTGATGGCATCCCTGGTCGGGAGCGATGGTAATCGATGCTACCTGATCCAGCTAGCCTCCCAAATCAGGTAGCATGTTTTTTTTTTCTTTTCTACAAAAATGCCCACCTCAGGTTCTCTTTAATGGAAACATGATGTAAAATAAAAATGTTGAATGCCATTGCTAGCTACCTTTTAAATCGTGCTACTGGCCTGGCTGTTTTGTTGTTTCTCCAGTATCTGAAGAAAGACATACTTGAAGCAAGTGTATCATTCACCTTCCTCTAAGTGCCTGCATGACAACCAAGCAATTATAATTTTATAAAAAGGATAACATCTGCATTCCTTTCACTTTCATTTTCAACCCAAATACCACCTTGTCATACTACTGCTAAGTTGTACAAAATTGTAGTGATTGATTAGTCTGGCAATATGCTGCATAACTTTTGGAAAAGACAACCAAAGTTGCTGTTGTGTTGCCTTGACAACCTGTGTAAACTCACATATCACACTATTCAACGAGCAACACTAGTGGTAATTAATGCTAACTGGGATGGTTTCCCATGTACTCCCTAGTGTCTGCTCAATACATCTTCTTAACTACACCATGGTATAATTGCCTTTGTATGTTTTCTGGGTGTCATAGTAATCACTGCCTTAATTACTGTGTTAATGATGTTGGGTTGAAAGCCCCAGGGTGGACATGGATGGATGTTGAAACCATCATGTCCAACATTTCGAAGCTAACTTTATCCTCCCTTGTGTTTAAACTCCAGAGTCATGCCAACATCACTATAAATACTGTGATAAAGCTGGTTGTCCTGAGAGATGATGATCTCTGCGTGTGTGATAACATGCTTACTAGTGCTTATGTAACCTCTGTTCAAAACTGTGTTTATCACATCTTGATGAACCTGCAGAAACTGGAATAAACTTCTACTAGACTTGTTGAGAGATCATGTGCTTTCTAAAAGCTAATCGATTCAACACTGATTAAAGGCTAAATTGACTGATCTTGATGTGTAGTTGCTAAAAGAACATACTATGAGGGCTGGTGCACACCAAAACCCGCTAGCAGATCCGCAAAATGCTAGCAGATTTTTAAACGCTTTTTTTAATTTTTCTATGGCGTTTTGCGGATTGCTGCTGCGGTTTTCAGTATAGTAGATTTCATATATTGTTACAGTAAAGCTGTTACTGAACAGCTTCTGTAACATAAACGCCTGCAAAACCGCTCTGAAGTGCCGTTTTTCAGAGCGGTTTGCGTTTTTCCTATACTTAACATTGAGGCAGAAACGCATCCGAAATCCAAAAAATGCCTCACCCAGGCATTTTTCGTTTCTGCAAAACGCCTGCCGCTCTGGTGTGCACCACCCCATTGAGATACATTGACCAAGCGGATCCGCAGCCGCAAGCGGATCTGAAAACGCCCAAAAAGCCGCTCGGTGTGCACCAGCCCTGACTGTGACAAACTGTTCCACTTCCTAAAATGTAAGTGGTTGGCAATGGCCCAATATGTACAGAATGTTAGCTCTGAGTCTTCATGAAGCTAATGAGCATTAAATAGTAACTGTAACATAGTGAATTAAATTGCTTATTTTTCTTTACAATGTTTCTTTATAAATGACTAGTGAACTAAGCCTGTTTAAAAACAGGCTCTAGGTCTGTCTCAGCACTTGCCTTTTATTAGGGAGGATTTAGTCAGTGTTTTCCCCTTGTGAAATCTTTCCTCTCCCTGATTTACAATTTAAAATTTATCACAGGTAGCACCGTAGCAACATATTTAGAACTAGTAGGTGATCTCTGCGGAATGTTTTTTTCTGAGAATTCTGGAGCTAGTACAAAATGTACCTGGTCTCCCAGAATGCTCTGGGGGCAAGAATTCTGCATATCTAATCAGCCATGGCTAAGCATCACTTGGAGGGCGGGGTTACATACAGGATAATTAACATAAAAGTGGGTATCCTAAATAATCTACTGCATTCTACTACGTTGTTACGTTGCCTCTTGAAAAACAATTCAATCTTTGGCAAACATTTTGAAGAGGTCAAAATGAACTGCAAATGTATTTTTTCTTAACAGGAATATTAGGGCCTGTTTCCACTACACGCAGATTGGATGCAGAATGGATGTAGAAAAGACTCCAATGATTGCCTATGGGCCTGTTTTCACTAAACGTGATTTTTCTGATGCAGATTTTCCCATAGGCATTCATTGAAGTCAGTTTTTCTGCATCCATTCTGCATCCAATCTGCGTGTAGTGGAAACAGGCCCTAACCACTTCAGTCATTTTTCACCTTATGCATCGGAGCAATTTCCACCTCCCACTCATTCGCTAATAACTTTATCACTAATTATCACAATTAATTGATCTATATCTTCTTTTTTTCTGGTACTAATTAGGCTTTCTTTGGGTGGTACATTTTGCTAACAATATTTTTTTTCTAAATGCATTTTAAATGAGAATATTAAGAAAAACGTTTTCGGCCATTATAGCTTTAGGCTACTTACACACCAAAACGTTGCGTTTTAGGGGACGTTATGGTAGCATAATGTGCCCCTAACACAAGGTATGGTGGTGTTGAAGTTGGATGTTAGATTGAGCTGCGTTATGCAGCTCTCAAAGCAGCCGCTCCAGGTTAGTGATAGGAAGTCCGGATCTTTTTAAGGATTCGAATCCTTAACGTCCCACTGTGAAACCAGCCTTAAAATAATACATGCTACCATAATTAAATTCTATATTTTATTTGCCCATTTGTCCCGGTTATTACAACATTTAAATTATGACCCTTTCACAATGTCTGGCACCAGTATTTTATTTGGAAATAAAGGTGTATGTTTTTAGTTTTGCATCCATCACTTTTACAAGCTTATAATTTAAAAATATTAGTAATAATTTTACTTTTTTTCTTTTTTTTTTTTAGTTAAAAAAGTTATTTGAGTATTTTTTGAAGTGTGGGAGGTAAACAGTTAATTTTAAATGCAATTTATTGTGTTTATTAAAAAAAATGTATGTAGATGTAGTTTTACTATTTGGCCACAAGATGGCCACAGTTATTTTTTCCCATCCTGTAAGCGAGCGCTCTCGCTTACAGGAAGTGTAGGAAGGATGTGATTTTTTTTTTCAGAAAGATTGCGGCTTCTCATAGAAGCCATCAGTCTTTCTAATGGGGACTTAGGTCAATGAATGGGAACTACGTTCGCATTCATTGATCCCCGGGCTGACAAATGGTGGCATGGGAGCGTGCAGGAGCGCGGCAGCAGCCTTTTGGACGTAGCAGCTACATCCAAAAGGCTGAAATGGTTAAATTGCAGCATTTTTTTTAAGTTTCCTGGCCACTCTACCTTCTACTCTTCTCTTCCTGTCCCTATCTTGGGCATGTGCCCTGTGTGCACACCTACAGTGCATTATACTAGGTAATATTTTAGAACTGCCAGGCTATTGGGGCACTGCTGCACACCAATGTGAGATCAGATGTATGGAGACAAGCCATCACATGTCATATACACATATACAGGATAGGGGTTAGGGCTGGATGCCAGAAGAGAATTAGGCACTGTGTTAACCTCCCTAGCATTCTAGACGAGCTGAGCTCGTCCAGAGACGCCGGAGGTCACCGCCCAGGCCCTGCTGGGCCGATTTGAATAATTTTTTTTAAAAAACACGCAGCAAGCACATTGCTTGCTGCGTGTCCTACCTGATCGCTGCTCGCCGCCGCTACCCACCACGATACAGGCCCCCCCTCCCCGAGACCCTGTGCGCTGCCTGGTCAATCAGTAACAGGCAGCGCTGAGGGGTGGATCGGGACTCCCTGTGACGTCACGACATCGACGACGTCACTCCGTTCGTCACCATGGCGACGGGGGAAGCCCTGGAAGAAATTCTGTTCAGAACGGGATTTCCGGATGGGTCTTTGCGCCAGCGGCGATCTGAGGGGTGGAAGGGAATCTGTGGGGAGGGGGGAATCATGTAGCTAGCGCTAGGCTAGCTACATGATAAAAAAAAATATGCACAATCAGAACGCCAGGCAGGTTTTTAAAGGACACTTAAAGTGGGAGGGACGTGGAGGCTGCCATATGTCTTTCCTTTTACACAATAAAAATTGATTGGTTGTCCTGTTGATCCTCTGTAGAGCAGATGTTTCTGACTAAAGTCCTGACTGGATAGTCACATACTTGTTTCAGGGGTAAGATTCAGACACTACTGCAGCCAAAGAGATCAGCAGGACTACCAGGCAACTAGAATTGTGAAAAAGGAAATCAATACTGTACACCAGCTTCCACCCCCCTTTCACTTCAGGTGTGCTTTAAAGAGAACCTGATGTGAGGGGGATATGGAAGCTGACATATTCATTTAATGTTAAACAACACCAGTTGTATGGCTGTCCTGTTGATCCTCTGCCTCTAATACTTTTAGCCACAGACCCTGAACAAGCATGCAGATCAGATGATTCTGACAAAATCTAATGAGATCGGCCACATGCTTGTTTCAGGTGTGTGATTCCGATGCTACTACAGCCAAATAGACCAGTCAGGCAACTGGTATTGTTTAGAAGCAAATAAGTATAGTAGCCTCCATATACCCTTCTAGAAGACTGCAGTGGAGCCAAGAAGAAAAGATCATGTATGGAAGGTTAATATACCTTTGTTTTGGAATAAGTAAACAGTGGACCCATCCCAACCTCCACACATAGAGCCACTGCCTAATCATGAGAAAAAAAGTTGTCTGGCACTGTAGCTTTAATGAATCGTAGCAACCCTATGTGCACACAGGCCTCCAAAGAAGCCAGGTTCACACCATTGCGAAATGGTCATACGGCCGTGCACCCAATGGCGCCCACAGCCATCTCCTTCACCCCAGCAGAAGCACCATGTATACACCTATTGTTCACATTGAACTTTATTGCTGTGATCGTGCTGTTTATCATCGAATTTGTACACTTGCTACGATTGATTAAAGCTACAGCGCTAGACAACTTTTTTCTCACGATTGCATGAACTTCTGGATTATATTTGCCTACAGCACGTAGCCACTGCTGAGGGTTGCATAACAGCAGCATTGCATTGCATTGCATTTGTCACCATCCACACTTATCTGAGTGCCTGCCTACCTTCTACAGTTGTTCAATAATACTAGATTGGGATGTGCAGTGTAAACACTTATTTACCATAGTGTTTCCACATTCCAGTAAAACAATACCCTGGTACATAAAGCTTCTGCTTCATGCCATGTTTCAGCAACATTTCCTCCAGGTACAATAATGTACTTGACAGCTTCAAATAAACCTGGAGGCTTTTTCCAAAACAAAAGATCTGCTCTACACAGAGTACATTCATATCTTGTATAGTCGTGCTAATTTTAATATCAGCCACCAGTGTCAAGATATTTGTGGATAACGAATAACATTCATTTTTATAGAAATGTTCTAAAAATACACTGAAAAGTAACATGTGCAGAATACGGTCTTCATTAGAATAAATAAATGTTTCATTAGGATCCAGTCAGGGGCGATATTTAGAAATGCGGAGATAATGCTTGCCTCAACAGTAAGCTTATATGGCGTTTCTGGTACTATGGGGTATAAGTGGTTACCACCAGAGTCCCAGGATTTGTTTCTATCTAGAACAAAATATGAGTGGAGGTTGCATGTTCTTCCTGTGCTTGCCTGGGTTTCTTCTGAGTACCCCTATTTCCTCCCACATCCCAAAAATATACAGGCAACATAGAGATCAAAAGGCAAGAGCCACAGGCCCTATTGTAATACACAGGATAAAATAATTTCATATCCAATTAAACTGCACCTGCTGTATATGCCCTCATCCTAGAAAGTAATGTTACTAAACCTTACTGGGCAACTTCAGTTTTTATTCTCAAATTAAAAAGTAAAACCTGTGATAATAAGAAAAAAAGCCTCTTGACAGGTGCTAGGAGTGAAATAGTTTGTTGAATACAAACACTCAAAATACTTTTGAAAATAACCCCCCATGATGTCCAGGCTATTTTATTTCTCCGGGCACTCTAAAAAGCATGCTGTGCAAGCCTGACCTGACCGGATTCATGCATAATTCATGGAATTCTAAGAAAAAAAAGGCAGCCGCATGTCTTCCAAGAATGAGCTCTGCTGTTTTGTAAATAGATGACTCCCAGGGCAGACATTACTTGCACAGCATCAATTCACTGACAAGTCTGAGCAGTAAATATATTGTTAATTTGTTATGCTCAGGCAGCACACAACATCTCTACACATCATTATTAACAAGTATTGTTAATTGTATCAAATTTGTTTGTTATAATGAGCCACTACAATATTTTTTTTTCACTTGGCTACCTTTACAGTTATAGATGCCGTGGCAGAAAAATAAAAACCTCAAACTACTATGTATACAAATTGTTCAGAATCTGGCAGATCCTCATCTGTTATCTCCCCCTCTTCACTTGCTGTCTTCCTGCTGGCAGGCCATTACAGGAGCTGTGGGGAAATAATGGTAATTGTCATTTGGAAGAGATCAAGTGACCAGGGTGCCCCTGTTTCTGTTAGCTATGCTGGTGACAGGTAGAGATTTGTCATATATTAGGAAGTGACATTTCTGAGCATTTCTGGATACAAAGAACACTGAGGAGTTTATTATGCTAATTTTACATACATGACTATATAGATAGCAGAATTTCAACATGTTCTCTACAGTGGCCCTGTATTGTTTACTAATAATATGTTTACATGTTTAAAGCTAGGTACTTTACACTTTGATAAAGCACTATTATAGTGAAATGCTTATATTCTGCAACCTCTACAGTTATGCATATAAATATAGCAAAATACAATTTTCAACATACTGTAAAAAAAAGAATACTCATGCTGTTTTCAGTACCTGACAGACCATCTGTCCGAAAGGCATCCACTTTGTATTTTACCAAGGCAAACATTTGAGGAGTATAGATAGTGCTACTGTACCAGGTCATGGTATCGAGCCTAGAATTTTACTCTGTGTGGTGGGTCCAGTCTGTATCTTCGTTGCATTCTAATTGACAATATTACACTGCAGTAACTGACAGGCCAGCAGAGTTGTGGCAGTTTAACCATTTCAGCCCATTGGGATTTTTCACCTTATGTATCAGAGCAATTTTCACCTCCCATTCATTCGCTAATAACTTTATCACTACTTATCAAAATGTATTGATCTATGGCCTCGATTCATAAAAGTGCTGTCGGGAAGGTAACGTCGAGCGGGGAAACACCGCTGTCGGTATTTCCGCCTTCAGAGTGGTAATTCATAAAAATTTTGCTAGTTGTGACAGGCGTGCGGAGATATTCCGCTGTAGGCAGGTGTTAGGCTGTCGGGAGACATGCGGAAACAGGAGAAGCAGGCGGAATCCCTCCGTGCGGTGTTCTCTCTGCAGCTGCTTGGGAGGTCTGTCCCATTCACTGCAATGTATTCCGCACGCTTCTCGCCACATCAGAGGTAGCGGTAATACCCGTCCGCCTACCGCTACCTCTAATCTTTATGAATTGACATTTGTTACTTTTGCTATGATAATCACCGCGCAAGGCGGTGATTTATCACTCTGCTCGCGAATGTCGGCTTTTCATGCGGAAAAAGCCTTTATGAATACAGATTTTGCTGTGTGGTCGGTAAAGTGAGCAGTTTTCAGCATTTCCGAATGCGGGAATGCTTTATGAATCGAGGCCTTAATCTTGTTTTTTTTCCACCACTATTTAGGCTTTCTTTGGATGTTACATTTTGCTAAGAATTATTTTTTTATAAATGCATTTTAAAAGGAATATTAAGAAACAAAATGGAAAACAAAATCATTATTTCTCAGTTTTTGGCCATTATAGCTTTAAAATAATACATGCTACCATGATTAAAACCTATGTATTTTATTTGCCCGTTTGTCTCGGTTATTACACCATTTAAATTTTGTCCCTATCACAATGTATGGCGCCAATATTTTATCTGGAAATAAAGGTGCATTTTTTCCATTTTGCATCCATCACTATTTACAAAACTATTTATGTTTTTATTTTAATTGTAATTTTTTTTTGCCATTAAAAATTGTAATTTTTGTGGTGTTGGGAAATAAACAGTTAATTTTTAATGTTATAATGTGTGTAAATTGCCTTCAAAAATGTATGTAGCTGTAGTTTTAGTATTTGGCCACAAGATGGCCACATTGAGTTTTTTTTCCCTTTGTGCTTCTCGCTTCCCGGAAGTACAAGGAGGACGGGGAACTTTTTTTTTTCCAGAAAAACTGCAGCCTCTGATAAGAAGCAGTTGGTTTTTCTGCTGGAGACTTAGATCGGTGAATGGGAACCATGTTCCCGTTCACTGATCTCAGGACTACCGGGGAACGGCATGGGAGCACAGGGGCACGCCCGCAATTGCGCACGGGAGCGCGCCACTGCAGCAGAGCAGCCGCCTGGACGTGATGATCACGTCTGGGCGGTTGAAATGGTTAAAGTCTTATCGGGCAGAAGAAACCAGGTGAAGAGGGTTATCCTTGCCCAGATACCAAAGAGAAATCTCTTAAAATGGAAGAAGAAATATCTGCCTGGAGACTGCTCATCACAGCAGGTTTGAATTGCTAGTTTAAAAGGAATCCGAGGTGAGAGACATATGGAGGCTTCCATATTTATTTCCTTTTAATACCCGGTCCTTGACAGTCCTGCTCATCTTTGTGGTAAGTAGTGTCTGGATCAGACCTGCAATGCTTGTTCAGGGTCTTTAGGCTAAAAGTATTAGAGGCAGTGGATCAACAGGACAGCCATACAATGTGCATTGTTTAAAGTGGACCTGAACACATGCACAGGAAAGAAGGAAAACATAGAGAAATGCACCCTGTATTGATTTAGAAAGTTTAGCCTGTCTAATTCCCCCTCATCTGTGACTAACTACAAGTGTAATTTGATCTCTAAGCTGTGTCAGCTGGCTGCCTCTGTAGAGCAGCTAATTTGTAAACATAGGATGTTAACCCTATGGCTTCAATTTATCAAAGGCTGTCATCGGACGTCCGCCGGGCTGTACTGCGCAGGCGCAGAACTACTGCGCCTGCGCAGTACAGCCCGGCGGACGTCCGATGACGTCAGCGCGCCGGCGTGGGACGCAGAAGTGCCGGGCCTTGGAGCGCAGAAGAGCCCGACCTGGCAGCCGGCCTGGCCAGGTCGGGTCGGCCGCCGGAGACCACCGGGAGCCTGCGGAGCGGCGGCGAGGGCACCTCCTGCCTGCCACGGGCTGGAGGAAGCCCCAGGTAAGTGGAAATTGATTTTTATTTTTTAGCTACCCTCCCTGAACCTTCCCTTTAAGTTACAGGGCTCCGCCCATAAGCTTCTGCTGCCGTAATATTGCCTCTTGGAAGGTATCTGAGGCAACTGTGCAGGATGTCAAAGCCTGTCACACCCTAGCGGTTCAGGAGCAAGTAGGCAGAGGATGTGATAGTAGTCTGGTTGAGGGGACCCATCTCCTTCCCATCATTTGCCTCACACTAACCTTCCATCTAGCCTCTGCCTAAAACCTTCCACCCCAGCAGGGGTTAGTGTAGTGTAGCTGGGCAGTGTAGCTTAGACACAAGGCTTTTTTTGGGGGGAGGGTGGATCCATAAGATGCCCCTGCCCCATAGACGCACCAGGTTTAGTATTTTTCCCCTGATTTTTGCCCTCAAGGTGCGCCTTATAGTCCAGAGTGTCCTTTAATCCAAAAAACAGTAAATACACGACTAAAAACACAAAGCTGAAAGAAAGGCAAATGAGGAATAAAATGGAATAAGAACTTTGGTTCCAAAATAGACTATCCCTGAAAAGTTGTCAGCTTTCAGTCACGCAAATGCTGTATTTTCAGGGTAGATCTTGAATAATGTACATATATTTCTTTGCTGTTGTTTTTACTTTCTCCAACCACGCAATCGCAGGCCTTATACACTTGAGTGATGCTGAGTATCATACCTGCATCTCAGGTTATGCTTGCTGTTGATTCCAAGACATTAAAGCAACAGTGGAAACAGTAAGGCAGGAGTTTCTAAGATCTAGAGTTTCACTGGAAACATATGCATCCATATATCCATATGCATGGAATTAATTTTACAGTTTTTAAACCTGTGTACACTGTTCAACATGGCGGCAACATACAAAACTCAGAAATCACATTACAGTTTAGTCAGAGTGCACTTGTACGCAGCAAATAATAATGTTATGCTGCCACCTAGTGGAAATTAGTGACTACTGTTTCTATACTTTTCTATTTCAAAGATTTTATTTGTTAGAGCAAAGTGAGGTATGGCTAGTGTTAGTTGTGGAGGCCCGCTAAATCCACCAATCGGGGTAAGTTGGCACATGGGCGGTCCGGCAGCGCGCTCACCCTCCTCACCCCATCAGCAGATTTATTGGGCCACCTAGCGGAGGATCAAGTCAGCCTGGGAGAAATCGGCCTAAAGGAGGCTGGAGGAAATCCCAGCTATGTATAACTTTTGTATTTTATACCATCTCCGATTTCCTTCAAACGACTACTATTGCCACAAAATCATAAAATTCCAAATACACGTTTATACATATGTATTTAACATACACCTGTTTTAGGATAAAATGCACTATAAATTATTTTTTTAAAAAAAAATTAATTACATTTTTCTTGCTTTCTGTGTACCAGCCATTACATTAGGTAGTAAAAATCTGACCGATCTGAAAGGTTTGGGGCTAGTCCATCTCTTCACGGGGGATTGTCCAGGTTTTCTTTATTTACAAAAGCACTTACTGCATGGCAGTTGCACACTCCACCTGCTGAAATAGCATGAGAAGGGAGACTGGCTGACATCTTTTTATAGATCCTTTCCAAGGCATGCTTTTGTATAGAATAAATGAAACACTGTGAATCCCTTATAAGGAGATGGACTGGTCCAACACCTGTCAAATCTTTATTTTGGATAGCAGAAGCCAGTAATATGCACTCAGATACTACTGTAGGTGCGAGGCTGACTCCTTTTTAGATATGGATTAAGCAAGGATGAACAAAACATGCAATACAATTTAAATAGACCCTGAGCTTTGCATAAAATTGCAATTTGGACTTACCTGGAGCTTCTTCCATCCCCCATAACCTGCGAGGTCCCCCGGTGTCCTCCTGGCTCCTCTCCCGGTCCTGCTGGCGGCTCCGTTAATCGCACACTTCGGCCTGAAGTCAGCTCTTCACCCCTGCACGCTACGCGTCATTACGCGTGGCGTGATGGCGTGTAGCTTGCGCGGCGGGGGCGTGATGGCGTGTAGCTTGCGCGGCGGGGGCGCGCACGGCCAACTTCAACCCCCAGCAGGACATGGAGAGTAGCCAGGAGGATGCTGGGGGATCTCAGGGGCTATGGGGGCTGAAGGAAGCCCCAGGTAAGTCCAAATTGCCATTTTATGCAGAGCTCAGGGTCCCTTGAAAGAATACCAGAGCCGAACGTTAAACTAAAAAAGGGGGGAGCAGACATGTACTAGGTGCAGTAAACATGCCCACCGCTCCCCCCGTTCTCCTCTATGCCCCTCCTTCATACCATAATCCCTCAGTGCAGCTGAATCCAGGACACTGGAGTTCGGCAGTAGTGTGCAGGCCCAGGTGGCCAGGAGAGCTCTGTGTGAGACTTCATCGGGGGGATGGAGTTTAGGCTCTGGTATTCTTTAAGTTAAATCAATGACATGGAATGCACAAAAAGTCCTGTTTAACTTACATTTATGCAATGATGAGCCTTAATAGTGGCAAATGAGCAGCCCCAGCAATTGCTTGTAACAGATCAAAGACAAGGGTCTTGTGCTCCACTGAAGTAGCAGCAAATGCCCCAACAAACTCCTTGCAAGGATGGTGATATATAATGAGAGGGACTCCCCCGGATGCATTGTAACTCACCACAAAGGCAGACTCAGGGAGTCATAGTTTGGTTCCTATATAAACTCATCATACCTGATGAGTTTCTATGGAAGCAAAATGTGTACGGTGGAGCTATGGGATACGTCATTGATCGGGGCGTTTGCAATCAGTCCAGCGTGGGAGGTATGCATGTGGTTTGCTGTGGTTACTATTTTGAATCTTCTGTGTCTGAAGCTTATTCATCGCTGCTGAGGGATCACTCCGCTGGGGAAAAGTTCATGCTTGTTACAGGCTTAGGACAGCCAGAAGTGTCCTGCATGCTTTCCATGACTCGCTGAGACCCCTATTCACCTTAGCAATGAAAAATCTGTGATTAAAGGTAGCCATACATCTAGCGATTATGGGCAGATTTGACCAAGAGACAAATCTCTCTCTAATCAAATACAGTGGGGTGCAAATGTTTGGGCAACCTTGTTAATCGCCATGATTTTCCTGTATAAATCGCTGGTTGTTCTGATAAAAATTGTCAGTTAAATATATCATATAGGAGACACACACAGGGATATTTGAGAAGTGAAATGAAGTTTATTGGATTTAAAGAAAGTGCGCAATAATTGTTTGAATAAAATTAGGCAGGTGCATAAATGTGTGCACTGTTGTCATTTTATTGATTCCAAAACCTTTAGAACTAATTATTGGAACTCAAATTGGCTTGGTAAGCTCAGTGACCCCTGACCTACATACACAGGTGAATCCGATTATGAGAAAGAGTGTTTAAGGGGTCAATTGTAATTTTCCGTCCTCTTTTAATTTTCTCTGAAGAGTAGCAACATGGGGGTCTCAAAACAACTCTCAAATGACCTGAAGACAAAGATTGTTCACCATGATGGTTTAGGGGAAGGATACAGAAAGCTGTCTCAGAGATTTCAGCTGTCTGTTTCCACAGTTAGGAATATATTGAGGAAATGGAAGACCACAGGCTCAGTTCAAGTTAAGGCTCAAAGTGGCAGACCAAGAAAACTCTCGGATAGACAGAAGAGACAAATGGTGAGAACAAACAGAGTCAGCCCACAGACCAGCACCAAAGACCTATAATATTATCTTGCTGCAGATGGAGTCACTGTGCATCGTTCAACCATTTGGCACACTTTACACAAGGAGATGCTGTATGCAAGAGTAATGCAAAGGAAGCTTTTTCTCCACCCACAGCACAAACAGAGTCGCTTGAGGTATGCTAAAGCACATTTGGACACGCCAGCTTCATTTTGGAATAAGGTGCTGTGGACTGATGAAACTAAAATTTAGTTATTTGGGCATAACAAGGGGCGTTATGCATGGAGGAAAAATAACACAGCACTCCAAGAAAAACACCTGCTACCTACAGTAAAATATGGTGGTGGTTCCATCATGCTGTGAGACTGTGTGGCCAGTGCAGGGACTGGGAATCTTGTCAAAGTTGAGGAACGCATGGATTCCACTCAGTATCAGCAGATTCTGGAGACTAATGTCCAGGAATCAGTGACAAAGCTGAAGCTGCGCCAGGGCTGGATCTTTCAACAAGACAACATTCCTAAACACTGCTCAAAATCACTGCTAAGGCATTCATGCAGAGGAACAAGTACAACATTCTGGAATGGCCATTTCAGTCCCCAGACCTGAATATAACTGAAAATCTGTGGTGTGAGTTAAAGACAGCTGTCCATGCTCGGAAGCCATCAAACCTGAATGAACTACAGATGTTTTGTAAAGAGGAATGGTCCAAAATAGATTCAACCAGAATCCAGACTCTCATTGGAACCTACAGGAAGGGTTTAGAGGCTGTAATTTCTGCAAAAGGAGGATCTACTAAATATTGATATTGATTTATTTTTTTTTGTGGCGCCCAAATTTATGCACCTACCTAATTTAGCTTAAACAATTATTGCACACTTTCTGTAAATCCAATAAACTTCATTTCACTTCTCAAATATCACTGTGTGTGTGTCTCCTATATGATATATTTATCTGACATATTTTATTGTAACAACCAACGATTTATACAGGAAAATCATGACGATTAACAAGATTGCCCAAACTTTCGCACCCCACTGTATGATTATACAGGGATCTGTCGGCTGCCCATACACCACAGGCCGATTCCCAATCGATTTCATGATTAAATCGATCCAGAATCGGCCTTGCAATGTGGTGGTAAAAATATAAAGTGCATGGTAACCAATGCTAGGAGCCTTGCAAATAAAATGGATGAACTAGAGTTCATTCTGATTGTCAAAGGCTATGACATTGTGGGAATAACCGAGACATGGATGGATGAAAGCCATGACTGGATAGCGAATTTAGAGGGATACAATGTGTTTAGGAGGGATAGAACAGGGAAAAAAGGTGGAGGAGTTTGTCTCTTTGTTAAGAACTCTTTTACAGCTTTCCTGAACGATGAGATGAATGAAGACTGTGAAGATGTGGAGTCTGTTTGGGTAAATATTCATGGTGGAAATAAAGGTTGCCAATTGCTTATTGGGGTATGCTACAGGCCACCACATATTCATGAAGCTGCAGAACTGCGATTACTACAGCAGATTGAAAAAGCTGCAAGTAAAAATGAGGTAATAGTTATGGGTGACTTCAACTTTCCAGACATTGACTGGAGTATTGAGGCTACCCATTCTGGTAAAAGCAGCAGATTTCTGGCAACACTACAGGACAGTTACCTGACTCAAATGGTAACTGAACCAACTAGGGGGAATGCGTTTGATCATTTCAAATAGACCAGATAATGTATCAAATGTGCAGGTTCAAGAACATTTGAGAAATAGTGATAACGTTTGAGCTGGTGACCGATAGGCCGCGGGGCAGCGGGACCACTAAAACTATCAATTTTAGAAAAGCAAAGTTCAATCAACTCAGGCAGGCACCAAGTTTAGTGAACTGGGATAATGTACTACAAGGGAAGGACGCTGAAGGGAAATTGCAAGCTTTTAAACTTATTCTCAATCAATATTGTAGTAAATACAGTGGTTTGCAAAAGTATTCGGCCCCCTTGAAGTTTTCCACATTTTGTCATGTTACTGCCACAAACATGAATCAATTTTATTAGAATTCCACGTGAAAGACCAATACAAAGTGTTGTATACTTGAGAAGTAGAACAAAAATCATACATGATTCCAAACATTTTCTACAAATAAATAACTGCAAGGTGGGGTGTGTGTAATTATTCAGCCCCCTTTGGTCTGAGTGCAGTCAGTTGCCCATAGACATTGCCTGATGAGTGCTAATGACTAAACAGAGTGCACCTGTGTGTAATCTAATGTTAGTACAAATACAGCTGCTCTGAGAATATTGAGAGCAACAACACCATGAAGTCCGAAGAACTCACCAGACAGGTCAGGGATAAAGTTATTGAGAAATTTAAAGCAGGCTTAGGACAGAAAAAGATTTCCAAAGCCTTGAACATCCCAAGGAGCACTGTTCAAGCGATCATTCAGAAATGGAAGGAGTATGGCACAAATGTAAACCTAAAAGGCCTCTATGGATGAATAGAAAGGTTATAGATAAAATGAAGCGGAAAAAGAATGCCTATAAGGTCCTAAAACAGTAGGAGACCGAGGCTGCATTAAGCAATTATAAGGAGTGCAATGAAAGTTGTAAAAAAGAAATTAGGCTGGCAAAGATTGAAGCTGAAAATCAAATCGCTAGGGATATAAAATCTAACCCAAAGAAGTTTTAAAAGTACATCAACTAAAAACAGAAAGGTTAACTGTATTGGACTCCTAAAGGATGAGGGTGGGAACTCAATCGTTGATGACCAAGGTAAGGCAGAGTTATTAAATGCTTTCTTTGCTTCTGTCTTCACAAAGGAAACATCACTGTTGCAAATTACAGATGCAGAAGAGTCTCAATCTTACAATTGTAATATTAAATACTTAAAGCAGGAAGAAGTGAAGGCAAGACTAAATAAATTAAAATTAGACAAGGCACCTGGCCCAGATGGCATGCATCCTCGGGTCCTAAGGGAATTAAGTTCAGTTATAGATAAACCCTTTTATCTTATCTTTTGTGACTCTCTTTCAACTGGCAGAGTCCCAGTGGATTGGCGTACAGCCCACGTTTTCCCATTATTTAAGAAGGGCAAAAAATCAGATCCAGGAAATTATAGACCGGTAAGTATTAGGTATACGGAGGCTGCCATATTTATTTCCTTTTGATCAACACCAGTTGCCTGGCAGCCCTGCTGGTCTATTTCTCTTTCAGTAGTATCTGAATAACACCAGAAACAAGCATGCAGCTAGTCTCGTCAGATCTGACTTTAAAGTCTGAAACACCTGATCTGCTGCATGCTTGTTCAGGGGCTATGGCTAATAGTATTAGAGGCAGAGGATCAGCAGGGCTGCCAGGCAACTGGTATTGCTTAAAAGGAAATAAACATGGCAGCCTCCATATACCTCTCTATTCAGTTCCCCTTTAACATCAATTGTATACAAACTATTTGAGGGGTTACTAAGAGATACTATACATGACTTCATAGTAGAAAATAATCTTATTTCTCAGCATCAGCATGGGTTTACTAAAGACAGGTCCTGTTTGACTAACATGCTCAGCTTTTATGAGGTAGTGAATGCTAATGTGGATATTGGGAATCCTGTAGATGTGATATACTTGGACTTTGCTAAGGCCTTCGACACTGTTCCCCACAAAAGTCTGGTGCAAACGTTGAGTATACAAGGACTGGGGAAGAGTCTGTGTGCATGGATAGGGAACTGGCTAATGGACAGAAAACAAAGAGTTGTGGTCAATGGATCATACTCAAAATGGGTGACTGTTAGCAGTGGGGTCCCACAGGGGCCTATACTGGGTGCAGTGCTCTTCAATTTATTTATTAATGACCTAGTAGATGCAGTAGAAAGCAATGTTGCTATTTTTGCAGATGATACAAAATTGTGCAGAATCATCAACCCTCAGGAAGATCGTGACTATCACGCTGATACGTGAAGAGATCTAGCGTAACTAGTGTTAATCTCAGTTCTAGTGAGAAAGACGTAGTCGGGGTCAGGCCGAAGTCGTTCACAAGAGCAGATGAATGAAGTACTGTAGAGTTAGACAAAATCGTAGTCAATTAACAGGCAGGGTCATACACATAAGTCAGATGTCAGTCATATTGGAAGGATCAAACAGTAGCAAAGTCAGGGACAGGCCGAGTCATACACATATATCAGATATCAGTACACAAGGGCTAGGCAAGAGCAAGGTAAGAGGCAGGCAAAAGGTCGGTACACAGATAATATACAATATTACGATATGATATTACAAATATATAATACTACAAAATAATAAGACTGCCTGACTAGAGTACATATATATCGCGCTGATGCACAATATATGAAATGTAGCTCTCAATATCTCACTAGCTAGGGCCAAGAACCAGCGAACTGATTAGTATCAAGGCCAACGAGCAAGTGAATACTCTGGCCTTAAAGAGACTCTGTAACGTCAAAAAGATCCCCTGGGGGGTACTCACCTCGGGTGGGGGAAGCCTCCGGATCCTAATGAGGCTTCCCACGGGGGTCTCGCTGCAGCCCTCCGAACAGCCGGCGACAGACCCGACTGTCAGTTCAATATTTACCTTTGCAGGCTCCAGCGGGGGCGCTGTGGCTGCTCTCGGCTCCGAACTACACGGAAATACCCGATCTCAGTCGGGTCCGCTCTACTGCGCAGGCGCCGGAAACTTGCGCCTGCGCAGTAGAGCAGACCCGACGGCGATCGGGTATTTCCATGTAGTTCGGAGCCGACAGCCGTCAGAGCGCCTGCGCAGGAGCCAGGAAGGTAAATATTGACGTCATTATTCTCGGAGGGCTGCAGCGAGACCCCTGAGGGACGGAGGACGGTGTGGGAAGCCTCATTAGGATCCGGAGGCTTCCCCCACCCGAGGTGAGTACCCCCCAGGGGATCTTTTGATGTTACAGATCCTCTTTAAGTACCCAGGAGGCAGAGCAAAAGCCCAGCCCCCAGAATTGACAGCACCTCCTGCAAAAAGGTGTCAGCTGATGACATCACAGCTGACAAACCCATCAGACATGCCTCCTCAGCCTATAAAGGCAGCTCTGAGCTGCGCGCGTCCTGCCAGAAACAACACGCCGACCCACATCTATAGGGGAGCCGGGGATGCCATCATGCTGATTCACGTCTACAGGGGAGCCGGGGATGCGTTTCACCAAAGATTAAGGGGAAGCTTCCTCCAGCTGCTCCACACTATCAGAGCAGCTTGCAGAGACCACACCAGGCAAGTTTGTTACAGTGACAAATTGCAATAGGATCTGGATAGGATGGCTATATGGGCACATAAATGGCAGATGAAATTCAATGTTGAAAAATGTAAAGTCATGCATTTTGGTCGTACCAATGGTCTAGCACCATACAAAATAAATGGGATACAGTTGGGGATTTCAAACTTGGAGAAGGACTTAGGAGTACTCATCGACAACAAGTTAAATAATCGTATTCAATGCCAAGCCGCTGCAGCTAAAGCTAATAAAATTTTGGGATGCATTAAAAGGAAAATAAAAACTTGAGATGCTAGCATAATATTGCCCCTTTTTAACTCTCTAGTAAGGCCACATCTCGGATATGGAATTCAGTTCTGGGCACCACATTACAGGAAAGATATTGCAGTTTTGGAGCAAGTGCAGAGACGAGCAACAAAATTGATACAAGGGATGGAAGGTCTCACTTACCAAGAAAGGTTAGATAAACTGGGTTTATTTAGTCTAGAGAAAAGACGCCTTAGAGGGGATCTAATTAACATGTATAAATACATCAGAGGGCAATATAAAAGCTTGGCAGATGAGCTTTTTGTTCCTAGGTCTTCTCAAAGGACTAGAGGACATGATCTGCGCATGGAGGAAAAACGTTTTAGCCATTTATTTAGGAAAGGGTTCTTTACAGTAAGAGTGATTAAGATGTGGAATGCATTGCCACAGGAAGTAGTTATGGAAAATTCTATACCTGCATTTAAAGAGGGCTTAGATGCTTTCCTTGCGTTGAAAGACATCCATGGCTACAATTACTAGGTAATGCCAAGTGATGTTTATTTGGGGATTTTATCTAATTGCCATCTGGAGTCGGGAAGGATTTTTTACTTTCGGGGCTAATTGGACCTTGCCTTGTAAGGGTTTTTCGCCTTCCTCTGGATCAACAGGGATATGGGGGGGAGCAGGCTGTTCTCTGGTTGAACTCGATGGACGTAAACCTTTTTTCAACCCAAATAACTATGTAACTATGCATCTGCCGCCTCGACAGCCTGACGCTGTCCCCCCTAATGTCCAGTGTGTGTGTGTCCCATTGCCCAGTATATATTACCTGTCCGTGTCTACCGCTGGCTCTTGGCTCCATTCATACACGTTCCCCACGTGGTTGCTTGAGTAACGTAGACATGCCCACAGGCAAAGGTGTGGGGCGCGTGTTTGGACAGGGGATGGAGCCCGGAGCGAGCGCTAGACACGGACTGGTAATGTATACTGCAATGGAGGGCACATTGGATGTTAGAGGGGACAGCGTTGGTGGTTTCTTCTTGTTCCTTGCTCATCCCAATTTCGCTCGCCATTACAGCTCAGCACTTGTTTGACAATGACGGCCTGACATCTGGCCGCACATCCAATCAACATGCTTGCCCCAAAATTAGTCACATCGACGATCGGGCATGCACTTTTCATCTGATTCAATTATTATTTATTATAATTTATTTATAAAGCGCCAACATATTCCGTGGCGCTGTACAATGTAAGAAAACAATCAAGGGATACATAATGATGCAGACAATGATATACATCAAATATGAACACTGATACAAGATACTGCTGATTACAATTTGATTTAACATGTTGACTAAAACGTATAAATGTCTAACAGTGTGCAAGCAATTAAATTAATAACAGTCCATGACACAAAAGGGTGAGAGCCCTGCCCTTGCGAGCTTACAATCTAAAGGAATGGGGTGGAAACAAGAGGTGGGGATGTATACAGTATATGTACAGGCAGTGCGCAATTAGGTTATTTAGTGGGTGCATGGCCTAAGCTAGAGAATATGCTTGTCGGAAAAGGTGGGTTTTGAGGGACCGTTTAAAGATTTTAAAGGTGGGAGAGTGGCAGATGTGTTGAGGAAGGGCATTCCAGAGGAGGGGTGAGGCACGTGAGAAGTCTTGTACACGTGAATGTGAGGAGGTAATCGTAGAAGAGGATAGAAGAAGCTCGTGTGCAGATCTGAGATTGCGGTTGGGTTGGTATCTGGAGACTAGTGAGGAGATGTACAGGGGAGAGAGATTGTGGAGAGCTTTGTAGGTTATTTATTATTATTATTTAGTATTTATATAGCGCCGACATATTACGCAGCGCTGTACAGTGTGTATATATATATTGTCTTGTCACTAACTGTCCCTCAAAGGAGCTCACAATCTAATCCCTACCATTGCCATATGTCTATATTATGTAGTGTAAGTACTGTAGTTTTAGGGCCAATTTTGAGGGGGAGCCAATTAACTTATCTGTATGTTTTTGGAATGTGGGAGGAAACCGGAGTGCCTGGAGGAAACCCACGCAGACACAGAGAGAACATACAAACTCTTTGCAGATAGTGCCCTGGCTGGGATTCGAACCAGGGACCCAGCGCTGCAAGGCGAGAGAGCTAACCACTACGCCACCGTGCTGCCCATAGTTTAGGGTTAAGAGTTTTAACTGAATACTCTCATTAATTGGTAGCCAGTGAAGAGCTTGACAGTATTCGGCCCCCTTGAAGTTTTCCACATTTTGTCATACTACTGCTACAAACATGAATCAATTTTATTGGAATTCCACATGAAAGACCAACACAAATTGGTGTACACATGAGAAATGTAACGAAAATCATACATGATTCCAAATATTTTTTTACAAATTAATAACTGCAAAGTGGTGTGTGCATAATTATTTGGCCCCCTTTGATCTGAGTGCAGTCAATTGCCTATAGACATTGCCTGATGAGTGCTAATGACTAAATCTAATGTCAGTACAAATACAGCTGCTCTGTGAGGGCCTCAGAGGTTGTCTAAGAGAATATTGGGAGCAACAACACCGTGAAGTCCAAAGAACACACAAGACAAGTCCAAGACAGGTCAGGGATCAAGTTATTAAGAAATTTAAAGCAGGCTTAGGCTACAAAAAGATTTCCTAAGCCTTGAACATCCCAAGGAGCACTGTTCAAACAATCATTCAGAAATGGAAGGAGTATGGCACAACTGTAAACCTACCAAGACAAGACCATCCACCTAAACTCACAGGCCGAACAAGGAGACGCTGATCAGAAATGCAGTCAAGAGGCCCATCTCTGGACAAGCTGCAGAGATCTACAGCTCAGGTGGGAGACTCTGTCCATAGGAAAACTATTAGTCATGCACTGTACAAAGTTGGCCTTTATGGAAGAGTGGCAAGAAGAAAGGCATTGTTAACAGAAAGCATAAGAAGTCCTGTTTGCAGTTTGCCACAAGCCATGTGGGGGACACAGCAACCATGTGGAAGAAGGTGCTCTGGTCAGATGAGTTCAAAATGGAACTTTTTGGCCAAAATGCAAAACGCTATGTGTGGCAGAGAACTAACACTGCACATCACTCTGAACACACCATCCCCACTGTCAAATATGGTGGTGGCAGCATCATGCTTGGGGGGTGCATCTCTTCAGCAGGGACAGGGATGCTGGTCAGAGTTCATGGTAGGATGGATGGAGCCAAATACAGGGCAAACTTGGAAGAAAACCTCTTGGAGACTTGAGACCGGGGTGGAGGTCACCTTCCAGCAGGACAATGATCCTAAACATAAAACCAGGGCAACAATGGAATGGTTTAAAACAAAACATATCTATGTGTTAGAATGGGCCAGTCAAAGTCCAGATCTAAATCCAATCGATAATCTGTGGCAAGATCTGAAAACTGCTGTTTACAAACACTGTCCATCTAATCTGACTGAGCTGGAGCTGTTTTGCAAAGATGAATGGGCAAGGATTTCAGTCTCTAGATGTGCAAAGCTGGTAGAGATATACCCTAAAAGACTGGCAGCTGTAATTCCAGCAAAAGGTGGTTCTACAAAGTATTGACTCAGGGGGCCGAAAAATTACGCACACCCCACTTTGCAGTTATTTATTTGTAAAAAATGTTTGGCCCACTTTGCAGTTATTTATTTGTAAAAAATGTTTGGAATGATGTATGATTTTCGATCCACTTCTCACATGTACACCACTTTGTATTGGTCTTTCACGTGGAATTCCAATAAAATTGATGCATGTTTGTGGCAGTAATGTGACAAAATGTGGAAAACTTCAAGGAAGCCGAATACTTTTGCAACCCACTGTATATGGGCACTTTAAGAATTGAGGGAGGGATCACACTTACATTTGCGGGAATCGCAGACCATTCCCACAAAGCCTTTTGTCGTACAATGGTGCGTTTTGCAAAGCATTTAACTTGAGGGGGTTTATTTAAAGTAGTCATTGATTTCAATGTAAAACCGCATGCGTTGTGCGGGGAAGTAGTGCATGTTGCATCTTTTTTTTGTTTTTGGTGCAGCGCAGAATTGCATATGCTGGCAACTTTTATTTTCTGTAGTATAGTGGATGTTCAGCCTGCTCAAATTACACCCAAATCCCCCCACCACCAGTTAGCTGTTTACAGGTCTCATTCAATAACAAATTACATGTACAGACTCACTTTCTGCCTTGTGTTAATATACTCAGAGCCCTGACCATTTTGCTGTGTGACAGAAGCACTAGCCCAGCTATTGCAGTAACATTTTTGGTTTTTGATAGGCAGTGGAGGTACCACATAAAACGTGCATGTTAACCGTTGCAGTGAAGCATACTTGCTGTGTACTGTGTGCTTGACTTATTTAACCCCCTAGTTTGCCTTCTTGATAGGCAACAGCAACCCAGGACACTCACATGATGAGGATGAAGGCTAAGGCAATATGGTTTGTAGTGTGAAAGAGCCAGGCATTATGAAAAAAAATTTGTGGGTGTGAAAGAAGCCTTAGGCCGGGGACTCGCTGGGAATTTCTGCAGAGCTTTTAAATTGTACAAGTGCTGTGTGCAGCGATTCCTATAATAGGCTGATCCTGGCATTCTGAAGCTCTAAAACTGTAAAGTGTTTCCGATTAGCATTCTTTCTATTCAAATATAGTTTATTTTACGTATTAGGTGTCTGGTACCAATCAGCAAAGTGCCTGTGACCTCTTCTGCTAGGTGTGGAGGCACTACGGGCAGAAGCAGGACATCCACTCGGTAAGTATAACAAACTTTAAAAACATAACGATCACCCCCAAAACGTTTTGAAAAGCGATTTTGCAGCACTTCTGTACACTGCACTGAGCACAAACAAGCCCAAAGTGCTGCATGTCTTGCAACTGCAATAAACCCTAATCGCAATCGCACTAGTGCGTTTCCCAACAATGGCCTCGATTCATAAAAATGCTGGCGAGCGGGGAAACACCGCTGTCGGTATTTCCGCCTTCAGGGTGGTAATTCATAAAAATGTAGCTAGATGTGACAGGCGTGCGGAGATATTCCGCTGTAGGCAGGTGTTAGGCTGTCGGGAGACATGCGGAAACAGGAGAAGCAGGCGGAATCCCTCCGTGCGGTGTTCTCTCTGCAGCTGCTTGGGAGGTCTGTCCCATTCACTGCACTGTATTCCGCACGCTTCTCGCCACATCAAAGGTAGCGGTAATACCCGTCCGCATACCGCTACCTCTAATCTTTATGAATTGACTACTTGTTACTTTTGCTATGATAATCACCGCGCAAGGCGGTGATTTATCACTCTGCTCGCGAATGTCGGCTTTTCATGCGGAAAAAGCCTTTATGAATAAAGATTCTGCTGTGTGGTCGGTAAAGTGTGCCGTTTTCAGCATTCCTGCATGCGGGAATGCTTTATGAATCGAGGCCATTGTAATACATGGGCAGAGCATTTTTTGGAAGCAATAGTTGGCAATCCAAAACCGCGCCCAAAATTGCTCTAGCTGGTCTCGGCCCTCAGATACTTGTGATGGGCTCAGGGATTACTTTATATTTAGCACAATTGGTTAATAACTGTAAGTTTGGAGCTTGAGATAAGGAAATTACAATTTTAAGTAACTATACGTTACTAGCATATCAATAGATAAATGAAAGACTCCAAAACGCATGTACAGACAGTATACACAATTCTAAGTACTCAAAATCACCCGGAAAAATACGTCAAGAGGTGCTTCATATGCTATGCACAGTACACTCCTCGATCACGACACACTATCTCTAGTAAGTAATATTAATAATCGTATATATCATGAAGCAAACGTATGTTCACGTATGAGCGCGAAATGACAACTACCCAGCTCAATAACAAGTCAGCAGCAGCACCATCAGCCAATAGCCAACAGCTACTACCAAAGACCAATCAGGAGCTGACATTTACACACCAATCAGAGAGCGCAGGAAGCAGCCGGGCGCTGTAGTCTGCAGACCCGGAAGAGCGATGGAGGGGAGATGCGTGTTTGTCACTGTGGGGACTACTAGCTTTGATGAGCTCATCGCCTGCGTGTCTTCACAACAGATTATCAGTGTAAGCTGCGTGCATGCGGCGGGGCAGTACTGTACTGAGATGCTCGTTGGCAGTATAGCAGGTTAGCATAGCAGCAGAACGCTTCATCTAAAATCCTCGTGATATGTAAAATTAAGGTGAAATAATGATTTATCAATAAATGTACGGGGATCAATCAAGGGAGGGAAAGGAGTGACAGTGCTATAAGATGATCCAAAGTACAACACCTCTGAATGTGTCAAATACATTTAAATCCTTTATTTATAAATAATTCTTGATTATTTTGTGGGCATTACATCAGTGATCTGCTAAACCACCTTTTTTGTCACGGTAGGAGGGAAAGATATGCTAAAGCATAGCGGTACCTACCAACTTTTTAAAATGAGAAATAGTGACACCTTAACGTGTACCTGAGACTGTACACTGTGCCTAATTTATACTTGCCTGGGGCTTCCTTATCATACTCCCCAGCCACTCTATTGTCCCTGCATTGCTTCTATTATCTTCTACAGTTCGGGTGTCCTGTGTCTGGCCGCATTTTCCACGCAGGTGCAGAACACCACAACTGAAGAAGATACCGGAGGCAATCCTGGGATAATGGAGCAGCTGGGTAGGACGGAGAGGAAGCCCACGGTCCTCATGGGGCTGGATGAAGCCCCAGATAAGTATAAATTAGGTACAGGGTGATATCTCAGGTTTTCTGTAAGATACACCCCTGCCATGTCTAATCATGACCCCACCCCTAGCAGCGCATACCACTAAAGATTCATAAGCAAAAGATTTTCATAAGCAAAAGTAATTTTAGAGTTAAAACCACACTCGGCCTTTCTATCATCACTAGTTTTTTTCATATTAACATTTAAAATAAAGAAATCGAGAAATGTAATATGCTAAGAAAAGTTTCACTTTCCAGGGGCTTCTGCCAGCCCCCTGCAGCCGACCTGTGCCCGCACTGTTACCATATGATCCTCTGTTCCCCCGCTGCGGTAAGTGAATTTTTTTTTCCCAGCATATCTTCAGTTCCGCTTTAAAGGATGGGAATAAAGTTTGGAGCCCATTTAACTTATACTTCAGTAGAAAAATACATATAATTACATAAATCTGTACATCAGTCCTGACAGATAGAGATGGGAAGTTCGGATCTTTTCAATGATCCGGATGATTCGAATCGGATCATTGAAGAGATCCGGATCTTTGATTCGAATCTCGGATCATTGTACTACCGGAAGCATTCGGGATGAAATGAACAGCAGGACAGGTCTGTGGACAGGAGAAGGGGAGGGAGTGGACACACAGAGAAGGGGAGAAGATGGACAGAGGGCAGGGAGTGGACAGAGAAGGGAGGAGGGACGAGCAGAGAGCAGAAATGTTTGCACGTAATACCCACATGCTGCAAATCACATGCTTTACATATATTTCACCTATATGTTCATCTGTACACTTTGAAAGAAAAGGTCGCACAGTGAAAGAAAGCATTCCCAGAAGATAAGTGCAGCTGTTTAGTGCCGAGTGCAGGAGGATTATATTGCCTTTCAATCACACTGTCTGCAAAGTTACTGAGCTGTGCTGAGCTGAGCCAAAAGCTTCCAATGTGATCACTGTGCAGCACTACGGAACAGACAGCCTGTAATGATCAGCACCTTATAGCCAGTATGTGTGCTCTACACATATCTGGCAGTGGCACCCATGTCCCCTCTCTCTCATCTACCTGTGGCTGCAAGGCTGGCTCCCCTCCAACTCAGCTATCCATCCCTGCTCTGCTTCCCGAACCCCGCTGCCCGCTGAGAGGGGGCGTGTCGCTCCTGGCCCCGCCCATTTTGCGATCCGAATCACTCATTTTGATGATTCGGATGATCGACTCATAAAATAGATTCGGATCAAAGATCCGAATCGTTCATGATCCGGACAACACTACTGACAGAGGGATTTAGTTACCAAAGAGGTACTGTCCCCCTGAAAAAAGGGACAGTTGGGATGGGAGCTATGGGCTAAAGGAGCCCCATTGTGAGCTGCAGCGAGAATTACAATGGTAGTTGCTGGACTATTCTCTCACTTTGAGGATCACCAATGAGAAGGCCGCCAACATCAAGTGACACCTGTAGTTACTTTAGTTCTTTCATCAAAGGCAATTACAAATTATTATTATAAGATTTTAGTGTGCTTACATTAAATATGGTCTCATGTTTGATTTTTGTGCAGCTTCTAAAAGAACTTGGTTACAGCAAACTGATTCTTCAGATAGGAAGAGGCAAAGAAGAGCCAGAGCCATATACTTCTCCAGATTTCACTCTAGAAGTTTTCAGATACAAAGATTCCCTTTTGGAAGACATTAGGAATGCTGATCTGATTTTAAGCCATGCAGGTATCCAATTCTTATTCTGTCAGTAAATAAAAACTATATTTTAATTTGCAAGTGTAAATAGTAAGGCCGGGTTCACATTAGGACGCATCCGCCCGTACGCTTGCGTTCCGTAACGCAAGGTCCCGACATGCCGGAAGCATCCGCTCCGATGAGCGGAACGTAGCAATCTGAACTTTGCCATTGAGAATGCATTTCTGCGCCTGCTGCGTTCTGCTCATCGGAGCGGAACGTAGGCTGAAAACAGCCTAATGTAAACCGAGCCTTAGGCAGTAATTATTATTATTACTATTATTACCTTGATTTAGAGCGCATTATAAATTGGGATCATACCATTTATTGTTATGTTTTTAATAGACTGAAAAGAGTAAATTTACAGTGTATAGTAATATCATCTTCAGTGTACACAGGATGAGTGTCTGAAGAAGATATTACTATACTGAAAACGTAAAAACTGGTATCAGTCCCGGTAACTGGCTCAGCCGTGCCAGTCGGGCTCATTTGCGTATGTGAGGAAGGGCCATGCATGCGCAGAAGAGCCAACTGGCACGACTGAGCCAGATTAGCGGGAGCGATTGCGGCTGAACAAAGGCACTCCGGAGGACAGCGAGGGAAGCAAAGGTGCTCATGGAGCTGGAGGAAGCCCCGGGTAAGTATAAAATCTTTTACTGTGCCCATCTCAGATATACTTTAAGGTGGCCATACAACCATACTTGGTGGCCAATCAACCATTTAAATCAATAATTAATTAATTGAATCGGAAGAAAATCCATCCCGCCACGATTCAACTGATTTGGGGCCAAAATTGGTTGAATGTATTGATCGGACATGCTGATAAATATGGGGCCGATGTGGTTGATCGCTCACACTGCGGTAATGGCGTACGATAATCGTGAACGAGACAGAAACCTCAGCCACTGTGCCTCCCCAAATGTCTTATGTGCTCTCAGTGCCTGTGCATTAAATTACTATACCTGTCACTGGGCAATTTACCGAAGTCGATTGCGGAAGATTAAGAAGGTGGCGGAGGGGGGCTGGAGGAAGCCCCAGGTATGTATACATTTTTTCTACTGCCTCATCTCGGGTACACTTTAAAGGGGAACTGAAGAGAGAGGTATATGGAGGCTGCTATGTTTATTTCCTTTTAACCACTTAACGACCGCCTAACGCCGATAGGCGTCGGCAGGTCTAAGTGGTGTTTCCATGGAAACGGCCGCGGCCGTTGCATGTCAGTTCACGGAGTGTGTCTCCGTGAACAGCCTTCGAGCCTCCGATCGCGGCTAGCCGGCTAAATGTAAACACGCAGGGAAGAAATCCCCTGTGTTTACATCCATAAAGGAGATCGGCGATCCCCGGCGTCTGATAGGCTAAGGCCTATTAGAGGCGGTACAGGATGGATCTCCGTCCTGTGCCGCCCACAGCCAGTGAAAGAGGGAGGAAAATCGATGCGGAGCCGCTCGGCCACACAGAGTGGCGGCGATCAGACCCCCCCAGCAGGACATCTCCCTAGTGGGGGAAAAAAGGGGGGGGGGGGGGGAAGTCTGATCGCCCTGCCTAAACCACGATCTGTGCTGCGGGCTGGAGAGTCCACACAGCACAGATCAGCCAAATGCAGCCCGGTCCTTAAGTGGTTAAGCAATACCAGTTGCCTGGCAGCCCTGCTGATCCTCTGCCTCTAATACGATTAGCCATAGCCCCTGAACAAGCATGCCGCAGATCAGGTGTTTCAGACTTTAAAGGGGAACTGAAGTAAGAGGTATACGAAGGCTGCCATATTTATTTCCTTTTAATCAATACCAGTTGCCTGGCAGCCCTGCTAGTCTATTTCTCTGCAGTAGTATCTGAATAACACCAGAACCAAGTATAAAGTCAGATCTGACAAGACTGGCTGCAAAGTCTGAAACACCTGATCTGTTGCATGCTTGTTCAGGGGCTATGGCTAATAGTATTAGAGACAGAGGATCAGCAGGGCTGCCAGGCAACTGATATTGCTTAAAAGGAAATAAACATAGCAGCCTCCATATACCTTTCTCTTCAGTTCCCCTTTAAAGTGTGTTGAGCAGGTTTAAACTCAAACTGCAGGCCCCAGTGCTGTGCAGAAGCATTTCTAAGCAACAGCCGAGCTATGCATTTCCTGTGTCCATAAAGCAGGGACAATAGTGCTGGAAGTGATGAAGCGGCTTTCCCCGGGCTTAGTAAGGAGGGGGAACAATAGACTTGGCCGACAATTATCACCTAAAGATTTGGCATGCCAGGTAATTAACCTTCCTGGCGGTAAGCCCGAGCTGAGCTCGGGCTATGCCGCCGGAAGGCACCGCTCAGGCCCCGCTGGGCCGATTTGCATAATTCATTTTTTTTTGCTACACGCAGCTAGCACTTTGCTAGCTGCGTGTGCAATCCGATCCGCCGCTATCCGTCGCGCCGCTTTCTTTGAACGGGATCTCCTGATCTCCGAGGGGGGGATGGGAGGATGACCTTGTGTCGCTACATTGAAAAAAAAAACATTAAAAAAATGGCTGCAGATTTTGATAAACCGCCAGGAGGGTTAAGTAGCCTCAGGGGACACCTGTATACACACTAGATTTTCTGCTAAGAAGGCCACCACCAGATGTCTCATCCAAGAACAGTTTAGTATACAAATCTGCTTTATAGATTTCTGTAGAAAATGTGGTGGGATTGTCTTGTAGGGAACCTGAGATTGGGCCACATCAATAAAAATATACATACCAGGAGCTTCCTTCAGCCCCCTTTGGCCTGATCGCTCTCATGCCGCCCTTTTCTGACTGGCCGTTTGCCTGCAATTGGCCACGGAAAGTCCTCTGGTCCAGGGCCTACTGCACATGCGTGGCCGCCGCTTTCACACTGCCGCAAACATTGTCCGTCTTTCTACTGCGCAGGCGCAGAACGCTCCCGGCGATGGGAGCACACCTGGCCGGACTGTGCCTGCGTTTACTGGCCCTGTCTGAAGGATTTTCCGGGGCCAGTTGCGGGCAAACGGGCAGTCAGAAGAGAATGGTGTGGGGGCGATCAGGCTGGAGGGAGCCCCAGATATGTATATTTTATAGCTGTGGTCCCATCTCAGGTACACTTTAAATGACTTAATTGCTCAAATTGATTTTTAATTTCTCAATTGCTTTCTGTTGGATGCTTTTAAATGCTTTGCAGAAGTTCTATCTATGTACCGTTCGCATATATAGTCAAAAAGCAAGGTGGAGCCCCGTGTAACAGAATTTCATGTTTGTTTCAGGTGCTGGCAGCTGCTTGGAAACCCTTGGAGAAGGGAAACCTCTGATTGTAGTGATTAATGAAAACCTGATGTCTAACCACCAGCTTGAATTAGCAAAGCAGCTGCATAGAGATGGACATTTGCATTACTGTACATGCAGGTACAGCACACAGACCAAAGCATGATTATTGATGTCCTGGTAACCCTGATTACAGGATTAGCATGCTAAACTATACACAACTATGCTTTGAAGAAGTTTATTTCTAGGATAATCTATTACCTTATTTTCCACTGTATAAGATGCACTTTTCCTCCCCCCAAAAATGGGGAGAAAAAGTCCCTGCTTCTTCTATGGCGAATTTAGGGAATCCCCAACTTACGAACACCAGCTGATACGAACCGCCTCAGCATCGGGGATTCCCTGCGTTGGCTCCCCTTCTGCCCCGGCTCTCCCTGTGTGGCCCCCACGCTCCCTACCCCCGTCTCCTGCTCCCCCTGTAAGTAGAAGTGTATAGCGACAGTGTCTTACCTAATCCATGGCGCCCGCGGGGGATCACAGACCTCTTCAACACAATCATATTATGCATTTACTCAACTACGCATATGCTCCCATAAACTGCGAAAAGCAGGAATGGCTTCACCAAAGGACAATAGGCAGTGATCATATAGAAAGGTGCCACCACTCGATGGGTAATGCAAATAAAGGCCATCTTTGATGGGTATTTAGTAGGAAACCCGATCACAATTCATCTAAAACCATTGAAAACATAAGTGATGGAGCGCTCCACTCATTGCACACACAGCTAGCAGCCGATCCATTCATCCCCACACACCGATACCGACAAAACACACACAAGCAGCGGTATCTTCAGGTGGTGGGGAGAGAGAGGCAAGCCAGCTGTAGGGTAGCAGCAGCAAACAAAAAGCCTTGTAAGCAGAGCAATGTGGGTAGATCTCCCCAGACCCCAGAGTGTTCGTGTCAGGGCTGGATTCCTTCTGACGACGCAGGACGACCCTTGACTCCAAGTCACCGCTGACTGGTAATGCGGTTCAGCAGGCAGTCTGTCTTTCAGGCTGTTCCATATGCAAGGAGGCCAGTTTTCCAAGACAGGCAAACTGCGTGCACGCTAGCCACCACATGAACAGCACTGCTGGCTAAAGCTGCCTGGGAGCGCCCCACCAATTCCACGGGGTGTAGCTCCGCCCACCGACGCGTTGCGGCTGCCCTCTGCAGGCTTCAACTGGGTGTGCGTGGCGAGGGCTTGACCGTCACTTCCTTATATGCGTTCCAGCTTACAGAGTATAGAGCAGGAAGCTGGCAATTAACCACTGCCTTCATGGCTATCTCCGCCCATTTCACTTACGCAGCTCTCATCCTATCATACTGATCCTCTTAAAGCTGTATAGGCCCACACTATTTGGATACAAGGCAAGTGCATAACCACCACCGGAAGTGTGCATCAGGCACACAGATGAATGCACCTAGGCACAGGCTCACATATTTAAAGGGAAGGTCCAAGCAAAATAAAAAAAAATGAGTTTCACTTACCTGGGGCTTCTACCAGCCCCATGCAGCCATCCTGTGCCCTCATAGTCAGTCACTGCTGCTCCAGTCCCCCGCTTGCAGCTTGCCGACCTCGGAGGTCGGCGGGCCGCATTGAGTACATTTTTACGCATTCCCGCTAGTGCAGGAACATAACACATACATTTTTACGTGTTAGTGGCGCAACGCGTAAAAATGTACGCATTGCACCACTAACACGTAAAAATGTATGTGTTAATGTTCCTGCACTAGCGCGAATGCGTAAAAATGTATGCAATGCGGCCCGCCGACCTCCGAGGTCGGCAAGCTGCCAGCGGGGGACTGGAGCAGCAGGGAGTGACTACGAGGGCACAGCATCGCTGCATGGGCCTGGTAATAGCCCCAGGTAAGTGAAACTCATTTTTTTATTTTGCTTGGACCTTCCCTTTAAGGCATAGGGGACATAGTCCACATAGATCCAATAATGCCAGCATCACTATAGGAAAGGAGCAAAGTCCAGTTCGCCATTCAGCCCCACTAGTTCCAGAGAGTATAGGATGTGTATCCAGCAGGTCTCTTGCTGCAAAAGTGCCTTCTCTCTATCCCCTCCTCTCCCAAAGTCCGGTAATTTATATATCCCCTTAAACTTTAGTCCCTTTGGGGTGCCACCATGGTTCTCTTCAAAATGTTCAGCTACCGAGCTTCTGTATTCTCCATTCTTTTGTACACCCGCCCAGATATCACTTAAATGTTCACCAAATCGTATTTTGAGAGGTCTCGTTGTCATACCAATATGCATTTTTGGGCAAGGGTATCTTAATTGGGAAACAGTCCATTCGGAGTTGAAATTAATAAAACTCCGAATCTCCCATTCTTTATCACCTGTGGAATTCGAGAAAGACTTTGTCACATCCTCCAGCTCACACACAGAGCACACACCGCACTTAAACATCCCATTCGGAGGTTTTCATTTCAACCATATTGTGTCACTATTAGACAAGACAAGACAGATAACATTTATATTGCGCTTTTCTCCTTGCGGACTCAAAGCGCCAGAGCAGAGCAGCAGCCACTAGGGCGCGCTCTATTGGCAGTAGCAGTGTAAGGGAGACTTGCCAAAGGTCTCCTACTGAATTAGTGCTGGCTTACTGAACAGGCAGAGCCGAGATTCGAACCCTGGTCTCCTGTGTCAGAAGCAGAGCCCTTAACCATTACACCTACAGCCAGCCATTAGGGGGCAGACGAGAATGGACCAACATATCTCTCATACTTGGAGCACGCCGTGCAACCATCATTAGTCTGTTGCCCACAATTCTGGCAATTTTTGGGTCTATCATAAGGACAGGCCAATGCCTACCCAGCACCTCACGAATTTTGGGCCACTGTAAATTGTAAGGGCTCACAAACTGCAAACCCTCCCCTACTTGGTCTCTTATTCCGATTTCTGACCAGTTTACTTCGTGGCACTCTTACTGCCTTCTCAAAGCTGGAGCACAGTGTCTCATGCCCGCGTTCGCGGAAACAGCCATACATGTCCCGTACCTCAGCCTCGAAATCCGCTTCCCTCAAACAATTACGCCGAATATGCATGAACTGGCCTGTTGGGATCCCGATCTTTAAACTTCGTGGATGATGACTGGAGGCATGGAGGAGGGTGTTGCCAGCTGTAGGCTTGCGGAAGGTCTTAGTTAGAAGACTTCCTCCCTCCAAACCCACAAATCCAAAAAGGAAATACCTAACTGACTACAGGTATACGTGAGGTTAATATTGCGTTGATTGCAATTGAGCAAAGTTATTAAACAATCAAGCTCCTCCTCACTACCCCCTCCACACCATCATCACATCATCCATGTACCTCAGCCACAACTGGGCATGCTTCTAAAACATGCTCAGGGGGTACATGTATTGTCGCTCCCACATGCCCAGATGGAGACAGGCATAGGCAGGTGCGCAGGCAGCCCCCATTGAGGTTCCCCGCACCTGTCTATAGTGGGAATTCTCGAACATGAAACAATTGTGCTCCAGAATGAAACACATAGCGGTGCAAATAAATTGGTTATGAGTGGGTATATCTGGACATGCATCCTGCAGGAAAAATTCCAAGGCAGTCAGACCCACTTCATGGGGGATCGACGTGTAGAGACTTTCCACGTCGATCCCCACCAAGATGTCCCCTGGCTCCACCCTCACCCTCCAAGTTCCTCAAAACATCCCGGGTATCCAATATAAATGTTGGCAAAGTGGACACAATGTCCTGTAATTTAGCATTTATCCATTTACCCAACCTCTCCGTGGGACTATTGATGGCACTGACAATGGGCCTACTCGGGGGACTATTGAGGTTTTTGTGCACCTTGGGGATTAAGTAAAGCATTGGGACATTATAGGTGCTCACCTTTAAAAACTCCCGCTCACCATGATTTGGTATACCTGCTTCCCCAGCATGAACCAAAGCATGCACTTCCTCCGCCACCCTATCATAGGGGCTCGACCGCAGGCGAACATATGTACTATCCATCAGGTGGTGATTCGCCTCCTGCAGGTACGCGTCTCTCGTCCACAGGACCACATTTTCCCCCTTGTCACTGGGTTTCACCACTATATCTTTTGCTTCCCTCAATTCACTGAAAGCCCTCCTTTAACCTCTTGTAAGGCTATATCTTCCCCTCCTCTCCCAATTCAAAGTTTTTAAATCCTTTGAGACAAGATCTAAAAAAATCCCCAAAGCTCGATTCGCATAGAGGGAGGGAATGTAATTGGACTTCTTTTTGAGGGTGGTGTGTGAGATTTCCCCAAAGTTCCCAGACACTAGCCTTTCTGTCTGAGTTTGATAAGTCTCATCTTTGAGTGCTTCTAGGTCTCTCAAAATGTTTCTATCACTCAAAGTCAGGATTTTATCCCCCTCTTCCGTGATAGCCCCTTGGGAAGCTGAAGGTCCTTCTGAACCTCAAATTCCTCCCCACTGTGAACAGGTGAGAAGGAAAGACCCTTACCAAGGAAGGAAATGTAATCCGGGCCCAATGGAAAGTCAACAGGTTTCAGGATAGGAGTAGAAGGGGGTGCATCAGGGACCCTTTCCTCAGCGAAATCGCCGGGGATGCACATTCTTTCACCTTTCTCCGGGGCTGAACCCTTAAAATAGGTTTAAAATTCTGTTCTCTTTTTCGCTTCCTTTTTCCTTTTCCTCTTTTTTCTTTGTTCTTTTGTCGTCGCTTTCCCCTAAAAAAGTAACTATTTACTGATTTAGCTGATGCAAGTTTAATAAACGGGGTCATCAGAATAAGGTTCCAAGGCTTTAATACTGAGCTCAACCTGCTCCTTAATTTCGTCCAACTGGATCTCTTCCCCCTCAATAATTATTAATACAAGTACCTTAAAACCATGATCCAAACTCTCAACTTTCCACTTGGGGAGAAAATGGGGATTACGCAAATGGTCAGCAGGGATAATTTTTTCCCGCATGCCCCAAGGCAAAACTCGAGCATCACGGTATGATCCCAAAGTTAGTACATTCCACCGTCTACTCAAGTGTCTGAGAGTTAATTTCCTATGCTGCCTGCACAATTTTTTAATAACCTTGTCTGTGTCTGGTATATTATCTCCGGTAATAGCCCCACCAGTTACATAGTTATTTGGGTGGAAAAAAGACATACGTCGAGTTCAAATGCTGATTTAATATCTAAATACATTTCCTCCGATATAGCGTAAGCCATAAGTACCAGGATCAAAAATGACAGGAGTAGAAGGCAACACCAAACAACCCAAAATGTGTGTGCAATGAGCGGAGCGCTCAATCACTTATGTTTTAAATGGTTTTAGATGTATTGTGATCGTGTTTCCTACTAAATGCCCATTAAAGATGTCCTTTATTTGCATTACCCATTGAGTGGTGGCACCTTTCTATATGATCACTGATCACAGACCTCTTCCCATCCACACAGCTCCCCTTTGTAAATGGCTTGTGCTGATTGCATCATTGTCACAAACAGTTCATTAGGGGGAGCTGCGAGGAAGAGAAGAGGTCTCTGATTCGCGCAGGTGCCATGGATTAGGTAAGACACTACTGCTATACACTTCTACTCACAGGGGGAGTAGGAGATGGGGGGGATTGGACAAATAAAAGGAGCGGGGGTAATTACGTACCATAATCCAAGACCTGTGGCTTGTATGCCATAACCTGAGTATAGGACTGTATTAAAATTAATAACCAAAAAAGGTTTCCTTTTGATTCATATACTGTATTTTCAGCCTTCCTTTCTGTTTTTTTGTTTGTCCTTTTTTTTTTTTTTTTTTTTTGCAAACCACATAATTTGGGTTCCATTACAACCATTGCGAGTTATCAGAGTGAATGATTTATTTTATGTTCACTTGTATTCTCCACATTTTACCAGTTCACACGTAAAACCGCTGGCAAATACTTATTGACAAACGCTCCATTAGGAGCACATGCGCAGAAGACCCCCACGGAAGCAACTGAGCCAGTTACCGGGCTGATTGCAACTAAACAGAAGGCCGCAGGTGGACAGCGAGGGACTAAGACATGCTTATGGGGCTGGAGGAAGCCCCGGGTAAGTATGAAAACTTTTCATAATCCCGTCTCTGGTACATTTTAACATGAACTTTCACTGACTTCAGAGAAACAAAACAATCCCCAAAGATCTCTTTGCAAAGATTTTAGCAAAAAATTTCAGCTTGCCTTAATGTTTTTGTACATGTTGCTGCTTGCTGCTATCACTTTATCAGTTAGCTGTAGCATAACAGTCTCCTGTCTTGTACAGCTAATTACCTTCTATACTAATGTATAAGCCTAATTTTTCAGTAAAAAAAATGGACTGAAAGTTATCCCCCCTCGGCTTATATGCGAGGCAGTGGAGCAGAATGCATGGTGAAGCAGGTTTTTGTTACTGGCAGAGGAGCGCAAGTTTGTGCACTAATGATCATGCTCTTGCCATCTGGCTCACTGCTGTCCGTGCCCCCCCATCCCCTGCAACATGGTGTGCAGCGTTCGCTGCTCAAGACTACCTGTGTCCCCTGGCTTGTAGAACAGAGCGTGCAGCAATGTGCCAGCGGTGATTGGGGATTCTTCCTGTGTGGGAAGTGCTGTGTCTCATATCTGAGGGCATCTAGTGGTGTCTTGAGGCAGAGCTGTATCGCCCTTGGGGCACATCTGGCTATTGGGAGGGGGCTATACTGGTGAGGGTTTATACACGAATCAATCACTTTTTTTGGGGAGGGGGGGGGGGATTAGGGGAGAGGTGGGTACCTCAGCTTATATGCAGGCTTATATGCGAGTATATACAGTACGGGTGTAGTGAGATGAGAATTTGTGGGCAGCTTATACTCAAAAGTACTGTTGCTATGGAGGCAAAGAACAATAGAACTTACTGCTAATGTTGGAAAATTGTAGCTGCTTACAAATGGACATGGCACGGATGTTTATAGAAATGTAATGTACAGTATAAACTCGCATATAAGCCGAGGTCAGGCCGTTGTTCTTTTTTACCCCTCTCACTCCACCCTGTGTTGTCCCACTTACCCTTTTTATAGTAATAAAAGGTTTGTACAGCATCAGACCCAATCCCTGCAGTAGACAGTAATCAGAGGTGTTTGCTCAGAAACCTCTTACATGAGCAACAGAAGTGCGTGTATTAACCACCTGTCAGCTGCTCCTGTGCTCTGGCCTGGTGCTTGCTAGCGCTCGGCATTGGAGAGAAGGCTGGAAGGGTTTCAAGGGCTATCCTGCCATGGCGTGAGGGGAATTCAGCATGTTTGCATTCTTGTCTATTGTAGGCAGATTATTAAAATTCTCTATTTAAGACAAGCTTTTCCAGGATATACAATTGTTTATGATTTTGATTCCAAGTTAAATGTACAGGAGTGTAATCATATGAACTTTTATTTTATCACATGAATATCTGACGAAGGAATATTGTGCACCTTTATTTTTCATTTGTTCATTCATTATTGAAGTAAATTACATGATGACATCTGTTTTTAGGACAATGTTCTGTTTATTTTTTGGGGGTGAGTAATGTATGCTGTTCTGTGCTTTTTTTGCAGCACTCTTGGGGCCACACTAAAGTCAATGGATTGTTCAACACTGAAGAGGTTTCCTCCAGGACAACCAGAAAACTTTGCAGCATTTTTAGATAAGGCTGTGGGCTTCACATAGAGAAGACTTGCAAAAAACATGTTTATTATTGTTTCCTATGGAAATGACTGGACAAGTTGCACATTTAATAACGGAGATGTCCCAAAAAGCGGGCTGTGGAGCTTTGTTTCTCAGCGCCGGTTTACAAAGGACCGGCAGCAAGTACATGTGACCTGGCTTTGTTCAAATTATCATAGGTAAAATTTAGTCTGGATACTTTAACCTCTGTGCTGAGCCTCTAGTATATTCACGCTTCTTGCAACTGATTTGCAAGAACATGATTGTTAGTCTACTGCAAAAATGAGCACAGCGTGGGCCTGTGCTCAACACTAGTGGCCACCCCAGGGTCTTAACTATTCAGCAAGAGAGGGATTGAGCTAAGTATAACTCTCCCTGCTTATTACTGCAGTGATCGGATGTCTCTTCCTCCCCCTTGTACCGCTGGCCTCCAGTATCAGCAAGCAGCAGGTTCCCTGTGAAGAAGACACTAGAGGGGAGTGGAAGAGAGAAACCATCACCGCAGGAGCTAGCAAAGTGAGTTGAGTGAGTCATACTTACAGCAATGCCTCTGCTGCTGATCTCTGGGGGGAGGGGGGTTTGCTGGTGGCAGCGACAAATAGACGACTACCAGGGATTTGGGGGGGGGGGGGGGGGAACACCCACAAGACTACCAGAGGGTCCCTTAAAGGGAAAGGTACAAGTAGACTACCACAGAACAATAAAAGGGGGTTACCGCTAAACCACCAGGGGACCGTAAAAGGCAAAGGGAACACCACCAGTAAGGAAATCCTTAAAGGGGAAAGAACGGCACCAGTAGACTACCAGGGAATCCCTTAAAGGGGCAGAGGGGAAGGCCACTTGACTACCAGGGAAAGATACTTGAGTGTGTGTGTGTGTGGGGGGGGGACTAGACTACCAAGGAAAGCTATGGGAAAGAGGGGGGACCACTAGACTACCAAAGAACGCTTTAAAGGGGAAGGGGGGACCACTCTACCAATGTCTACTTTAAAGCGAAAAAGGCCTATCGCTTTAATAAAAATTTGCTACATTGTATAGCCCGCAAACTTAAAGGAATACTGTAGGGTGGTCGGGGGAAAATGAGTTGAACTTACCCGGGCCTGCTAATGGTCCCCCGCAGACATCCTGTGCCTGCGCAGCCACTCCCCAATGCTCCGGCCCTGCCTCCGGTTCACTTCTGGAATTTCTGACTCTAAAGTCAGAAAACCACTGCGTCTGCGTTGCCGTGTCCTTGCTCCCGCTGATGTCACCAGGAGCGTACTGCACAAGCCCAGACCATACTGGGCTTGTGCTATACACTCCTGGTGACATCAGAGGGAGCGAGGACACGGCAACGCAGACGCAGTGGTTTTCTGACTTTAAAGTCAGAAATTCCAGAAGTGAACTGGAGGCGGGGCCGGAGCATCGGTGAGCGGCTGCGCGGGCACAGGATGTCTGTGGGGGCCCATTAGAAGCCCCGGGTAAGTTCAACTCATTTTCCCCCGACCCCCTACAGTATCCATTTACCTTACATATACAGCAACTAATTATGCTTTCTATTTTATTTCACCGTTTACCTTTTAACATGTTTATGTTATTGAGAATAAAAATAGCATAAAATATGCATAAAAATATACCTTTATTACAAAATTGAATATCACCACCATGCATTGGGCTCTATTCACAAAACTTCTCATAAATGACTTATCACCTCACCTTGATAAAAAGCAAAATAATAAAGTAAGTTGTTCTTGATTAACTTTATTTCAATATTACTTTTCTTACCTTAATTATATTATATTTTTGCTCTTCAGGAGCTTAAAAATGTAACATAAATAAGGTGAAAACAGGTGAAAAAGCTCTGAATCATGTCCATTGTAGCAGTAACCATTTCAGCTTTATAATAAATAGGATAAATAACTAAATGTAATGTTTTCTACAGTAGCAGTTTATTTATTACTGTAATAGGTGAAACCTTTTTTCCTCCAGTTTCCTTTGCATAGGAAATAAAATAATTTCCGAGGAAAAAAATGCACTCAGAGGCCTTGTTCACATTTATAGGCGTTTTTGTAAAAGCGCTTGTGCAGTGATTCTCTATGAGAGAGTTCATATCAGAGTGGTTTGTTTGCAATCCACTTTGAAAAGTGGTGCTTGGGCCATTTTTGGGGCAATTTGTCTCAATGGGAGCGATTGTGGGAGCGTTTAAAAAAAAAAATATATATACATTTGTATTTTTTTTCCGATCAAAAGACTGAAGCGGTCTGCAAAATCGCTTACAAAAACTCCCACAAAAACGAGTGAGCGCGCAGAAAATCGCCGGAAAACACTTTAAAATAAATCGCGGGGGAAAAAGCCCACCGCGGACGGACATGTGAGCCGAACGCTATGTGAACAAGGCCATGGAAGTCTATTTTTTTCCCCAAAAAATAAAGTATATATCACTAAGTATTATCACTAAGTAGTCATAAGTATTGATAAAGTTACTGCTGATTAAATAGAGGCATCGCTAAACCATCAAAACTGCTCTAGTCCAGGCCTAGGTGTTACATGCTTAATAATGTTAATTATTCATACAGATGTTACTTTTTGTAAAAGAGGAAATTCATGTCCTGAAAAACAATCCCCAGAAAGAACTTACCATGCTTCCCAGAGCAACTAACTAAGGCCTCTTTTCCATGGACTGTTGATAGGCGGTGAAATGCCTTCTCAAACTCACAACTGCTTGTTGCTGCCTGGTAACTGCTTGCTGAGCACACAGTTCAACTGTCAGTGGAAAAGAGGCCTAATATTCTAAGGTTATTCAGTAGAGATGGTCAATGAGTTAGAGGAACTGTCGCGAAAATCTTAAAATTTAAAATGCATACAAAAAAGTACATTTCTCCCAGAGTCAAATGAGCCATAAATTACTTTTCTCCTATGTTACTGTCACTTACAGTAAGTAGTAGAAAGCTGACATTACCGACAGATTTTGGACTAACCGATCTTCTCATAGGGGGGTTCTCAGGGTTTTCTTTATTTTTAAAAGCACTTAGGGAATGGCAGTTGCTCCGTCCAACTACCAAAATAGTGTGCAGTGAGCAAGGAGGCTGGCCAGCATCTTTGTATAAATTATTTTCAGGGAATGTCTTTATATAGAATAAAGGCCATGCTGAGAATCCCCCATGAAGAGATGGACTAGCCCAAAACCTGTCGGTAATGTCAGATTTCTACTACCTATTGTAAGTGACAGAAACATAAAAGAAAAGTAATTTATGGCTCATTTTACGCTGGAAGAAATGCACTTATCGGTGTATGTGGTTTACATTTTAAGATTTTTACGACAGTTCCTCTTTAAGCCTGGTACACACCAAATTCTTACATAGTTACATAGTTACATAGTTATTTTGGTTGAAAAAAGACATACGTCCATCGAGTTCAACCAGTATAAAGTACAACACCAGCCTGCTCCCTCACATATCCCTGTTGATCCAGAGGAAGGCGAAAAAACCCTTACAAGGCATGGTCCAATTAGCCCCTAAAGGGAAAAATTCCTTCCCGACTCCAGATGGCAATCAGATAAAATCCCTGGATCAACATCATTAGGCATTACCTAGTAATTGTAGCCATGGATGTCTTTCAACGCAAGGAAAGCATCTAAGCCCCCTTTAAATGCAGGTATAGAGTTTGCCATAACGACTTCCTGTGGCAATGCATTCCACATCTTAATCACTCTTACTGTAAAGAACCCTTTCCTAAATAAATGGCTAAAACATTTTTCCTCCATGCGCAGATCATGTCCTCTAGTCCTTTGAGAAGGCCTAGGGACAAAAAGCTCATCCGCCAAGCTATTATATTGCCCTCTGATGTATTTATACATGTTAATTAGATCCCCTCTAAGGCGTCTTTTCTCTAGACTAAATAAACCCAGTTTAACTAACCTTTCTCGATAAGTGAGACCTTCTGATCGATTTTGTATAGAAGTGATCATAAAATTGATCTGAAATCAGATCGGACTTGTTGGAAATTATCTATTCGACTATCAATCTGAAGAGAAATTGTATGGTGTGTACCAGTCTTTAGGCCTCTTTCTTTCCACGAGCAATTGATAGGCAGTGAAATGCCTCTCAAAAACTCTCGAACTGCTCACTGCTGCCTGGTAACTGCTTGCTGAGCACACAGTTCAACTGCGTGTGGAAAAAAGGCCTAATTCCAGATTGCATGCAAATTGTATCTATGTAGCTTGGAGTTGGCCCAATCAAATGCACTTCTTGTCAATTTTTGATTGGCTTAAAGGGACTCCGAGCAGTGCAGAAACTATGGAAAGATGCATATCATTTTAAAGCTCTCTTTCCAATGATATATAAACCGTCGCCCTACGCCTTTTAGTTTTCGCTATTTTCGCGATTGAAAATAAAGAAAACTAAAAGGCGTAGAGCGACGATTTAGGTGTCGCCAGAAAGAGGAGAAAGAGAGCTTTAAAATGACATCCATCTTTCCATAGTTACTTGTATTACACAGGACGACACTTTCCCCAGTGTCCGCAGCTCCATTCAGCAGAAAAAGTCGCCCTGTGTAGTACAATATAACTATGGAAAGATGGATATCATTTTAAAGCTCTCTTTCTCCTCTTTCTGACGACACCTAAATCATCGCCCTACGCCTTTTAGTTTTCTTTATTTTCGCGATTGAAATCGCGGTCGCGGCAATTTCAATCGCGAAAATAGCGAAAACTAAAAGGCGTAGGGCAGAGGTTTATATATCATTGGAAAGAGAGCTTTAAAATGATATGCATCTTTCCATAGTTTCTGCACTGCTCGGAGTCCCTTTAAAGTGGATCCGAGATGAACTTTTACTCATTGCATAATTGTGTTTCTTTCCTATTGTTTACAGGACATTCCTCAAGCCAAATACTTTTTTTGTTTTAATACTCTAATTCCCTATAAATTAAACAAGCCATGCCCACAGGTTTTCAGAGAGCCAAGGCTTTTTCAGACAGTAGCAAGGGCTCATGGGAGCTCAGTCTGGGCAGGAGGAGGGGGAGGTATTACTAGCCAGAGATTTCAAAGGCCGAGGGGAGGGGGGGGGGATTAGGTTTTTTTTCACAGGCTGAGTGGTCAAGATGCAGATAAGCCTGCCTCTGTTTACAAACAACATGGCTGTTGTCCTTGTATCACAGGAAGAAATAATTATATTCTATTGAAGCTGTTTGCTGCGTAAACTATCTAAACTTTAGATAAGATATATAGACAAGTTACTTGTTATAGTTATTTTTTCATCTCGGATCCGCTTTAAAGAAAACCTGAACTGAAAATTAAATAACAAACATACACACGTCATACTTACCTCCTGCGTAGTCTACTCCTCATCTCTTTCTCCTCTCCTGCGTCCCATATGTCCACTATGATCAATAGAATTCTCCATCCGCCATTTTGAAAATGGCCATTACCCCATAACAGCTTTCTGGTCAGCACACTGTTAAACTGTAACATCGCCCACTTGAGCCACAGGGAAACATGGACATTAACTGGCACATCAGCTGTCCTCTCAGCTATAACTAACAGCAACTGATATATAACTGACAGCAACTGATATATTTCAGTTCTGACAAAATGTTGTCAGAACTGGAAGGGATCGTTGTCAGAGGAAAATGCTGAGCTTCTGTGAGGAATTGATGGCAAGGTAACTATGTAATGTTCATTTGAAGTTACCTCATGCACTTATTTTAAATAATTTTACTCGGTTCAGGTTCCCTTTAAAGGCCTTTTTTCCACGGACAGTTGAACTGTGTGCTCAGCAAGCAGTTGCTAGGCAGCAACAAGCAGTTGTGAGTGTTTGAGAGGCATTCCACTGCCTATCAACTGTCCATTAAAAGAAGAGGCCTAATTCCAAGCTGCACATTTGCCTGAAAACTAGAATTATTAGCATATCGCTGATTATCTCTTTAGCCTGGGACCCACTAGAACTCTTTTTTTGGTGATCTGACAATCGCCGGTGCCTTAAAAAAATGCTTTGCTAATGTAAGAGCCCTTTTCCATGACCATTGAGCAGTGAAAAGAGTGTCGAACTCACAACTGCTTGCTGCTGCTTGGTAACTGCTCACTGAGTGCACAGTTCAGCTGCCTGTGGAAAAGAGCCCTAAGTCTACTGAAGCAATTGTGATTAGGGGTAATCGCAGATCATACAGCATTTTATGGGAGTTTGGGCTTAATACAATACCTAAATCGCCAGAAAACGCACCTCACATCGCTTACAAAATGCTTACACAAAGTTATAGCAATTGCAATAGTGATTTGTAGTGGGTTTCCAGCCTAATTCGTGAATGCAACTTCACTTCATTGATTCCTTCCTACCTTGCAGACAAGCGTCATGGGACAGTTAACACAACAGTCTCCCTTTACTCTACCACACGAAAAGCTGTGTAATGTCATAGTGCAACGACTTTCCTGGACTAATTTAAAAATATCAGAAAATGTTCTAACCTCCCTACAACAGTTATTACAACTTGTGCATAAGTTTGCACCTCCACAATATACATGCAAGGCCAGGATCTGTTCTGACCTGTTATAATTTAGAACTACAATACATGGATCTGATGCTTGTTAATGAACTGAAATGGACTGTTAAAGGACTGAAATGGAGGCTGCAATATTTATTTCCTTTTAAACAATACCAGTTGCCTGGCAGCCTTGGTATATTTGGCTGCAGTAGTGTATGAATAACACTAGAAACAAGCATGCAGCTAATCTGGTAACGATCTGGACGATAATGCTTGTTCAGGGTCTATGGCAAAAAGTATTATGTAATAGGCTGAGGATCAGCAGGAGAGCCAGGTAACTGGTATTGATTAAAAGGAAATAAAATGTCAGCCTACATATACCTTTTACTTCAGGTGTCCTTTTATAGTTGCTTGCACAATTGATCTATTGTGGTGTGCAGCCAGAGAAATAGGGTCGCAAAATAGATAAAAACTCGTGGCTGGTTCACATTCGGCGCTTCCCAGGGATCATGTTCGGGATTATGATTTGGCAGCAACATCTAGCATTTTCAGCGTGAATTGCACTTGTGATTCCCGTCAATACAACGAGAATCACAGCGCAATCGCCCCAAACGCACTGCATGCAGCTCATTTGTGATTATCGAAATTGCAAACACCGCAGTGTGAATGTATCCATAGGGATTCATTAGTCGCAGCTCTTTGCTGATCGACGGCGATCAGCAAAGCGCTGAAAAAGAGCCAAGTGTGAACCAGTGTGAGGCGACCTGCACATTGCAGCGTACAGTCCATAGTCTTATGTTCGCACCACAGCTTAAACTACTCGTCGCCCATCCATGAACCTCCCAGATGTGCATGTCACTGTTAACGACACTATCATTCGCCCTACCTCTCAAGCCCGCTGTCTGGGTGTCACCCTGGACTCCGCACTCCTTCACTCCCGACATCCAAAACCTCACAAAGTCCTGCAACTTCCACCTTCGTAACATCTGTAAGATTCACCCTTTCCTGACCTCTGCCACCACCAAACTCCTCATCCATGCCCTCATAATTTCCCGCCTTGACTACTGCAATGCCCTTCTGTCTGGTCTCCCTATGACCTGAACAGCCCCAATGCAATCCATCATGAATGCGGCAGCCAGAATTATCCACTGCTCCCATCGCTCCACCACGGCGGATCCCCTCCTTGAATCCCTCCACTGGTTTCCTATCCAGTCCAGAATCAGATTCAAGATACTGTGTCTGACCTACAAATCGGTGCACAAAAGCTGTCCAACCTACATTTCCGATCTTACTCAGAGGTACACAGCTAGCGGCTCACTCCGCTCTTCCAATGAACTTCGCCTAACTGCCCCCCGCATCACCCAGTCCCATGCACTCCTCCAGGCCTTCTTAAGAGCTGCTCCAACACTATGGAACTCCCTACCTCCACCCATTAGGGCAGCCCCCTCCTTCAACATCTTCAAGAAAGCCCTCAAAACTAACCTTTTCGCTCTGGCTTATTACCCCTCACGAGTGTTCTAAACCTACAGCTGAACTCTGGTCCCCTACCTTCCGTGTCCTTACCTCTCCCTCTAGATTGTAAGGGCAGGGTCCTCCTTTTGTGTTCTACCTGATCATGCACCTCCATTACTGTGAACCCATGCTATGCATCTGAGTGAACCTAACTTGCCTAATCTCCATGCTCCCATCCAAAGACTGACTAAGCATTACCTTGTACTCATACTGTGCTGCAGGATCTGTTCTTGTATTCATGTATTGTCATTTTGCTGTATGTCACCCCTAAATATTGTCTGTAACCTAAACTAATGTCCAGCGCTGCGTAATATGTTGCCGCTTTATAAGTACAATAAATAAATAAATATTTAAGTTTGGAACATGTACCTGTTTAGTGGTATCTGTTTTAGTTCTATGTTTTTATGACAATTTTAAAGGGAACCAGAGACGCCAGAAAAAAGATTTTATATATACCTGGGGCTTCCTCCAGCCCCATACGCACGGATCACTCTCACACCGCCGTCCTCCGCTTCCTGTACCCGCCGGTTCCGGGTCCCGTAGTTTCGGCCAGTCGGCCGAATTGTCCGCATCACAGGGGCTCCCAGCATACCCTTACGCGTGCAGCTGCATACTGCGCAGCCGCACGCGTAAGGATATGGAGGGATCCCCTGATCATGCGGACAATTGGCCGCGTCCGCCGGAAGTGACGGGACTCGGTACCGGCGGATCCAGGAAGCGTAGGAGCGATCCAGGTTTATGGGGTTGGAAGAAGCCTCAGGTATGTATGAAATCTTTTTTCTTTTTCCATGTCCGGCGTCTCTGGTTCCCTTTAAGGCCTCTTTTCCATGGACTGTTGATCTGTGTGCTCAGCAAGCAGTTATCAAGCAGGTACCAGTTTTGAGAGTTTGAAAGGCATTTCACTGCCTAATCAACAGTTCGTGGAAAAGAGGCCTTACAGGGCTTTTCCACGGACACTGGATAGGCAGTGAAATGCCTCTCAAACTCTCACAACTGCTCACTACTGCCGGGTAACTGCTTGCTAAGCACACAGCTCAACAGTCCATGGAAAAAAGGCCTTATTTAGGTTACTATAGGCTACTTAGTCAAGACCCTCAGGGCCCGTTTCCACTAGAGCGAATCTGCATGCGTTTCCTGCATGCAGATTCCCATAGACAATACAAGTGGATGGGACTGTTTCCACTTGTCAGGATTTCTGAGCGTTTTTCTGTGCAGAAAAAATCTGCACGGCAGAGCCCTCAGGGCGGTGATTCACATACAATGTATTTAATAGGAAATTTGCATGCGTTTTCGTATGCGAATTTTACCGCAACATTTACTGCGAATTTGCGGGCGTTTTCGCATAAAATCAGTGTATAAGCACTGTAAAAGCACTGACATGGTTACATTCGCATACTCCTTAACATATGCAAAAACGATTTGCATCCACATGCAAATTCGTTTTTGCGTTTTCTGCGACTAATTTGCACCGCACAAGTGGAAACGGGCCCTCAAGGATGCAATGAGAAATATGTAAGCCCAGCACTGAATTTAACCTATTTTGGTTCCTGGACGAAGAAACTACGTACAGGAACCATGCGCGCTCCCGGCCAGCGGTTCGTTAGCCAGGCAATCAGTGAAACGGGCTATGGTGCCCGATCACTGATTGCTCTCCCCCGTTGAAAAAGCGACAGCTTCTCTCGGAAGCTGTGCTTTTTCTGGCTGTCACCTCCCCCATGCGTCGCTCTAAGCGTGTGTTACGCTTAGAGTGACGTCATGTAAACAAACTCATGGCCGCCATCTTGTGGCCAAAAAGTAAAACTACAACTGAAAGTAAAAAAAAAATTAGCACACATTTACATTATAAATCTGTTTACCTCCCACCCTCCCAAAACTACCCAAATAAAATGTTTACAATAAAAAAAAGTAAATATTTATCTAAGGGTCTAAACTTTTTAAATATCAATGTAAAGATTAAATCTCTCTTTTTTTATTTCAAACTTGTAAATAGTGATAGATGCAAAATGGAAAAAAATGCACATTTATTTCCAAATAAAATATTGTCGCCATACATTGTGATAGGGACATAATTTTAACGGTGTAATAACCGGGACATATGGGCAAATACAATACGTGAGTTTTAATTATGGAGGCATGTATTATTTTAAAACTATAATGGCTGAAAACTGAGAAATAATGAATTTTTCCATTTTTTTCTTATTCTTCCTGTTAAAATGCATTTACAGTAAAGTGGCTCTTACCAAAATGTACCCCCCAAAGAAAGCCTAATTGGTGGCGGAAAAAACAAGATATAGATCAGTTCATTGTGATAAGTAGTGATAAAGTTATAGGCTAATGAATGGGAGGTGAACATTTCTCATGTGAAAACGACGGAACGCGAATGGGTTAAAGTAAACCTGAACTGAGAGTCACTTCTGGTTTGAAAATTATTATTATTACTAGCTGATGGCACGGGGTTGCCCAGGTATGTATTTGGCTGGTGTTAGCTCCACCTGTTTTTTTTAACTTTAACACACAATTACTCAATTATCTAGTTTGCGGTCTTTGGCATAAGTGAGGCCTCTTTTCCACGGACTGTTGAGCTGTGTGCTCAGCAAGCAGTTACCAGGCAGCTGTGAGCAGTTACCAGGCAGCAGCAAGCCATTGTGAGTTTTAGAGGCATTTCACTGCCTATCAACAGTCCTTGGAAAAAGAGGCCTAAGTTGCAATGAAACAAATCTGATTGGTTGTTTGCGACTCCACCTCCTTTTCTGAATTTGAACCCCAGTCACCCAATGACCAACTCTACTAGGTTTCAGCTTTGTGCCTCTAACAGTGAAAGAATGGCAACAATTAAATATTCCCCTTGAAAATCAATAGGTGAATTTTGATTGGCTTTTGTAGGCTCCACCCACTTTTCGATATTAATCCATCACCCAGTGACCAACTGTGCCAAGTTTGAGAACCCTACCATAAACCATGTAAGAATGGCTGCAGTTTACATTTTCCCAGTGAAATTTGTAATAGTCTCTGCCAACTTTTTGGTTATGGAGATAAAAAGTATCCTATATGTTATTCCAGGTAATGTACTATGTCTGTGCCAAATTTCATTTAAATCCGCTCAGCCATTGTTGCGTGATTGAGTAACAAACATCCAAACTTTCACATTTATATTAGTGAGATGTAAAAATTATCATTCCCAACAGCAGGTGGCGCTCAAAACTAAGTATGAAACAATTGCAATCTAATTTCCATATTTGAAAAAGTAAAACATTTTTAGCCCTAAACATAGGTGCTAGTGTGTTTTGTATGATAAAAAATAAATCTTACTCTCAGGTAGCAGAACATGAGTGCAAGTAACTTTCTTTCAGCAATATATTTAATGACAATATGTTATTCGGATGAAAGGCAGCGGATAAATATTAAGGCCCCTGCAGTAAGATTCTGTATAAGGAGGAGAGCTGTGTAGTGGTGGTTCAGTGGTGGTGTTCAAATTCTGGAGAATGTATTTGCAATTCCAAATTTTCCCACACACCACACTTCAGCACCCAATCCGTGAACAGGGTCACCCGACTCCAATGACTTCCTTCTACTGGCTTGGAAGGAGGAAGCATCGGAATCACCTGAAGCGCAGCGTGAACCGCAAGTGAGTGACCTCCACTGCATCGGGTGAGGAGCGGGAGAATTTGGGATTGCAAATTCATTCTACTGAAGTGGAACAACAAACCTTGCTTCACTAACAAACTGCGGCAACTGCGTAAGCGCAAAGAGGTTTCGCATAGGTCCGGATTACAGGTGGGCGAGAAATGACCTGAAATGAGAGCTGCAAAAAAGCAGTAAGCTGAGAGGTTGAGACTTAACCTGAGCTCAAATGACTCAAGTGCTGTATGGAAAGGGCTTAAGGCTGCTACTAACCTATAAGCCTCCCCCCCCCCCCGCCAACAGGCACCAACCAGCCATGAACTAGCGGAAGAGCTTAGTAAATTCTACTGCAGGTTTGAAAGACCGGTAGATCCGGGGGAGCTTCCAACAACAACTACTCCCCTTCCGAGCCCCAAGAACGTCACACAGGATCAACCCTCCCCACTGGTGGTAGGCAAGGCTGATGTCCTGCACCTCCTGTCCACATTAAATGGCAGGAAAGCCTGCAGTCCAGATGGCGTGTCCCCAATCAGTCTGAAAACCTGCTCTCGGCAACTTGCTCCCGTCCTCTCCACCATCTTCACCAAGTCACTAAAGGAAGGCAAGGTCTCTACATGCTTCAAAAGGTCCACTATCATAGCGGTCCCTAAGAAGCAGGGCGTCTCCGAATTTAACAACTTTAGGCCTGTGGTCCTGATGCCCGTCATCATGAAAACTCTGGAGCTGCAGTCCTATCCATTCTCAAGCACTCCACCTTGCCCCTTCTGGACCCCTACCAGTCACTTACAGGGCAAACAGGTCCACAGACGATGCCATTAACACCTGCCTGGAACTCATCTATGACCACCTTGACAGGCCAGACACTTATGCCAGAATACTACTCCTAGACTTCAGTTCGGTCTTTAAAGGATACCAGAGGTGACATGCGACATGATAAGATAGACTTGGGTATGTACAGTGCCTAGCACACAAATAACTATGCTGTGTTCCTTTTTTTTCTTTCTCTGCCTGAAAGAGGTATCAAGTATGTAAGTGGCTGACTCAGTCAGGAAGTGACTACAGTGTGACCCTCACTGATAAATTCCAACTACAAAACACTTTGCTAGCAGAAAAAAAGCTTCTGAGAGCAGGAAAGAGATACAAAGGTTCAATAGTTCATAGATTTTTAGCTCTGGCATACTTCAATGAATGTGTTACTGAGCAAAAACAATAAAACAGTTAAATCTAAAAAAGAAAATTTAAACATAGAAAAAAACTGGAATATCTGAAAAAGTCATTTATAGGAGAAGGAAGATAGATACAATCGTTTATTTCACTAATTTATTTTCACCTCAGGTGTCCTTTAACACCATCTGCCCATCCATTCTCCAGAATGATCTAGCAACACTTGGTGTCCATCCCAATCTACGCCTGTGGATCACGGACTTTCTCACCAACATGACCCAAGTCGTCAAACTGGGGAACATCCACTCAAAAGAAATAAACACTGGTGCACCTCAAGGCTGTATCTGGTCGCCTCTCCTGTTCTCCCTCTACACGAACAACTGCAGATCCGCAGCTCACTCTGTCAAGGTCATCAAGTTTGCTGATGACACCACCATTGTCGGCCTGGTCAACAATGATAACGTTCAGGAGTACTGCCAGCAGGTAGAGAGAAACTGCCATTGGTGTAAAGCTGGGTCTACATGTGCCGATCTTACTTATCAATCGAGCCGCTGATGCGGCTCGATTGATAAGATCCGACAGGTCCGATCTCGCCGCGGCCGATTCCCCGCTCGACCCCCGCGAGCGGACAATAGCAGGAAATCGAGCGGAAGATAAGCGGCGCCTGCGACGCACGCGCGGATGAGCGGGGACGCGGAAGAGTTGATCCGGCGGCTGATCATAGACTTCAGGAAGGCTGCTTCCACTCCACCTCCCATCTGCATTGACAGCGTGGAGGTGGCAAGAGTACCGGGCGCCCCTCTTCTGGGCACTTCCATCTCCAACGACCTCAGCTGGAAGGCTAACATCTCCAGCATCCAGCAGAAAGCCCAACAGAGACTTTACTTCCTTCGCCAACTGAGGAAGTTCGGCTTGGCCCAAGAGATTCTAACGAGCTTCTACTCCGCCACCATTGAATCAATCCTCTGCTCTTCAGTTCTGGTCTGGCATGCTGGCGCCAGTGACAAGCACAAACTACAGAGGGTTATCAGGTTGGCGGAGAGGATCATTGGTAGACCCCTCCCCTCGCTTGCCCACCTATTCAATGCAAGGCTGCGTACTAGGGCACTGAGGATTGCAAATGACCCTTCCCACCCAGGCAACCACTACTTCAGGTTGCTTCCATTGGGCTGGAGGCTTAGGGTCATCCCCACAAGGACCGCTAGACACATGAACTCATTCTTCCCCTCAGCTGTCAGCCTCTTGAACTCCCTCCACATTCTCCCATCTGTGCACCCACACCCCCAAAGTGACATGACCAATCAATCAATTAAACCAAATTGCTAACTCTATCCCTATGTCAGACTGGAACAGCATACAGGATGATCTGTTATATACAATGTAAATGTAATTGATGTAATGTAACTGATGGTTGATGTTCCTCTACTTGATTGTTGTTCCTCTGCTTGTTGACTCTTGCATGTTTGTTCACTATTATCTATCCATGTCCTCCTCTTGAGCTATGTATTGTGCCAAACCCAATTCCGGGCATGACACTGTTATGCTTGGCAAAATAAACTATTCTGATTCTGGAAACGCTAGTCATGCCACAGAATGGGAAGTAAGCTAAAATTGCAGCTGCGCCGATTTGTTTTGTAAACCACTGAACATCTTCGACACAGAGGTCTTGATGTGACAGAACCCTAAAGCAAAACGGAGGCAAAAGTTTTACTCTTAGGCCTCTTTTCCACGGACTGTTGAACTGTGTGCTCCACAATCAGTTACCAGGCAGCAGTGAGCAGTTGTGAGAGTTTGAGAGGCATTTCACTGCCTATCAACATTGGCCCAGTACACACCAAAAACTGCTAGCGTATCTGGAAACGCTAGCATTTTTTCAGAGCGATTCTAGGCATGTGCAGAGCGATTTTCTACACATGCCTAGTGTTTTTTGGAGCATTTTGGTGTAGCATATTTTATATTTTGTTACAGTAGAACTGTAACTGAACAGCTTCTGTAACAAACGCTTGGAAAATCGCTCTGATCTAGTGCTTATCAGAGCGATTTTCCACTTTCCTATACTGTACCTAACATTTAGGCAGAGTCGCCTCAGAAATCAGCAAAAATGCTGTAGGACCCGAATTTGCGTTTGGGGAAGAAAAAAAAAAAAAAAAAAAAGAAAAAAAATTAATCGCTCTGGTGTACTCCATCCCATTCAAATATATTAGCCAAGCGGTTTTCAAACCGCAAACGTTTTTAAAAATGCTCAGAACCGCACTTGGTGTGCACCAGCCCTGAGTCAGCATTTTAGGCTTCTTTCACACTATGTTAGTTGCATTGTGACAGACAATATAATCACATTGAAACATGATGCAGTTATATTTCCATGGAGCATTTCACATTGGATGATTTGTGGAATCCACTAGAGCGCTTTTTTGAGCGTTTAGGGATCACTTTAAAATCGCTAGAGATTTCCCTATACGCTCTGCCAATGAAAATGGATAGGACAAATGCCACAGTAGCGATTGTGATTAGCCAAATGTAAAGTATTGAAGCACTGGAAAATCGCATATGAATCGCTACACATAGCAATTTTTGTGTGATTTTAAACTAATGCAAACTGTGTAAAAAAATATTTAAAACATTCAATCAGAATTTAAATCGCAATCACTGGCAAAAAGCTTACACTTTTTAAAATCGCTACCAAAATCACCAGAAATTGCTCATGAAATTGCTTACAAATCGCTTATTCAAGACGCTTACGATTGCCATTTGCGACTTGTAGTGGGTTCCAGGCTTAAAGTGAACCTTAAGCCAGAAAAAAAAAATGAGTTTGAGGGCTCGTTTCCACCATAGCGAATCCGCATGCGGCGACGAGATGCGGATTCGCTTGTTACACTGAAGTGGCCGGGGCTGTTTCCACATGTGCGGCGTGCGGGAGCGATTTGGCGGCGGGCCAAATCTGCACGACGGGACCCACAGAATTCGCCTGCGTCGGGAATCCGTGCGAATCGCCGCTAATGTATTTAATAGTAAAAACGCATGCGTTTGTTACATGCGTTTTTACCCGCGATTTCGCGTGCGATTTAGCACCCTTTTCAATGTTATTTTGCCCTGGCAGTGTCATGGTTAATTTCGCATGGCACCCTGCCATGCGAAATCGCACGCGAAATCGCGGGTAAAAACGCATGCGGAAACGCATCCGCATGCGTTTTTACAAGCGTCGGAATGCCGGCGAAATCGCGTCGCAACAGTGGAAACGGGCCCTGACTCACCTGGGGCTTCTACCAGCCCCCTGCAGCAGTCCTGTGCCCTCGCAGTCACTTACTAATCCTCTGGTCCCACGCTACCAGCTAGTTTCGTTTTTGCCGACAGGCCCGTCAGGACTGGCCACGCGTAGCTTTTTCCGCATTCCCGACTGTAATTAGCGCTATTGCGGGCCGCATCGCGTACAAAGATACGCGTTGCCGCATATCTATGAGTTCGTAATTTATTTATTTATTGTATTTATAAAGCGCCAACATATTACGCAGCGCTGAACATTAATTTAGGTTACAGACAATATTTAGGGGTGACATACAGCAATATGACAATACAGGAATACAAGAAAACCAGATCACACAGCACAGTATGAGTACCAGGTAATGCTTAGTCAGTCACTGGATGGAGCATGGAGATTAGGCAAGTTAGGTTCACTCAGATGCATAGCATGGGTTCACAGTAATGAAGGTGCAACGCATATTTTTGAACGCGTTGCGGACCGCAATAGCGCTACTTACAGTCGGGAATGCGGAAAAAGCTACGCGTGGCCAGTCCTGACGGTCCTGTCGGCAAAAACTAAACTAGCTGGCAGCGGGGGACCAGAGGATTAGTGAGTTGCTGCGAGGGCACAGGACTGCTGCAGGGGGCTGGTAGAAGCCCCGGGTGAGTGAAACTCTTTTTTTTTTTTTTCTGGCTTAAGTGTCCCTTTAAGAAACAACATCCACAGTAAACAGTCGTATGCTAAAGAACATCCTCTTTGAAAACTAGTGTGTGGACCCACATTTGAAGATAGACACACTCACAAAAAAGTCACACTTTTTACAATAGAGGCGCTTTTTCATTTTTTTAAGCGCTGACATTTTTCAAAATGCTTTCCTATGCGCTAGGTCAGATTGGGGGCGTTTCGTTCCCTTTCCGATCTGAAAAGCGCTGCACGGACCATTTTTGGGGCGATTTTGCGATAATGGGAGGTATAAGAAAAGCGTAAAGTGCTAGAAAAAGTGCTATTGCCAGTGGTTTTGTGGGCGTTTTTTCCCCTGTTAATTGAAATTTTGAAGTGTTTCCAGGATTTTTAGGTCCTTTTCCCTTTTAAAATAAGGTCTAGGACAATTAGAAATCGCAAAATGCCCAAAAAGTGCTTACAAAACAGTTTACCAAAAACGCCCAACGCACAGAAATCGCCGGGAATCACAAAAAAAGTGTCATAAAACGCCCAATGCAAACACGATCAGAACCCAATGTGAACAAGGCCTTAACCCAACCCTACTCTAATGCAGAACCCTCCCCTGGTGGTGCCTAAACCTAACCACTCCCCAGGTGGTGCCTAACCCTAAACCCGGCACCCCGGTGTTGCCTAACCCTAACTACTCTCCCTACAGAAACACCCTTTTACACATAGAAACAATATCTTTGATAATGTAAAATCTGTACATACAAACAAAATAATATGACAAAAACTATAACGTTGCAAAACTATAACATGCTTTAAAGGGACTCCGAGCAGTGCAGAAACTATGGGAAGATACATATCATTTTAAAGCTCTCTTTCTCCTCTTTCCAATGATATATAAACCGCCACCCTACGCCTTTTAGTTTTCGCTATTTTTGCGATTGAAATTGCCGCGGCCACAATTTTGATCGCAAAAATAGAGAAAACTAAAAAGGCGTAGGGCGATGATTTAGGTGTAGTCAGAAAGAGGAGAAAGAGAGCTTTAAAAGGATATCCATCTTTCCATAGTTACATTGTATTACACAGGGCGACTTTTTCTGCTGAATGGAGCTGCTGACTTTGAGAAAAAGTCCCCCTGTGTAATACAATGCAACTATGGAAAGATGGATATCATTTTAAAGCTCTCTTTCTCCTCTTTCTGGCGACACCTAAATCGTCGCCCTACGCCTTTTAGTTTTCTCTATTTTCGCGATCGAAATCGCGGCCGCGGCAATTTCAATCGCGAAATTAGCGAAAACTAAAAGGTGTAGGGCGGCGGTTTATATATCATTGGAAAGAGGAGAAAGAGCTTTAAAATGATATGCATCTTTCCATAGTTTCTGCACTGCTCGGAGTCCCTTTAAAAACTTGTTCTTATAAAGACTAATGTTGTTAACAATATATATCGGGCACCCTTTTTTCTGCTTTTTTCGCTGTATTAACGATAATTGCATTAGAGTCTATGGCAGCGCCCTTTTTTTCCTGCTACCTTGCCCCGACCATAGACAGCTCTATTTCATAAGCCCCAGCCTAAAGGTGCATACACACATCAGACTATAGTCTTTGGAAAATGAAAGATCACAGACCAATCTTACCACCCTTCATGTAGTATGAGAGCCATACTCTACACAGTCTTTTCTATGGAGCTGAACTCCCCATCAGACAGAAATCTTTGCAAGATGCTGCACACAAAGATGCTGTACAGACACAAAATATCAGTATCTGCAAAAGATCTGTTCCTGCCAAAAATCCATCCCTGCAAATTGCAATGATAGTCTATGAGATCTGCAGATCATCATACACACATGATTTAACTGACATTCATCTGCAGATCAAGCAATCATCTGCAGATCTGAAAATCCATCCTGGTGGATCTGATCTGCAGATGAATGTCAGTTAAATCAAGTGTGTGGGCTGGTGCACACCGAGCGGCTTTTTGGGCGTTTTCAGATCCGCTTGCGGCTGCGGATCTGCTTGGTCAATGTATCTCAATGGGGTGGTGCACACCAGAGTGGCAGGCGTTTTGTAGAAACGAAAAATGCCTGGGTGAGGCATTTTTTGGATTTCGGATGCGTTTCTGCCTCAATGTTAAGTATAGGAAAAACGCAAACCGCTCTGAAAAACGGCACTTCAGAGCGGTTTTGCAGGCGTTTTTGTTACAGAAGCTGTTCAGTAACAGCTTTACTGTAACAATATATGAAATCTACTATACTGAAAACCGCAGCAGCAATCCGCAAAACGCTAGCAAAACGCCTCATAAAAATAAAAAAAAGCGTTTAAAAATCTGCTAGCATTTTGCGGATCTGCTAGCGGGTTTTGGTGTGCACCAGCCCTTTATGATGATCTGCAGATCTCATAGACTATCATTGCAATTTACAAGAATGGATTTTTGGCAGGAACAGATCTTTTGCAGATACTGATCTTTTGTGTCTGTACAGCATCTGTGTGTGCAGCATCTTGCAAAGATTTCTGTCTGATGGGGAGTTCAGCTCCATAGAAAAGACTGTGTAGAGCAGGGGTCTCAAACTCAATTTACCTGGGGGCCGCAGAAGGCAAAGTCAGGATGAGGCTGGGCCGCATAAGGGATTTCACGTGTCCCCGCCACAAAACGAGGGCTGCAGAGCTCCCAAATCGCCCAGGGGGCAATCCGCCGGCATTTCCTGGAAGGGGCAGAGCTTTCAGCTTCAGCTCTGCCCCTCCTGATGTCAATCGCGGCGGATCGCCGCCTTTGCCGCCCCTTTCACTCTTCACAGAGGGGCGGGGAGAGGCAGCAATCCGCGCGGCGATTGACGTCAGGAGGGGCAGAGCTACAGCTGGAAGCAGTCGTGGATGTTTGCCTGGGGGATTTGGGGGCTCTGCAGCCCTCGTTTAGCGGCGGGAATGCGGCGGATTACTTGGGAGCACTGAAGTGAACTATAAGGTAAAATAGGCAAAAATAGTTCGCTTCCGTGTCTCTTTTGCTTTTGCCGGCGGGGGCCACAAAATATTGTATCGAGGGCCGCAAATGGCCCCCGGGCCGCGAGTTTGAGACCCATGGTGTAGAGTATGGCTCTCATACTACATGAAAGGTGGTAAGATTGGTCTGTGATCTTTCATTTTCCAAAGACTAAAGTCTGATGTGTGTATGCACCTTAAGGTAAGAGGTAATTGTCTGCATTGTGTAGATTGCATGAACTTTATCAATCAGTTCCGTCATAGAAGGGGAGCAGAGCTCAACGTTTTTAGCTAATAAAGTTTTAGTGGCATTACAAATTTGGCGTACCAGTCTATTCTTTGGTTTTAACGGGGTGATCAAACCAAAGAATAGACTGGTACGCCAAATTTGTAATGCCACTAAAACTTTATTAGCTAAAAACGTTGAGCTCTGCTCCCCCTTCTATGACGGAGCTGATTCATAAAGTTCATGCAATCTACACAATGCAGACAATTACCTCTTACCTTAAGGTGCGTACACACATGCGACTATAGTCGTTTGAAACAATCGTTCCCCGATCTTTTCAAACGACGATTGTTTAAAAAAAAGCAGCCAACGACTATTAAGTCTAACGACGGACGAGCTAGATCGTTAAAAACGAATGATCTAGCTTGGCGGATTTCTTCCAACGAAGATCGTTTGCAAAAGTAGTACATCTTTGGAAACGGTCGTTCGTACTAGGCTTGACATGCGCATTTCACTATTTCTCCATGGAACTTTTCATTTTTATGCGCAGGCGCAATAGTTGCTTTCACGTGATGTAACGTTCGTTCTAACGACCTGATCGTTACACACCTTTTAAAACTAACTTTACTTAGGTCGTTCTTTCATCAATTAAAAGTTCATTCGTCGTTGACAACGAACGATCGTTGTCGCATGTGTGTACGTAGCATTAGGGAAACGACTGTGTCATTTGACAAGATTTGGAACCCATGGTCAGAGTGGGCCACACTCCATATCACCTAGTTCACATAATTCTGTGATGGGGTGTGCTCACCCTGATTTGAGCGCCATGACTTGTTTACTGCCAACAGTTTTACGCTGTTAGGGCTAGTTCAGACGGCCGCTTGCGGAGCGTTTACCGCAAGCGTTTGGAACGTCGCGGTAAACGCTACCATTCAAGTGAATGGGAGCGTTTACAACGAGCTTTTGCGCGCTTTTACCCGAACGCGGCGTTCGGGTCCCGATTTTCACAAGCGTTCGTGCTGCCCCTGGAAGCGACATGTTGCTTCCAGGGAGTGGCCAACCGCGGCGGCTAATGTTCCCCTAGGGGAAGAAAAAAACGCGACCGCATCACGACGCGACCGAAGGCTACTGAAAGCCTGACTGCGCATCCGCCGCAACGCCCCCAGACGCGACGCCACGCAGACGTCCGTCTGAACCAGCCCTTATACTGTACTATGGTATTTAGTTGTTCTTATAAGCATAGTAATGCATTTCGACATAGTATTCGCCTATCGCTATCAATTTTCTTTTCTAATGATCTGTACTTATTTTTGCTATAGGTTTCATTTTTCTTTGGTCAAAAAATGTATTGAATAAAAAAGTAAGTTTAACATTTTGTGGCAACATGTTGTGGTTACAATAGAGGACCTAATTTCTATACTATAAGCCCTTTATTTTGCAGCTACAAAACATACAGGACCTAATTTCTGTCATGTCAAGCGGTGACGTGTGGGGTTCTAAAGCTGGCCACTAACGGTCCAATTTCTAGCGAAAAATCGTGCAAGCGATCAGAAATTCTGATCGGATTGGTTGTAAATAATCTCCATTAGTGGACACAATCGATTATGAATGAGTGAAAAAAATGTCGCCCGAATGAATTTTCGTCGAACGAAAATTTGGATTTTCTTGATGGTCGTGATAGATAGGACGCAAAGATTGGTTAGTTGATGGTGTAATGAACGATTTTTCGTCCGATCAGAATTTCTGATCGCTCGAACGATTTTTCGCTAGAAATTGGATAGTTAGTGGCCACCTTTAGGCCTCTTTTCCATGTACAGTTGAACTGTGTGCTCAGCAAGCAGTTGCCAGGCAGCAGTGAGCAGTTACCAGGCAGCGGCAAGCAGTTGTGAGCAGGGATGCTCACCGGATGCTCTCACGAGTAATCTCAAGTGATTACTCATGATTCAAATGAGATTTAATTGGCACAGGTGTGTGGCAGGGATACAAGGGGTTATTTACGCACAATTCCACCGTCCGCCCTACGTTCCAAAGAGCTTGCAGGCGTCCTATTGGTCGCGTTGCAAACCTCACAACGCCGCACTTCCTCCTTCCGGCTTGAATAGGACACGTGCAAGCTCTTCGGAACGCAGGGCGGAATTATGGGTAAATAACCCCTTGTATCCCCGCCGCAAACCTGTACCAATTAAACCTCATTTGAATCACGAGTAATCACTCATGATTACTCGTGAGAGCATCCAGTGAGCATCCCTGGTTGTGAGGGTTGGAACACACTAGACAGAATCGCATATGCATTTTCTGCTATGTGCTATGGAAGACACATATGCGATTCTGCCTAGTGAGTTCCTACCCTGAGAGTTTGAGAGGCATTTCACTGCTTATCAACTGCCCATGGAAAAGAGGCCTAATGGTGTGTACACACTTGAAAGCTTAAAAGATCTTAAGGTGGGTACACACATCAGATAAAAGTCTTTAGAAAATGAAAGATCACAGACCAATTTTACCCCCTTTCATGTAGTATGAGAGCATACTCTATACAGTCTATTCTATGGAGCTGAACTCCCCATCAGCTAAAAATCTTTGCAAGATGCTGCACACACAGATGCTGTAAACATTCAAAAGATCAGTATCTGCAAAAGATCAGTTCCTGCAAAATGCATTCATAGTCTATAATATCTGCAGATCCTCATACACACCTTGTTTAACTGACATTCATCTGCTGATCAGACAATCATCTGCAGATCCGAAGATCCATCCTGGTGGAACTGATCTGCAGATGAATGTCCGTTAAACAAGGTGTGTATGATGATCTGCAGATATCATAGACTATGAATGCATTTTGCAGGAACAGATCTTTTGCAAATACTGATCTGTTGCATGTGTGCAGCATCTTTCTGTGCAGCATCTTGCAAAGATTTTTATCTGATGGGGAGATCAGCTCAATAGAATAGACTGTGTAGAGTATGGCTCTCATACTACATGGAAGGGGGTAAAATTGGTCTAAGATCTTTCATTACTCTTTCAAGTGTGTACACACCATTAGGGCCCTTTCACACGAGCAGTTGATAGGCAGTGAAAACACTGTTGCACTCCCACATCTGCTTGGTAACTGCTCACCTGCCCTTGTGAAAGAGCCCTTAGGCCTCTTTGCCACAGACAGTTGATAAGCAGTGAAATGCCTCTAAAACTCTCACAACTGCTTGCTGCTGCCTGGTAACTGCTTGCTGAACACAATTTACTTTCCAAGGAAAAGAGGCCTTAGGGCCCTTTTCCACAGGATCTGAACTTGGTGCTCAGTGAGCAGTTGGCAACAGGGATGAGCTCCGCATGAAATCCGAATAGGTGCACCTGATGGGGCGGGTGAGCGGGGGTTAACGTACCCAGGCTGCAGTCTTTAATCCGTCTCACGCCGCGTTCCAAGTCGCGTCACGTGACTACCACGCTTCCTCCTTCAACCCAGAAGGAGGAAGCGTAGTAGTCACATGAACGCGGCTTGGAACACAGCCTGAGACATGACATGGGATGAATGAGGGCCCATTTCCACTTGTGCGGTGCAAATTAGTCGTGGAAAACGCAAAAACGAATTCTCACGCGGATGCAAATTTTACCGCAAATTCGCGGGCATTTTCGCATATGTTAGTAAGTATGCGGGTACTTATCCGTTAGCCGGGCGCATCCGGCAGGTGGCGCTGTTGTAGCTAATTTCGATGCGCTGTTGTATCTAATTCCATTCATACTTAGTGAACGTAGTACTGTGTGAATGGAAGCGCCGCAGGTGGCGCTAATTACATTGATACGCAACGTAACTGTACAGTGTTAATATACATAAATATATCTGCGCCAAGGACTTATAGCACTCCAAAAAGCCGCCAGAAGTAAAAAGTCCTATGATAGACTTCCTCAACAAATCCTTCTCAATATACTTCAGCACTGATGGGCTTCAATATTTCAAATCCACCACCACACCCTTCAAAGTGCAGGCTTACCAAGCGGATGGAAGACCCAGATTATAAGGTCTAAACGTTTATGGTAACCAGCCAGCGATCACTGCTTCTCCACCATTTTCAAATATTGAAGCCCATCAGCGCTGAAGTATATTGAGAAGGATATACAGTGTTAATGCCAACGAATACATTGTATTTGAAGTGGCCGGAACTGGCACTTAATGGAATTCAAATGAAGGCGGCGGCAATGTAACACATGAAGCCACCGCCTTCGTCTGTTGTTCTTCTCCCCCTTTGCCCTCTCGCTTGTATACAATGCTGCCAGGAGGTCGGGGGGGGGGGGGGGACCAGAGTCGTTCGTCGCAAGGAAACGAGCAGGATTCCCTGCCGCGACGAACGACTCTGGGGGGACACGCATGTCCCCGCAGGCTGCCAGCATTATATACAAGCGAGAGGGCAAAGGGGGAGAAGAAGAACAACAGACGAAGGCGGCGGCTTCATGTGTTACATTGCCGCCGCCTTCATTTGAATTCCATTAAGTGCCAGTTCCGGCCACTTCAAATACAATGTATTCGTTGGCATTAACACTGTATAGTTACGTTGCGTATCAATGTAATTAGCGCCACCTGCGGCGCTTCCATTCACACAGTACTACGTTCACTAAGTATGAATGGAATTAGATACAACAGCGCTTTCGAAATTCGCTACAACAGCGCCACCTACCGGATGCGCCCGGCTAACGGATAAGTACCAGTATGCGAATTTAACCATGTCAGTGCCTGTGTGCTTTTACATTGATTTTATGTGAAAACGCCGGCGAATTCGCGGTAAAAATCACAGTAAAATTCACATTCAAAAACGCATGCAAATTTCCTATTAAATACATTGTATGTGAATTCTGATGGCTCTGCCGTGCAGATTTTTCCTGCACACAAAACCGCACAGGATTTCTGACAAGTGGAAACATCCACTTGCATTGGTTATGCAGATTCGCACAAGTGGAAACGGGCCCTCAAAGAAGACAGCCGCTGGGTAAGATAAACCCCCGCTTACCCGCCCCATGAGGTGCACTAATTATCTGGATAAAATCCAAATTAAACCCATTCGGACTTCAACCGAAGCTCATCCCTGGTTGGCAAGCAGTTACCAGGCAGCAGCAAGCAGTTGTGAGAGTTTAATCGCATGATGATCACTCCAAAAATACTGCGGAAGCTGAACTGCTCGCTTGTCCAGCAGATTCCCCCCACGGTTGCCTGCCACAATGGCCTCTATTCATAAAGCATTCCCGCATGCGGTAATGCTCAAAACAGCTGACTTTCCCGACCATTTAGCAAAGTGTCCATTCATAAAAGCAGTTTCCGCATGAAAATCTGACATTCCTGAGCAGTGCGGGAAATTACCGCCTTGTGCGGAGATTATCACAACACGTCACTGAAGGTTACTTCATAAAGATTAGAGCAGGCGGAATGTGAGCGGAGAAACCCGCTGTTTAGATAAGGCGATAAGCCAGGGGTAACAGCCAAGATAACAGGCAAGCTAATGTGGAGAGACCTCCCAGGCAGCTGCAGTGAGAAGAGAGCAAAAACGGCATCCCAGAATACCAAGGCTGTGTTTTTTAACCCCTTGGGTACCTGTTTTCAGATAAATTTCACATCAGAAAGCCTGCATGTGTAACATTTCTGGAACATCTTCAAAGCTGTGGCAATTAAAGGGACTCCGAGCAGTGCAAAAACTATGGAAAGATGCATATTATTTTAAAGCTCTCTTTCTCCTCTTTCCAATGATATATAAATCACCGCCCTACGCCTTTTAGTTTTCGCTATTTTCGCGATTGAAATTGCCGCGGCCACGATTTCAATCGCGAAAATAAAGAAAACTAAAAGGCGTAGAGCGACGATTTAGGTGTCACCAGAAAGAGGAGAAAGAGAGCTTTAAAATGATATCCATCTTTCCATAGTTACTTGTATTACACAGGACGACACTTTCCCCAGGGTCAGCAGCTCCATTCAGCAGAAAAATTCGGCCTGTGTAATACAATGGGCTCTATTCTCAAAGAGCCAAAAGTACCGCAAAATTTTACCGCTAAATTCCCGCCAGCGGTAAACTCCGCATTTTTTCAGCATTCACTAACATTTTCCGCATGTTTGCCGCATGCGGGAAAAAAGATGCGGAAACAGCCATTATTCATGCGGGAATCATGCGGTAAAAAGGTCGCATGAAAAAGTGTTTAAAAAAAAAAGTTAAAGTCCAGCAAGCACAGCCCTTAAGCCTCCAGACTTCATTAAAGTCAATGGGATGCGGAATATATCACCTACTACTTGTAGGTGATTAAAAAATCGGTAATTAACGACGAAATGGTGCGCCTGAACATTTTTGAGAATTGATCTTTTATTGCGGAAAATACCGACTTTTGCGGAAACTTTTCCGCATGAATCCCGCACTTTTACCACACTTTTTCCGCATGCGGGAAAAACATGCGGAAAATTTAGAGAATGCAGAATTGACGGTATTTTGGGTGCAAACTTCCCGCATGTACTTTACCGCATGCGGGAAGTCTTTGAGAATAGAGCCCATTGTGACTATGGAAAGATGGATATCATTTTAAAGCTCTCTTTCTCCTCTTTCTGGCGACACCTAAATCGTTGCCCTACGCCTTTTAGTTTTCTTTATTTTCGCGATTGAAATCGCGGCCGCGGCAATTTCAATCGCAAAAATATCGAAAACTAAAAGGCGTAGGGCAGCGGTTTATATATCATCGGAAAGAGGAGAAAGAGAGCTTTAAAATGATATGCATCTTTCCATAGTTTCTGCACTGCTCGGAGTCCCTTTAAATAGACTGTTTAGAAAGACTAATTAAGGCCTAGTGCACACCAGAGCGGTTCTGCTGCGGTTTGCGATCCGCTTACGGGTGCGGATCCGCTAGGGTAATGTATTTCAATGGGCTGGTGCACACCAGAGCGGGAGGCGTTTTGCAGAAACGCATACTCCCGGGCTGCTGCAGATTTTGGATTGCGGATGCGTTTCTGCCTCAATGTTAAGTATAGGAAAACAGCAAACCGCTCTGAAAAACGGCACTTCAGAGCAGTTTGCCAGGCGTTTTTTGTTACAGTAGATGTTCAGTAACAACTTTACTGTAACAATACATGAAATCTACTACACCAAAAACGCTTCACAAAACCGCAAAATGCTAGCTGAAACGCTACAGAAAAAGAAGAAAAAGAGTTTCAAAATCTGCTAGCATTTTGCGGATCTGCTAGCGGTTTTTGGTGTGCACCAGCCCATACAGATTCAGAGAAGATTCAGGGCAAACAGAGGCAGTTTTAAAAAGAATGCACATGTAAAGGGATGCTGGGGCTGCCTCCTTTATAGTAACTGTCTCTGCACGGAGAAATGTATCAACTCAGCCAGCAAATGTAACAACTTAGCCAGCACCCCCAGTTTAGTGCGGGAATTCCCCGACCTTTTATCGCAAGTGTAAACTTTATTATGAATTAGCACACAAAAGTCTAAAATAAGGATGCAGTATTTTCCCTCCAAGATTTTTTTTACCGCAAATGTTTTATGAATAGCGCCCAATGGGCTCTATTCACAATTATTTTCTGCATGTGGAAATGCACTTGCGGTAAATTCCCCACTGAATAAAAGACCACCTTGACATTGACAAATTTTTACGCATTATTTACCGCATGTGTAAAATTGTACGCATAGTTTACCCGCATGCGGAAAAAATGCGGTACAGGTCCGCAAAAGTCAGTAATTCCTGCAAACAAAATAAAAAAAGGGGTGCCTTATTTCTGACTTAACTACCGATTTTGTATCGCCTACTAGTACTTGGTGATATATTTTGCTTCCCATTGACTTAAATGGAGACTGGAGCCTTAAAGTGAACCTAAAGTCACACAAAAAAAACGAGATGAACTCACCTGGGGCTTCCCTCAGCCCCCTGCAGACGATCGGTGCCCTCGCAGCTCCGCTCCGATGGTCCAGGACCCGCAGGCGAGCACTTCCGGTTTGGCCGTCACCGGCCAACAGGCATGGGAACGCGAGTGATTGTTTGCGTTCCCAGCCTGTATATCGCCCCCTATGCTGCTATTGCGAGGTCTCCTCCTCCAACATTACTGAGCATGTGCAAACAGTCTAACGTCGCTTAGCCGCGTATAACGCACAGCATGCAGCACTTTGTTTGAACGTGCTGCATTACAATGTAACGCAACGTGGGCACTGTGAACAGCACATTGATTTTTCATTGTTGTGCGGTGGGCTGCGTTATAGGCTGCACTAACGTGCACCTGTAACGTCTTACTGTGAAATCGGCCTAAGTGCTGCGTTTGCTGGACTAAAATTTTTATTTTATTTTTTTTTTATAAAAAAAAAATAAAGTTTTTTTATGCTACTTTGGTTTCCGCATGTTTCCTATGTAATTACCCATGTTTCCCAAAGTTTTTTTACACATTGTTCACACATGCAAGAAACATGCAGAACATTTTTAGTGAATGTGGAAAACATGTGGAAATTATCACTGGCAGTAAGGCCTGGTGCACACCAAAAACCGCTAGCAGATCCGCAAAATGCTAGCAGATTTTGAAACTTTTTCTTCTTTTTCTGTAGCGTTTCAGCTAGCATTTTGCGGTTTTGGGAAGCGGTTTTGGTGTAGTAGATTTCATGTATTGTTACAGTAAAGCTGTTACTGAACAGCTACTGTAATTAAAACCGCCTGGCAAACCGCTCTGAAGTGCCGTTTTTCAGAGCGGGTTGCGTTTTTCCCATACTTAACATTGAGGCAGAAACGCATCGACAATCCAAAATCTGCAGCAGCCCGGGAGTATGCGTTTCTGCAAAATGCCTCCCACTCTGGTGTGCACCAGCCCATTGAAATACATTACCCTAGCGGATCCGCACCCGCAAGCAGATCGCAAACCGCAGCAGAACTGCTCTGGTGTGCACTAGGCCTAATATAGCGGTAAAAAAAAGCTCTTACCGCATGTGTGATAGTGAATAGAGCCCATTGTCAGAGTACATTTGAAATCGGCGCGGGGAGACATGGGCGCAGGATACAGCCGGTATAGGGCTGATCCTGCTTCTGCACAAGTCCGGGCCGTATTACTATTCCCCCTCCAGGCCACCATGGATAGTGGGAAATGATATAATTCGGCTTCTAGCGATTGCTGGAGGCCGGATTATTGTGCTGGATTATTGTGTTTTTTTTAAGCAACTTCGGCTCAGTCTTCTGACAGTGCCGACGTTACGCACTGAGCGCCGCTATAGACTGATTCCCATTATAGTCTATGGCGGCACCAGCTGCGCCCAAATCTAGCAGTGCCGAAAAGCACTGCTCCGCATTGTCATGCCTGAGCAGTGCAGTGGCAACTGCACTGAGATGAGATTCCAGGTTGGGGGGGGGGGGGGGGGGCTCTCCTCTCCAATCACAAAAGAGATTAATGCCATCCTGCACAGCACAACCATGCTCTCATCCCCTGCTGACAGGGAGTCAGTCCCAGCCCCATGCCTTTCCACTCTGAGGTCCAGTGCACACCAAAAACCTCTTGCAGATCCACAAAACGTTAGATGTTTTTGAAGCAGATTTTCGGAGCAATTTTAGGCATGTTTAGAGAGGTTTCCTAAACATGCCTAGCGTTTTTGTGTAGCATATTTCATATATTGTTACAGTAAAGCTGTTACTGAACAGCTTCTGTAACAAAAACGCCTGGAAAACCGCTCTGATGTAGCAGTTTGCAGAGCGGTTTTACACTTTCTTATACTTTAACATTGAGGCAGAAACACCTCAGAAATCTAAAAGATGCTGCAGCCCCCCGAGTTTGCATTTGTGGAAAAAAACAGGGCTGTGGAGTCGGAGTCGTGGAGTCGGGCAATTTTGGGTGCCTGGAGTCGGAGTCGGAGTCGGGAAAAAATGCACCGACTCTGACTCCGACTCCTAATGAATTTGTAACTGTAATTAAAATAGAAAATATGATAAAATGTTCTATTTCTCAGATAATAGTCATTAAAAATAATGTATATATACAGTAATAGCTGTGCTTAGTCCACAAAAATGAAATAAACCAATCAAAATGAGTTACTTGTGCTGCTTCAATAAAGCAGTCCCCGTATTTTTAAGGTCAGATATACATATCTGATTGTGACTGTATATATGATGTGTACACAGGAATCTCTTATATATACTAAATAACATCTATGCTGTAAGAATAAAGCCTGATGTGTAGCTGTGTCACTAATAGAGATGGTCAATGAGATGGAAATAATTCTGCATTGATGCTGATTTATGCAAATTTACGCACTCTCTTTGCTGATGAAATCAAATAATTTGATATGTTGTTAAAATTTGGTTTGGTGACTACAAATTAAAGGGTAACTGAGACGGATGAAAAGTAAAGTTTTATACATACCTGGGGCTTCCTCCAGCCCCCTTCAGGCTAATCAGTCCCTCGCTGTCCTCCACCACCCGGATCTTCTGCTATGAGTCCTGGTAATTCAGCCAGTCAGCGCTGTCCGGCCGCATGCTGCTCCCACAGCCAGGAACATTCTGCACCTGCGCAATAGTGCTGCACAGGTGTAGTATGCTCCTGGCGGCGGAGTGTGTGCATGAGCACTACGCCCGACTGGCTCAAGTATCTGGACTCATAGCAGAAGATTCAGGTGGTGGAGGAGGACAACGAAGGACTGATTATCCTGAAGGCGGCTGGAGGAAGCCCCAGGTATGTATAAAACTTTAATTTCATCTGTCTCAGGTTTACTTTGTTACACAGTAGTACTATACTCTACATATGCACTCCCCACAGAGCTGCAGGGAATCCACTGAGAATGCTGTGCACATTGAACACAGAGGTGTTGTCTGTTTACAATCTCCTCATTTCCATGCAGAGTACCTGCACATCATTCTTACATGTACCCACACTTACATTGCCTAGGGCCTGATAGATGTTCTTTGTTCCGGTTTGTACCTTTTACAAGTACTCTTACCAAGGACTAGTTTTAGTCTAAAGGGAATAAATATAGTAGTCTACATATCCTTCTCACTTCAGTTGTCTTGTAAAATTCCTAAGCGTTGGCAGTTAAGAGACGAATTTCATGTTACATACTTTTAATCAACAAAATTGTAATATGCAAATTAGAGGAGTCGGAGTCGGTGGAATCCTAAACTGAGGAGTCTGAGTCGGTGGATTTTTGGACCGACTCCACAGCCCTGGAAAAAACAAACCGCTCTGGTGTGCACCAGCCCATTGTAATACATTACCCAAGCGGTTTTCAAACAGCTAGTATTTTTTAAAAACGCTCAAGAACCGCTCTGGTGTGCACCAGCCCTGATACAAGTGGCATGTCACAAGGAGTGGTGAATGTCTGGCTACATAACCCTAGTATGGATGATCAGGGGAGGGATTGAATTGGGGGCACCTCTCTCATCAGCCAGGTGAGCAGTCTACAAGGAGAATGAGTACTTCTCAATATCAGCCTGAGCAAGCAATTAGAAGGCAATCAGGGGAGGGGAAAAGCACCTGAAGACTGAATAAGCAATTAGGGCCTGGCAGGTAGGAGGTGGACACCTCTGCATTGGGCTCTATTCTCAAAGAGCCAAAAGTACCGCAAAATTTTACCGGTAAATTCCCGCCAGCGGTAAACTCCGCATTTTTTTAGCATTCACTAACATTTTCCGCATGTTTGCCGCATGCGGGAAAAAAGATGCGGAAACAGCCATTATTCATGCGGGAATCATGCGGTAAAAAGGTCGCATGAAAAAGTGTTTAAAAAAAAAAAGTTAAAGTCCACCAAGCACAGCCCTTAAGCCTCCACACTTCATTAAAGTCAATGGGATGCGGAATATATCACCTACTTCTTGTAGGTGATAAAAATTCGGTAATTAACGAAGAAAAGATGCGCCTGAACATCTTTGAGAATTGATCTTTTATTGCGGAAAATACCGACTTTTGCGGAAATTTTACCGCATGAATCCCGCACTTTTATCACACTTTTTCCGCATGCGGAAAAAACATGCGGAACATTTTGAGAATCCCAACTTGCCGGTATTTTGGGTGCAAACTTCCCGCATGTACTTTACCGCATGCGGGAAGTCTTTGAGAATAGAGCCCATTGCATCCTGGAGAACATTTTACTGGCCTTGATTGATTGGGCTCTATTCACAAAACCATGTGCGGTAACTCTTTTTTGGGTGAAAAATTACCTCCAGTGATAATTCACTGAAAATATTGATTATTCACTTAAAATGTACCAAGTGTGATAAATGTTTGATAAAAGTGTGGTAAAACAGGTGATAAAACTGTCAGTAATTTGTACGGAAATAAAGCTTTTTTGAGCACTGTAAGGCAGCCCATATGCTTGTCACCCATTACACAGAGAGGACCCAGGAAAGCCTGTCACATTTAAAGTGGAACCTCAACTCTTGCACAGGACAGAAGGAAAACATATAGGGCTCTATTCTCAAAGACTTCCCGCATGCGGTAAAGTACATGCGGGAAGTTTGCACCCAAAATACCGGCAAGTTGGGATTCTCAAAATGTTCCGCATGTTTTTTCCGCATGCGGAAAAAGTGTGATAAAAGTGCGGGATTCATGCGGTAAAATTTCCACAAAAGTCGGTATTTTCCGCAATAAAAGATCAATTCTCAAAGATGTTCAGGCGCATCATTTCTTCGTTAATTACCGAATTTTTATCACCTACAAGTAGTAGGTGATATATTCCGCATCCCATTGACTTTAATGAAGTGTGGAGGCTTAAGGGCTGTGCTTGGTGGACTTTAACTTTTTTTTTTTAAACACTTTTTCATGCGACCTTTTTACCGCATGATTCCCGCATGAATAATGCCTGTTTCCGCATCTTTTTTCCCGCATGCGGAAAACATGCGGAAAATGTTAGTGAATGCTGAAAAAATGCGGAGTTTACCGCTGGCGGGAATTTAGCGCTAAAATTTTGCGGTCCTTTTGGCTCTTTGAGAATAGAGCCCATAGAAATGCACCCTGTATGTATATAATTTAGCCTGTCTAATTCCCCTTCATCTGTGAATAATCACAACTGTAATTTGAGCTGAGCTCTCAGCTGTGCCAGCTGGCTGCCTCAGCAGAGCAGCTAATGTGTAAACACAGAATGTTAACCCTATGTCTGCTTCCATGAAAGCAGGAAGTACATACACTGGAGATTTTTTGTTAGATTTGTATCAGCTATAACAAAAAAGTTTGTCTTTAAAGGTTATTATACTGTTGCTTATCTTTTAGAGCAGAGATGAATTTCCTCCTCGGCATCTATAAAATTATCTAAAAGACTGTACGAGGAAAGTGCGCCTTGAGGTTAGACACACTAGTCTTTTCTGCCTTCTATGTAAAATTGACATAAATTCGAGCAAACAAATCTCAAAAGGCTCCATCCTGAAGGCCAAAAGCAGAGACGTGATAATTATCGCCTACCATTTGTAGGTGATAAAAAAATCCTTAATTAACACCAACTTTTCAATTGAGAACCTTAAATTGGAGATACATTGGGCTCTATTCTCAAAGAGCCAAAAGTACCGCAAAATTTTACCGGTAAATTCCCGCCAGCGGTAAACTCCGCATTTTTTTAGCATTCACTAACATTTTCCGCATGTTTGCCGCATGCGGGAAAAAAGATGCGGAAACAGCCATTATTCATGCGGGAATCATGCGGTAAAAAGGTCGCATGAAAAAGTGTTTAAAAAAAAAAAGTTAAAGTCCACCAAGCACAGCCCTTAAGCCTCCACACTTCATTAAAGTCAATGGGATGCGGAATATATCACCTACTTCTTGTAGGTGATAAAAATTCGGTAATTAACGAAGAAAAGATGCGCCTGAACATCTTTGAGAATTGATCTTTTATTGCGGAAAATACCGACTTTTGCGGAAATTTTACCGCATGAATCCCGCACTTTTATCACACTTTTTCCGCATGCGGAAAAAACATGCGGAACATTTTGAGAATCCCAACTTGCCGGTATTTTGGGTGCAAACTTCCCGCATGTACTTTACCGCATGCGGAAACTCATTGAGAATAGAGCCCATTTTGGAGGTAATTACCTCACTTTTACCGCATGAGGTAATTTAGGGAGAAAAAAAATTCTGAATTTCAAAATGGAGATATTTTGGTCGATGTTTATCACTACCTAATTTAACTCATGCGGTAACTCGTTGAGAATAGAGCCCATTGGCTGCTTTTATATTTCTCTTAATAGAGAAAGCAGTGCTCTGGACTGGGCCTACCTTTTACCCCCTCTGCTATCAGCCCCTTCCTTGGGCTCTATTCACAAAGCATTACCGCATTCGGTAATGTTCAAAACAGCTGATTCTACCCATCACCTTCCCAAGTTACAATTCACAAAACCTGCTACCGCACACAAAAATCACAGTTCCCGACTAGTAAGGTAAATTACCGACTTGTGTGCTAATCACCTCAGGAAATGCCAATTAGGCCCTTTCCACGAACTGTTGAGCTGTGTGCTCAGCAAGCAGTTACCAGGCAGAAGTAAGCAGTTATCATGCAGCAACAAGCAGTTACCAGGCAGCAGTAAGCAGTTATCATGCAGCAACAAGCAGTTACTAGACAACAGTGAGCAGTTGAGAGAGTTTGAGAGGCATTTCACTGCCTATCAGCGGTCTGTGGAAAGGAGGCCTTAATGTCAATTCACAAAGATTCCCACACTTCATTTACTGGCCAAAAAGTGTCTGTAATTTTCTCCAGCCCACAGCAGCTGATAACCTGCTCTCCAGACCATGCTGTCTCTGGGCTCTATTCATAAAACCTTACCGCAAGTTTTCCGCTCAAAACAGCGGATTTTCCCGTCCATTTAGCAAAGTGGGCATTCATAAAAGCTGTTCCCGCATGAAAATCTACAATCCCCCAGCAGAGCGAGAAATTTCCGCCTTCTCCAGTGTTTTTCTAGATTTATCTAGAAAAAAGTAACAAAATGGCCATTCATAAAGATTAGAGGAAGCGGTATGTGGACGGGAAATACCGCTTCCTCTGATTTTGCGGATTACATACAAGTGAATGGGACAGACCTCCCAGAGAGAGCAGTGCACGGAGGGACTCTGCCGGCTGAAGTGTTTCCGCATGCCTTCCGACAGCTTACCGCCTTGCATCGCAGCTTTCAAGATTTTTTTGAATGACCACCCAGAAGTGTAAAATACCGCTGCGGTATTTTACCTCCAGGAGTTTTTTCGCCACATCTTTTTTATGAATAGAGCCCTCTGTGCGGTAGAAGAGCTTCCCCTGGTGGCTGCAGCACATCTAAAGGGAAGACGTAGTCACACAAACACAGCTCCCTGCCTGCTGCCCCGGAGCAGGGCTTTTCAGCGCTGCTAGATTTGGGCGCAGCCAGCGCCGCCATAGACTGTAATGGGAATCAGTCTATAGCGGCGCTCAGCGAGTAACGTCGGCGCCGTCAGAAGGCGGAGACGAAGTTGCTGAAAAAACACAATAATTGGGCTTCCAGCAATCGCTGGAAGCCTAATTATTTAATTCCCCAACTATCCATGGCAGCCTGGAGGGGGAATAGTAATTACCGCAAAGGCTATCATTCATAATGAAAATCAGTGCAGGAAAACACTGCTTTCGGTAATTTAGACTTCTGTGTGGTCATTCATAAAAAAAGTGCACAGTTGCGATAGCTGTGCGGAGATTTCCCGAACTAGGCTGTCGGTAGGCAGGCGGTAGGCTTGGCGACACACAGGAAGCTGCCAAGTTGATACATTTCTCCATGTTTTGCTCTTACTGCAGCTGCCTTGGGAGGTATGTCTCCATTAAGTTAGCATGGTTATCGCCACAGCCGAGGGAGGCGGAATCCCCCGTCCTCATACCGCTTGCGTTAATTTTTATGAATTGACATTTTGTAAACATTTTTAAGATAATCACCGCACAAGGCGGTAATTTATCGCTCTGCTCGGGAATGTCAGCTTTTCATACGGAAACAGCTTTTATGAATAAACACTTTGCCAAGTGCTCGGTAAATTCAGCTGTTTTCAGCATTTCCGCATGCAGAAATGCTTTATGAATGAGGGCTCGTTTCCACTATAGCGAATCCGCATGCGGGCACTGCACGCGGATTCGCATAGGCAATGTAAGTGGATGGGGCCGTTTCCACTTGTGCGGCTGCGGGAGCGTTTTTTGGTGCGGCAGAAATCTGCACGGCAGAGCCGTCAGATTTCGCGTGCAGAAGGAATGTGCGCGAATCGCCGCTAATGTATCTAATAGGGAAATCACATGCGGGGTGACCATGCGGTTTTTGCCGCGAAATCGCATGCGATTTCGCATAGGTATTAATGTTAATTTACACAGGCAGTGACATGGTTAAATTCGCATATACCTTACCTATGCGGAATCGCATGCGAAATCGCGGCAAAAACGCATGCGGAATCGCACCCGCATGCGATTTCGTCCGCGGTGGAATGCAGGCGATTCTGCACCGCTCTAGTGGAAACGAGCCCTGATACCCATTGCTTTTTATGAATAGAGGCCTATGTCAGCAGCAGTAACAGTCACTCCCCAGCAGCCGCCACAATGCCAGCAGCAGAAAAGCCTCTTTTCCACGAACTGTTGAGCTGTGTGCTCAGCAAGCAGTTGCCAGGCAGCAGTGAGCAGTTACCAGGCAGCGACAAGCAGTTACCAGGCAGCAGTGAGCAGTTGTGAGAGTTTGAGAGGCATTTCACTAACTAGAAACAGTTAGTGGAAAAGAGGCCCTAGGGCCCGTTCAGACTGCACGCGTTTCCAGCCGCGTTTTGGAAACGCGTGCGGGGGGCCGACACGCAGGACATCAGACAGTGCATAGAGTGCACTGTCTGATGTTCACACTGCATGCGTTCCGGACCTGTGCGGTCCGGGAACGCATGCTGCACGCAGATTTTTCAAAAAAAGCGGCTGTCCCATTCACTTTTCAGTGATGGGATCAGCCACGCAACGCATACGAACGCGGATGGCGTGCATTCGTACGCGTTGCGTTCTGCATGCGTGGCCGTCCGCGTTTTGCAGTCTGAACGGGCCCTAAGAGCCGCTCCCCAGCAGCCGCCACTATGCCAGCAGCAGTAGCAGCCACTCATTTGCAGCTGCCACAATGCCAGCACAGTAACAGCAACATGTATCTGAAGATCAGACAATCATCTGCAGATCTGAAGATCCATCCTGGTGGATCTGATCTGCAGATGAAAGTCTGTTAAGCAAGGTGTATATGAGATTTGCAGATATCATAGACTATGAATGCAATTTGCAGGAACTGATCTTTTGCAGATGTTGATCTTTTGCATGTGTACAGCATCTTTGTGAGCAGCATCTTGCAAAGATTTTTTTACCTGATGAAGAGCTCAGCTCAATAGAATAGACTGTGTAGGTATGGCTCTCATATTACATGACTTTTATCTGATGTGTGTACCCACCTTAAAGGGAACCAGAGACGAAGACTAGCTAAAAAATGAAAAAAGATTTTATACATACCTGGGGCTTCCTCCAGCCCAATCCGCATGGATCACTCCCGCGCCGCCGTCCTCCGCTGCCTCTATCGCCGGTACCGGGTCCCGTCACTTCCGCCGGACGCGACCAGTTTTCCGCATGCGCAGGGGCTCCCTCTGGCTCTTTACGCATGCGCCTGCGCAGAACGGAGGGAGCACACTGCGCTCGCGTCGACTGGCCGAAATGACGGGACCCGGTACCAGCGGACAGAGGCAGAGGAGGACGGCGGTGTGGGAGCGATCCAGGCTGATGGAGCTGGAGAAAGCCCCAGGTGTGTATAAATCTGTTATGCTCTTTATCTCTGGTTCTCTTTAAGACCGCGTTCACATTACAAACGCGGACGGGCACGCATGCGGAACGCAACGCGTACGAACGCACGCCATCCGCGTTTGTATGCGTTGCGTGGCTGATCCCATCACTGAAAAGTGAATGGGACAGCCACGCGTTTTGGCAAAAAATGCGTGCAGCATGCGTTCCCAGACCGCACAGGTCTGGAACGCATGCAGTGTGAACATCAGACAGTGTACTCTATGCACTGTCTGATGTCGTGCGTGTCGGCCACCTGCACGCGTTTCCAAAACGCGGCTGGAAACGCGTGCAGTGTGAACAGGGCCTACGGCCTCTTTTCAACTGACTGTTAAACTGTGTGCTCAGCAAGCAGTCGCCAGGCAGCAGTGAGCCTGGTTACAGCCAGCCACACCCCCCTCTCGCATCATGTTGGTTCTCCCAAACCGCCGCCTTAGCTGTTACCATGACCACGGCAGCAGACCCCCATATAAGGGGCGTGCTTTAGCTTGTAGCGTCATCTGTCGAAGGCGCAGAGCGCCAAAACGCGTAATGAAGCTACAAGCACGCCTGGAGTAAGGCACCCCCACCCCCCAGAGACGAGCTACGGTATCCATCGAGACGGCGCTGCTGGCCACAGCGTGAGAGCTTCAGCGGCCGGGGAGTTAAGCAGATAGGCTTACCGCTGATAAGCGAATTGTTGAACATACATTTTGTGAGTATAACTTGAATTGCGGATAAAAAGGTTTTTATGGTGATGCACCATGGAGCGCTCCCTGTTTTTGTTTTGAAGTAGCAGTGAGCAGTTACCAGGCAGCAGTGAGCAGTTGTGAGAGTTTGAGAGTCATTTCGCTGCCTATCAACTGTCCATGGAAAAGAGGCCTTAATGTTGCCAATTCCCTTTAGGGCTCTTTCACAGTGCGACGTTAAAGTTGCACGTTATAAAATACTTTAATGCAGAGTAACGCACAGCAATGCAAAGTCTGTGCGACATTCACAGTGCACATGTTGCGTTAGTGTGTAACGTGTAGCGTTATAAAAAAGTGCTGCATGCTGTGCGTTTAGCAATATATCTGCTGCGTTATGTGTGTTGCACATGCTCAGTAATATATATATTTTTTTTAAATGTAACACATGCGCCGTTTTCGTTCCATCAGTATGCAACGAAAACGGCGCACCAAGAGACACATAACGCAGTGCAAAATAACGTCCAATTTTATAACCTACATGCGCTGCGTTAGGGGCACGTTGTGCGACTTTAACGTCGCATCAAACGAAACATCCCACTGTGAAAAGGGCCTTAAGGAACAAAGTGGATCAGTTATGTTTTATATGTACCTAGCAACAAAATAAGCAAACTGAAATAACATTTGACATCCACCCTGGCACTGTATACATTTTAACTGAAAGCATTTAACCATTTAGGCTAGTTTCACACCAGGACGTTGCGTTTTAGGGGACGTTATGGTCGCATAACGTGCCCCTAACGCAACGCCTGGTGCTCTCTAAGGTGGACGTCAGAGTGAGCCGCGTTGTGCAGCTCACTCTGGCGTCAGTGATGCCGTGATGCGTACTCTTGTGCGCATGCGGCATCACGTGGTCCTGCCGGCTAATCGCTGCACAGAGCGGCCGCTCCAGGAAGTAAACACTGCACGTCACTGAGTGCAGTGAATATTAATTAGCCATGTGCCTGGCCGCTCTCCGCTCCTCCCCAACGTTACTGAGCATGTGCAAGCAGTCTAACGCGGCTCTGCCGCTTAGAAAGTACTGCATGCAGTACGTTGTCTGGTGGCGTAGCGTTACTATGTAACGCAACGTGGGCACTGTGAACAGCCCATTGATTTTTCATTGCTGTGCGGTGGGGTGCGTTACAGGCTGCTCTAACGTGCGCCTGTAACGTCCCACTGTGAAACCAGCCTGAAAGAGGACAAGGTGGCAGCCTCAAACAATAAGAAAGAACACGTTCTACAGTTCAAGGAAGGTAAGATGTCACGATGCGTTAGTAAAATGGTGGTGGTGGATGTTTGAATAAAAAGCAGTCTCAGAATTAAGGCCTCTTTCACAGTGGGACGTTAAAGTCGTACATTATAAAAAATTATAACGCAGAGTAACGCACAGCAATACAAAGTCTGTGCGACATTCACAGTGCACACGTTGCGTTGTGTGTAACATGTAGCAATATTTAGAAAGTGTTGCATGCTGTGCGTTTAGCAATACATTTGCTGCGTTATGTGTGTTGCACATGCTCAGTAATTTTTTATTTTTTTTAAATGTAATGCATGCGCCGTTTTCGTTTTCTCAGTATGCGACGAAAACGGTGCACCAAGAGACACATAACGCAGTGCAAAATAACGTCTAATTTGATAACCTACATGCGCTGCGTTAGGTGCAACTTTAACGTCGCATCAAACGCAACGTCCCACTATGAAAGAGGCCTAAGGGTTTCATTTTATTAGCCCATCTTTGAATTTTTTTACTCTTATGGGTAGGAACACACTAGGCAGAATTGCATATGCATTTTCCATAGCATAGTACCTAATGTGTTCCTACCCTTAGGCTTCTTTCCCACTAAGACGTTGCGTTAGATGCTACGTTAAGGTCGCATAACGTGCACCTAACGCAACGCACAGTGGGGTAGAAGCTGGACGTCAGATCGAGCCGCGTTAAGCGGCTCTTCACGCGTCCTGTGATGCGTACTAATGGACGCATGCGGCATCACGTGGTCCCGCCAGCCAATCGCCGCTTAGAGCGGCGCTCCAGGAAATAAACACTGCACATCACTGAGTGCAGTGAATATTAATTAGCCATGTGCCTGGCCGCGGAGGAGGAGGGGAGACCTCCTCCTCCAACACTACTGAGCATGTGCAAACAGTCTAACGCGGCTTAGCCGCTTATAACGCGCAGCACTTTGTTTTTGCCTGCTGCGTTACAGTGTAACGCAACGTGGGCACTGTGAACAGCCCATTGATTTTTCATTGCTGTGCGGTGGGCTGCGTTACAGGCTGCACTGACGTGCGCCTGTAACGTCTCACTGTGAAAGCAGCCTTAGGGTCCTTCCACATTGTGTCCTTTGCATCGCAATGGACAATATCACCGCATTGCAGTGCAATTCTATTTCTGTGGGGCTTTACAGAGAGCGAGTTATGACGCAGTGACGCACAGCATGCTGTGTCTTCACCAGGTAATGAGTGTGTTTACAGTGGCAGTAAGGCATAGTTTTATTGTGCTGTATGCTTCACTTTATGTGACTCAACAACCACATAACATGTGGTGCCACTTTTCCGTTCCATTTTTTTTAGAGGGAACACAACGCACTGTATGGTTGCACTGCAGCAGTAAACGCATAGTGTGACTTTTCAGCTACATTGGGATCTGATCGCAGTGCAACTGACTCAGTGTTTAAAGGGACCCTGAGCAGTGACTTAAATTAAAAGATTTCACTTACCTAGCGCTTCCTCCAGCCCACCGTAGGCCGCAAGGTCGCCCGGCGTCATCACGGCACTAAACTGCGCATGCGCAGAACTGTCACGCTGGCCGGCCGTGATGATGCGTAGCGGGCAGCGTGATGACAATGAGCATCAGGATCCAGGAAGAGCCGGCCCGGGTGTCCCCGGTAACGGGAGCCGCCGGAGGGACACGGAGAAGAGCCAGGACGCCGGGGGACCTTGTGGCCTACGGTGGGCTGGAGGAAGGCCCAGGTAAGTGAAATCTTTTAATTTAAGTCACTACTCAGGGTCCTTTAAGGGCCTTTAGGGTTTGTACTGTGTTTAGCAGAAAGAGAAATATCAGCTTTAGGCTCAATTCACAGTGGAGTTATGTGGTGCATCATAATAGGTGTATTGTAATGCCAAATGAAACACTGCAATACAAAAACAATGCGACATTCACAATGCAACGTCTATTGCAGTGCAGTCTGATGGAGTGCAATATCCCAATGCGCTGCATGTAGTATAATGTATAATACGTATCTGATAATTGCCTCATTAATGGTACAGTGAAGCATACTTTTCATTGACAAGTGCGTACATTAAAAAAGGGCGCCTGGAAAAAAGGGCACATGATGTAGCCGAAATTTAATGATTTTGTCAACCATATTTTATCATTTCTTGTTGTAATAAAAATCTAAAAAATATAGTTTATAACACTGAAAATGATAATATATGTATAATTGTATACTATTGTGTATAACCTTTCTTTATCGTTTCTTCATGTAAAAAAAAAAATCTGAAAATATTGTTTATAACACTGAAAACGATAATATATGTATAATTGTATAATATTGTGTATTACCTTCATTTATTGTTTCTTCATGTAATAAAATCCTAAAATATTGTTTATAACAATGAAAAAAAGTACATTCATAATAACTGTAGTAAAACATTAGTATATATAACTAACCTTTTACTACAATTAAATCTAACCCTACTCTCACACAGAACCCTCCCTCTACCTATCCCTAACCCTTAGACCCCCCAGGTGATGCCTAAGCCTAAGACCCTCCTGGTGGTGCCTAACCCTAAGACCCTCCTGGTGGAGTATGTTAAAAAGGGGCGCTGGGAAAAAAGGGCGCGGGGTTTTAAACGATAAACACGGATAACATTTAAAAATATAATGTACTATATTTCGTTTAAAAATAATGTTTTATAAAGTTATAAATCATTAAATAATGTGCATGAAATCGGCAATTGTGAAAACGTTAATCTTCCGTTTAAAAAGTGAAATGTATAATAACGTTTAAAAAAAATTAGTAAGCAACCCTCCCTGTACCTACCTAAGACCCCCCTGGTGGTGACTAAACCTAAGACCCCCCCTGGTGGTGCCTAAACCTAAGACTCCCCTGATGGTGCCTAAACCTAAGACCCCCCTGGTGGTGCCTAAACCTAAGACCCCCCTGGTGGTGCCTAAACCTAAGACCCCCCTGGTGGTGCCTAAACCTAAGACCCCCCTGGTGGTGCCTAAACCTGAGACCCCCCTGATGGTGCCTAAACCTAAGACCCCCCCTGGTGGTGCCTAAACCTAAGACCCCCCTGGTGGTGCCTAAACCTAAGACCCCCCTGATGGTGCCTAAACCTAAGACCCCCCTGATGGTGCCTAAACCTAAGACCCCCCCTGATGGTGCCTAAACCTAAGACCCCCCCTGGTGGTGCCTAAACCTAAGACCCCCCTGGTGGTGCCTAAACCTAAGACCCCCCTGGTGGTGCCTAAACCTAAGACCCCCCTGGTGGTGCCTAAACCTAAGACCCCCCTAGTGGTGCCTAAGCCTAAGACCCCCCTGGTGGTGCCTAAACCTAAGACTCCCCTGATGGTGCCTAAACCTAAGACCCCCCTGGTGGTGCCTAAACCTAAGCCCCCCTGGTGGTGCCTAAACCTAAGAGTCCCCTGGTGGTACCTAAACCTAAGACCCCCCTGGTGGTGCCTAAACCTAAGACCCCCCTGGTGGTGCCTAAGCCTAAGACCCCCCTGGTGGTGCCTAAACCTAAGACTCCCCTGATGGTGCCTAAACCTAAGACCCCCCCTGGTGGTGCCTAAACCTAAGACCCTCCTTAGTGATCACTGTATTGTGTGTAGAATAATGTTTTAGAAACAGTAAAGGATAAAATATTACAATTTACGTTACGTACTGATCGCTTTATTTTGTGAATAATAATGTTTTGCAAACAGTAAGGGATAACATTTAAAATAATGTTTTATTGAAATAGTAAACGTAAATCATCACAAGCAGTTATAAAACATTAAAAATCTTCGGGCGCCGTTGGAAAACGTTATTATTCTCGGGCGCCCTTTTTTCCTGTTCGCCGCCCAGTAAACAATATTTATTCTGGGAGTGAATGGCGGCACCCGATTTGTCCACTAGCCACCTGCGCCCTTTTTTACTGTTTCCCTCCTGGTGGTCCCTAACACTAAGCCCCCCCCCCATAGTGCCTAACCCTAAAACTCCCATATTGTTTATCAAATTATTTTTTAAATCAATATATTTAGTTGTATAAGGAATGTTGTATTTTCCACTATTCCACTAAATATCGTTTTAGTTATGAAACATTATGTAGATAGAAACGATAACTATGGTATGTATGTTTATAAACGTCAATGGCGGCACCCTTTTTGTCCACTTGCCTCAGGCGGCCAAATTTCCTGCTTCCATTAACAGTATGTTTCACTGTATGCAACGCAACACGCTGATTACGTTCACTGCTTTCCCATTCTGTTGCGTTCCTTGAAACGCAATGCAGCTCTAACTGTGAACCTATCCTTAGGCTACTTACACACCAAGACGTTGCGTTTTAGGGGACGTTATGGTCGCATAACGTGCCCCTAACGCAACGTATGGTGGTGTTGAAGTTGGACGTCAGATTGAGCTGCGTTATGCAGCTCTCAAAGCAGCCGCTCCAGGTTAGTGATAGGAAGTCCGGATCTTTTTAAGGATTCGGATCATTTGAATCGGATCATTGAAAAGATCCGGATCTTTGAACCGAATCATTTGAATCATTTTACTAGGGAAGCAGACTGGGTGAAATGACTAGCAGGACAGGACTTTCCCTGCACTGTACATTCTGTATGTTCCTGTTTCTTCCAGACAGACATCCACTGTGAACCGAATCTTTCATTGTGATGATCCGGATGATTCGACTCACAAAAAAGATTCGGCTCAAATGAACGATTCATTCATGATCCGGACAACACTACAGTCCTACCAAGAGTCTCTGCAGTGCAGTGAATATTAATTAGCCATGTGGCTGGCTGCAGAGGAGGAGGGGAGACCTCCTACTCCAACATTACTGAGCATGTGCAAGCAGTCTAACGCTGCTCAGCCCAGTATAACGTACAGCATGCAGCACTTTGTTTCAGGCTGGTTTCACAGTGGGACGTTAAACTTAAAGTCCCACGTTACAGCAGCCAGTAACGCAGCCTAACTCACAGCACTGTAAAATCAATTGTGCTGTTCACAGTGCACACGTTGTGTTACATTGTAACGCAGCATGTTTAAACAAAGTGCTGCATGCTGTACGTTATACTGGGCTAAGCAGCGTTTGACTGCTTGCACATGCTCAGTAAGGTTGGAGGAGGAGGTCTCCCCTCCTCCTCTGCAGCCAGCCACATGGCTAATATTCACTGCACTGCAGAGACTCTTGGTAGGACTGTAGTGTTGTCCTGATCATGAACGAATCGTTCATTTGATCCGGATCTTTTTTGTGAGTCAAATCATCCGGATCATCACAATGAAAGATTCGGTTCACAGTGGATGTCTGTCTGGAAGAAACAGGAACATACAGAATGTACAGTGCAGGGAAAGTCCTGTCCTGCTAGTCATTTCCCCCAGTCTGCTTCCCTAGTAAAATGATTCAAATGATGCGGTTCAAAGATCTGGATCTTTTCAATGATCCGATTCAAATGATCCGAATCCTTAAAAAGATCCGGACTTCCTATCACTAACCTGAGCGGCTGCTTTAAGAGCTGCATAGCGCAGCTCAATCTGACGTCCAACTTCAACACCACCATACGTTGCGTTAGGGGCACGTTATGCGACCATAACGTCCCCTAAAACGCAACGTCTTGGTGTGTAAGTAGCCTAAACGTGCTGCGTTACTATGTAACCCAACGTGTGCACTGTGAACAGCACAATTGATTTTACAGTGCTGTGAGTTAGGCTGCGTTACTGGCTGCTGTAACGTGGGACTTTAACGTCCCACTGTGAAACCAGCCTTAAAGAAAACCTGAACTGAAAATTAAAGTCAAAATAAACATAAACAAGTCATACTTACCACTCGTGTAATCTACTCCTTAATCTCTCTTTCCTTTCCCACGTCCGATTTGTCCACTGTCACCAAGGGAATTTCCCGTCCTCCATTTTGAAAGTGGCCATTACCCCATAACAGCTTTCTGGTCAACACACTGTTAAACTGTACCATTGCCTACTTGAGCCATATGAAAACATAGACATTACTTGGCACATCAGTTGTCCTCTCAGCTATAACTGACAGCAACTGATAAATAACTGACAGCAACCGATATATTTCAATTCTGACAAAATGTTGTCAGAACTGGAAGGGGTCATTGTCAGAAGAAAATGGTGCGCTTCTGAGAGGAACTGATGGCAAGGTAACTATGTAATGTTCATTTGAAGTTACCTCATGTGTTTATTTTAAATAATTTTACTCAGTACAGGTTCTCTTTAAGCTCCGTTTACACTTTGGCTATCATTCATAAAGCATTCCCGCATGCGGAAATGCTGAAAACAACCGACTTTACCAAACACATAGCAAGAAGATCTCCATTCATATGAATGAAAAATAATTACTTTAATAAGGTAGGCGGAATACCCCTATTAAACTTGAAAAGCAGAAAAAAATTATTAAGCCCTTATAAACATCTCACATGCACCATGTCAACATAAGACAATGTATATGCACAAAAGAAAGAGTTGACTCTAGGGTGCATGTGAGGTAAAAAATCAAGTACTTTATTATACTAAATAATAATGGTAAAAAACATTAGAACATCAATAACCACATACAATAACATATAACCGTATTAAAAATGGAGGCAAGAAAAGTGCTGTGCATCATGAAAAACAAATGGAGAAGGGGCTGCAGTCCCCAAACTCCACAGGACTAAATGACCCAAGGCCTGTATAAATATGATTTCATGATGCACAGCACTTTTCTTGCCTCCATTTTTAATACGGTTATATGTTATTGTATGTGGTTATTGATGTTCTAATGTTTTTTACCATTATTATTTAGTATAATAAAGTACTTGATTTTTTACCTCACATGCACCCTAGAGTCAACTCTTTCTTTTGTGCATATACATCTCCATTCATAAAGGCTCTTTCCGCATGAAAAGCTGGCATTACCGAGCAGAGTGATAAATCACCGCCTTGTGCGGTGACTATCGTAACAAATGTAACAAAATGTTAAGTAATAAGTCATAAAGGTTTACGCAAGTGGTATGAGGACAGGAAAAACCACTCCCTTGGATGTGGTCGATAACCATGTTAAGTTAATAGACACAGACCTCCCAGGCAGCTGCAGTAGAGCGGAACACGGAGAAATGTATCAACTCGGCTGCTTCCTGTGTTTCCGCAAGCCTACCGCCTGCCTACCGCCAGCCTAGTTCGGGAAATCTCCGCACAGCTATCGCAACTGGCAACATTTTATGAATGAGCAGCCAGAAGTCTAAAATACAGAAAGCTGTATTTTCCCGCATGGATTTACTTTGCTGACCACACTTTTATGAATGATAGCCATTGGCTATCATTCATAAAGCATTTCCGCATGCGGAAATGCTTAAAACAGCTGACTTTACCGACCACTCGGCAAAGTCAGCATTCATAAAGCCTCTTTCCGCACGGAAAAATGACACTACCGAGCAGAGTGATAAATCACCGCCTTGTGCGGTGATTATCGGTACAAATGTAGCAAAATGTTCATTCATGAAGATCACCGCAAGCGGTGTGAGGTCGGGAAGTACCGCTCCCTCTGATGTGGGATTACCAATGTAAGTGAATGGAGACACACAGACCTCCCAGGCAGCTGCAGCAGAGCGGAACACTGTGGGCTCTATTCATAAAAAAGTTGTTGCGAGAAAACTCCTGGAGGGAAAATACCGCAGCGGTATTTTACACTTCTGGGTGGTCATTCAAAGAAATCTTGCCAGCTGCGATGCAAGAGCGGAGATCTCCCGCTGAAAGCTGGCGGTAAGCTGTCGGAAGGCATGCAGAAACACTTCAGCCGGCAGAGTCCCTCCATGCACTGCTCTCTCTGGGAGGTCTGTCCCATTCACTTGTATGTAATCCGCAAAATCAGAGGAAGCGGTATTTCCCGTCCACATACCGCTTCCTCTAATCTTTATGAATGGCCATTTTGTTACTTTTTTCTAGATAAATCTAGAAAAACACTGGAGAAGGCGGAAATTTCTCGCTCTGCTGGGGGATTGTAGATTTTCATGCGGGAACAGCTTTTTTGAATGCCCACTTTGCTAAATGGACGGGAAAATCCGCTGTTTTGAGCGGAAAACTTGCGGTAAGGTTTTATGAATAGAGCCCAGAGAAATGTATCAACTCTGCAGCTTCCGTGTCTCCGCCTGCCTACCGCCAGCTTAGCTCGGAGAATCTCCGCACTGCTTCCGCACATGGATACATCTTTATGAATGCCCACCCAGAAGTCTAAAAATTCACCAGCGGTGTTTTCCCGCACTAATTCTTTTTACCGACAGCCTGTTCATGAATGATAGCCATTGTCTGCTGCTTTCAGTTATAAAAGACAAACAACTGATGTGCAAGGTAATGTGCAGTGTCAATTTTTTTTAGACTATATTTTCAGCGGTCTGGCAAAAAGGCTGCTTTGTAACGTGGCTTGCAGCACTACAATGCTCCACCTAAGTGCCGTTCAGTGTGCGGCTAGTGCATTGCGGTATAAGGCTTGTGGCATCATGACGCACTGCATGCAGTATGTTACCACAAAATGCATGCTTTAAAAGTGATAGTAACGCATACTTTTCATTTACTGTATCCTTGACTGTATATAACGGATGCGGAGAACATGCGGCACCGCTTTCCCGATCAGGGAACGCAACACAATAGCCACTGTGAACCTAGCTTAAAGGCTCTTTCACATCCTTATATGCGTTGCGGCGTGTCATCGGGATGCTGCGGTGCGACGCAATCAGCGGCGGTAGCAATTAATTAACCCAACGGGAAAACGCCGGCTCCCGACGATTAAAATCTCCCGGGTGCATTGTATCGCAACGCACCGAAAAGCAGCGTCAGGTGTGAAAGATAAAATGAGCGATTAGGGATCGCTTTCAATCGCTAGCGATTTCCCTAAATGCTCTGCAAATGTAAATGGATGGGACAGATTCCACTAGACTAGAGTGCTTGTGATTAGACAAATCGCAATCGCACGACATGCATCATTTGGGAGTGTTTCCCTTGTAATGTAATGTATGGGAGCAGGGAAATCGCTCCCAAAATCGCTTGCAAAGTGCTACCACAAATCGCTAGCGATTGCAAAAGCACTTTCCAGTGGGTCCAAGGCCTAAAACTGAATGTATCTTTCACGTCAGCTTTAACTGACCACACCTGATGCAATCAGGATAGCTCTTGATTGGTTCACCTGTTTGTAAGAAAGTTTTAGTCCTTCGTAAATCTTTGTCCTGTGCACACTACTCTAGATTACAGCCTGCCTGCATTAGCAAACCCGCAATACCGGTAGCAGTACTGTGACGAGCATTCCTTGCTCTACCACCGGAACCGAAGCGCTCTGCCTGCGATAAGTGGGCTCAGCCCCGGCGGAGGGGTGGGGGAGGGTATTTAAGCGAGAGGTCAGAGGGCCGGTGCCGCTATAGTGACAGTGTGGTACGGTGTGTGCGGGGCTGTGACATACACGCCATCATATAGTGACAGTGTGCTGCGGTGTGTGCGGGGCTGTGACATACACGCCATCATGCACAAGGGCTGGAAGAAGTACTTCGGCCAGAAGTCTCTCAATGAAGTTACTATGGACGAGTATCTGGGGAGTCTCGGACTTTATAGGAAACTGACCGCCAAGGACGCTTCCTGTCTCTTCAGAGCGGTGTCTGAGCAGGTGAGAGGAACTCATCCCAATACTGCCTGCATGGAAGATCGCGTCTTCTCCAGCCTGACTATATTGTACAGCTCAGCCTTCACTTCACATGTTTATATAGCAAGAAGCCTTTTATTTGTCTGCCTGTGGGGTGGAAGTGGCTAGCCATTTTTAGGTAGAAATGAGTTATAAAATAAGCTATCTGTGACTTATTTGGGGGATTTTTTTTTTCAATAATGTGGTGACCTATTCTGCAGCAATAACTAAGGGGCGAAATTACTAATTTGCAAACTGTCGACATAATTTTTCAGATAAGCTTAAATATGTAATTTACTATTCTATGAGAATTAGATTTATTGGGGACCAATCCGCATACTGGGCACAGGTGTAGGTGCAAGGGGTAAAGGTTAGTTTGGGGGTAGGAAGGTGTTTGGGCACCACGAGGGGAGGTTCAAGATTTGGTGCCAAAAGGGGTGATGGGGGGGGGGGGGGTGTTTAAAGTTAGGCACCATGAGGGAGTTTAAGGGTTAAGCTCCCCATTTTCAAGAGTAGGGAAGGGTTAGGACATAATAAAATCTTGGTAAATCTCACTAATATATTAATTCAGCAAAATATCTGTAAATTTCCCAATATCCTACTATTCTACGCTCTTTCAAAGCACCTTTTCAGGTGGTCCTACACTACACAAGCTGATTGCACAACTTGCCACATCCATGTATTCTTACAGCCTATACAATGTATCCAAGTTGCATGGAACCTGGCAGAAATATAATTTGAATTGCATGGCAGCATGACTGCTATGCACTTTTCTGTACAGCAAAAATGCAGCAGGATGGCGATAGTCATCAGGAGAAAAAAAATCGTGTTGCATACGTATTGCACTAATGGAAACGTTTGCCTCAGATTCCATTGGGTTGACTGTACCAAGTGTTTTGTGATCTTCAAGCCATTCAAATTTGATCGCAAAATGCGGACAGTGGTAAAGGGCCCTTATGAAATTTTTCTGTGGAAATTTTTTACTACATTAAGGGCCCTTTTCCACTAGCGGCGTTTGCGATGCTGAATCGCAAAATCACAAACTGCTAGTGATTTTTTTAAATCGCTACGGTTTGCACATTAACATGGGAATCGCGGTAGGCAATTTCCACTACCGTGATTCTTTTTTTGTCAAACGCGATCGCGCCGCGGAGCGATCTTTGCCGCGATTTTGCTATGCAGTACAGTGCATAGCAAAATTGTGAATGCAATCGCCGGAGGTTTCCTGCACTTTTGCGATTCAGCAATTGCTAGCGTTCAGCGTGAACGCTAGCGACTGCTAGTGGAAAAGGGCCTTGTGTCAACTTTAGTGGAAAAATTTCCCTCACCTCTGTCCCAGAGACACAAAACGAAATTGCGAGGGAGCCAACAATATCAAAAAGTCAATTTAGCATTCAATTACACTTGTATGCTTTATGTAAAGTGAAACTGAGAAAATAAGGCTATGTTCACAGTGCCTGCACTGTGTTGCAACATAGCGGCTGCTCTGTAATGTGACTTCTTGCGCTGCACCACCGATATCAACATTCACAGTTCAGAAGATACGTTGTGCTATATTGGAGTGCAGCATCGCAGTGGCACGAACTGTGGCAGTGAAGCATTGTTCTCATTGGCTGTGTGCTTCACTATATGCAATGCAATAGGTGGATAACATACAGCGCCCATTCTGTTGCATTCCTGCTGTTTCAGGGAACGCAGTGCAGATCTCACTGTTTACCTAGCCTAAGAAAAAAAAAGAGTCTGAGGATGTTTGCCTCAGTAGTGGGAAGCATCAGGATAGTCCAGAGGCTTCACCATCCTCCTCGACTCCACTGTTCCTGCGCTGGGAACCTGAAAAGCACTCACATGAGGGACATATTTAGCTCAAGGTATGGCCATTGACACGTGGAGTTTGTGGTCTTGGGTGTCCTTTTGATTACGGACTCTCTTGTGAGGGTGTTTTTGTCCTTGTGCTGGATTTATAACTATCCACATTTATCTTTTGTACTAGTCTGTCTAATTCTTTCTCCTGAAGTAAACGCTGCTTCATGAATCGTGTCTAGTGTTACTGGAATTATCACATTCTTGCCTGTACCCACCATTATATTGTACAATTTGTATTCCTAGTGGGCTGCGTAGCCAGGACCGGTTCTAGACTTTTTGCTGCCTGAAAAGTGTGTGTGTGTCTGTGTGTGTCTGTGTGTGTCTGTGTGTGTCTGTGTGTGTCTGTGTGTGTCTGTGTGTGTCTGTGTGTGTCTGTGTGTGTCTGTGTGTGTCTGTGTGTGTCTGTGTGTGTCTGTGTGTGTCTGTGTGTGTCTGTGTGTGTCTGTGTGTGTCTGTGTGTGTCTGTGTGTGTCTGTGTGTGTCTGTGTGTGTCTGTGTGTGTCTGTGTGTGTCTGTGTGTGTCTGTGTGTGTCTGTGTGTGTCTCTGTGTGTGTCTCTGTGTGTCTCTGTGTGTCTGTCTGTGTGTGTGTCTGTCTGTGTGTCTGTCTGTGTGTCTGTCTGTGTGTGTGTCTGTCTGTGTGTCTGTCTGTGTGTCTGTCTGTGTGTGTGTCTGTCTGTGTGTCTGTCTGTGTGTCTGTCTGTGTGTCTGTCTGTGTGTCTGTCTGTGTGTCTGTCTGTGTGTCTGTCTGTGTGTCTGTCTGTGTGTCTGTCTGTGTGTGTGTCTGTCTGTGTGTCTGTCTGTGTGTCTGTCTGTGTGTCTGTCTGTGTGTCTGTCTGTGTGTCTGTCTGTGTGTCTGTCTGTGTGTCTGTCTGTGTGTCTGTCTGTGTGTCTGTCTGTGTGTCTGTCTGTGTGTCTGTCTGTGTGTCTGTCTGTGTGTCTGTCTGTGTGTCTGTCTGTGTGTCTGTCTGTGTGTCTGTCTGTGTGTCTGTCTGTCTGTGTGTCTGTCTGTGTGTCTGTCTGTGTGTGTGTCTGTCTGTCTGTCTGTCTGTCTGTGTGTCTGTGTGTCTGTCTGTGTGTCTGTCTGTGTGTCTGTCTGTGTGTCTGTCTGTCTGTCTGTGTGTCTGTCTGTGTGTCTGTGTGTCTGTGTGTCTGTGTGTCTGTGTGTCTGTCTGTCTGTCTGTCTGTCTGTCTGTCTGTCTGTCTGTCTGTGTGTCTGTCTGTCTGTCTGTGTCTGTGTGTCTGTCTGTGTGTCTGTCTGTGTGTCTGTCTGTGTGTCTGTCTGTGTGTCTGTCTGTGTGTCTGTCTGTGTGTCTGTCTGTGTGTCTGTCTGTGTGTCTGTCTGTGTGTCTGTCTGTGTGTCTGTCTGTGTGTCTGTCTGTGTGTCTGTCTGTGTGTCTGTCTGTGTGTCTGTCTGTCTGTGTGTCTGTCTGTGTGTCTGTCTGTCTGTGTGTCTGTCTGTGTGTCTGTCTGTCTGTCTGTGTGTCTGTGTGTCTGTCTGTCTGTCTGTCTGTCTGTCTGTCTGTCTGTCTGTCTGTCTGTCTGTCTGTCTGTCTGTCTGTGTGTCTGTCTGTCTGTGTGTCTGTCTGTGTGTCTGTCTGTGTGTCTGTCTGTGTGTCTGTCTGTGTGTCTGTCTGTGTGTCTGTCTGTGTGTGTTTGTGTGGTGTGAGAGGATGCGCCCCCCCCAACAATTTGGAATAATCGTACAGAACCCAACAATTTCCACCATGAGTTATAGCTGCTGTGCGCCCCTCCAAAAAGCAAACGCCTTTACTATAGGTAGGTAGCCTGATATAGGTGCCCCCAGTATAGGTAGCCTGACATAGGTGCCCTCCGTATAGGTAGCAAGAAATACTGGTGGCACCCGTGCCTGGTTACCTATACTGTGGGAACCTGCCCACAGTATAGGTAACCAGGCGTTGGTGCCGCCAGTATAGCCTGGCATAGCTGACTCACCACAGGGTGCGGGCCCGGGGTCCTCCTTCGTCACTTGCTGGCGCTGCACTCTCGCTCTCAAACCTCAGAGCAGCAGTAGCATCGAAGAGACCTACACTCTGCCCAGTGACGGTATATACTTCAAATACAGGAAGTGAGCAGTAATGTCACTTCCTGTATACACGCAGTTACTGGGCCGCGTGTATGTCTCTTTGGTGTAAGCTACCACTGCTCTGAGGTCTGTGAGTGAGAGTGCAGTGCCAGCAAATGAGGGAGCTGGACTCCGGACTTTGTGATAAGGGCAAAACCAACGGCCAGTCAGATGTCGGCTTTGGCGCGGGCCCCAACTTTTTGCCGCCTGAACCACACGTCATGACAGAATCTCTCCTACGTGTAGCAGCCAGGCATGGGCTCACGAGTTGTTAAGAGTACCTAAGGACTCGAACTTGTGATTTAAATGAGGCTTAATTGCCTCAGGTGTGCGGCAGGATCTGAAGGGGTTAATTACCCATAAGTCCGTCCTCCCTGCACTCCAAACAGCTTGCATGCGTCCTATTGGACGTGTTGCAAGCCTCACTATGCGCACTTCCTCCTTCAAGCCGGAATCCGACTCCTCAGTTTATGAAACCACGACTCCCAACTCCGACTCCGGGTGCCCAAAATAGTCCGACTCCTTGACTCCGACTCCTTACTCTAATACTTAACAGGGCTGTGGATTTTGTAGAAAAATCATCCGACTTCCGACTCCTCAGTTTATGAAATCAACGACTACGACTCCTGGTGCCCAAAATTGCCCCAACTCAGACTCCTAGACTCCGACTCCACAGCCCTGCTTACAACCTAGGTTTCCGGTTTAAAGGCCCTATTCACGGACTTGGATGCTTAGTTGTTTGCTCCATTGTTATTGACTGATGATGTGGGGCCACGCCTGCAAAACTTTTTTTTTTTTTTGTGAAGTTTTGAAATAAATTACCTTGTTTAACACGTCACCACGTGTAGTTGGTATCTTTGGGAGTAGGTAAGTCCACCACTGCCTCTCCTATTTTTAAGAATTTTAATTAGTTTTATTCTGCTTGCGCCTCTGTTCTCCTGTAGCTGAATGGAATATGTACCGTGTTTCCCCAAAAATAAGACACTTATATTAATTTTTTGCTCCAAAAAGTGTGCTAGGGCTTATTTTCCGGGGATGTCTTATATTGGCACTGCATGATATGTCCCATGCTGGCCGCCTCTTATTGCTGCTCTTTGTAATGTCACAGTACCAATCAGGCACCTGTCATGTCATCCCTGCACACAGTTAATAAACCTGCTGTGTGCAAGGATGACATGACAAGTGCCTGATTGGCACTGCACGATGTGTCCCCATGCTGGCCGCCTGTGTGAAGCCGCTGTACTGAAAGTGTAATCTATCGCTACAATCTAATTGGATCAAGCAGTCTGTCCTCTCATGTCCCTTGTGTGTCCGCGGATGTCCCCTATGTGTCCCCTTCTGTTCTCAGTGTGGCTGTTCTGTCCAGCCCCTTAGTCTGTGTCTCCTCTCCCTGTGTATTAAGTGTCCCCCCTCACTTCTGACCACTGTGTAGACACTCTGCCCGCCTCCTAGACTGTCTCTCCGCTCCCGTTTTAAATGTCCCCCCCTTCTGACCCGTGTGGCCGCACTGTCCAGCCCCCTATCCTGTGTCTCTGCTCCCCTGCATTGTATTCCCCTCCCTTCTGATCCGTGTGTCTGCTGTCCCGCCCCTTTTTCTGTGGCCCTCACTACCCGTGCAAGTTAAATGTAACGGCAGCCAGCGTCTCACTGTAGCCATGCTGCCCGGAGATCGCCAACGCCCTCACTTCTCCAGGCAGCATGGCTACCGTAAGACATGGAGACAGACGGAGAGACAGTCTAGGGGACGGAATATCGTGTACTGCTGCTGGGGATGTAATGTGGGTTTGGGGTTAGGTCTTATATTCGGAGAATGCCTTATATTTAGAGAATGAATGACATTTCAGCTAGGTCTTATAATCAGAGGATGTCTTACTTTAGGGGAAAGACGGTATGTATGTTTTTTATCAATCTTGTTTTATTTGACTCTGTGTACAGTACTGTAATTTGTTTTTCCTTGACAGCTCTTCTACTGCCAAATTCACCACAATGAAATTCGCAAAGCATGTGTGGTTTTTATGAGGAAGAATGAAAAGCTCTTTGACTCGGTGAGTATCAACAAGCTGGCAAGCTATTTTAGTGACTAGCACTTTAACCCTGTATTCTTACATTGCTGGAGTCCAAGGTGAGGTTTTTTTTTTCCCATGTGCATTGGCTGGGCTCTTCACTTTCCTCCCACATACCAAAAATCTGAGGCTGTAGACTCATTGAGCATTTTCTGAGCCCTTTATTGACCATCAGTGCTTTCTGAGCGGTAAAAAAAAAACAAAAAAACGCACAAAGCACTGATGGTCACAAAAGCACTCAAAGTGCTCAGTGTGTCTACAACCTAATAGTTGGCTTTCCTTAACCACTTGAGGACCCACCCTTTACCCCCCCTTAAGGACCAGCGCTGTTTTAGCTGATCTGTGCTGGGTGGGCTCTGCAGCCCCCAGCACAGATCAGGGTGCAGGCAGAGCGACCAGATCGCCCCCCTTTTTTCCCCACTAGGGGGATGATGTGCTGGGGGGGTCTGATCGCTCCTGCCTGCCGGGTGTTGCGGGGGGGGGGCACCTCAAAGCCCCCCTCCGCGGCGAAATCCTCCTCCTCCCTCTCCTACCTGGCCCCCCCTGGTGAACCGGGCTGCACAGGACGCTATCTGTCCTGTGCAGCCAGTGACAGGCTGTCTCCTGTCACATGGCGGCGATCCCCGGCCGCTGATTGGCCGGGGATCGCCGATCTGCCTTACGGCGCTGCTGCGCAGCAGCGCCGTACAATGTAAACAAAGCGGATTATTTCCGCTTGTGTTTACATTTAGCCTGCGAGCCGCCATCGGCGGCCCGCAGGCTATTCACGGAGCCCCCCGCTGTGAATTGACAGGAAGCAGCCGCTCGCGCGAGCGGCTGCTTCCTGATTAATCAGCCTGCAGCTGGCGACGCAATACTGCGTCGCTGGTCCTGCAGCTGCCACTTTGCCGACGCACGGTATAAGCGTGCGGTCGGCAAGTGGTTAAATTTGAATAGACAGACAGTGGCAGCAGGTTATGACTGAAGTGCATACTCATGATCCACAACCAGAGAAGCAGATTGTACTGTAACGGTCAATGGCCTCAATTCACTAAGATTATGCTAGTAATAATATGGCAGGAGAAAACTTACCACCACACAATGATCTAGCCTTACTAACCACTTTGTCCTTTGATACAGTATATCTACGTCAGCTGTGGCTCTCTCCAAGCCACAGCGACGTAGATATACTGACCTGCTTGCAGCCCTGTTGTGCAGGAACAGGTGCGCTTCAGAGCGCACCTCCCGGCACTAACAGCTGCAATACTAATTGGTGAAAGGGAAAATGTTCCCTTGTAGCCAATTAGTAACCCCCCCCCCCCCCCCCCCGCGGATGAACGATCACCGCTGTAGCAAACAGCGTGATCATTCATCTCTCCCCCTCCGTGGCCAGATCTGTAAAAAAAAAAAGATTAGAAAGCAGCCTGACTCACCTTTTCCTGTTCCAGCGATCAGCCTGCAGCCTGAGCCTCCGAACATGAAACGGTGAGTCAGGCTGCTTTCTAATCCTTTTTTTTTTTTTTTTTTTTTTTTTACAGATCTGGCCACTGAGGGGGCTGCCTGGGTGGGGGGTGGGACATCTGGCTGGCCCCTATGGGGGTTGTTGAACCCCTGGTGGGGGGTAAAATGTGCAGCTGGGGGGGGGGGGGGAGGATAAAGTAAGAGGGGATACAATTTTAATTATGTGCATAATTTTATACTGGGGGCAGATCTGGCTATAATGGTGGGGGGGCCCTAATCCAGGGTGCACCCGCTAATCCTGAGGGCGCATCTGGCTATAATGGGGGACCATTATTCCTGGGGACACATTTAGTTATGAGGGGCAGTAATCCTGGGGATACATCTCTGTCTATACTGGGAGGTGCCAAACAGAGGACACATCGGGCTATACTGGGGGTGACTGATATTGGGGACACATCTGGCTATGGGGGGGGGGAGGGGGGGGGTCTGATACTCAGGACACATTTTGCTATCTATACTGGGGGACAGAATACTGGTGACATGTTTTCATCTTCTGTGGCACTTTTTATTTTTAAACTGGAATTGATAAAAACTGAGCAAAAATGCATTTTTTTCATTTTTCCCCTCTTTTTCCCATTAAAATGCATAGAAAAAATTGTTTGGTCTAGGGACAAAATACCCACCAATGAAAGTCTAGTTTGTCCTGAAAAGAACGATGCCTAGATCATTTAGGTGTCGTGAGTAGGGATAAAGTTATGGCTGATTAAAAAGGGACATAGCTAAAACGTCAAAATTGCTCTGGTCAATAAGGGGAAAACAAGGTCTGAATGCGAAGTGGTTAAAGGGACCCTGAGCAGTGCCTGAAATAAAAATGTTATACTTACCTGGTGCTTCTTCCAGCCCACTGTAGATGGCGACGTCCTCCGGGCTCCTCTCCGTGTGCCTCTGCCGACCCCTGTCATCGGCGTCACCCGGGACGGGTGTCGGGGCGGCTCTTCCTGGTTCCTGACGCTAAACTACGCATGCGCAGAACTGTCACATTGGCCACCATGATGACACCATGCGGCAGGAACCAGGAAGAGCCGGCCCGACTGTGTCGCTGGTAATGGGGGCTGGCGAAGACACACGGAGAGGACGCCAGGAGACCTCACCGCCTACAGTGGGCTGGAAGAAGCCCTAGGTAAGTGTAATCTTTTAATTTCAGGCACTGCTCAGGGTCCCTTTAAGGTGTAGTGATAAGTTTTCACAGTGAGAAAGTTGTCTTATCACTTTAGTCCTTAAGTTATCTCCTCTGTAGTTATTTTCACATGCAGTTAATTAACTCTTTAACTTTAGAATTCTGAAGTTATTTTAAGGATTGAAGTTAATTTTAGAGATCTCTTCTTAAAGACAGAAGCGTTAACTTTAGGTTTGCCTGAGGTAAAATGTTTCCTTAATACTACATGCCTTATCACCATGGTGATCACTCTAGAAATGTTATTAAAGACAGGAGATAAGCTTAGGGCTCGTTTCCACTATCGCGAATCTGCATGCGTCCAACGCATGCAGATCCGCACATGTAATACAAGTGGATGTGCCTGTTTCCACTGTAGCGTTGTTGAGGTGCGTTTTTTTCAGCGTGAAAAAAACGCACAAAAGAGCCAACGATTTCGCCTGCGTCGGGAATCCGTGCGAATCGCCGCTAATGTATTTAATAGTAAAAACGCATGCGTTTGTTACATGCGTTTTTACCCGCGATTTTGCGTGCGATTTCGCACCTTTTTCAATTTTATTTAGCCCTGGCAGTGTCATGGTTAATTTCGCATGGCACCCTGCCATGCGAAATCGCATGCGAAATCGCGGGTAAAAACGCATGTGGAAACGCATCCGCATGCGTTTTTACAAGCGTCGGAATGCGGCCGAAATCGCGTCGCAACAGTGGGAACGAGCCCTCAGTGAATTGAGGCCAATGTCTTAGCTCTTGGAGGAGAAAATGATTATGGGTAGACCTTGAGCCTTAAAAGCAGAGATGACTGTAAACCTTAGGCCCCGTTTATACTTAATCGGTTGCTCTGTTATAACTGAAAGAAAACGGATTTTAAAAGTAATGCCCATGTTTTCCTATGGCACCGTTCACACTTAAATAGGAACTCCAGTGAAAATAATGTAATAAAAAAGTGCTTAATTTTTACAATAATTATGTATAAATGATTAAGTCAGTGGCTGCCCATTGTAAAATCTTTTAAATCCCTGATTTATATTCTGACATTTACAGTATCACATGGTGACATTTTTACTGCTGGCAAGTGATGTAGCTGCTGCTTGCTGTTTTGGCAGTTGGAAACAGCTGTAAACAGCTATTTCCCACAATGCAACAGGGTTCACAGACAGGAAACTGCCAAGAGTACGTACTCAGAATTTCTTTGTGGGAGGGGTTTCACCACAAAATCAGCCATACAGCGCCCCCTGATGGTCTGTTTGTGAAAAGGAATAGATTTCTCATGTAAAAGGGGGTATCTGCTACTGATTGGGATAAAGTTCAATTCTTGGTCTGAGTTTCTCTTTAACGTGTTTTAACTGAAATCTTTTTCGCAATGCACTGCTATGGAAAAAAATAGGTACTAATGGGTAGTAACGCACACCAACTGATTAAGTGTAAATGGGCCCTTAGACCTTCAGATTGCTCTTGCCTTCGACCATCACAGGGTTGGAACTTAACCACTTCACCACTGAGGGGTTTTACCACTTGAACACCAGAGCAATTTTCACCTTTCAGCGCTCTTTCCATTCATTCGTCTATAACTTTATTATTACTTATCGCAATGAAATGAACTATATCTTGTTTTTTTTTCGCCACCAATTAGGCTTTCTTTAGGTGGGACATTATGCCAAGAATTATTTTATTCTAAATGTGTTTTAATGGGAAAATAGGAAAAAATGTGGGACTTTTTTTTTTTTTTTTTCAGTTTTCATCCATTATGGTTTTTAACCCATTCGCGTTCCGTCGTTTTCACTTGAGCAATGTTCACCTCCCATTGATTAGCCTATAACTTTCACTACTTATCACAATGAACTGATCTATATCTTGTTTTTTCCACCACCAATTAGGCTTTCTTTGGGGGGGTACATAAGAGCCACTTTACTGTAAATGCGTTTTAACAGGAAAAATAAGAAAAAATGGAAAAAATGCATTATTTCTCAGTTTTCAGCCATTATAGTTTTAAAATACATGCCTCCATAATTAAAACTCATGTATTGTATTTGCCCATATGTCCCGGTTATTACACCGTTAAAATTATGTCCCTATCACAATGTATGGCGACAATATTTTATGTGGAAATAAAGGTGCATTTTTTCTGTTTTCCATCTATCACTATTTACAAGTTTAAAATAAAAAAAAAATATAGAAATATTTCATCTTTACATTGATATTTAAAAAGTTTAGACCCTTAAAGCGGAATATAACCCTGCATTTCAACTTTGCTCTAAAACACTATTTACAGTATATAATATGCAACCAGCATTTTTTTTTTTAATAGACCAGCATTGGAAGGGTTACACAGGGCTTTAAAGTTCCTGGAGATTTCTGCAGACTCATCCGAGGCTCAGATAGTTACATTTTGTTTACATAAATGTATCTAAGTGTTGAATGTTACACACTTTGGCTGTCCTCCAGCTCAGTCAGAGAGATAAGTCACGTTCAACACTTAGATACATTTATGTAAACAAAATGTATCTATTTCAGCTTCGGATGCGTCTGCAGAAATCTCCAGGAACTTTAAAGCCCTGTGTAATCCTTCCAATGCTGGTCTAGTAAAAAAAAAAATGCTGGTTGCATATAAAATACTGTAAATAATGTTTTAGAGCAAAGTTGAAATGCAGGGTTATATTCCGCTTTAAGTAAATATTTACAATTTTTTTTTATTGTAATGGTTTTTTTTTTTGGTTTTTTTTTATATTAAACATTTTATTTGGGTATTTTTGGGAGGGTGGGATGTAAAAAATAATTTTATAATGTAAATGTGTGTTTAGTTTTATTTTTTTTACTTTTAGTTGTAGTTTTACTTTTTGGTCACAAGATGGCATGCCATGAGTTTGTTTACATGACATCACTCTAAGCCAGGCATGGGCAAACTTGGCCCTCCAGCTGTTGAGGAACTACAATTCCCACAATGCATTGCAGGAGTCTGACAGCCACAGTCATGACTCATAAAGGCAAATGCATTGTGGGATTTGTAGTTCCTTAACAGCTGGAGGGCCAAGTTTGCCCATGCCTGCTCTAAGCGTAACATACGCTTACAGAGACGCATGGGGGAGGGAGTGCACATGGTTCCTGGACGTAGGAACTACGTCCAGGAACTAAAATGGGTTAAATAATGCATGCTACTGTATTTAAAACCCATGAAATGTTTTTGCCCATTTGTCCCAGTTATAAAACCGTTTAAATGATGTCCCTATCACAATGTTTGGCGCCAATATTTTATTTTGAAATGGTGCATTTTTTTTTCAGTTTTGCGTCCATCCCTAATTACAAGCCCGTAGTTTATAAAGTAACAGTGTTATACCCTCTTGACATAAATATTTAAAAATTTCAGTCCCTAAGGTAACTATTTGTTTTGTTTTTATTGTATTTTTTTTTTTATTACAAAAATAAAAAAATTGGGGAGTGTGGGAGGTAATGAGTTAATTTATTGTGTAAAACTAATGTATTTGTATATGTAAAATGCTTTAGGGTGTAGTTTTACTATTGAGTAAAACTTTTTTACTAGTTTTACAGTGAGTTTGTGTTCATGCGACCTGTAAGCACTACGAGGCTGGGCAAACCACAATGATCGCGCTGTTTCTCATAGAAGCAGCAGATCATTGCGGGGGCTTAGATCCAGGAACGGGAATGGATTTTCCCATTCATTGATCTCTGGGCGAGCGGGTGGCGGCGTGCGGGAGCGCGGACAGCGGCGGTAGCGCGGGAGGTACGGATTTCTCCGTCCCTTGGTTTTTAAGGGGAGAAAAAGGGATGGAGAAATTCGTACCGTGGGGGGTAAAGTGGTTAAAGTAGACCTGAACTGAAAGGGATATTCAGTCATTTATTTACTTTTTAACCCTCCTGGCGGTTTGCTAAAAAATCGCCAGGGGGCAGCAAATCTTTTTTTTTTTTAAAAATGTTTTAATTTTTTTTTTTTTTTCATGTAGCGAGACAAAGTCTCGCTACATGATAGCCGCTGCTCAGCGGCATCCCCCCAGCCCCTCCGGTCGCCACCGGCGATCAGGAGATCCCGTTCAAAGAACGGGATCTCCTGGAGGGCTTCCCCCGTCGCCATGGCGACGTGACGTCAAAGGGGATTCCTATCCACCCCATAGAGCTGCCTGGCACTGATTGGCCAGGCAGCGCACGGGGTCTGGGGGGGGGGGGGGCTGCGGCGCGGCGGATCGGCGGGGTAGCGGCGGCGATCGGGCACTGCACGCAGCTAGCAAAAAAAAAATTATGCAAATCGGCCCAGCGGGGCCTGAGCGGTGCCTTCCGGCGGCATAGCCCGAGCTCAGCTCGGGCTTACCGCCAGGAAGGTTAAACATTGGAAATCGTCAGGCTGTCCTGCTGATCCTCTGCCTCCAATACTTTTAACCATAGACCCTGAACAAGCATGTCAATTAGGGGTTTCTGTCTGAAGTCTGACTGGATTAGCCACATGCTTGTTTCATGTGTGTGATTCAGACACTACTGATGCAGAAAAGATCAGCAGAATGTTAGGCAATTGATATTGTTTAAAGGAGGAAAAAAATGGCATCCTCCATATCCCTCTAACTTCAGGTGTACTTTATTGACCTAACAGTCCGGCATGAAATTTGGATGCAGCCTATTTCAATAGCTACCTGTCTTGTGCGGTCTTCCGACCTCTTGAAGTCTCTTGTGCATGCTCTGCTCTCAGCACCTCCCCACAGTATCACAGTGTAGGGGCAAACATCAGAACATGCCCAAGAGACTTGAGGAAAGCAGTGCAGTCAGCCTCTTTACGGCTAGCTCTGCAAGGTGAAGTGATAACCTGGCCCCAGCCCTCTCACCACCCAAGACCTGGCACGTTGTGGCCTGTGTGCAAAGATCTTCTGCATGTCAAGGTAGTGGGTAATAAAAAGCAACTTCAAAAATCTGATGTGGGCATCCTTTTTATGTGCACAAAAAATGAAGAAAAACATGTGCTGATGCCAGATTTTAGCTTGCTGCTCTGTGCGTCCGATTTTAAATGCAAAGATGAAAATTACAAGAAGCCTTACACACTAGAGTACTATTGCCTTGTGTACAAGGAAGTGAAATTTTAATGTTCTGACGATTAAAAAAATGGCTGATTGCAAATTGAAATTTGAAGATCAGAGTTGAAAGAGTTGAACTTCAAGTACATTACAATGTTAAATATCAGCGCAACATTCACAAAAACATAGGAAATTGCATGAAAGGAAAAGCAGCCAAAGTCCAACACTTCAGTATAGCGTCTTCAAAACAAGTCTATAAAATCTTCAGCGCTATTCAAACAACTCCACCACCACAAGCACCATAAATCTAGATGCGCTTACCAGATTGTTACAGACCTTAATTACAGGGTCTGCAACACAGCATGATAGGTCAGTGGCCGGTATCTTCCCAACTGGCCTCTCCCAATACAGGTGTCCACAATAATTTGTAAGCTTTCACATAGGACAGTTCCCCGGATCAGGCATGAAAAAATGATATACTCATCTAAGTGTATCAATCTTAGTTTACTAGCAAATTCAATTTAAAATTCCTCCCTACATCCTCCAGGATGGCCCTCCTGAGATTGTGTAAGTCCCCCCTCCCAAAACGGAAACACCTGAAAAGAATTAACAATCAATTAGTATAAAACCTCTCCCTCCACAATCTCCTCCAATTTTTTGTTTTTCCCGGACTCCTACACGGAAGCACCTTTTGGATTGCTCCTGGTAGTAGGCGAGCCTGGTGGCACCTACTATTCAAATCCAGGAGATTTGTTTTAAAGACTGGGCAGAGGCAGCGGTTTGGGTCAGCGCTGGTGCGCGACCTGAAAGGTGGGATAATAGGCAGTGTTACCTTAATCCTGCTATTTGAAGTGGAAGGGGTCGGTGGATTCTTTCCGTCTTCACCGCGTTCTCTGATGGCATGGCGGCTGGGCGGACGCGGCATCTCTTCCGCATTGGACGTGACGTAGAGGATCTTCCGGCTGGTGGCGCAAAGTGATAGCGTCATGCAGGCGCGACCGCCCCACCATGCAAATAGGGGGTGGCCTTAAAAGGAAACGAAGATGGCGTGGCAATTGGCTGGCGTCTGTTTGAGCCGACACACAGCCGGCAGAACACTAAGCGCCATTTGTGGAGTTATTCTTCAGTACCAGCGCACCGCCCAGTGCAGTCTGCACTGGAGGCAGACATTCTCTGAGGGGCCATGGAGCAGTCAATAGAGGCCACTACAGAGATGCAGCAGACTCCTTCGGCTGGCACCTGTGAGCAGACAGGGTCTCAGCAGCCGGTAAGGTGTTGCACCAATTGTTGTATAGCTGCTGTATACATTTTTACTCAGGAGCTGACATTTCTATGGATGTTGTTGTTTCTCTTTTTCAGAAACCACCAAAAGCACCAGCAAAACTAATAAGTGTGCGAAATGTGGATGCAGGCTACCTGAAGGGTCATCTAAGACTTTGTGTTTAGATTGTTACAATAAATCAGTCTTATGCTCCGAGACCTGAGAGCACTACTGTTGCATTATTGGATTTAATGAAGTCTATGAAACAGGATTTAGCCACGACCTTTTCTGCATTTAGAGCGGCTCTACCTCCTTGTCCAGTTAAAATGGTACCTTTTTCACAGGTTCCGGCAGTTTTACCACCGGTACCCGCTTCGCAGCCGGTGGTAGTTACTTCCCAGTCTCAGGTTCCTCAAACTAGTTCCTCTGTGTCTACCGAGCAGCCGACACCGGTGCCTGCCCTTCCTATGGATCCGGTTGGTGAGGCGGGTGTTTCTCAGGCTGGGGGTGTGGGGGATTCTTCCCCCTTATCATTAGAGGACAGATCTGAGGAATCTGAGGATGAGGAGATGATTGAGTCAGATGGTTCTATAGATCAAATTGGAGCTAAGATACCTAGATATTTGTTTAATTCCGAGGATACTTCTGAACTCCTTACGGCTGTATATGATTGTTGCTTCCAAACAGCTCTGTGGAATGGTATTTCAGGGTAATTTGTTGTTTGGCAAAGATTTGGATTCGGTCTTGGAAAGATCTTCCAATAAGGCCAAGAAATTTCCAGATAAAAAGTCTAAGCGGCCTTTTCAAAGTAAAAAGCCCTTTTTTAGACAGGAACAGTCCAATAGGGGACAGAGACAGAATAAAAGATGGACGTATAATGCAGGGAGGGGAAGGCCATTCCTCTTCAATAGGCCCCAGCCTCCTTCAACCACAACTAAGCTCTCAAAATGATGCTCTGATCCCGGTGGGGGGAGGCTTCTTCACTTCTTCCCGGGTTGGCAGAAGATAACACAGAACGAGTTTATCCTAAATCTGATCCAGCAGGGGTAAAGAATAGAATTTGTATCCCCTCCCCCCCACCCGGATTACGATCACTTCAGTTCCCAGGGAGCCTGTCAGAGAGGAAGCTCTGATGGACTCAGTGTCCTTCCCTTTTACAAAAGGTCATTCGGCCTGTTCCAAGTCAGAAACGGGGGATGGGGTTCTACTCCAGAGTGTTCCTGATTCAAAAGCAATCAGGGAAGTTCCGTATGATTTTGAATTTAAAACCCTTACATTGTGGAGAAGAGGTTCAGGATGGAAAGCATAGCCTCTGTACGAAACCTCATGTCTCCAGAGGCATTTCTTGCGACGGTAGATCTGGAGGATACCTACCTCCGCATCACGATTCATCCTTTATTCCAAAGGTATTTGAGGTTTGCGGTCCAGGCAGGAAATTCAGTATGCCATTTTCAGTATGGGGCTCTTCCGTTCGGGATCTCGTCGGCCCCAAGGATTTTTACAAAGGTGGTAGCGGAGGTTATGTCTTTCCTGCATTTCCACAATGTAAGGGTTCTGCCTTATTTAGACTATTTTCTTTTTATGGCAGAAACTCGGGAAGCCTTGCAAAGGGAGCTAGATTTATCGCTTCAGGTCTTAGGCAGACTGGGGTGGATAGTAAGCAAGGAAAAGTCCCACTTTCATTCTGTTCAGAGTCAAATTTTTCTGGGTCTCAGGTGGGACACGACGGTCAGGCGTGTCTTTTTACTGGAACAAAAGATTATCAAGCTAATGTCAAATTCAGGGGATCAGGTCAAATCCTCTAGTATCTCTTCGGAAATTAGTTTCATTACTAGGTCTGATGTCGTCTGCCTTTCCGGCGGTGGAATGGGCTCAAGCTCACTCCGAGACCTTCAGACCTGGTTCTTGGCGAATTGGGACAGGAATCATCGGTCACTAGACAGAGTGATGATGGTACCAGCACAGGTTTTAGATTCTTTACTTTGGGGGATTCAGCCAGACAGTCTAAATCGGGGTCACAGGTGGGCTCAGGAAGTTCCACTAAAATTATATACAGACGCCAGTGCTTGGGATTGGGGGGCTCACTGCCTAGGTCACCAAGCTCAGGGAGCGTGGGACCAACAGATGTCCCTCAGGTCTTCGAATTACAGGGAACTCAGAGTAATTCTGCTCGGGTTACAGGCTCTTCATCCGATTATCACCAACTCGGAGGTTCTGGTGTTCTCAGACAACTCTGTCTCGGTTTGTTACGTCAGGAAACTGGGGCACAAGGGTGCCACACCTTCAGGACTTGACGTCACAAATCATGGCATGGTCGGAGACCAATCTGGAATCCATATCAGCAGTCCACATTCGGGGTATCCACAACAGGCGAGCGGATTCCCTAAGCAGACAGTCGGTGGAGGAGTCGGAATGGGAACTCAATACGGAGATCTTTCGCGAGATCACGGAGAGTTGGGGAGTTCCCATTCTCGATTTATTCGCCAATCCAGAAAACGCAAAAGTAGAAGAATTTTGTACTCTGGATCCTTCATCTTCAATAAACAGGATAGATGCTCTATCGATTCCTTGGCCGGAGGGCCTGCTTTATGCGTTTCCTCCGTTCAAATGAATACTGAGGATCCTCAGAAAGATTCAGACGGAGAATGCAGAGGTTATACTGATGGCTTCCTGGTGGCCAAGGAGAGCTTGGTTTCCCCTTCTTCAGTCCCTAGTGGTCTGGGGTCCTTGGCATCTTCAGTACAGACCGGATCTACTGTTAAAGAACGGGCAGGCTCATCCAAATCCTCAGTTCCTAAGACTGACTGCTTGGATCCTGAGGAGCAGATGTTAATGAACCAGGGGTTTTCTAGCAATGTGGTTAAGACGTTATTAGCCTGTAGAAAACCTGCTACTAGGAGGAAGTACAACAAAGTATGGTATACCTTTTCAACTTGGAGACAGAAGGATGTTTCCAGGTCGGATAACCTCAGTTCAATTTTGGAATTCTTGCAGCATGGAGTTCAATTAGGTTTGACAGCTAGTACTCTGAGGGCTCAAGTATCGGCACTTTCCGTTTTTCTTTCCAGACGGCTGTCAGCCAATGTTTACGTAAAAAATTCTTAAAGTCGTTGAGCGTTTGCAACCAGTTCCTCAGAAACTTGTTCCTCCGTGGGATTTGTCTTTGGTGTTGGATTTCCTTACCTCAGGGAAATTTTAACCATTAGATTCAGCTCATATAATTTCTTACTCTTAAAGTGGCCTTTTTAATTGCCATTACTTCAGCCCGCAGGGTAGGAGATATCCAGGCGTTATCGATTTAAGGATCCGTACATGGGAATTCACTCAGACAGGATTGTTTTTAAGTTAGATCCGTCTTACTTACCAAAGGTGGCTACGTCCTTTCATAGGACTCAAGATATTGTACTACCTTCTTTTTTTCTAATCCTCAGAATGAGAAAGAAAGGAGGTTGAGCACTCTAGATGTCAGAAGAGCAGTGCTAATTTATTTGGAGAGAACCAGAGAGTGGAGGGATTCCACTAATCTGTTTGTTGCTTTTGGTGGTTCAAAAAGGGGAAATCACGTTTCTAAGATTACGGTATCGAGATGGATTAAACAAGTAATATCTCTAGCATACTCAGAAGCTCAGTTACAGGTGCCTGACCACATTACAGCACACTCAACCAGATCCTTGTCAACCTCATGGACAGAGAGATCGGGAGCTTCTTTGGAACAGATATGTCGAGTGGCAACCTGGTCTAGCCACTCTACATTCATCAAACCTTAGAGTTGAGCTACTGTCTAGCCAGGACCAAGCTTTTGGTCGCAAGGTTCTTCAAGCTGTTATCCCTCCCTAAGGTAATTTTCTCGCTAAATCTCAGGAGAGCCGTCCTGGAGGAAGTAGGGAGGAAGTGCTGGCTGCTTACCTGGTAGCAGTGTTCCGGCGAGTCCTCCAGGACGGCCGCCTAGTTCCCGGCCCTATTATATAATTATTTGTATGATAGTGGTTTGTGGAGTTTTCTCTTCATTAAACTGGAGATTGTGGAGGGGGAGGTTTTATACTAATTGATTATGTTAATTCTTTTCAGGTGTTTCCGATTTGGGAGGGGGGACTTAAACAATCTCAGGAGGGCCGTCCTGGAGGACTCGCCGGAACACTGCTACCAGGTAAGCAGCCAGCACTTTTAAAAAAGATCATCACAAAATGACTCACATCAGGGTCCATGCAACAGGGACCCACAGCGAATTACAGCATTGTATAATACAGGACACCGTCCAGCCAATTGTCCGCCTCACCCGACCGGTTTCACAATTACTGTTTCCTCAGGGGCTAAAAGACTAAATGGCTGAAACGGTATATATCTATCTATCTATCTCTGTATCTATCTATATCTGTGCAAAAAGGGAGTTCCCCAAGACGCCAGCTGCACGCGGTTGAAATACTTCCTGGATGATGGTGCTGCGTTCCACGCAACGTCACTTCCGCCAAAGCGACCAATAGGCGGAGGGGGGCACTGAGGCCGCGTTTAAGTGTAGAATGCGTACTGACGTATGCGTCATTCACAAACATACTGACGCATGCGTCATTCACATGCGTAGGATGCGCACTTACGTACGCATCAATCGCAAGCTAATAAATTATTGCCCAAAACATCAAAAATTAATACAAACACTTCTAAAAAGAGCTTGTGACAGCTCAAACATTATAAAACTTCTAAATTAATAAAAAATTTTTAAAATAAACTAAACCCGGACATAGGGATGAACGGCGTCCTGTTTACAATATACACATCTAAAAATGATCCTACACTACCATCTAGTGGTGAATTCTAAAATTACAGACTAAATAAAATTTTCCAATCTCGTGCATTAGAAATAAAATCATTCAGATCTAATTCGATATTAAGGCCATATGGAGTCATACAATTCAATTCAAATATCCACTTGGGTCTCAAGTTTGGATTTTTCCCTTACTTTATTCGAACCCCTCCAATTATCTAGATATATTTGAATACCACAAAAAAAAAAAAAAAAATCAGACCTGAAGGATCCCTCTGTTTCAATCTAAAATGATCTGAAACTGAATGACCTTCAAAGCCATTCATATTATTCACATGTTCCTCCAAGCGTTCCTTCAATTTTCTTTTTGTCCTCCCCACATATTTAAGACCACAGGGGCATATGAGCAAATACACTACATATTTCGACTCACAGGTGATAAACTCTTTGATCTCATATGTATTTGCAAAAAGTGTTTGTGTTCTGGGAGTTTGAACACATGTAGTACAAACTACACACCTTCTGCACTTAAAAAATCCCTTATCCCCAAAAAACTCAATCCCCTGTAATGTGGCTGGTCTATAGCACTTCCTGTTATCACAGATTGGCCATACTTGGAGCAAATTTAGCCCCCATGGCAACTCCCACTTTTTGGAGATAATTTCCCCCAAACCAAAAATAATTATGCTTCAAAGCAAAATCAACACAATCTATTAAAAACGTTATCTGCCCCTCTGAGTATAGGCCCGATTCCCTCAAGTAAAAGGAAATTGACTCTAGGCCTTCACTGTGACCAATTATAGTGTACAATTATGCAACATCAGCCGTAGCTAAATAGGGAAGATTTTCAAAGGTCAAATGCTGTAAAATCTTAGCATGCTTGGTTTCTTTAAGATAAGAGTTAGTTTTAACTACTAGTGGTTGCAAAACTGTATCAATAAATTCGCCCAATCGATATGTGACAGAATCTATTCCACTAACAATTGGGCGACCCGGGGGCTTGGTTTCACTCTTATGTACTTTCGGGAGGTAATCTATTACCGGAGTTCTCACATAAGATGGCTTCAGATACTTAGCTTCTCTGGAATTGATGTACATAAGCGTTAAACCAAGCCCCCGTGTCGCCCAATTGTTAGTGGAATAGATTCCGTCACATCGATTGGGCGAATTTATTGATACATTTTTGCAACCACTAGTAGTTAAAACGAAGTCTTATCTTAAAGATACCAAGCATGTTATTAATATTTTACAGCATTTGACTTTTGAAAATCTTCCCTATTTGGCTGCGGCTGATGTTGCATCATTGTACACTATAATTAGTAACAGTGAAGGCCTAGAGTCAATTTCCTTTTACTTGAGGGAATCGGGCCTATACTCAGAGGGACAGATAAAGTTTTTAACAGATTGTGTTGATTTTGCTTTGAAGCATAATTATTTTTGGTTTGGGGGAAATTATCTCCAAAAAGTGGGAGTGGCCATGGGGGCTCAATTTGCTCCAAGTATGGCCAATCAGTTCATGGCCAGGTGGGAGGAGCGCGCTGTCTATGGGACCGCCCCCTCTGGACTTCTTCTTTGGGGGCGGTACATAGACTACGTGCTCTTCATGTGGAAGGATGAGGAGGCCTCTTTGATACATTTCATTCAACATTTGAATAATAATGAATTAAATATTAAATTGAGTTGTGAATACAGCAAGGACTCCATCCATTTTTTGGATTTATCGATTAAGATGACCACTGAAGTATTGACTACCAAAACTTTTTTTCAAGCCCACGGACCGTAATGGTTTTATTCCAGTACACAGCTGTCACCATCAGAATTGGATTTGGGCGGTCCCAAAAGTTCAGTTTATGAGATTGTATAGGAATTGCAGTAACCAAGATGATTTTGAAGAAATTATGGTTCTAAAGGAAAGTTTTTATTGATAAAGGTTATACAAAATTAGATCTTGAGAAAGTAGAGGGATATTTTGATGATGGATAGGGCAAGACTGTTGGCAGAGGAGGAGGTTGACAAAAGGGTTCTGTTTTGCTCTTTTGTGACCAATTATAGTGTACAACATGGCAAAATAAAGAAAATTCTGAACAAGCATTGGCCGATCTTGGCTGAGATATTGGGTCCTCTGATACCTAAACGACCAGAAGTGATTTACAGAAGGGCCGCTAATCTTAAGGATATGATAACAGGAAGTGCTATAGACCAGCCACATTACAGGGGATTGAGTTTTTTTTGCGGATAAGGGATTTTTTAAGTGCAGAAGGTGTGTAGTTTGTACTACATGTGTTCAAACTCCTAGAACACAAACACTTTTTGCAAATACATATGAGATCAAAGAGTTTATCACCTGTGAGTCGAAATATGTAGTGTATTTGCTCATATGCCCCTGTGGTCTTAAATATGTGGGGAGGACAAAAAGAAAATTGAAGGAACGCTTGGAGGAACATGTGAATAATATGAATGGCTTTGAAGGTCATTCAGTTTCAGATCATTTTAGATTGAAACATCAGAGGGATCCTTCAGGTCTGTAATTTTAGAATTCACCACTAGATGGTAGTGAAGGGTCATTTTTAGATATGTAATATTGTAAACAGGACACCATTCATCCTTATGTCCGGGTTTAGTTTATTTTACTTTTTTTTTTTTTTTTTTAAGTTTTATAATGTTTGAGCTGTCACAAGCTCTTTATAGAAGTTTTTGTATTAATTTTTGATATCTTTTGGGCGATAATTTATTAGCTTGCGATTGATGCGTACAGAAGTGCGCATCCTACGCATGTGAATGACGCATGCATCGGTATGTTTATAAATGACGCGTACGTCAGTACGCATTCTACGCTTAGACGCGACCTCAGTGCCCCCCTCCGCCTATTGGTCACTTTGGCGGATCGGAGGCGGAAGTGGCGTTGCGTGGAACGCAGCGCCATCATCCAGGAAGTATTTCAGCTGCGTGCAGCTGGCGTCTTGGGGAACTCCCTTTTTGCACAGGTAAATTTTTATATATTTATATTACCGTTTCAGCCATTTATTCTTTTAGCCCCTGAGGAAACAGTAATTGTGAAACCGGTCGGGTGAAGCGGACAATTGGCTGGACGGTGTCCTGTGTTATACAACGCTGTAATTCACTGTGGGTCCCTGTTGCATGGACCCTGATGTGAGTCATTTTGTGATCTTTTTTTAAAATTTAAATTGAATTTGCTAGTAAACTAAGATTGATATGCTTAGATGAGTATATCATTATTTTTGCATGCCTGATCCAGGGAATTGTCCTATGTAAAAGCTCACGAATTATTGTGGACACCTGTATTGGGAGAGGAGGCCAGTTGGGAAGATACCGGCCGCTGACCTATTATGCTGTGTTGCAGACCCTGTAATTAAGGTCTGTAACAATCTGGTAAGCGCATCTAGTTTTATGGTGCTTGTGGTGGTGGAGTTGTTTGAATAGCGCTGAAGATTTTATAAAATAGTTGAACTTACCTAGTGCTTCTAATGGTCCCTCGCAGACATCGTGTTCCCGCACAGCCACTCACTGATGCTCTGGTATCCGCCGCCAGTTCACTTCTGGAATTTGCGACTGTTATGTCGCAAACCACTGTGCCTTGTGCGGCCGCGTCCTCATTCCCACCGACTTCAAAATGCACTAAATTATCCTACTTCCGACTGTCACGGTCGCATACAGGGCTGTGGAATCGGAGCAATTTTGAGTACCTGGAGTCGGAGTCTGGATAAATGCACCAGCTCCGACTCCTAATAAATATTAAAACTGTAATTAAAATAGAAAATATTATAAAATGTTCTGTTTCTCAGATAATAGTCCTCATAAATAAAAAAAATAAATATATATATATATATATATATATATATATATATATATATATATATATATATATATATATATATATATATATATATATATATATATATATATATATATATATATATATATATATATATATATATATATATATATATAGCTGTGCGTAGTCCAAAAAAATGAAATAATCAAATAATTACTTGTGCTGCTTCAATAAAGCAGTCCCTGTATTTTTAAAGTCAGATATACATATCGGATTGTGACTGTATACAGTGGAGGAAATAATTATTTGACCCCTCACTGATTTTGTAAGTTTGTCCAATGACAAAGAAATGAAAAGTCTCAGAACATTATCATTTCAATGGTAGGTTTATTTTAACAGTGGCAGATAGCACATCAAAAGGAAAAATCGAAAAAATAACCTTAAATAAAAGATAGCAACTGATTTGCATTTCATTGAGTGAAATAAGTTTTTGAACCCCTACCAACCATTAAGAGTTCTGGCTCCCACAGAGTGGTTAGACACTTCTACTCAATTAGTCACCCTCATTAAGGACACCTGTCTTAACTAGTCACCTGTTTAAAAGACACCTGTCCACAGATTCAATCAATCAAGCAGACTCCAAACTCTCCAACATGGGAAAGACCAAAGAGCTGTCCAAGGATGTCAGAGACAAAATTGTAGACCAGCACAAGGCTGGAATGGGCTACAAAACCATTAGGAAGAAGCTGGGAGAGAAGGTGACAACTGTTGGTGCGATTGTTCGAAAATGGAAGGAGCACAAAATGCTTCTGCCGGCACCCGCACTGCGGGAAGGAACGGCAGGATTCCCTGCCACTACGAATGACTCTGCCCCGGCTGCAAACGTTGCATAGGAGAAGGGCAGGGGGAGGAGGCAGAGCTGAAGAGGCAGCTTCATCTCACATTGCCGCCAGAGGAATTCAAGTACCCCGTTAGATACATTTGGCCGCATTCGCGTTTTGACTGGCCAGAACCCGAAGTGGCCAGACTTCGGGTTCTGGCCGTAACATATACTACACAAGCACTATCCGAGTAGAGAAATACCAGGGAAATCAGTATTTGGACACTGTCCGTGAGGACAAGCCCTGTCGGTACACAAAGGAAGTTAGTTACTCCCAAGTAAAAGACGATTAAGTCAGATTAGAGTGCCCATTTAGGCACCTCTTGTGTGGAGAGATCATAATCTATAAATTGCACTAGTAATCGTGGAGGTCTTTGCTTATCCCCCACTCTGGCCAATCGCCTGAGTGGTGTAGCTATTCCACATTCAATTGATCTCACCCAAAGAGGGACAGTGGTATTGCTATTGCTCAGTCAATGGCATATACACCCTAGACCTGCATAGTTCTGATTGAAATACATCTGTCCCTAGAAAATCGCTGAGGATATACAGTGAAGTTGTGCTATATTACATTGTGATTGTATAATGAGGTTCTGACATGTTTCACCCAGACGGCTTTATCAAAGAAGTGCTATACATATATATACAATTGCAAAACCTACACCCTCCCACCACCAAAGTCTCCCCCAGCAAAGTCCCCAGTTAGAGCTGTAGCACCCTGTTCGGTGCACGTTTAAATACTGGGAGGATGATTACTCCACCCACAGGAGGGGTGGCTCACGTATTATGCAGTATACTACCTGCAGGGCAGTCTGTTGTGATGGTTCACATACAAGGCGCTGCGTTGTAGGCCCTGTGTCGAGCGTGGAGGCGTCCATTGGCCGTTGGCGATGACTCAGTGATACTTCCGGTATGTGGCATAGCGTAACATCCGGTAGAGCTGCATCCATAGCAACCCAGGATGCGGCCATGCGTAGTGCCACACGTATAAATACTAGTGTCACACACACTGTGCGCATCCCATGGCAACGGAGGACTGCTGTGCTGATTTGTCCTCCGTTGCCATGGGATGTGCACTGTGCGCGTGACACTAGTATTTATACGTGTGGCACTATGCATGGCCGCATCCTGGGTTGCTATGGACATATGACGCATAGCACGCAAAGTAGTGTAAGCCTGTACTAACGCATCCTCCGTTGCCAAGGCTGCACACGTGACGTATTTGACGTCAGGAGGCAGACGCATTACACTGCACATGGCCGCATCCTGGGTTGCTATGGATGCAGCTCCACCGGATGTTACGCTATGCCACATACCGGAAGTATCACTGCGTCATCGCCTAACGGCCAATGGATGCCTCCACGCTCGACACAGGGCCTACAACGCAGCGCCTTGTATGTGTCCCTATCACAATGTCTGGCGCCAATATTTTATTAGGAAATAAAGATGCATTTTTTTTCTGTTTTGCATCCATCATTCATAAAAAGCCCATAATTTATAAAGTAACAGTATTATACCGTCTTGACATACATATTAAAAAAGTTCAGTCCCTAAGAAAACTATTTATGCATTTTTTATAATTGTAAATTTATTTCATTGTATTTTTTTTACAAAAAAAATAAATGTTGGTAACTATTGGGGAGTGTGGGAGGTAAGAAGTTAATTTAATTTGGTGTATATGCAGAGCCTCTGTTTGGGTTCAAGGTGCGTTTGTAGTCTCTGGGGGGGCTCAGCGCATCTCTGAGCTGAGGCCATTCAGAGGCGGCCTGGTGACGCGCTGATCCCACTTTTTCTGCGCAATTCTTAATCTTACTGGTAGCGCGCCCAGGCTATGCATATGCATAGGTAGGATTTAGTTAGTGTTAGGTCCCCTCCCATGGAGGAAAGACTTCTTCGACAGTGGGAGGGACAAGTACCTAACAAATTGCATGCAAGCTGTTAGTGGAAACTAACATCCTCCAAGTGGTAGACAGGTTGTATGTGTGCTCATTGTGTATTTGTATTCCATGAGTGGGGTCTGCACTTTTTTGCAGGTAAGCATTCATCTGTTTTTTAAGTAGCGCTGTTCATTTCTTTGCTAAATTTAAAATGTAAAAACAGGTCTTTGCATTTAAAAAAAATACTTTTAGATGTAGTTTTACTTTTTGGCCACAAGATTTTTTTTTTTTTTTTTATACATCCTGTAAGCAAAATATGTATGCTTACAGGAAGTGTACTGAAGACGGGAAACTTATTTATTAGAATGATCGTGCAGCTTCTCATAAAAGGCACCGATAATTACTTCGGGGACTTAGATCAATGATTAGGAATTGCTTTCCCATTCATTGATCTCCTGGCGGGCAGATGGCAACATGAACGAGCGCACAAATAAGCGGGATCGCTTTCAGCAGTGGTAGCAGCGGGAGTACATATATTTACTCCCCTGGGCAGTTAGATGAAGTCTGCAGGGGAGTAGATATACTGTACTGTAGCTGTGAAGCATACGTTCTTCTTCCAAAGTTGCATGGAGTACATTTTTTTTTTTTTAATTTCCTAATATTTGATGAAAATTTGATTCTACATGAGAAATACTTATGCTTTGTGATTAATCCTAATTGCGTGATTCTTTTGTTCCTCTTAGTATGTGGAAGGTCCTTTTGAAAAGTACCTAGAGCGGTTAGAAGATCCCAAGGTAAACTAGAATTTCTTGTTGCCTACTTCTGGCAGTTTGATATGCTGCTTTGAAATATTATTTTTCCCAGAACGTCCTCCTGACAGCACCCCTCCTATGAGACTTGTCTCCCTCCCAAACTTTGGACAGGAAGCTAGAAGATACAAATTTGCATAACAGGCAGGCAGGAGTAGTATATAAAGATGTTACTCACAAAAGGTATTCAGTTGTTTTTCCTGTCCCGGACGGGACGCTTTGAGAGGTCTCCAGGTGCTACTACGTCAGGCGGCGAGTGCAGCGTGCAGCGCGGGCATAGTAAGGCTGAGCAGGGGACTCAGCTGGTCCAGCGCACAGCGTGGAGGAGGCTTCTCCTAGAGATGCGGAAGCTTTATGGCGGCAGGAGCGCGAAACCGGAAGTTCCGGGTGGAAGTGACGTCATGCGCATGCGTCCCGCATGACGAGTCAGCTGACGGCATAGCGGCAGGGGCCGCGGCGGTGTTAAGATTGACTTCAGCTGCAGGTAATTAACAGGGGTATATATATGTGAATGTTAGCCACGATCACCATTGCTGTCGGTGATCATGGAGGACGCTGTAGGCCCTTCTCCTCTGACTTCTGCGGAGTCTGGCGCTATCCCCTCTCTGGTGAGCTGTAATTTTTCAGACTTTGAGGGAGTTGATTTGTAATCATAGGTCCACCTTGTAAGGCTGACAGTCTGTCTTTATTTCTTTTTAGCCTAAAGCCCCAAAAGGTGATAAAGACAAAGACAAGGCTGTGTCTCAGCAAGGTCAAGGGGGACAATCTTCTGGTAGAACTGAGAAACGCTGTGTTATGTGCAACTCTCGCTTCTATTCTTCCTCTACGAAGAAACTGTGCCAGTCTTGTAGAGAGAAAGTGGTAAAGGAGGAATCCCCAGTGGTATTTAAGGACTTGATGGGATGGATGCGGTCTGAGATGGCCTCGGCCATTAAAGAGATAAAGGATTCAGCAATGGCGGAATCTACAGTTCCTTCTACTTCTGCTGCTGATACTGTGCCTGCTCCCTTACCAGCCCCGGTGATTGAGGGGCACAGTCAGTTAGAGGCTTCACCTCATCAAGTTGCAGCTAAACGTAAAAGAAAGGATAATGAATCAGGGGATTCAGATTTATCTGGAGAGGAAGGAGAGATTTCATCTTTGGAGGAGATTTCTGGGGAGGAGGAGGAAAACCCAGAGGTTACTCAGAAGTTTGCTTTCGCACCCAACTTAATGAAAGACTTGTTGTCGGCAATGCAAAATACTATGGGGATAACAGTGGAGCGGAAATCTTTGACCCCCTTGGATCAGATGTACGTGAGTTTGGCGGAACCCCAGAATTGTTTCATCCCAGTCCATTCCTCTCTAAAGTCAATGATTGGGAAGGAGTGGGATGACCCTGAAAGGAGGGCATTTTGGCCCAAGTCTCTTTCTCGTCGTTATCCTTTCAGTCCGGAAGATCAAAAATTCTGGGGTCCGGTTCCCAAACTGGACCCGTCGTTTTCAAGGGTGTCGAGAAAATCCGATTTGCAGTTTGAGAACTTTGGGAATTTAAAAGACCCCATTGATAAAAAGATGGACAATCTGTTGCGTAGAGCTTGGGAGTCAGCATCTTTAACATTTAAACCAGCAGTGGCATCCACGGCAGTGGGACGATCCCTTAAAGCTTGGCTCACGCAGACTCAGTCTAAGATAGCTTCGGGGGTGCCCAGAGAAGAAATTTTAGAGGACTTTCCAGATTTGTTTAACGCTACTAATTACTTAACTGATGCAGCGGATGATACGGTTAAATTAACGGCCAGAACAACTGCCCTTGTCAACTCGGCAAGGAGAGGTATATGGGTAAAAACATGGCAGGGGGACAATTCGTCTCGCTCCAAGTTGTGTGGTTTGCCCTGTGAAGGTGAACTGTTATTTGGTTCAAAGCTAGACCAGACGCTAGAGAGAACCTCAGATTATAAGAAAAATTTTCCGACCAAAAAGAGAGCTTTTCAGTACAGGGGCCCAGCTCGCAGCGGCAACAAGGAACCTGAGGCAAAGATCCCACCTAAAAAGAAGTGGATTCCAAATAGAAACCAAAAAGGGAAGGCTCTTTTTCCCCGGTCCAACCAACCCAATAAGCAATGACGCCAGTATTCCAGTAGGGGGAAGGCTTTCCCACTACTACGAAACATGGTGCCAGCGGTTCACAAGTCAGTGGCTCTTGAAAATAGTGTTGGAAGGTTACAAGATAGAATTCGAGTATCCCCCACCCCTGCAGTATGTGGTAACTCCACAGCCAAAATCACCAGACCAAAGGAAGGCATTACAGGAGGAGGTTGCTTCCCTTCTGGAAAAAAGAGTGATCCGAGAGGTACCATCCTGCCAGAGAGGCCAAGGGTTCTACTCACCAGTTTTTCTGATAAAAAAGCCTCAGGGAGCCTTCAGATTTATTCTAAATTTAAAGGGGTTGAACAGGGCCGTAAAATACAGGAAGTTTCGAATGGACAATGTGAAGTCTGTAATAACCCTGTTGCAAAAAGACTGTTTTCTAGCTTCTCTGGACCTCAAAGATGCCTACCTGCATGTACCAGTTCATCTAGAGTCCCAGCAATTCCTAAGATTTGCAATTCACCTACAAGAAGAGGTAAGACATTTCCAATTTAATGTGTTACCTTTTGGGCTAGCTTCATCACCTTGGCTGTTCACAAAGGTGATGGCAGAAGTTTTGGCAGTCTTGAGGTGTAGGTCCATTAACATCATTGCTTACCTAGATGATTTATTGATTTGGGGTAATTCTTTACAGTCTGTAAGTGATCAGGTTAAGATATGCATTGATAGTCTAGAGTCTTTAGGCTGGTTAATTAACTGGTCAAAATCGGCGCTAATACCCAGCCAATCTATGGAATATCTGGGGTTTATTTTTTCCTCCCGCCAGCAAAGAGTATTTCTCCCAGAAAGAAAAGTTTCGGCAGTACTTAATTCTGTTCTTTCTTTTCAGAAATCAAGGTCCATCAGTATAAGAAAAGCCATGGCACTTCTCGGTCTGTTAAGCTCAGTCTTCCCTGCAGTACAATGGGGTCAATTCCATGCCAGGAACCTGCAGTTGTGGATACTAAGGAGCTGGAACAGGAACATTTCAGCACTAGAAAGGAAGATTCTGATCCCATACGGTGTGAAAGTGTCGTTAAACTGGTGGCAGGAACTGTCTCACCTATCGGAAGGCCGCATGTGGTTTTTTCCAGTACAAAGAATCATAACGACGGATGCCAGTACGTGGGGGTGGGGCGCTCACATGGACTCTCTACCAGCACAAGGGCAGTGGTCCAGGGCTATGGCAATAAGATCCTCCAACAGCAGAGAACTGGAAGCAGTATGGAGAAGCCTTCAATTCTTCAAGGATCAAATCAATCAGTGTCATGTCCTGATCAGGTCCGACAACAGCAGTGTAGTGGCTTACCTGAATCATCAGGGAGGAACAAGAAGTCGTCGGTTGTGGTCTCAGACAGCAAGGATTCTGCATTGGGCAGAGAGCAACTTAACATCCGTCAGAGCAGTTCATTTGAAGGGGACTTGCAATGTTGTGGCAGACTATCTCAGCAGGTCAGCAATATTACAAGACGAATGGTCTCTGAATCCAGAAGTATTTGTTCAGATCAGCCAGGCATGGGGCACCCCTGCAGTAGACTTATTCGCAAGGAGACAAAATTCAAAGTGTCTAAAGTTTTGCTCCCTGTATCCAAAGGACAATCCGTGGGAAATAGACGCTTTCTCGATAGAGTGGCGGTTGAACCTGATGTATGCATTCCCCCCAATACCTCTGATATCAAGGGTTCTGAACAAGATTATGCAGGACAGAGCACAAGTAATTCTCATAGTACCTTTCTGGCCGAAAAGACCGTGGTTTGCTCTGTTACAGAATTTAGCGATGTGTCAACCAATAATGTTACCAGTCAGAACAGATTTGTTGTCGCAGGGCCCAGTTCTTCACCCGGACTTCAAGCGTCTTCACCTTTCAGCATGGAGATTGAGTGGGGAATCCTGAAATCAAAGGGGTTTTCGGATAAACTTTCTGAAACGTTAATACAATCCCGCAAGAAGGTGACGAGGCAGATTTATCAGAAGACATGGAAAATTTACTGTGAATGGTGTACAAGGAAAGAGAAGGATTCTAGACTTTCCGCCTCAGCTCTGGAATTTCTTCAGGATGGATTTCAGATGGGGTTAAGTTCCAGCACTCTTAAAGTTCAGACAGCAGCTTTGAGTGTATATTTAGAGAGAAGATTAGCTCAGGAGGAGTTTTTTCTTCGTTTTTTTCAGGGAATTAAACGTCTCAGGCCTGTGGTGATATCTAAGGTGCCCCCTTGGGACTTGAATGTGGTGTTACAGAGTCTTTGTGAACATCCCTTTGAGCCTCTGGATCAGATTCCAGATAAATTTCTGACGTTGAAAACGGCCTTTCTTCTGGCAATCACCACAGCCAGGAGAGTCAGCGAACTTCAGGCCTTATCCATTAAGCCACCTTATTGTACCATCTCGGAGGATAGGATTACTCTACGTCCAGACTTTGCATTCCTTCCTAAAGTGACTTCAAAGTTTCATCGATCTCAGGAGATCTTTCTGCCATCATTCTGTGATAAACCAACTAATGAAAAGGAGAGGAAGCTTCATTGTTTGGATGTTAGAAGGTGTATCCTTCATTATCTTGAAAGGACTGCATCTTGGAGAAGATCAGATGCCTTGTTGGTGCTGTTTGCGGGGAAATTCAAGGGGAGGCAAGCCTCTAAGACATCAATTGCAAGATGGATCAGACAAACTATCACCGCGGCTTATCAGACTCAAGGGAGGCCTTTACCGACCTCAATTAAAGCTCACTCCACAAGAAGTGTATCAACATCTTGGGCAGAGAGGGCAGGCGCCTCGATAGAGCAGATTTGCAGAGCGGCCACCTGGTCCAGCCAAAATACGTTTGTCAAACATTATAGACTAAACTTATTAGCCAATACTGATCTAGCATTCGGAAGAAAGGTGTTGCAGGCAGTAGTCCCTCCCTAACTTATAATGTTCTTGTTTATCGTCTCATAGGAGGGGTGCTGTCAGGAGGACGTTCTGGGAAAGCCAAGCTTACCTCGGGTAATGTCTTTTCCAGTAGTCCGAGTGACAGCACCCCTCCGGCCCACCCTAATAAAGGGCATAATTAAATTAATCGTTTCAGCAGCATTTGGTGTCCGTGTCTTTTTTTATAACTGAATACCTTTTGTGAGTAACATCTTTATATACTACTCCTGCCTGCCTGTTATGCAAATTTGTATCTTCTAGCTTCCTGTCCAAAGTTTGGGAGGGAGACAAGTCTCATAGGAGGGGTGCTGTCACTCGGACTACTGGAAAAGACATTACCCGAGGTAAGCTTGGCTTTCTTTGCACAGACATTAAAATAAACATCAATTTGGATATGCCACTTTCTTGTGTGTTCTTTCAGAAAAGCAAATGTGTAAGTTACGGCCAAAGCCAGAAGTTGGCCAAAGTGGGAACTGGCTGGGGATTTCTCAGAGCTGACAATTTGGTTGTAACCTCATTGGCCAAAGTCTAACATTGATCCGGCCAATGTGCATAATGACTTTCCTGCCATTTCACGATTTGCTTGGGGTCGTGTCACTTTTTGGACATGACAGAATTTGCAAAGTTTAGAGTTAGGCAGAGAAGAGGGGGAGATTAGTGTTATGCACAAGAGTTGAATGTTAGTGTTGGGCATAGGCCTGCAAATTGCACATGCGGAAAAAGTCTTATGTTGTCATCGGCAACCAAGGCACAATATATTCTTATATCTGACCTTGGCCGTCCAATGTGGGAAATGGCCAATTTGGGAACTGGCTACACTTCAGAATTTGGCCATAAGATATAACACATGTACATTGTTCTAACTAGCATAAATGTACTAATAGTCCATAATATAGTGTATATTCTTTAGTTAGCACTCTGTGTATGTGCTTTCATTCTCACCTCTTGCATTCTAGGAGAGTGCTGGTCAGCTTGAAATAAGTGCCCTTTCACTGATTTACAAGTAAGCAAAGCAATCTTTCTCTTACTGATATGCATAGCGTCTTTCAGACATGAATCGCTTTTGTTATAAAATATTAAGTACACCTTTCCATCCTGCACCATTGTTTCCTTACTGTAGCACACACCATTTTCATATAATTTTTTTTTATTGCTTGGTGCCAGCCACATCATCCTATCCTGCCTGGTGCTAGGCACTTCGTCCTTTCCTGCCAGTTAGGACTAGAAATGGCAAGGACATTGATTTCTTGGGTCAAAATATATGGAATTGCGTTGCTGCATAGTTCAGTATAACTGTGTAATCTTTCATAACCTGCTATACATGTTCCCTCTCGTACCCCCCCCCCCCCCCACCCAAAAGAAAAAAAAAGTTGCTGGTGTGAGAACTGTAATGCGGGTCTAAAGATGTCCATACTACAGATTTACATTTCTCAACTGTCATTTCCTAGTATGCTATGCACACATGCTTGACTTCGGTCCTCTGAAACGAATGAAGGGTTGGCTGATAATTGTGTGTTTAAAAAAACCTCAGCGGTGCTAAGATGGCAATTTTAGGATAGTAAAATATCTTTGACATATAAGCGAACATTTTTTCTTTGGAACATATGGATAATCTTTTCAGAACTATGCTTTCCACAATGGAGATTATTTTTTTCTTACAGGCATTTTACAACTTCTCAAACTCTGAGATGCAATGCTGTGTATGTTTGTAAATGTAATTTATAACATAATATTCCTATCTTCTCCATGTGCTAGTCAAAACTTTATACTGTACAAAAGCCCTGGAAAACCACCTACTTATGCAACTGATCTCAGCTGTGATGGAAAGGTAAGTGGTAACAGTGACTGAATTTTTTCGACTTGGGTATTTATAACAGTACCCAGAGATATACTTCTGTGAGTTTTTAAAGAAAGTTCTTCTAAATACATACTTAAAATGAAACCTACACGTTTTGCACCAAAATGAAACTGCGATCTGCACTACATTGTGAGCTTATTCTATTCTAGAGATTTGCAGATTGTTAAGGTGGCCACTAACGGTCCAATTTCTAGCGAAAAATCGTTCGAGCGATCAGAAATTCTGATTGGACGAAAAATCGTTCACTACACCATCAACTAACCAATCTTTGCTTCCTATCTATCACGACCACCAAGAAAATCCAAATTTTCGTTCGATGAAAATTCATTCGGGCGACATTTTTTTCACTCGTTCATAATCGATTGTGTCCACCAATGGAGATTATATACAACCAATCCGATCAGAATTCCTGATCGCTCGAACGATTTTTCGCTAGAAATTGGACCGTTAGTGGCCAGCTTAAGAGGAAGTATATTGATTTTTTTTTTCATTCTGTCCATGCTGATAATGTGCCTATTTTCAGTGCACCATAGTGTCAAATTCAGAGATGGGTCAGTGAGAATTCTACTAGTATTCGGATGTCATGTACATTGTATGCAGCTTGACGGTGATCTAATCCAAGTTGACAAGAAGTTCTGACTTTTCAAATTTCAAGTTGCTTACAATGTACATGCCATTTTGAAGTATATGTGATTTGCATTTCATTGAGCAGATCTGGTTTACAGCAGAATCTGCTTCTAGATTGATTTAAAAACTGAAACCCAGAATTGTAAAATGTAAGCTAATGCTATACTTGATCCCCATTTTATCAAGTTACATGTTAAAAATGCAAAATCTCAAGATTAGAGCATGTGCTAACTTTTAAATGGGAAATTTGATACCGACAGCTCTAGCCTGGAGATAACTACCAAACAGCCATCTGGAAAGGTGAAAACAGAGCAGAGAAAAGGTAGAAACTAAACACTTCAGGAAAATAAGTTAAAGAGAACCCGAGGTGTGTTTTAACCAGCCGGGCGGTATGGACGAGCTCAGCTCGTCCATCACTGCCGGAGGCTGCCGCTCAGGCCCTGCTGGGCCGATTTTCATCAAATAAAAAGCAGCACACGCAGCCGGCACTTTGCCAGCCGCGTGTGCTGCCTGATCGCCGCCGCAGCGCGGCGATCCGCCGCGTGCAGCGGCGAAAGAGGGTCCCCCCAGCCGCCTGAGCCCAGCGTAGCCGGAACAAAAAGTTCCGGCCAGCGCTAAGGGCTGGATCGGAGGCGGCTGACGTCAGGACGTCGGCTGACGTCCATGATGTCACTCCGCTCGTCGCCATGGCGACGAGGTAAGCGAAACACGGAAGGCCGCTCATTGCGGCCTTCTGTGTTACTTGCCGCCAGAGGCGATCAGAAGAACGCATCCGGAGCGCCCTCTAGTGGGCTTTCATGCAGCCAACTTTCAGTTGGCTGCATGAAATAGTTTTTTTTTTTATTAAAAAAAAACCCTCCCGCAGCCGCCCTGGCGATCTTAATAGAACGCCAGGGGGGTAAGAATGTTATCTGCATACAGAGGCTGGATCTGCCTATACAGCCCAGCCTCTGTTGCTATCCCAAACCCCACTAAGGTCCCCCTGCACTCTGCAATCCCTCATAAATCACAGCCGTGCTGTGAGGCTGTTTACATCTGTGTCAGTCTCAGCTGCTCCCCCGCCTCCTGCATAGCTCCGGTCCCTGCCCCGTCCCTTCCCTCCAATCAGCAGGGAGGGAAGGGATGCAGGCGGGGACTGGAGTTCTGCAGGAGGCGGGGAGAGCAGCAGACTGACACTATAGAGATAAACACAGCCAGCTCTGACAAGCTGTTTGTCAGCAGCGTGGCTGTGATTTATGAGGGATTGCAGAGTGCAGGGGGACCTTAGGGGGGTTTGGGATAGCAACAGAGGCTGGGCTGTATAGGCAGATCCAGCCTCTGTATGCAGATAATATTCTTCAAACCCACCTCAGGTTCTCTTTAATAAAAACCTAGTTTCCGAATTTCACAATGTTGGATAGTAATTTAAAAATGTCTAATTTTATGTTAATTTTATTGTCTGATTGTATATGGAATTCTTAGAATAAATCACTCGAGTGTGGGGGCTATATATTACTGGTAAATTAAAGCATGCAATGCAGTACAGGTAATTCACATTTTAAATATCTAATGGGGCTGAATGGAGATTGAGTAAAGCTTTCGCTTTTAAAATTTTAATCTGGGTTTTAGCTTGAAGCAAATCCAGTAGCAGAGGCTGTCCCTCTTATGCTGGGAATACACCATGCGATATATATATATATAATTTTTTTTTTTTTTTTTTTTTTTTGGCAGATGGTTTGATAGATCATTTCCGACATGTCCAATCTGATTTAGATAGTTTTCTGATCGATTTCTCATCGATCAAAAATAAACGATCAGACAGTTAATCTGCTGAAAAAGCTCATTGTGTATTCCCAACATATTAATGTCTGACACTAACCTTCCCAATGTTATCAGTTTTCTGATAACTAATCCTAACCCTCCTCTTACCATGTAGCCCCTTATGATGCCTAACTTTAACCACTTCAGCCATTTTCACTTTTTGCATCCGAGCAATGTTCACCTCCCATTCATTAGCCTAGAACTTTATCACTACTTATCACAATGAACTGATATATGTTTTTTCCACCACCAATTAGGCTTTCTTTGGGTGGTACATTTTGCTAAGAGCTACGTTACTGTAAATGCATTTTAACAGGAATAAGAAAGGCCGTGGGAACGCATGCAGACTTTTGGACGTAGCTTCTACATCCAAAAGTCTTAAATGGTTAAGCTTCTGATGATTACTTCTATGTATTCTTGTGCTTCTTTTCGAGACTGATAGTGGAATGTGCTCCCACCAGCTGTAGTCAGTATACTTCAACTGCTCATGAGAAAAACAATTTTTAATGCTACTTAATAGGCAGTTTGTAAATCTGTACCTGTATTAGGGAAATTATGGCTGTTATAATTATCCTGCAAACAGTCCTGGGGATTATGATGCAAAGTCCAGTATAATGTCCCCATTTGGATCATTTTACCTCTTTGTGCTGCTGCACAAGGTCGCATATGTCAAGGGCCAGCCCCATTCTTCCCTATTTGTCCTGTGGCTTTGACTGCCTCCCTCCAAAAGAGCCATGCTGTAAGGTGCTATGGCTGTTTATTATGTGCGAGTATTGCACTACCAAAATGGCATGTTTGTTGGACCTTCATTGGATTTTTTTTTTTATTATTATTATTACAAACCCCTTAACAGTAGATTAGAAAGTAGATTACAAAACCGGAAAGGTATACAAAAATATAATGGACAAAGGTATACACAAGTGGGGAAAAAAAAAGTATAAAAACAAACAAAAAAATAGCTGGTTGAGGGTGGGTGGATAAATTGCTGCTAAATTACCAGCTTACACTTCACATTACATCTGTGCTGCGCAAACTCAAATTTTGCCTTTGTTAAAGGTTAAGGTATATTTTAACATGAGGCTGGGCTACCTCCGAGCCAAAACTTCTGCTGCTCATATGGGTGTTGAATTTTGGCATTGTCACACCCACCCTCTTCCTCAAGGAGACTATATACTGGTCATCTGTGTGACAGATGCTGCTCGGTTCCCTAGACCAGGAATCCTTCAGAGCTAAAGTAGACCGGTATTGCATCCTCTTATAATAGCTTCACCACATCCCACAACCCTCTGGTGCTGCTTCAATAGGATTAATTGCAGGACAAAAGAAATGGATAAGATGGCCATGCATCCCCCCCCCCCCCCCCCCCCCCCAATAAGGAGCCATGTGCCAGGCTTACAATTTTAGGGTGCACTATATGGGAGAGACGCTCTGATGTACTAACTAGGAAAAACATCCAAATAATCCTGCTCTAAAGATGCAGAGTGTATTTGCAAATGCTTGTTTTGTAAATGGCCCCTTACTTTGCAAATCCAAGGTTTTCATCACATCATTGGACCCCCACTATTGCCTGTTCCCCTCTCTCCAGTCCTACAGTACTGTTGCTTTTTAACTGTTTTTTTTTTTTTTTAAATCCTATACAATAAAATGCAAGTGTCCCTGCGCCATCAACTGAATGGTTGTGGCCCTGGCTTTTTTGTACTGAACATGTGCGCAGCCAGGGCAGTTAGGACACAGGGCCAGATCTGACAGTTTGCTGTGTGGTTGAGGTTCTCATTGCGTTGTATGAAATAACAGCTTTTTCCAACTGCCAAACAAGCGGCTCCCTGTGTGCATATACTTCAGACAGTGGTGGGGAACGAGCAAGCGGGACGCGTATGTGCGTGCATTGCGGGGGTTAGCGGCTGTGACCTAGCACCTGTTTTTTACTAGTAATGAAATAAAGCCTTTATACTGAATGTGCGCCTTTGCTCCTGTCAATCATGTGTATGAGATCCCATAGAGAAGCATTTGACCAGCTGACAATTTTGTAAGGCTCTGATTTGCTGTGGCCACTTCCTGTTTTAGTATGTAAACTTTATCAGCAAATCAGAGACTTACAAATCAGTTACCTGATCACTTATCACAGAGTTCTGCAGGTTTCCTTATAAACATGAACCTCACTAGCATAAAGCCTTTTCTAATGCTGTATACTTTACATCATTTTATTTTCCCTTTTTGTCTTCTGTATATTTTTTTTGTTCTATATTTTTTTGTTCCGTATATTTTTCCTGTTTTCTGTTGCAGATCATGTTGTGTTGTTCCAGTAATGGTCACTATGACTCGGTGTTTACAAAACATTTTCAAACTACTGCTGCTATATGTCAAGGTAAGAAAATTGTGTAAATCCTGTTGCACATTTGCAAAGGAAGATACTGCTCCTGTTTATAATTTGCTCACACTGAGGGCATTTACTAGTGTGGTTGTAATCCAGCTGCCTATCAAAAAGCTGGCTCTGGAAAAGCGCATAGCAAAGTGCTTTTACCAGAAACGCAGCGCGCAGTGGGGTGCTGAAAGAGGGGGAAGGGAAGCCCATAAAAATACAAAACGTTTGCATGTTCGATTTTAGGTGTGAATGAGGCTTTACTGGTGAAAAGTAATCATGATCACACCAGATTCTCTAACCTGTCTGAACAGTGATTACACTAAAACCTGACGGTTATTTGTTTTGCCCACTGAAAAGTTTATTAAAATGAGCAGTTTTGGAAATTGTCCTCGAACATTGATGCAGTGAGGATAGGAGTATCCTAGTGCTTGTGTCTTATGGAAAAGACATAAGTACATTCCAAGGGAGTAATCTCCACATCCCTGCTTGACCAATGGTTTATAGCCCCGTCTACACCATAAGAGGTTGTAGCGATCCGGCGGCTCGATTAGCCGCCGGATCGCCTCCTGCGCGTACCCGCCGCGTCCCCGCTCGCCGCCGCATTCGATTCCCCGCTCGTGCCCGCTCGTCCCCGCCGGCGCCGCTTATCTTCTGCTCGATTCCCTGCCATTGTCCCCTAGCGGGGAGCGAGCAGGGAATCGGCGGAAGCAAGATCCGTCCTGTCGGATCTTATCAATCGATCCGCATCAGCGGCTCGATTGATAAGGATCATCGGAGCCTCATCTACCCGTGTAGATGAGGCTTATGACAGGGGGATACTTGGTAAACAGTACAGTCCTTAACCTTTTGCCGACCGCGTCATGCCAATGGGCGTGGCTGCGGCGGCAGCCCCAGGACCGCCTAACGCCAATTGGCGTAAAGTCCTGGGTCCAGCTAATGCAGGAGATCGCGTGCTCCGCCCCGCCTTCAGTCTCCGAGCGGCTATTGCCGCTCGGAAGACTGTTAGACGGCGAGGTCGCTGTCTATTTCTATGTACAGCACTGCGATCAGCTGCAGCGCTGTACTGGGGACAGCCGTGACACACTGCTGTCCCCCTGGGGGACAAGAGAGCGATTGGCTCTCATAGGCAGAAGCCTATGACAGCCGATCGCCGTAATTGGCTGGTTGTGGGGAGGGAGGCCAACTTATTTAAACAAACAGGGATTTTTTTAAATAAAAACCACGAACAATATTTATATAAAAAAAAAATAAACATGGGGGGGCGATCAGACCCCACCAACAGAGAGCTCTGTTGGTGGGGAGAAAAGGGGGGGGGGGGGGGTCACTTGTGTGCTGTGTTGTGCGGCCATGCAGTTTGGCCTTAAAGCTGAAGTGGCCATTTCAGCAAAAAAAGAGGTTAAAGAGAAACTCCGACCAAGAATTGAATTTCATCCCAATCAGTAGCTGAATACCCTCTTTTACATAAGAAATCTATTCCTTTTCACAAACTGATCATCAGGGGGCTCTTTATGGCTGATTTTGTGGTGGAACCCCTCCCACAAGAAACTCTGAGGACCATGGTACTCCTGGCAGTTTCCTGTCTGTGAACCTTGTTGCATTGTGGGAAATAGCTGTTTACAGCTGTTTCCACCTGCCAAAACAGCAAGCGGCAGCTACATCACCTGCCAGCAGTAAAAATGTCACCATGTGATAAATGTCAGAATGTAAATCAGGGATTTAAAAGATTTAACAATGGGCAAACGCTGACTAAATCATTTATACATAATTATTGTAAAAATTAAGCACTTTTTTATTACATTCTTTTCACTGGAGTTTACAAAAAGATACATTTGTTTTTGTTTTCAAAAAACCGTGCCAGTTGAATGTCACTCCAAACTCTGTGCCTCTTAAGGCCTCGTTCACATCAGGGATGTTTCTGTGCGCTTTTTTTACAGCGCTCTTGCCCTGTGCGATCAGCAAGGTATTGATTTTCCCATGTAATTAAATGTAGCTGGTTCACATCTATGCGCTGCACTGAGCAGCGTTACAAAAACGTCGTGTTGCTTGCATTTCTCTGCGTTGAGCTGTAAAGCGCACATCAATGCAAGTGAATGGGTGCGCTTATTTGACGCATAGAAGCGCATGCGGTTTTTTTACCTCTAATTGGAAAAAAAATACATTTACATATAAAAACAGCTTTGACAACTGCTACTGCTAGAATAAGCAAAACATGCTTTAAAGAAGCGCAACGCACAGAAACGCGCGCACAAGCGCATACGTTTTTACAACACTCTTTCACACGTTTCTCAGCGCAGCAGATGTGAACAAGGCCACAGGTGCTGAGATAACCAAGGTGAGACCACACCCCCAAGCTTTTTGTGCGGAGTATAGCCAGTTAAGTTGTGTACCCTTGATAGCAGGATCTTTCAGGGGGTCCTTTTGCCTTTGCTCCAGCATTTTGTTTGCGTAGTTTGGAGGTTTTAGTGGCAGTTGGTGTACAAATAATTATTTTCTTACTTGGAACTTGTATCAGACAATTTGGGTGCTCCCATAAATAAGAGACTATGGAAATACTGGCTACAGCTGAACATTTGACCATGGGGATGCCCGAAGAAGAAGAAAAAGAATAAAAAAAAATAAAAATGCTTAAGCAAAGCATAATAGTAGTAGTGTGTAACTTTGCAGTAAATAGCGGTGAGTGTGGAGTGGATAGTGTTAGGGATAGATGGGAGGAGGGTTCATGTGAGAGTTTCGGTACAGAAATGTAACGCTTGGGAGTTCCAAAACCTACTCTAGCTTAAAGAGTAACTGTCAGGCTGCAGAAGCTAATTTAAACCTCTATTCTCCTGTGTTAAACAGTTTAGAAGGAAGCCCAAAAGCAATTAGTGAAGATAAAAATCTCAGTTACCTTTGATGTGTGCTTATCAGCAAGTCTGTTATTCTTAAGAAGACGCAAGCCGCATACCATACTGCAAAGCATTCTGGGGCTCTCCCCTCGGCTGCTAATGAGACGTTACAGCAGCTTGTAATCGCGTAGCACTGATAAATCTCGGGCAGAGTACACTGCAGGAGTCAGCTATTGTTCCTAGCCACATGGCTCATTAATATTCACTGCACACTGTGTTATTTAGTACCAGCTTATCTGTGATCAGGAAGCAGGCAGGACATGACGACACATTTGACAGAAAAACATGGAGCCTGCCATGAGCTGTCAGGAGCATCTATCTCTGCATATACTATATACAAATTCTGTGAAATCCAAACGTGGACAGTGAAATGCATATGTAATGTAAGTACAGCCAATCTTTAGCTACTGATATATGTGTTTATTTTCTCTGAGACCTTATACCTAACAGCTCCTCTTTAAAGCCACTGTCTCAATCGTTGTATTGCTTAAATGGAAGTTTACCAATGCTCCAGTCTATACAGTGGAGGAAATAATTATTTGACCCCTCACTGATTTTGTAAGTTTGTCCAATGACAAAGAAATGAAGTCTCAGAACAGTTTCATTTCAATGGTAGGTTTATTTTAAGTGGCAGATAGCACATCAAAAGGAAAATCGAAAAAATAACCTTAAATAAAAGATAGCAACTGATTTGCATTTCATTGAGTGAAATAAGTTTTTGAACCCCTACCAACCATTAAGAGTTCTGGCTCCCACAGAGTGGTTAGACTCTTCTACTCATTTAGTCACCCTCATTAAGGACACCTGTCTTAACTAGTCACCTGTATAAAAGACACCTGTCCACAGAATCAATCAATCAAGCAGACTCCAAACTCTCCAACATGGGAAAGACCAAAGAGCTGTCCAAGGATGTCAGAGACAAAATTGTAGACCTGCACAAGGCTGGAATGGGCTACAAAACCATTAGCAAGAAGCTGGGAGAGAAGGTGACAACTGTTGGTGCGATTGTTCGAAAATGGAAGGAGCACAAAATGACCATCAATCGACCTCGCTCTGGGGCTCCACGCAAGATCTCACCTCGTGGGGTGTCAATGGTTCTGAGAAAGGTGAAAAAGCATCCTAGAACTACACGGGAGGAGTTAGTGAATGACCTCAAATTAGCAGGGACCACAGTCACCAAGAAAACCATTGGAAACACATTACACCGCAATGGATTAAAATCCTGCAGGACTCGCAAGGTCCCCCTGCTCAAGAAGGCACATGTGCAGGCCCGTCTGAAGTTTGCCAATGAACACCTGAATGATTCTGTGAGTGACTGGGAGAAGGTGCTGTGGTCTGATGAGACCAAAATAGAGCTCTTTGGCATTAACTCAACTCGCTGTGTTTGGAGGAAGAAAAATGCTGCCTATGACTCCCAAAACACCGTACCCACCGTCAAGCATGGTGGTGGAAACATTTTGCTTTGGGGGTGTTTTTCTGCTAAGGGCACAGGACAACTTAATCGCATTAACGGGAAAATGGACGGAGCCATGTATCGTGAAATCCTGAACGACAACCTCCTTCCCTCTGCCAGGAAACTGAAAATGGGTCGTGGATGGGTGTTCCAGCACGACAATGACCCAAAACATACAGCAAAGGCAACAAAGGAGTGGCTCAAGAAGAAGCACATTAAGGTCATGGAGTGGCCTAGTCAGTCTCCAGACCTTAATCCAATAGAAAACCTATGGAGGGAGCTCAAGCTCAGTTGCACAGACAGCCTCGAAACCTTAGGGATTTAGAGATGATCTGCAAAGAGGAGTGGACCAACATTCCTCCTAAAATGTGTGCAAACTTGGTCATCAATTACAAGAAACGTTTGACCTCTGTGCTTGCAAACAAGGGTTTTTCCACTAAGTATGAAGTCTTTTATTGTTAGAGGGTTCAAAAACTTATTTCACTCAATGAAATGCAAATCAGTTGCTATCTTTTATTTAAGGTTATTTTTTTGATTTTCCTTTTGATGTGCTATCTGCCACTGTTAAAATAAACCTACCTTTGAAATGATACTGTTCTGAGACTTCATTTCTTTGTCATTGGACAAACTTACAAAATCAGTGAGGCCTCGTTCACATCAAATGCGGTGCTGTACGTTTTTCCCCACTGCGGATGTGTGCGTTTTTTTAGTGCAGGGCAAAAACAATGCATTGCTATGCGTCTCGTTCACATCTATGCGTTTCCAACGTACGCGTTTTTGAAACGCATAGATGCATGCATATGTGTGCGGAACGCGAACAAACGCATAGCAATGAAAGTCAATGGAAACGCAGATGGCCGCATGACCATGCGTTTTTTTATGCGTATTTGGCGATGCGTTTGGGGATGGACAACGTGACTCACTTCCTCTTCCTTTCTCTCTCAAGATGGCGACCGACATCTCTCACACTCCTATCACCTTCACACTTCCTACAAAACCCACACAGAAAGGAAGTGACATCAAGAAAAGAAAAAAACAATTTTTTTTTAACACACCTTTATTGAGAAATGTCCAGGTGTCCAAAAACGCATACTAAATAAAGACGCACACAAACGCATTTAAAAACCGCATACAAACGCGTACAAATGTACGCGTTTTGTCCATGCGTTTTCTGATGCGTTTCCCAAGCACACCAAACGCAGAATATATGAACGAGGCCTGAGGGGTCAAATATTTCCTCCACTGTATGTGAATGGGATATAATTTATATGGCTTGCGCAATTTTCAGTGAATTTCACAAAAAAGTTACCAAACTATTTATACAAAAAATTCTGGGGCATATAGAATAAGTAATACTGAAAAGTGTATATATATACTGTATATTCCTGCATATAAGATTACTTTTTAACCTTTGAAAATCTTCTGAAAAGTCAGGGGTCATCTTATACGCCGGGTGTCATTGGTGCCAGGTGATGGCCCCTATCCTGTTACCGACTCTCAGATCTCGCTGCTGAGTACTGTAGTGAAGCGGTGCAGGTGCACATATGCGAGATCTGAGAGGCAGAGAAGGCAATAAATAGGATACAAGGGTGAGCCAGACAGGTGAAAGAGGTGTGTTTTTATGGGCACAGCGCGATCTATTCTTCCATACCGATCTGATAAAACAGGGAGACAGGGAGAGCTGACCAGTCTGCTTAGGGAGAGGGAGAGTTGACAAAGCCAACCAGTCAATCGCCTATTTACTGTTTTATACTGGGTAACACCTACAGTACAGCACCAGTATATGTTCATACATTGCACTAGTATATGATTTTATTTTTATTTGGTGTGCGTTGGAAGAGGGGTAGTCTTATAAGGCGAGTTTACCCCAAACTCTATACTTTAACTGGAAAAGTTGGGGGGGTCGTCTTATACGCCCAGTCGCCTTATACGCCGGAATATACGGTACTTTGTTGGCAAGTAAGCAGAGTGCTTCTAGTGGTAAAACCATCCTTGGCTAGTAAAGTAGATTTTTCTGAATCCAGCCTACCCTGTTCATGGTAATGTGCCAGTTAAGGAGGTGGGCTATGGGGCAGCAGCATGCAATCAGATTTTGCCTTACATTTTGGGGTAATTTCACACTATATCAGTTGTGTTCTACATCCTGGAAAATAGGATGGCTATGGTGAAAAGTTGCATCACACCTTGCCAATGCAATGTGATGCATACAGTCCATAGACTTGTGCTTGCACCGAAACCATGACTGCGTGCATTAACCAGTAATGCACAGCATGCTGTACATCATTCCAATGTAAATCCTCATGCCAGAAGCTCACCAGTGTGGTAGCAGCACTGGAATAGAAGTGCATCACATTTTGATGTGATTATATTGTAGTTGCATCGCAACGGACATGGTATAGAAGGACCCTTAACTTTTAGATTCTATAGGTCCCTTTCTGAATGTTATATAGTTTGGGGCTGAACCATATGCAAGAATGCAAATAAGATGAAGAAAAATCTCCCCAGTGGACATAAGATTGTTATTTAAGAAGCAACTAGTCTTAAACGCTTAAACTCTTAAGGCAAATGAGTAGAATGTAAATTTTGTGCAGCTTGGAATTAGGCCAGTCACATGAGCTTCCGGTCAGTTTTGATTGGTCCATTTCCAACCTGCATTCAATTTGCATCCACACCAAAATGTATCTGCATGTCATTGGCCATCTCTAGTGCAGTGCTGTCCAACTGGTGGCCTGGGCCTGATTAGTTTGCCCAAACTAATTTTTTTTGTCTATCGTCCTCCTCTGGCAGGCCTCCCTCTTGTTCGCACTTGGCTCCACCCTCAAAAGCCGAGACATTGATGTTCTGCCCCCTCAGCAAAAAAATCCAATGCTTGCCACGCCCCCAGCCCATGAAGATGGACAGCACTGCTCTAGTGGACACAGACATGAACAGATATTTATCTCAGAATCCCCTGCTAAAAATTAGAAAATGGACATATAATGTGGCATTGTGTGTTGGTCCAGGTCTCCATTCACCAGTTTTCAGGTTTGTCCCCAGCATCCAGCCTTTGGAGATGATCACTATAAAGTTTGTGTATGTTTAAAGAATTACTTTGTATCTACAATGCAGCTGTCCTCTATGAGTTCCTGTACAAAGATGTGTTTGGGGTGGATGAGCGAGAACTGATTGCAGCTGTTGAGCTTTTCCGAAGCGGCACAAAAAAGAATCGTAACAGCGCATCAACTGGCAGTGAAGATGCCAATTATGACAGCACTGCAGAGCATAGTAAACCATCATCTGACATAAGGTATCTCTCATGCTACTAGAAAGACCATGTTCACAGTGGCCATTGCTATGCCATGGTTTAGACAGATCCAGCTCACTGTTTAAAAAACAGCCAAAACAAACATTGTTTAATGTACATTAAACCACTTGCAACAGTTAAAGGGGAACTGAAGAGAGAGGTATATGGAGGCTGTCATGTTTATTTTTTTTTTAATCAATACCAGTTGCCTGGCAGCCCTGCTGGTCTATTTCTCTGCAGTAGTATCTGATTAAAACCAGAAACAAGCATGCAGCTAGTCTTGTCAGATCAGACTTATAAGTCTGAACCACTGAAACACCTGATCTGCTGCATGCTTGTTCAGGGGCTATGGCTAATAGTATTAGAGGCAGAGGATCAGCAGGGCTGCCAGGCAACTGGTATTGTCTAAAAGGAAATAAACATGACAGCCTCCATATACCTCTCTCTTCAGTTCCCCTTTAATACAATAACATATGGCTCAGTGTGCCTTTTGTACATGAGGACAACTGTGTATGTATATATTAGAGAAATGATCATTAACCATATACAGTGTGCAATGCCAAGCAACCAGACATACTTGTCTAACATAAAAGATAGAAAAGTTGACTGCACCAGCACTTTTATTGATAAACGAGCTTTGTTTACATGGAAGCTTGAGGGTTAAAATCATTAAATCCAGCAATATGCAACTCCGCAACGATAAACAGAAAAAATGGCAGCCTCAATATATTGCTCAATCTCGGATTCACTTTAAGAAGGCAAATTGCACTGAAGGAAAAGACAAAGGAAATTGCCTAATTTCTCACCTTTTCATAGCCTCAAACAAAAAATTGTTTCTGGGATTGGGTTTCTGATATCTAGAAGTACTGTAGTTTTGTGCCATATCTAAGGAATTTTCTTTCCCCGCTTCCGTTTTCAAGTATATAAAAATTTGTTGCAGGGCAGATGAATGGGAAAAGAAAGATGGTGAAAATATTACAGAGGAGAAATCGAAAAACGCTTCAGAGGAAGCAAAGGTATGTCTGTGTACTTAAAGAGAATCTGTACTCTAATATTCTTACACTAAAAAGCATACCATGCTATTCCTTATTTTCTCCTGTGCCCCTCTGTGCTGTTTCTGCCACTCTCTGCTGCAATCCTGGCTTGTAATTAACAGTTTTAGGCAGTGTTTACAAACAAACTAACCAGCTTCTAATAGGCTCAGCTAAGCATAGTGTGTGAGTCATTCACAGTGTGCAGGGGGCCTGCAGAGGGTGTGTATCGCTTCTATCCAATCACAAGCAGCCCTGCACATTCCACACATTCAAGCCTCAGCCCGACAGACACGACAGAGGAAAGGAGATAAGATTTATTACAGAGACCGTGCAATTAGGAAAGGCTGCAGTAAGCCAGAGCACATTAGAACAGGCATAGGAACTTATAGGATAGAAGAACTAAGGCTGAACAATTTGTTAGTCTCTATAAAGTGAACCCAAGGTGAGAGTAATATGGAGGCCACCATATTTATTTCCTTTTAAGCAATACCAATTGCCTGGCTGTCCTACTGATCCTCTGCCTCTAATATTTTCAGCCATAGACCATGAACAAGCATGCAGCAGATCAGGTGTTTCTGATATTGTCAGATCTGACTAGATTAACTGCATGCTTGTTTCTGGTGTGATTTGGACACTACTGCAGCCAAATAGATTAGCAGGGCTGCCAGGCAACTGCTATTGATTAAAAGGAAATATGGCACCCTCCATATCACTCTCTCATCTAACAATACAATTATGTACATACTATAACTTTCAGTTTTGTTTTTTTACTCTGTTATGAAATCTGGTTAAAAGGCTAGTCATTTCTACACTGTTTTGTTCATATCTTGCACTTTTCTCATTAAAATATTTTGAAGTCATCCTTGATGCAATATTAGATACATTTTGAAAATATTCATTATCAGTTTATAAGGCTAGATCAGTAGTATTGTACAAAGACAGCGCTAGGTTGAGGAAAGACATTTAAAGATTGCCCATAAATGGTATGATCCAGATTCAAAAGTAAGCTTTTGGGCTTCTTCCGACTTTGTTCTTGTGAACAAAATAAAAAGTTAGAAAGCACCGCTTGGAAACGTTTGAACAAGGCACATAGTGTACTTTTTTTTTTTTCCCATTTTTACTTACATAAAGTTCTTAAAGTGAACCAGAGACGAAACACCCTCCTATTTTACCATATATATCAGTGAAAACATTAGAGAAAATGCCTACCCTGCTCTCTGTTTCATTCTTTACCGCTCAGCCTGCTTCTAATCAGCCCTGATAAAATCAGACTGAGCATTCAGTCTGGCTTTGCTCAGGAATAATTATAGCGCAGTCTGTCTTCTCTGATGTCTTTTCAAGCCCAAGCATGTCCTCTTCTGGCTCTGCTATAATAACCCGGCTATAATGATTCCTGAGCAAAGCCAGACTGAATGCTCAGTCTGGGATTTTATCATGGCTGATTAAAAGCAGGCGGAGCAGTGAAGAATGAAACAGAGAGCAGGGTAGGTGTTTTCTCTAATGTTCCCACTGATATGGTAAAATATGAGGGTGCTTTGTCTCTGGTTCACCTTAAGATGCGTTATAACTGGACTTCGAAAATGATACATGCATGTTTTTTTTGTTGTTTTTTTTTTACAGTTTGTAAGGCTACAGTAAGTGTACTATGTATCAGATTAAGTAACAAATTCAATTTGTTCCTCAATCATCTATCACTGAGAAGCCTAGCTATACAAGGCGTCACAAAAAGTGGAACCCTAAATAGGAAAAGTATACACTGTTACTTTGTGAGTCATCTGATGCTTGTCTCTTGGCCAGTTGGTTACCTCTCAGATTTTGCTTATTTTAGAGAGCTGCAGTGAAAGGTGAAGCAAATGTTTGACAGGTACTCCTTCACTTTGTAAATGTTTTGCTTTGAGTACTGATGAACATTCAGTGCCTTTAAAGGAACCCATGCACCTATTTTGCAAAATGACCCTCTCCCCAAAGGGAGATGTACTCACATTGAAGGATTATATCTCCCAGCATGCATAGCTGGAATGTAGCTCTTTAGGCACACTATTTACAGACCTTCCTTAAGTAATATGTGCAAAACATTTTCTGTGGGACCATGCAGTTTAGTTTCATGCACTGGATATCAGGGCCGGTTCTAGACAGGCACATATGAGGGGGCAGAGAGAAATTTGCAGGGGGCAGGAAAAAACCCTGCGCCGCTCGCCGAAAAATGGGTGCGGTCATGCAACAGACCGTGGGCGTGGTCATGGGTGGGGCCAAATATACATGTCATGACCTTACAGTGGTGGTAAAGGTCTGCCGGGGAAGTTTGAGCTCTGCTTTAGTGTATCCCCCAAAAATATACAGCACAGACCAAAAGTTTGGACACACCTTCAATGACTGTCATTACATATACATATATTACCACTGTGCCCAGAATTGTCTTGCAAGGAACCTCTGCCATATTACATGTGTTTTTGGTGAAATGCTGTCAGATTTGTGTGTGTGTGTGTGTGTGTGTGTGTGTGTGTGTGTGTGTCAGTCATCTGAGGCAGGGCCGGGCCGAGGCATAGGCTGGAGAGGCTCCAGCCTCAGGGTGCAGTGTAGGAGGGGCGCACAATTCATTCAATTGTCATTCCTAATTGTGTATGAAGCAGAAAGAAATAAGAAAAGGGGATACACATAGCAGTGACTGCAAGCCAGATAACTAGATATTAAGGTGTTGGGGAGGTTGTGGGCCCTGTGGCCATCTTAGTCTAATAGCAATCAGTGTGTGACGGCTGGGGTGAAAGGGATGGAGGGGCGCACTTTGGTGTCTCAGCCTTGGGTGCTGGAGGACCTTGTCCCTGCTCTGATCTGAGGTCTTAGAGGTTGAGGCTTTCCAGATGAATAGATCAAGTTGTTTGTAGAGACACTAGACAGGTGTTCCGGGTTAGTGAAGCTTAACCTATTTTGGTTCCTGGATGTAGAAACTATGTCCAGGAACCATGCGCGCGGCCGATCGCGCGCGTGCGCTCCCGGCCGCGGATTCGGTAGCCAGGCAATCAGTGAATCGGGCTACGGTGCCCGATCACTGATTCCTCTCCCCCACTGAAAAAGCGACAGCTTCTCTCGGAAGCTGCACCTTTTCTGGCTGTTCCCTCCCCGATGTGTCACTCTAAGCGTGTGTTACGCTTAGTGACGTCATGTAAACAAACTCATGGCCGCCATCTTGTGGCCAAAAAGTAATACTACAACTGAAAATAAAAAAAAATGAAAATCAACACACATTTACATTACAAACCTATTGTTTACCTCCCACCCTCCCAAAACTACCCAAATAAAATGTTTACTATAAAAAAAAAAAAAACATTACAATTAAAAAAAAAAACATGTAAATATTTATCTAAGGGTCTAAACTTTTTAAATATCAATGTAAAGATGAAATATTTCTATATTTTTTTTATTTTAAACTTGTAAATAGTGATAGATGCAAAAAGGAAAAAATGCACCTTTATTTCCAAATAAAATATTGTCGCCATACATTGTGATAGGGACATAATTTTAACGGTGTAATAACCGGGACATATGGGCAAATACAATACGTGAGTTTTAATTATGGAGGCATGTATTATTTTAAAACTTAATGACTGAAGAAACTGAGAAATAAATAATGAATTTTTCCATTTTTTTCTTATTCTTCCTGTTAAAATGCATTTACAGTAAAGTGGCTCTTAGCAAAATGTACCCCCCAAAGAAAGCCTAATTGGTAGCGGAAAAAACAAGATATAGATCAGTTCATTGTGATAAGTAGTGATAAAGTTATAGGCTAATGAATGGGAGGTGAACATTTCTCACGTGAAAACGACGGAACCTGAATGGGTTAAGAGTGTCCAGAGCTAAGGAGATTTCACAAGTTAGCTCTGGACACTCTAAGCCAAAGTCAGTCCAGGCAGCGTTAAGGCAGATCCGTTAATCAGGCAAAAGTCGGTCCAGGCGGCAAGCTAAGCGTAGTCAAGGTACAAGGGAAGGGTCGGCAACAGGAATCAATACAATGGTGAGCGTTACCCAGCAACAAGCCAAAGCTAATGCTATCATGGGCGATAACTGGGGGCGATCACCGAGATTAAATAACAGGACTAAACAATCAACAGAAAGTAGAATCGAAAACAACCAATTGCACAGCCAGCGTGTCAGCTGTTACCAGCTGACACACTCCATCAGTAAGTACCACAGTGTCACTGCTTGCATCTGCGGAGCGCGTACTGAGAGCGTGTCTTCCACCTATCCAATGTGCTTTTAGAAACCTCCTGCGTTCCACTGACATCAGCAGCACGCTGAGACCCAGAATCAGGGGCTGATCCCGGCATTCCGCTGCCTGACAGACACTGAATTCCTTACAACATATATGTACATCCTTGTGGGTTAGGTGAAGTTACAGAGGACATACAGTCCTGGTGTAACGGTCTTGTGTCGTAGCTCAGATGTCTGATTATATGATCTGCAGAATCACCAATAGACGCTATACCTGATTATGGGTGACCTGCAGAATCACCAATAATACTAGTATAGCAGACAAAGAGCTGAGTGTGTAGTGATTTGGTGCAACCGTAACTTAAATAGTGAATGAGACCTCACCAGAGGGGCTGGTGAGGTACTATCAGTACACTGAGCGTGCACTAAAGTACAAGCTCCAGCAAGCTGGAGAAACAATACTGAAAGAGGCTGAATCTCCCGAGGAGCGGGTGATTCAGAATGTACTGCAGGCAAGGGAGCACCCGAGGGGCGGGTGACTCAGACTATACTGTAGCCTAAGAGACACAATAAACTACCAATGACAGATTACCTAAGGAGCAGGAAATTAAGGCTGTACTACAGCCTAGCAGAACTGTTTCACCAGAGGGGCTGGCGTAGCTAGCACCTCACCAGTGACGAGGGCCCTCTGGGGAGTAGAATGGTCAGGCAGGCAAGGTTCGGCAACAGAGAGGTAAGTATCAGTACAGGATCGTGAGACAAGAGTAATCGGTAATCAGGCAGAGGTTCAGCAACAGGTAGGCAGATAGGCAAAAGTACAGGATCAGAAAGCAGGATCAGAGTTCAGAGTAAAGGCTAAGAGTCATACACAGGAGATCAATACAGTAAGCAATATCCTAGTCTAGGTGTGAAGTCCTTGGCATCAACACCTGGAAACTAGTCTAAGGTCTGAGCGCTAATACGCAAGTATTCACGACAACAGACGATGAGTGAATGAAGCCCGGAGGCTTAATCTCCTTGCCGGTAACCCCAAACGTAGTTCGGGGTAAGCCGCGCAGGAGGTTTTCTCCGGCCCTACTGGGCCGATTTGTTTTTTTTCTTTTTGTTTTTTTTGCTGCACGCAGCTAGCACTTTGCTAGCTGCGTCAGCACACCGATCGCCGCCGCCCCGCGCACGATCGCCGCTATCCGCCGCACGCCCCCCCAGACCCCTTGCGCTGCCTGGCCAATCAGTGCCAGGCAGCGCTGAGGGGTGGTTCGGGACTCCCAATGACGTCCCGACGTTGGTGACGTCATCCCGCCCCGTCGCCATGGGGGAAGCCCTCCAGGAAATCCTGTTCTTTGAACGGGATTTCCTGATCGGAGATCGCCGAAGACGATCGAAGCGGGGGGATATCATGTAGCGAGCCCTGGGCTGCGCTTCCCTCCTGGCGGAATTTTTTATACCGCCATGAGGGTTAAGAAGCAGAGGAGACCTCACTGGCACGCCCCCTTCCATCAGCCAATCCTGGACGGTGTGGGACTCCTCTGACGTCAGCCGACCCGTAGGTCAGCTGACTGGCTTCCTCCCCGCATAAAGGTCCCTTCTGTGCGCGCGCCCGCTCGCTAAGGCGACCCTCCTGCCCGAGAGAACGTTCCGTCCTCGGTGTCCTAGACGACAGACGGATGGCCGCATGGAGGCAGCTGCGGCGGCGGTGCTGTTCGCCGCAGCTGCCTCGTGTCTTACACCTGGCCAAAGTTTTGAGACTGTCAAAAATATTGGAAAATGAAAAGCTGGTGCCTACATTTTTATAATAGAAATTTGCATATACGCCTGATTTTCATAAAGAGTGTTAAGATGAATTGCATAGTCCTTCTTTGCCATGAAAATTAACTGAATCCTGAAAAAACCTTTCCACTGCATTTCATTGCTGTTGTTAAAGGACCTGCCAAGATCATTTCAGTAATCGTCTTGTTAACACAGGTGAGAATTGTTGACGAGCACAAGGCTGGAGATCATTAGTTCAGGCTGATTGGGTTAGAATGGCAGACTTGACATGTTAAACGGAGGAAGATGCTTGAAATCATTGATCTTCCATTGTTAACCATGGTGACCAGCAAAGAAATGCATGCAGCCATCATTACGTTACATAAAAATGGCTTCACAGGCAAGGATATTGTAGCTTCTAAGATTGTACCTAAATCAACAATTTATAGGATCATCAAGAATTTCAAGGAGAGAGGTGCAATTCCTGTTAAGAAGGCTTCAGGGCGTCCAAGAAAGTCCAGCAAGCACCAGGATCGTCTCCTAAAGAGGATTCCGCTGCGGGAGTGCAACCAGTGCAGAGGTTGCTCAGGAATGGCAGCAGGCAGGTGTGAGCGCATCTGCACACACAGTGAGGCAAAGACTTTTGGAAGATGGCCTAGTGTGAAGAAGGGCAGCAAAGAAGCAACTTCTCTCCCAAAAAACACCAGGGACAGATTGATCTTCTGCAAAATGTATGGTGAATGGACTGCTGAGGACTGGGGCAAAGTCCTATTCTCCGATGAAGCCCCTTTCCGATTGTTTGGGGCATCTGGAAAAAGGCCTGTTAGGAGAAGAAAAGGTGAGCGCTACCATCAGTCCTGTGTCATGACAACAGTAAAGCCTCCTGAGACCATTCATGTGTGGGGTTGCTTCTCATCCAAGGGAGTGGGCTCACTCACAATTTTGCCAAAAAACACAGCCATGAATAAAGAATGGTACCAAAACACCCTCCAACAGCAATTTCTTCTAACAATCCAACAACAGTTTGGTGAAGAACAATGCATTTTCCAGCATAGACCACCGTGTCATAAGGCAAAAGTGATAACTAAGTGGCTCGGGGACCAAAACTTTGAACTTTTGGTTCCATGGCCTGGAAACTCACCAGATCTTAATCCCATTGAGAACTTGTGGTCATACCTCAAGAGGTGTGTGGACAAACACAAACCAACTAATTCTGAGAAACTCAAAGAAGTGATTATGAAAGAATGGGTTGCTATCAGTCAGGATTTGGCCCAGAAGTTGATTGAGAGCATGCCCAGTCGAATTGCAGAGGTCCTGAAAAAGAAGGGCCAACACTGCAAATACTGAGTCTTTGCATAAATCTCATGTAATTGTCATTAAATGCCTTTGAAACGTATGAAGTGCTTTTAATTATATTTCAGTACATCACGTGAACTGAAACCAAGATCTAAAAGCAGTTTAGCAGCAAACTTTGTGAAAACTAATATTTTTGACAGTCTCAAAACTTTTGGCCAGGACTGTGGATACTGTAGCGGTGGATAAAGTGGTGGATCAAGTGGTGGTTTTTCTCCAATCCAATCTACAACAAGTCTCCTATTTTGCTTTGCAAAAAGTTTCACAAATTCATCCATGTTCAAGTTATTTGTTATGGACTTCTCATGGGCCAAGATCACCAAATGCTGCATTCTTTTGTGTGACATGGTGCGACGATAGGGGGTTAGAACCCTTGACAATGTGGAGAAGGAATGCTCACAGGCTGCTGAAGATACTCCAATTACCAGGGCTGTTGCATACAATTTATGTAATTCAGGGAAAGCTTCCTTGTACTCTTGCAGGTGTTTACACACAGATGACAGGTCTGCTTCATTCGGAATTTTTTTGAACATCTGTTTTGCCACAAGGATTTGATTTTTCAGATTTGCATTGTTGTCTGCCACTGTGCCAGCCAGCATAGCTAGAGGCTGCAACTGAGTTGAATCTAAAAATGAACTAGATTTGGGTGCAAGACAAGATATGGCTTTCATCAGGTCAACATTCCTCTGTGAAAATCGTGTCTCCATTTCAGAAATGGCCCTGTCAAGGATGTTGAGCAGAGATCTTTTCAGAGACCGATGGGGATTGAGGGTAGGATTATCAGAATCTGTATGGCCCACAGTTGAGCGCACAACACTTTGACTGAGGTGTTTGCTCATTGTTCTTCTTCTTTTTGGAAGATGTGAATCATCTCCTGCAGCCGCCTCAGGTAACTCTGCCCAATGCTCATTTTTACGATTTACGAATGTTTTTTAGGGACTCCAGTGCTGCACAAACAACCTCAGAAGCACTGCACATATCCACAGACTGAGACTGTAGAATTGCATTTGCTGGCTTTAAGACACCCAGCACCTGCACTAGAAACTCTCCAGTCTCAAAAAAGTAATGCCTCCTAATTTTGACATAGCAGACCCGATGCCTCAGTACACAGGTCAACTGCAGCATCATCATCCTCTGTCATCTCCGATAGGATACTGAAAATATGGTCTCGCTTTTCAACACTGCACCTTGTCACCTCATAGTGGCTTGTCCATCGTATTTCAAGCAGCCTTCTAAGATGAGGTGCATCATATTTTTCAGTCACATGGTGGTGCTGAAAAAACTTGTACAGTGAACTAGAGATCAAAAAAATCTTTTTGCACATGGTTCACTCTGCATGGCATGCACAACTACTAGGTGCAGTTAGTGGTTGTAGCAGTGGATATAAGGAACATATCTAGATAACTTATTTTGGAGCAGAGCTTGTACATCCCCTTTTGCCCTACTCATCACAGAAGCCCCATCATAACACTGGCTAAGTATGTTGTCAGCACTGTAACCAGCATCAGAAAGGTGTGTTAATATCTCAGTGGTGATGTACTCTGCATCAAGTTGATGCATGTCAAGCAACCCAATAAGATGTTCCTCTGGCATAGAATTGCTGACAAATCGAATCATCACAGACACATTTTCCACATTGCACTTGTCCCTGGTCCCATCACTTTTGAGGCAGAACCCTGCAGAATCAGCATTTTCATATTTTTTTCTGACCTCTTTGAGCACCATGTCTGCCAGTGTTTGAATAATTTGAATAATTTCATTTTGGATATCCTTAGATGTGTATATCCTTAGCAATGCTTGCTAGCTTCTCGTCCTTCTCTAAGGTATACTCCATTAATTTCAAAAAGAGACCTGAAGCAATGTCATCATTACCTGCTTCATCCAGCCGCAAGGTTTCTACAGTTCCACGGAGCCCCAATTCATTCACACAGAGAAACTTAACAGCACTGGCCACACTCTTAACATAGTAATGATTTTTTTCAATTTTGTGTTTTGCCAACCAACATGGAGTCAACAGTTCCCCCTGTGGCCTCTCTACTTTTGTGCTGAGTCCATAATTGAAGCATGCACATGATTGCGGCTGGACGCATGCCTCTGTAGCCCCTTGTCTCGATCAAGGGCTGTTTTCCAGTTGTTAAAACCAGTTAAAGTAAAAACATCCCTCTCATTAACAACGCTGCCATATTTCTGACAGGGGAAACAAAAGCAGGCATCTCGCTCAACAGAGTATTCCAGCCATGGGTGTGTGCGGTACCAGACAGGATTGAATGATCTTAATGTTGTACCAAATGCACGCTTTGGGTAGCTACCCAGTACTGGCTGAGATGGTGCATTGATATTTAAGTCACTGGGCATTTGCTGAAACTGAGCAGGCTGCTTTGGGACAGCACATGTGGAGGGAGGACCAGAAGAAGCAGTGCTTGCTGATGCTGAAGTAGTAGTAGTTGCTGTGACTGTCCCTGTTCTACTAGCAGCGGTATCATTGCTACTATTATTAGTAGTACAGGGAGCAGCAGTACTACTCTTTTTATAAGATCTGAAAAATGGATGCATTGCCGAAGTAACTTTCTTTTTGTGAGTTGCTGAAAGCTGGCTTTGTAGATTATTGCAGGATTTCTCTCAGGTGTAACACAGAAATATTTTCCTTCAAATGCTAATATGCTGCTATTGCGTTTTGTTTTTTTTTAGCACAAATACAGTGCTGCACACTGCAGATTGAAAAAATGTTCTCAGGTGGAACACAGAAATATTTTGATCTGATAGGTGTTAGTGACAGGGGGTGATTGTCAGCACACACGCAAACGCAATTATCTAATTGATTAATTTGCTAACTGGCACAGCACACTGCCACAGACAGTGTCTGGTGAGGCGGGTGGCAGATAGCAGATGACGGGCGGACAATGCCTGAAGCAAGTTATTCAGAAGTTACAGCACGTCTGCTCTCTCCGAGAGGAGTCTCAGGACGCAATTATCTGATTAATTTGCTAACTGGCACAGCACACTGCCACAGACAGTGGTGAGGGGGTGGCAGATGGCAGGTAGCAGATGACGGGCGCCAGGGCGGACAATGCCTGAAGGCAGCAAGTTATTCTCTCGGAGAGAGCAGACGTGCTCTTGTGTGGAGTCTCAGCTCTGACGCAGGCACAGTGGTGGGAGCGGGACCTTAAGAGGCCGCCCTGCATAGAGGAGTCGACTCTCTCAGAGGAGAATTCCTCTTTCTCTGAGAGTCTACTCCTCCTCTATGCGGGGCGGCTCTTAATGTGGCCAGACTCTCCACTGCCTTCTTCTCAGCAGAGACTCGTCTCGAAGAGCCGCCCGAGGAAGAAGCGGGCATGTGACTAATCACATGACCGCTCTGCGCTCCACGACACAGAACAGTAAGCAGCCGCAGCTGCAGAGCGAGAGCGGCTCTGATTTGAGGGGGCAACGAGTCTGTACGAGGGGGCTCTGCCCCCTCTCGCCCCCCCCCCCCCCCCCCTAAAGCTGGCCCTGCTGGATATTCTTTACAGTTTGTTTAAATAAAATTAATGTACACCTTTAGTGGTAAAATGGTTATGTACCTCAGTAGCTGGAGGCCTCTAGATTGTTCAGAGGCTTTTCAGACCCTTCTGCAGCCCACCATTCTTGACTCAGGGTCTCGCTATAGTGATTTGACTCGGTACAAGTCGAATAGCTTTCTTCTGGTTGCTCCTGGCCATGGTCCAGCACATCCGGACTTGGCATGTGCGAGTAAGATCTGCACATGCTCGGAAGAACAAAAGGCTTGAGCAAAAAGCCATCCTGAAGCTTTTATTCTAGTAGGCATGCGCTGTCCTTGTGTATGCCTAATCCAGATGTGCTCGTCCATGACCAGGAGTACAGCCAGATGAAGAAGAGGGGCCCTGTGCTGAAATCTTTTTAATTTTTTGATGTTAGGTGTCTGTAAACCTCTTCCATAGTGTTGTACATAGAAACAGGATAACACATACAATACAAATAGTACACTTCAACAAATAAGATATAAATAGATCTTACAACTTGGTTTCAACCATATGAGCAAAAAGAAAACTTTCAGTGAGCCCCATGTAAAACTTTAAACCGTATGTTCTATATCAACAGATTCCTTAATTTTATTACTTTAACTAACTACATCTCATATTTTAGTGAGATTATGCAGTAAATACAGAATAGATCTTAACTTGATATGGCCTTAAAAAATAAAATCTCCAAGTAGGTAATGTTTGCTTTGCAGACGGCTGAAAATACAAACAAGATGCCATTCCCATATAAAGTGTTAAAAGCACTTGACCCAGAAATCTACAGGAACGTGGAGTTTGATGTTTGGCTAGACAGTCGAAAAGGTAGGCTTGCAATTAAAATGACTGCAGACCAGTCTATTCTCTTTTTTGCTTTACCACATTTTGTTTTTAATGTGTAAATGACTCTGCCCCTCCCCTTTTTTTTTTTTTTTTCTTTTTTTTCTACTTTTGACATTTCATTACCCACTGTATATTGTGTCCCTTGGTACACCTGAATTCCTGGCATTGGCAGGAAAGGCCCTATAACAGAACTACAGAAACTATAAATGTTTGCTTGCACCTTTCCGGTTCACACGGACGGCAGGCGGCGTTGGGGCGGCCAGGAAGTCGCGTCGTCCTGTGACGTCCCGTTCGGTGGCGGCGGTACAGAGATCGTCGCGATCGGCGTTTCTCGTCCCCGCAGGGGGACATGAAGACGCGCCGGCTAGCCGTCCCTAGACGTTGCATGCGGCTTCTAGGGACGGCCGAAACGATGCGTTAAATCGGGATCAGAACGCCGCGTTTATGCAATCGACGGTAATCGACGGTAACCGCGCAATGCTAAACGCTCCTATTCACTTGAATGGGAGAGTTTAGCCGATGGGTCCCGAACGCTTGACGGTAGACGCCGCCAAGCGTCCGTGTGAACCGGCCCGATCACTTTTTTTTTCTTTGCTTGTTTTTTTTTTTGTTTTAATTCGGTTAATAACGTTTTCATATTTCCCCAGAACTTCAGAAAACTGAATACATGGTGTTTGCTGGAAGGCAATATTGTTTGGGAGACAAATGTCAGGTTGGTAAAATACACAAATTGATCTTTCATTCTTACTATGAATTTTAGTACACTTCTGTTATACGCTTTATTGTTCAGGTACGCCTAGAGCCTACTGGACGATTCTACAATGCCCACATTCAGGAAGTTGGACATGACAGCAACTCTGTAACAGTATTTATTGAAGAGCTTGCAGAGAAGTAAGTTTGCTTGGCATAGGCTTGCGCGTGTGTGTGATCCAGGATGTGTATTTATATTAATACATCATTTAGAAACTAACTGCACATGCATTAAAAACCACAACAGTTATTGATGGGAGAATATAAAATATTTTAACACTTCTAACTGCAAAGATTAGACTCAGTAGATACTGGTCTTTTGTTTTACATGTTCTAGATAGTGTATCAGATGGTTATTCCTACAACTATCCCAATTTGTGTACTGGGGGAGTTTGATGGAAGTGTGTGAGTATGTCAATCTAGCTATTCTTTGGTCATTGTTTATAGCTAGAAAATTAATCTTGCAATGTTGGAAAAATTACTCCCCACCCTGGCTATGTGGATAGTACAGATAAAATGCCTCCTTAAAACCTGAGAAGGTAATCTATACTCATAGAGGCTCTACTGGAAAGTTTGGGAAGATTTTGGGGTAATTTGCTATCTCAACACTATTATGTAGACCTACATTTGATTACAGATCATATTCTCTCAAATATTGGTGGGGTGGATGGTGTCGGTGCTGAGTAATGGGTTGGATTTCTTTAGCCATGCAATTGTGTAGCCTGTTGGAAATGTTCCTGTGTATGTCCATAAATGTTTGATTTACACAGTTTTCGATCTCTATGCATCTCCAGCATTTTCATTATGTTCTATGGAAGATGTAGAACTGTATATATTTTTTTATTCTTTGACTGATTTACGTATTTTTACTTGTTTCTTCAATAAACAGTTTTGACCTTTAAAAATGCAGTGCATAATGATGCCGCAACCTGTTATACAGCAACACTATCACTGCACTGTTAACGTGACATGGACGGTATACTGCAGTGTAGTAAGCCATGTTACAAAATGGCCGTTTCACCGCACCGCTGTGAATGAGGCCATACAGTAGCTTATATGAAATGGGTAGGAAGCTAGGGGCATCATCCGTTAGCTTAGTTTCTAGCTTTTCCCATCTCTGTAGTTTTTATCCTGCCATAGGACAGGAGCATTTAGAGCTCTTTAATGTAAATAAGGGGATGGAATAGTGGATGAGCATAAAATAAATCTTGTGGTAATTGGCTGCATCATTGATTTGATTTTAATTAAGTTTCAATAGTTATCTTTTTCATGAGCTGTGCTGCTGATTGATTTTTTTTTTTTTTTGGATTTGTGACCCTGGAGGGCATCAGGGACTCATCAGCTATAGCACCCTTCATCTCCATTGGAGTGCTTGGTCTAACGGCTTGTGATTCCTATATGCATGGAAAATAACTGAAAACAAGTATCACCCCAAAAAGCCTAATTTGTGGTTAAAAAACAAGATACAGTAAAACCCCATTATCCAGCAGCAACAGGGATTGGCTGATGCTGGGTAAGTGTAGTTTCTGGTCGCTTCAGAGTCAGTGCTAAAAATAGGCCTAACTAAAAAAAGTCCTATAGTCCACACTGTATACTTACCATTAGGGATGGCCCTGCCTAGGAGAACTCATGGAGAAGAATGTGATCAATTTGGTCAGCTGATAGATTTGTAAGGTTCTGATTTGCTGTGATGACTTCCTGGTTTAACGCATGATCATGACCAGCAAATTAGAACTATACAAATTTATCAGCTTCTCAAACTGATCACATGCTTCTCCAGGAGTTCTCCTAGAAAGGGCCATCCCTACTTACCATAAACTCTGTATTACTGTTGAAATACAGTAATTAAAAAACAATAAGGACAAAGGACAGACTTCACATAATGTAACAAGCATATGAGAGATAATGGCCCTGGAGACTTGGGCGCAGGATTCCTCCGGTATATGGCTGATCCTGCTCCTGCACAAGTCCCGGCCGTATTAAATACTATTCTCCCTCCAGGCCGCCATGGATAGTGGGGAATGAAATAATTCGGCAATTGCTGGAAACCGAATTATGTTTTAAGTAACTTCAGCGCCTTCTTCTGACGGCGCTGAAGTTACTCCCTGTGCCTGCTATAGCCGTAATTCCTATTATGGCCTACGGTGGCATCCGGCTGTGCCCAAATCTCCAGCACTGCGTCTAAATCTCCTGCGCTGGTTTCAGGGGGTTCGTGTAACAGAGGGTTATTACTGTATATAGCCGTGTAAAATTAGATGTATGCATCCTGCAAGGCCAGAGGTTTTTTCTGTTTGCTTGAGACTTGTGGTTAACTGAGTTCTGGATAAATGGGGTTTTACTGTATAAATCATTTACATATGATCAGTAGTGATAAAGTTGGCGAATGAATGGGAGGAGCACTGACGGGGGGAAAATTGCTTCTGTCCCTGAGGTGAAAACCTCTGCGGGCTAAAGTGTTTGAAGCATTGTGGTCATTCTACAAATGCTTGTGTGTAATGCTGGGCATACACGGCACGATAATGCGCCGGTATCGAGCCAGCGGCTCGATGCCGGCGCGTCCCCGCTAATCCGCACTCATCCATGCGTGCCTTATCAGCCGCTCTATTCCCCGCCATTGTCCGCCAGCGGGGATCGAGCGGGGTCATCGGACCTGCTGAATATTATCAGCTCCCGGCATCAGCTGCTCGATACATGGTACAGAAACATACCGTGTATCCCCAGCATAATAATCAGCAGTGGCCAATGATATGCTAATAACTTAGAGTTGAATTTGTTCATTTTATTGAGCTTAGAATTGGAGCAGTCAAGTGCAGCAACTGATTATTTGCTTAGTATTCGCATGAAATGTGTGTCAATAAAATGATTGGCATCTCATTGGCCATCTCTAATTTGTATAAGTAAAAAAAAAAAAAACCCTCAAAGAATCACCAATTTAAACAGCAAATCTCATTATTAAAGTTGTATCAGAATATAGTTTTACAGTAAAAATAAAACCATTTAAAGGACAACTTAAGTGAAAAGAATATAGAGGCTGCCATATTTTTTTTTCCTTTTAAACACAATACCAGTTGCCTAGCAGCCCTGCTGATCTATTTGGCTGCAGTAGTGTCTAATCCTATCAGAATTAAGCATGTGGCTAATCTTGTCTGATCTGCCAATGTCAGAAACACCTGATCTTGCTGCATAGTTCAGGGTCTGTGGCTAAAAGTATTAGAGGCAGAGGATCATCAGGATAACCAGTAACTGGAACTGCTTAAAAGGAAATAAACATGGCAGCCTCCATATTCCACTCCCTTCAGTTATCTTTTTAAAGTGAATCTGTAGCCTTTTTAAAAAAAAAAAAAAAAAAAAAAAAAAAATGCCACCTAAGGAGAGGGAAGGTTCTGGGTCCTATAATAGAGCCTTCCCGTTCTCCTGGCGGTCTCCTCATTCCCCCGCAGGCTGCTCTGTTTGAATCTCCCACCGCTGCGCCAATTAGTCATGGACTTCTAATGGGGAGCCTGTGGAGGAACTGGCAGGAACACTGAAGGCTCTATAGGACCCAGAGCCTTCCCTATCCTTAGGTGAGTATCTAAACAATGTTCTACCTTGGAGAACAATGGAAAACTTGATGTAACCACTTGCAAGTAAATCCCCACTGTTCTGAACCCCTCAATTAGCCAGATCATAGATCATCAAATGGTAGTGTACATTATAGTTCAATGCTCCTGTTCTGCCTTCCTATATCAAAGTGAGTAACTATCATGAGCAACATTCTGCATGAGTCACAAATATGCATATTAGAGGTCAATAGATGTACAACTGCTGCCTGTAAAGGCATCAACAAATAAAGTAGCATGGTACTGTAGCTGAAAAAATGCACTTTTATGGTGACTGGTGGGGGTGGGCAGAGCCTGACGGTCAATTTGCAGTTACCCGCTTCCATAGAGGGTAACCGCGAAATGACTGTCAGGCTCTGCCCACCCCCAACATTGACCGCATTATCTGTACCTGGCTATATGTACAGCTACAGTGCCATGCTCCTTTATTTATGGTTACAGATGTAGAGAGAAAAAAATTGGCACTAGATGTACCTGCCAGCCTATGGTGGGGTCCTGGTGAACAACACACTGTGCCTCCGGGTAAAACATTCCCCATGCACCTGGCAGCCTATGGTGGGGTCCTGGTGAACACACTGTGCCTCCGGGTAAAACGTTCCACATAAAACAGAAGAAAGGCAAGTTCCGGGCAGCAGATGCGTTACAAATGTCACCACTTTATTTCATCCCACAAAACAGATACAAAACACGGCTGGTCTGACAGCTATTTCGCAAAAAAACTTGCTTCCTCAGGGATCTGAGGAAGCGAGTTTTTTTGTGAAACCGCTGTCAGACCAGCCATGTTTTGTATCTGGTGGGATGAAATAAACTCCTCTATTTATGCATTGGATCTTTCTTTAAGTATGCATGTAACTGTAGCACTACTACAGCTGCATGTCCAGCCTGCAAGCGCCTAGTGCCAGACTTCATTGATTTCCTGAAATACTGCTAAAGACTATGGCAGGCTAGTGCTCACAAAAAGTAACTGATCTACACATACTGGCCTCAATTCACTATGCAGGTTAGACTAGTCTACTGATGGTTTAGTCAGTTGCATCAAAGGGAAATTCACTATTACCAAATGTTTTAGACCGGTTTTTAGACCTGGTCTAAACCATTTGGTAATTAAGTGGGTAAAGCAGGGTAAATGATCAAAAGATGCAATTTACTAACAAGTAGCTGACCTCCTTCTCTTTTGAGCTTTCCTCTGCATACAAATAAACTCCTGCATAATTAATTCAAAAGGTTCCATCCTCACATCTAATCTAAAATCTCACAGAATTACTTTACCAACAGAAATCAGCTGGTCTAATCTCTGTCAGAAAAAGTGGGCGTAGTTGATCCTTGTTTGCCTTTGTGAATTGTGTAATTACTGAATGTTAGACCAAGTCTAAAAACCAGTCTAAAACATTACACCAAACCATCAGTAGACTAAAAAACATCTGTAGACTAGTCTAACCTGCTTAATGAATTGAAGCCACTGTGTCAGATGTCCTGGAGTGGTGCTGGAGTAGTGTGTGATGCATTCTATACGACCCGCCTACCCACCTGGTCGATGGCAGCGAGACCTACGCAAGCTCAACCCTGGCGTCCTTGCTGACTCCCTCCATGGCCTCTCCTCAACTCTCCCCACCCTAACGTGTCCTAATCTTGCTGCAGCTCAGTATCACCAAACTCATCAGCCCTAGAGAAAGCTGCTCCACCAATTTTCCGCCGCAACTGACCCCCTAACCCCCAGCCCTGGCGCACAACCCATACTCGAAACCTCCAGAGGGAAACAAGTGCCACTGAATGAAAATGGAGGAAAACGCGACTAAACCAGGATTTCCTACAGTACAAGACTAACCTGCTGCAGTTCCACACTGCCCTTGCTAATGCGAAGCAGGAATACTTTACCAAGCTCATCGGAGCACAATCTTCCAATCCCTGGCGTCTTTTTGGCACCTTCAACACCCTGCTTAAACCCCCCCCTCCCACCTTCTGTTTCCTCCCTCTCTGCCACAGATTTAGCCACCCACTTCACCAACAAAATAGTCTCCATCGGTCAGGCAATATCCAATCTTCAATCTTTACCTCCCACCCGCTCACGACCAACTCCTTCTCCACCCTATCCTCCCCTCACCTCCTTCACTCCTACTACCACTGAGGAAGTCCACCACCTACTGCAGACTTCCCATACCACTACCTCCCCCCTTGACCCTATCCCTTCTGATCTACTTCAGCCTCACTTCACGGATCTGGCCCAGTCCTCACTCCACAGGCACCTTCCCATCAGACTTCAAGCAGGCCACAGTACTGCCCCTCTCAAGCCCGCTTTCTGGGTGTCACCCTGGACTCCGCACTCTCCTTCACTCCCCACATCCAAAACCTCACAAAGCCCTGCAACTTCCACCTTCGTAACATCTGTAAGATTCGCCCTTTCCTGACCTCTGCCACCACCAAACTCCTCATCCATGCCCTCATAATTTCCCGCCTCAACTACTGTAATGCCCTTCTATCTGGTCTCCCTATGACCCGAACAGCCCCACTGCAGTCAATTATGAATGCGGCAGCCAGAATTATCCACTCCCATTGCTCCACCAGGGCGGCTCCCCTCCGTGAATCTCTCCACTGGCTTCCTATCCAGTCCAGAATCGGATTCAAGATATTGTCTGACCTACAAATCCGTCCACAAAACCTGCCAACCTACATTTCTGATCTTACTCAGAGATGCACACCAAGCCACTCACCCCGCTCCTCCAATGAACTTTGCTTGACCATCCCCCGCATCACCCAGTCCCATGTACGCCTCCAAGACTTCTCAAGAGCCGCTCCAACACTATGGAACTCCCTACCTCCACCCATTAGGGCAGCCGCCTCCTTCAACACCTTCAAGAAGGCCCTCAAAACTCACCTTTTCGCTCTGGCCTACCACACCTCACAATTGCTCTAAATCCACAACTGAACTCTTGTCCCCTACCTCTCGTGTCCCTACCTCTCCTTCTAGATTGTAAGCCTTTGGGCAGGGTCCTCCTCCTTTTGTGTCCTACCTGATCATGCACCTCCATTACTGTGCACCCATGCTATGCATTGGAGTGAACCTAACTTGCCTAATCTCCATGCTCCCCTCCAGTGACTGACTAAGCATTACCTTGTACTCCCACTGTGCTGTGTGATCTGGTTTTCTTGTATTCCTGTATTGTCATATTGCGGTTTGTCACCCCTAAATATTGTCTGTAACCTAAATTAATGTCCAGCACTGCGTAATATGGATAATGATGATAATAATAATAATAATAATAGAACCATATGAATCTCTTCAGTTGCACTTTGAGGAAAACTAGATGAGAACTGTTCTGTAATGTTTGAATGAATCCTGTCGAGTTAACTATTCTTTTTTTATCAATTCACAGGCATATTGTCCCACTTGCCAATTTAAAACCTGTAACCCAGGTGATCCCAGTCCCTGCATGGAATTCATCTACTAATCGAAAGGGTGGCGGCTATCAGAAAATTGCAGCAGGTTACAACAATGACCTTGGTGTGTGGGGGTTAATTTATTTTTCCTCTTTGAATCATGCAGTAGACCTATGAATAGTGCAGTAAATATGCTCACACCCCTAATTATGGAAGGGCAGTATGTCTTCAAATTAACTCAAAATACAAAAACGTCTAATGCTGGGCAATACATGATTAGATAGTTCTTGTCAATCGAGCCGCTGATGGCTCGATTGATAAAGATCCAACCTGTCCGATCACCGCGGCTGATCGATACCGCGCTCGATCCCCGTGGGCGGACAATAGAAAAAGAGCACTGATAAGAAACGCCCGCGGGGACAAGCAGGAATCGATACGAGCGGTGACGCGCCGGCATCGAGCCGCTGGCTCGATACCGGCGCATAAACCAACCATGTATGCCCAGCATAAGGCTGGATTCACAGTGGATAGTTGCATAATGCATGTTAGGAGTGTGAACTGCAATGGAAACTGGACAATTATGGTTACCCTGCACTGCAACCTGAGTACTGTAAACTAGCTCTTAGGCCTGGAACCCACTAGCAGTATGTTACTAAGCCATTTCTAAGTGCTTGTAATTTGAAAAGCTCTTGGTAATGTAATGTGATGGGTGTGATCCCACTTGAGCGATGATTTTATAAAAATCACCCATAGCATTGCATTAGCAAGAGCTTTTCAAATCACTAGCACTTAGAAAAGGCTGCTAGTGGGTTTGAGCCCTTAGAGCTAGTTCACAGTTCACAGTGCATCAGTTGCATTGCAGAATAATTATGTATGTTCACTCACTGCCCATACAATTTCATGGGCCTGTTCACATCTTAGTATGGTAACTGATCACGTTCTGCATGCATACTTTCGGTTAGTGTCAAGGTTGGACTATGCAGGCCACCCAAACAAGAACCTGTACTGTCTGCAACTAGTACAGAATGCTGCTCCCAGATTACTAACAAACCAGCCACTGTCACATTACACCGATTCTTCACTCACTGCACTGGCTACCCGTAAAATGGAGAATAATCTTCACGATTTGACTATTGACATTAAAATCCCTACACAATTGATTCCCTGGATACATGAAGGACTTGCTGAAACTGGACCACACCCCTCACAACCTCAGATCAGCAGGATCCATAGACTTTGTCACTCCCAGAGTGCGCCTCAACCTTTGGAGCCAGTGCTTTCTGTCATACTGCCCTTACCCTTTTGAATTCCCTACCACACCCAGTAAAGACTGCTTCATCCCTGGAGCAATTCATATCCAGACAGAAAAGCCATCTGTTTAGCCTGGCATTTGCTGACTTATAGAATTTTCCCTCTCTACCATAATTTACCAATCAACCAATTACTGGTGTAGACCACGCTTTTGCACCCTCAGTTCTGTGGGAGAAAAGTGCTTTACAAATGTTGTTTGTTATTGTATGTCCAGTCTGCATTGCAGTTCACTTTCATTATAATGTGTGCGTTATGCAAACGACCACTGTGAATCCAGCCTTAGTGAGGACTTTGTACTTAATCAGCCTTATTTTACATAAATACTACCTGAACTTTATATCCTTTATAATAATCATCATGTCTTTCTGCATCCCATCCCTCACTTCCTGTGTGTGCCCCGTGTTTTGTGCTACTGCGCATGTGCAGGGAGGGAGGAGAGACACTGAAAGCTGAGGGAGGACTGGGCCAGAAGGGCCGTATGCGCCGCTGTGGTGACAGACCGAGCCCGTTTTTAAACTGGCTAAGGTCACTAGTAACTTAATAAATAAGATTTTACATTTGCTTATCCTTACCTGCAACACTGTAGAAGTACAGTAGCTGTGTTCAGAAAAAAGTATTGTATAATTGTATATCCACTAGCGAATAGTCATCTGTAATGTCAACTGCTTTTCACAACCTTCTTATGTAAGGCCTGAGTACTTGTTAAAATTCCAGCAGCCACTAAAGTTCTGAACGGGATTTCCTGCTTACTCTGATCGCCGGAGGCGATCGGAGTGGGTGGAGGGATTCCGCCGCTCAGCGGCTATCATGTAGCGAGCCCTGGGCTTGCTACATGATTTGATAAAATAAAAAAAAAAGTGCTGCGCTGCCCCCTTGCCGGCGGTAATTAGACCGGCAAGGAGGTTAACAGGAAGAGCCAAGGTTTGAACCCAGGTCTATGTCAGAGGCAGAGCCCTGAACCATTTCACTATCCAGCCATTAGTGTCACTGGAAATACGAAGACCTACTTATGTGTCACTGGAAATACAATGAGTATCAGACTGCAAAAATATACATAGTTTTCTTTGTGGTTGCACTTTGATAACTGCTAAGCAACATAATATTTTTTTTTTTTTTCTTTTGTACTTTCTAGAAATGGATCTAAAATCTCGAAAGAGACTCTACAAAAAAGTACGTGGTAAAGAGGTCTGTATAAACTGTTTAAACCATAATGTTGACGATCTGAAACTACATGCATGGCTTTTACCCCATCTGATTGTTTACCCCATTTACGCTATAGGCTGCAGCAAATATAACCTCATATGAACACTTTCAGAATCTTCAGTCTCCACGTCGCCAAGGCCGAGGATTTGCCATTCCAAAGTAGGCTTTATTGAAATCCCTTAATATATCCTTCATTTGATGCAGTAATGTTTTCTGGATCCAAATATGGAACAGTACATTTGGTTACGTCCAGTGCAGAGCTCTTGGCAGAGATCTTAGTTAACGTGTTTTCTTTGCATAAACAAGTTATTTTAGTTTTTAGGGAGCCTGATGTGAGGAATGTAGAGGCTGACCCATTTCCTTTTAAGCCACAGGTGTCCACGCCATTTTATATGGCCCTAATGTCCATTATTGTAAGCAGTGATATTGCTTCTGATTGAAATATTGTCCATTTGATTTGGGGTGCAGCAATAACCTATGGGACACCCCCAATTAAAATTTGCATGGTGCCCCCTCCTTGGACCCAAATCCCCAACACCCCCATTAACTGGTAAAACGCATACCTAAACACCTTCAAACCCCCACCCCCTGACACCATCCACCCACATAGCAGAATAGCAGAGTAGTGCAGCACAGTAGTGAAATATTTACCTGCTTCAGTGAGGGTTTTTCTCTCACCAGTATATACGTTCTGGCAGTCTGCTCTGTACTGTCACATGACCCAGGAGCCAGAGGTATGCAGCATAGTGTCGGGAAGATCACAGGAGACCCAAAGCAACACTGGAGCAAGTAAATAATATTGTACCACTGTGCTACTCTGCAGAAGGGGGAGGAGCAGGCCCACCACTGTCACTATAGTAACGCCACTTGGTTTGAGACTGTTGAATGTTTAATCCTAATAATTTGGTTCATGACTTAAGGTGGCCACACGCCATACAATATATTTTTTTTTTTTTGTTTAATTTTGATTAAATTCAAGCATTCTGATCCAACTTTCTGATTGATCAGAATCTTCGAGGTACCACACGCGTATTTTCTAGATTGCCACAATTTTGGGATAAGATCGTAAACTCCCCCAAAAAATTGGTTGGTTACAAAAATCAAGAGAAAAAGTTTATGCACTGAATAGTTGCATACAATTTTTTTAAATTTTTTTTGGGTTGAATACAATTTCACAATCTATCACACATCATACAATTCTTGATAAAATTGGTCTGAATTTTCCAATATGTCCAAACTCAAAAAATCGAAAAAAAACAGGAAATTTGGTCAGATTTTTTGATCAAAAACAAAAGCGTTTAATTTTGGGGGGGCAACCAATTGTATTTATCGAATTGGTGTGAAATTGGATCTTTAAATTGCATGGTGTGTGGCCACCTTTAGACTGTTTTAGATTGCGGCCCCTTATGTGAGTTTGACACCCCTATTTTAAGCCCATGAGAATTGCCCGGCTGTCCTGCCTCTATTTTTAGCCGTGGACCCTAATCATTAAGCATGCAGATTAGGGGATTCTGAGTGAAATCAGACTAGATTGGCCACATTCTATTTTCAGGTGTGTGATTCAGACACTACTGAAGCCAAAAATATCAGCGATATCTAAAAAAAAAAAAAAAAAAAAAAAAATGCGTATGACTGACTCCATATTCCTCTCACCTCAGTTTCCCTTGAAAATGAACCCTAGGTGAGTGTAATATGGATGCTGCCATATTTATTTCCTTTTAAACGATGCCAGTTGCCTGGCAGTCCTAATGATTCTGTGCTTCTATACTTTTAGCCATAGACACTGAACAAGCATATGTAGATCAGGTTCTCAGACTCGGGTTTTACTAGATTAGCCATATGCTTGCTCCGGGGTTTTGATTCAAGACCCTACGTATGCCACAGGATCAACAGAATTGCCAGGCAATTGGCATTACAAGGAAATATAGCAGCCTCTATCACTCCCCTCCAGGTTCCCTTTAATGTAAACACAACATTTACAAAAGAAGTGATGCCATCTACAAAGGCATAAGATAAAAATGCTCTTAAATGTAATACATTACATATATATTCATATTTTAAACCAGCTTTACTGAAAATTAAAAAAACATTGGCTACTGTATACAAACTGTGTATAAAAATATACAAATGGGCTCTAAGTGCAAGACTATACAATAACTATACTATACATAATGCTGGGGCGATTTCAAGAGTCACTATTGAGAAAATGCAGATTAAACTAAACATCCTTGGTTGGACATACACAGAAGCAGATGAACATTGGTGCCAATATATTTTGGGTGGAAAAACGTTGACGCTTCCCAATGGGAGGCCTTGGGAGTTGTCACATTTTGTAAACTGTGGTACGATGCTGGTGGTGTCTTCTGACATGCCCCTGTGGGGCTTTTTATTTCGGGAAGACTAAACGTGATTTAAGATCACGCATGTCGGAACACATCACCAGCATCACCAGTAAAAACACTCCTACTGTTCCTACGCCAGTTGATCGACATTTTAAATCGGTACATGGTGGTAGCCCGTCGGGCGTTCGATTTGTCGGCCTGGATCGTATCCATCGGACGATCCGTGGTGGTAATGGTGATCGTCTGCTGCTCCAAAGAGAATCCAGGTGGATCTTTGACCTACGGCCACGGAGCCACCTGGGTTGAATGAGAATAACAGCTATTCTCCCTTTTTGCCCATTTAGTGGACGTTTGATCGTGCACCATATCTTTTTGTATGGGCTTTCGCTGCTCTCTGCACCTTTGGCGCCTCTTCCCCTGCAACTTGCTGGTGTGTGCTAGTGCAGCATCCCTATATGTTCTCCGAGTGCTCCACACTTTAGGGTGGCTATGTGTTACATTATGCACATCACCTGTCCTCCTGCTCAGCGGCTCCCGCAGTCAGTGTCTTCCTGCCGGCGCCCCCCTTCCTGTCCTCCCAGTCTGCGCTCAGTGCGGTCGCCCGGCCCGCACGGTGGAAAAAACGGCCCTGGTTACATAACATTAAGGAAATATTGATTTTCCTCTCCAAATTTGGATTAGACTATGTGCTTACAGTCTCTTGTAAGGCACTAACTGGGATCTACATTAACATATATATAATTTTTGAGCATATGGTCCTTTGATGGACTCTTTAACATTTATTTCTCTCATTTAATAGTGAATTGTCTTGCCGTTGGGGCTGGAGTCTGCCTTTCCGCTCCCTGCATTAGGCTGGCTGGGCCTCTTAGTCCCACGCCTCCCTCCGGACATCTTGCACCCTCCTTTGCGGAGGTGTGGTTTACGTGAGTGGATGTGTGGCTCTGCGCTCCATTGAGTAGGATTGTGACTGTGTGGCCGCACCTGTCGGCATCTGCTGCACCCCCCCCCCGGCTCCTAAGTGGATGATGCCTTGTGATACTCTCCCTCCCTCAGCTGAGGGATTGGGCCATGGTGGGAGGGCGCTGCATGTGCCGATTGGCGGGCACTCATATTCAGTTTTGAGTACCATGAGTGAGGTCATTCTGCCACTCCCCTTTGAAAAAGCCGAAAGTCCGGCGAAACATGTCAGGACAGTGTGGTCTGTAGTCCTGAGGCTGGTCACACTCGCCGACCACCGCAGCTGCAACAATCCTCCTGGCTGGACATCTCACATTCTCATGCCCCTGTAGACAAGACTTCTGTCCCTTCAGGACTTTCCAGCATCTATTCCAACACCAGGGTTACAGACTCCGTCGCAGACCATGGAGGCAAGTTATATGGAGCAATGGACATGCTAACTGGAGCCGACGGGACATCACAAACCTGGTACTGTATGCACTGTTTCATTGCTTATCTGGAACATGCTTATGCTCATCCACTGCTCATATTTTACTGCTTAGTGTCTGTCGCTCCTGCTTATGTGTTCACGAACTCTGCTCTGTGCTTTGCTGCTGCTACTCCTTATAAAGGGATTTGCAGGACTTTAAGTCAAACTGTATGCCATAGACTTGCTGCTTAGGAGTGTCTGTCACTGCAGGACATTGCTGGACATTGTTTTTCACTTTAAGGAGAACCACAATACTCACCTAGCTTGCTTTTCCATCCTATGCTTGCTCTTCATAGCTGCTATGCTTTGCTAGCTATTGCCCTGTACCAAGTGACTTCTTTCCACTGAGATTGGAGTATAGTCAAATGTGACTGACCTTTATATAATCTTGGGAACTGTGCATACAAATTTTGCATATTTGAACAGAACGAGGAACTGTCTTGGGTATGAGAATTATCCTTAAAGGAATACTATCGATACCCAAGAGTTCTAAAATGACAATGTACAAATAATGTCTAAGTAGCTGTGTAAACATTTTCCTTCTTTTCATGTTAAATATCAGAGGCAGAAGCTGTAATTTATTGAGGGTAGGATTTAGCTATATTGGGACAAATCAATTGCAGAAGGGGTGTCTGCTTCAATGCACAGCCAGAGTTGCATATCAGACTACAGAAAGCAAATATCAAACATATCAAACTCTGAAAGCAAAAACAGTATGAAAAGCTGTGACAATTAGTTACATTTCCTGTGCTCTCTTCAGACACGTCAGTCAGAAACACAGGATACAGGAGCTGCAGCTGTTGGGAGCTCTCTTCTCTGTCACACACAGAGCTACACATAGAGTTAACTGATCAAGTGTGAGGGGAATTTCCCCTCTCCTCATGGCTCAGTCAGCCGTCAGTTTTGGCGTCAGTAAACTTTGAATGTATTTTGCTAACAGTAAACAAAGAAGTTGCTACTAAAATGTATACACCAGTACTTAGCAGGACTTCCCAAACAATTCCTGTATCAATTGAAAAAAATATGTGAATCGATCGTATTCCTTTAAAGAGACACTGAAGCGAAAAAAAATATATGATATAATGAATTGGTTGTGTACTATGAATAATTACTAGAAGATTAGCAGCAAAGAAAATATTCTCATATTTTTATTTTCAGGTATATAGTGTTTTTTCTAACATTGCATCACTCTATAATATGTCCAGATTACACAACTCAGCATTCAAAATGAGTCTTTCAGAGCAGTCTGTGAAGTAATAAACTCTCCTCTGCTAGAGGAAAAGTAAACAGTTCAATTACAGTTGAGATAATAAAAGTCAGATAACAGCCCTCTCCACGACCAAGTTGGTCGGAGAGCTTAATAGCTTTTTTGCATAGAGATAACAACTGGAGTTTCTCAACTCTTCCTGCACTGGAAACAATTAGACTGATGTATCTGATCTTAATGTTTTTTTTCTTAGCTGTACTACACATACAAATCATAATATCATCATTTTTTTTCGCTTCAGTGTCTCTTTAAGCAACTGTTTGAGATGCATCTCTTTAGTATAATTGGCCAGTAGGAGGTACTAAAGCAGGTGTGAATGCTGATGTGCATATGCAGTGTGAATTGGTGATGTGCTGATGGGCATTGGATGATTTATAAAATGTGTGTTTTTTGATATTGATGATTAATAAGAAATGTTTTATATATATTTCCCAGAACGTCTCAGGACAGCAACCCTGAGACTTGTCTCCTCCCATAATTCACTGGACAGGAAGCTAGATAAGAATTTGCATAATAGATTAGATAGGGATTAGACAGGTATATACAACATAGTTCCCGCTTACCCCATCAGTTGTTATCCTGTCCAGCAGGATGCTAGGTGTGGGGATATGGCTGGCCACCCATGCTAGTTGCAGGAGCCGCTGCTTGTGTGATCTCCCTGGCTGCGCAGGCTAGTTGTCCTCGCGCGGGATCACGCTGCACGCTGTAGCCTTCCCCAGGATGCGGAAGTTCGTACGGATTCCGGAGGTCCCGCCCGCGCATCACGTGATTGGCACCCACGTGACCAGAAGCCGGAAGCAGGAAGTCTCCTGGCCCGGCGTGCGCTCCAGTGCAGCGTTTAGCACGGATTCCTCCGGACAGCGGACGTGCAGGCTGCAGTAACCACTTGGAAAGCTGTGGAATCTTCTGGACTGGTAGGATCTCTGGTGATAGCCAGGGATAATGTTATTATGCTGTGGGCAGGTACATTCTACTTAACTAACTTAGTCACTCTTTACAGTGTCTGTGACTATGGAGGCTGCCTCTGGCTCTTCCTCCCAGGGCTCTGTGGAGTCAAGCTCCGTACCCTCTCTGGTATGCATCATTGTGGTTCCTTGATTCATATTGGCTAATTATTGAGGGTTATCAGGCTGATTGGGGTTTTTTCTTTGTGTTTTATTTTAGCCTAAAACCCGGAAGATGGACACTAAGTCTGATAAAGAACTCCCTAACAAGCCTGATAAAACTGACACTGATAAATCTAAAGGCTCTGAAGCTAAAGCATCTCATAAGCCTTCTAAGAAATGTGCAGTTTGCAAGGGTCATTTGTCTTCATCCTCATCTAAAATGTTATGTCAGTCTTGTACAGATAAAGTGGTCAGAGATGAATCTCCTTCTATGTTTAAAGATTTAAAAGGATGGATTAGAGCAGAAATCTCCTCAGCAGTAGAGACTATGAAAAGCTCAGCTACCTCTCCAGTAAGGGCAGGTTTGACAGTCCTACCGGGACCCTCGGGTTCTGTGGCTACTAAACAGCCGGATCGGGCTCCTGAAGGTACCCCTCCGACTAAGAAGAGGAAATTAGATGTTGTGCTTTCAGAGGAATCAGAAAGATCCGAGGGAGAAATGGAAATTTCCTCTTTTGATGAAATACCTTCTGAAACAGATAATGTGGAAGAAAAGAGTAGTAAATGCCATAGGTTTGCTTTCTCCACTGACTTTATGAAAGAACTGTTAGAGGCCATGCACATGGCAATGGGAATTGCTACAGAAAAGAAAACATTAACACCCCTAGATCAAATGTATGAGACTTTATCCGAACCTCAGATGTCCTTTATTCCTGTGCATAATAGTCTTAAGGACATCATTAAAAGAGAATGGGACAATCCTGAAAAGAGAGCCTTTTGGCCTAAGTTTTTGGCCAAGAGATACCCATATAGCGCAGAAGATCAAAAGTTTTGGGGGACCTCACCTAAACTTGACCCTTACCTATCTAAAGTGTCCAGAAGGTGAGATCTGCAATTTGAAGATTTCGGTTGCCTAAAAGATCCAATTGACAGGAAAATGGATAACATCTTAAGAAGGGCATGGGAGGCAGTTTCTTTAAACTTCAAGCCTTCGGTAGCATCTACTGCAGTGGCTAGATCCCTAAAGTTATGGATAATGGAAGTCCAATCACAGATTGCGTCAGGCATCCCTAGAGAGGAAATATTGAATGCCTTCCCTAAGATCCTACATGCCACTAATTATCTGGCGGATGCAGCAGATGACTCAGTACGTCTAACGGCTAGAACAACAGCTCTGGTAAATTCTGCTAGGAGAGGTGTGTGGGTAAAGACCTGGCAGGGTGATACCTCTTCCAAGTCTAAACTATGCGGAATTCCTTGTGAAGGCAATCTCTTGTTTGGAACAAAGTTGGAAGAGACTTTGGAAAGATCTGCAGATAAAAAGAAAAATTTTCCCGTTAAGCGGAGAAATTTTCGTTTCAATCGTTCCTTTCGTCCTTCAGGAAAACAAGAAACAGAAAATAGGAATATCCAGAAGAAGTGGGTACCAAATAGAACGCAGCGGCCAAGAGGAAATCCCTCTTACTCCAATCCAAACCCTCCAACAAAACAATGACGCCAGGATACCGGTGGGCGGCAGACTAGCCCATTTCTTCGAAAGATGGCAGGAGACATTCCAGAACAATTGGTTGTTAAACATAATCTTACAGGGATACAAAATAGAATTTATCAAGCGCCCACCGACACAGTTCTTTGTGACTCCCTGTCCAAGCAGTCCAGACCAGGCACAGGCATTACTAAACGAAGTAAACTCTCTACTAGAAAAGAGTCATCAGACAAGTCCCAAGATGCCAGGAATGTCTAGGATTTTACTCTCCAGTGTTCCTGATAAAGAAGCCTCAAGGGAACTACAGGTTTATCCTGAATCTGAAGAAATTAAACAAGGCAGTCCGTTACAGGAAATTCCGAATGGACAACATTCGCTCAGTGATAAATCTGCTACAAGAGGGCTGTTGGTTAACCTCTCTAGACCTCAAAGACGCTTACCTACATCTGCCAATTCACCTAGAATCACAGCAATTCCTGAGGTTCGCAGTGGTTCTACACGGAGAGGTAAGACACTTTCAATTTAGTGCCCTCCCCTTTGGTTTATCTTCAGCCCCATGGCTATTTACCAAAGTTATGGCAGAAGTTTTAGCTGTCCTGAGACTAGACTCTATCCAGATTATGGCCTACCTGGACGATTTACTTCTTTGGGGTCCCTCTGTCCACTCAGTAAATCTCCAAACAGAGTTCACACTTGATTTTCTTCAGTCCCTTGGGTGGGTGATTAACTGGGAGAAATCCTCTTTAAAACCTCAGCAGAGTATGGAGTTCCTGGGCTTTGTGATCTGTACTGGCAATAAAACACTTGTTTTGCCTTCCAGGAAATCTACTGTTTTACTAAATTCTGTTCTTTCTTTTCAGAGAATGAAGATCATTTCTCTAAGAAAAGCTATGGCGCTACTGGGCTTATTAACAGCATCGTTTCCTGCAGTACAATGGGGTCAACTTCATTCGAGAGTACTTCAAAGCTGGATTTTATCCAAATGGGACAAGAGGTTATCTTCCCTAGACAAGAAGTTTCAGATTCCTTGGAGTGTCAAGCACTCTCTTCTTTGGTGGCTGGAGGCAAATCATCTCTCCAGAGGAAATCTTTGGGACTTTCCAACCCAGACTGTAATAACTACAGACGCAAGCTCCGGGGGTTGGGGAGCACATCTGAATACTCTTCTTGCTCAAGGTCAATGTTCTGCACATCTTCACAAACTATCTTCAAACAGCAGGGAGTTGCAAGCTGTATGGGAAGCACTTCAGGCATTCCAGACTCAGATTCACCAATCCCATGTGACTATTCGTACGGACAACAGTACAGTAGTGGCCTACCTGAACCGGCAGGGGGGTACGAAGAGCAGAGTCTTAAGGTCCCAAGCATCAAGGTTTCTTCATTGGGCAGAAAAGAGTCTACTTTCCTTAAAAGCAGTACATCTGAAAGGGACGCTCAACTATCTAGCAGATTATTTAAGCAGATGGAACCTCTCTCAAGACGAATGGAGCCTAAACGATCAAATATTTCAAGAAATATCGAATCTCTGGGGGGCTCCACAAGTAGATCTGTTTGCAAGACGAATCAATACGAAATGCCCTCTATTTTGTTCCCTGTGCCCACAGGACAATCCATGGGAAGTGGATGCATTCTCAATCAGCTGGAGCCAGCACAAGATGTACGCCTTTCCCCCTCTACATCTCATCTCGAGGGTTTTGAACAAGATATGGCGAGACCAAGCACAAGTCATTCTGGTTGTTCCTTTCTGGCCCAAGAGACCTTGGTTTGCTCCACTTCAGCGCTTAGCCTCAGACCATCTGATCCTTCCATATCGACAGGATCTACTGACCCAGGGCCCAGCGTTTCATCCCAATCCGACTCTTCTTCGGCTTTCGGCATGGAGCCTGAATGGAGGATATTAAAGAGCAAGGGTTTCTCTAATAGATTATCAGAAACACTCATTCAGAGTAGGAAAAAAGTTACACGCCAGATATATCATAAGGCTTGGAAAACATATCTCTCCTGGTGTTTGAAGAATGAGGTGGACACATCACACTCAAATTCGGTGCTGGAGTTTCTACAATGTGGATTTCAAAAGGGTCTTAGCATCAGCACATTAAAAGTACAAGTATCGGCTCTGAGTGTTTACCTGGAGAGAAGATTAGCGGAGAAAGAATATGTGGTCAGATTTTTTAGAGCAACAAGGAGGCTTCGACCAGTTGTCCAGTCAAAGACTCCGTCATGGGACCTAAATACGGTGTTGCAAGCTCTATGTGAATCGCCCTTTGAGCCTATTTCTGATATATCTGATAAGCTATTGACACTAAAGACTTCTTTTTTGTTAGCAATAACAACTGCCAGAAGAATAGGAGAACTACAGGCTCTTTCGATAAATGAACCTTATTGTGTTATCAGTGAAGATAGGATTACGCTACGGCTAGATATATCCTTTCTTCCTAAAGTATCTTCCAAGTTTCACAGATCTCAGATTTTTTTACCATCTTTTTGTAACAACCCATCTAATCAAAAAGAAAATAAGTTGCATTCTTTAGATGTCAGAAGATGTATAATCGAATATCTTCAGGGGTCCAAGTCATTGCGAAAATCTAATGCTTTACTGGTACTATTCGCAGGTAAATTTAGAGGCAAACAAGCATCTAGGCCAACAATTGCCAGATGGATTAAACAGGCAATTGCTTTATCCTACTTTCATCAGGGGAAGCAGCTTGTTTCTACAATCAGAGCACATTCGACGAGAGCTGTCTCGACTTCCTGGGCAGAGAGGGCAGGAGCCACTATCGAGCAAATATGTAAGGCAGCCACCTGGTCAAGTCACAATACATTTGTCAAACATTATAAACTGGATGTATTGTCAAATTCTGATCTATGTTTTGGCAGAAAAGTATTGCAAGCTGTAGTCCCCCCCCTAAATTGATCTTGTATATCATCTCAGGGTTGCTATCCTGAGACGTTCTGGGAAAGACAAAAATTACTTACGGTAATGTCTTTTCCAGAAGACGAAAGGACAGCACCCTTACTACCCACCCGGATTTTGTCTTATTAAAATTTATTTTGAAGCATCATTCTGTGTGGAGTCTTTTTTTTTTTTACAACTGATGGGGTAAGCGGGAACTATGTTGTATATACCTGTCTAATCCCTATCTAATCTATTATGCAAATTCTTATCTAGCTTCCTGTCCAGTGAATTATGGGAGGAGACAAGTCTCAGGGTTGCTGTCCTTTCGTCTTCTGGAAAAGACATTACCGTAAGTAATTTTTGTCTTTTAGTAACTACTCTTGTCTAGAGTTGGGCCGAACCTCCGATTTTAGGTTCGCGAACAGGGTTCGTGAACTTTCGCGGAAGGTTCGGTTCGCGTTAAAGTTCGCGAACCGCAATAGACTTCAATGGGGATGCGAACTTTGAAAAAAAAAATTATGCTGGCCACAAAAGTGATGGAAAAGATGTTTCAAGGGGTCTAACACCTGGAGGGGGCATGGCGGAGTGGGATACACGGCAAAAGTCCCCGGGAAAAATCTGGATTTGACGCAAAGCAGCGTTTTAAGGGCAGAAATCATATTGAATGCTAAATGACAGGCCTAAAGTGCTTTAAAACATCTTGCATGTGTATACATCAATCAGGTAGTGTAATTAAGGTACTGCTTCACACTGACACACCAAACTGTTCACTGAACAGAACAGGTATACAGTGGCGGGTTCACTGAACAGAACAGGTATACAGTGGCGGGTTCACTGAACAGTACAGGTATGCAGTGGCAGGTTCACTGAACAGGTATGCAGTGGCGGGTTCACTGAACAGGTATGCAGTGGTGGGTTCACTGAACAGGTATGCAGTGGTGGGTTCACTGAACAGGTATGCAGTGGTGGGTTCACTGAACAGGTATGCAGTGGTGGGTTCACTGAACAGGTATGCAGTGGTGGGTTCACTGAACAGGTATGCAGTGGTGGGTTCACTGAACAGGTATGCAGTGGTGGGTTCACTGAACAGGTATGCAGTGGTGGGTTCACTGAACAGGTATGCAGTGGTGGGTTCACTGAACAGGTATGCAGTGGTGGGTTCACTGAACAGGTATGCAGTGGTGGGTTCACTGAACAGGTATGCAGTGGTGGGTTCACTGAACAGGTATGCAGTGGTGGGTTCACTGAACAGGTATGCAGTGGTGGGTTCACTGAACAGGTATGCAGTGGTGGGTTCACTGAACAGGTATGCAGTGGTGGGTTCACTGAACAGGTATGCAGTGGTGGGTTCACTGAACAGGTATGCAGTGGTGGGTTCACTGAACAGGTATGCAGTGGTGGGTTCACTGAACAGGTATGCAGTGGTGGGTTCACTGAACAGGTATGCAGTGGTGGGTTCACTGAACAGGTATGCAGTGGTGGGTTCACTGAACAGGTATGCAGTGGTGGGTTCACTGAACAGGTATGCAGTGGTGGGTTCACTGAACAGGTATGCAGTGGTGGGTTCACTGAACAGGTATGCAGTGGTGGGTTCACTGAACAGGTATGCAGTGGTGGGTTCACTGAACAGGTATGCAGTGGTGGGTTCACTGAACAGGTATGCAGTGGTGGGTTCACTGAACAGGTATGCAGTGGTGGGTTCACTGAACAGGTATGCAGTGGTGGGTTCACTGAACAGGTATGCAGTGGTGGGTTCACTGAACAGGTATGCAGTGGTGGGTTCACTGAACAGGTATGCAGTGGTGGGTTCACTGAACAGGTATGCAGTGGTGGGTTCACTGAACAGGTATGCAGTGGTGGGTTCACTGAACAGGTATGCAGTGGTGGGTTCACTGAACAGGTATGCAGTGGTGGGTTCACTGAACAGGTATGCAGTGGTGGGTTCACTGAACAGGTATGCAGTGGTGGGTTCACTGAACAGGTATGCAGTGGTGGGTTCACTGAACAGGTATGCAGTGGTGGGTTCACTGAACAGGTATGCAGTGGTGGGTTCACTGAACAGGTATGCAGTGGTGGGTTCACTGAACAGGTATGCAGTGGTGGGTTCACTGAACAGGTATGCAGTGGTGGGTTCACTGAACAGGTATGCAGTGGTGGGTTCACTGAACAGGTATGCAGTGGTGGGTTCACTGAACAGGTGCGCAGTGGTGGGTTCACTGAACAGGTATGCAGCCAGGGACAAGCTAAGCCTAACTAATCTTTCCCTATGAGAGAGAGTGTGCAGCAGCTCGCCCTACTCTCACTAATGCAGGCACACGAGTGACTGTAATGGTCGCCGCTGCCTGCCTTTTAGTAGGGGGGGGAGTGGCTCCAGGGGCTAGTGTAGCCTAATTGGCTACACTGGGCCTGCTGAATGTGATGTAGAGGGTCAAAGTTGACCCTCATGGTGCATTATGGGGCGAACCGAGCTTCCGCAAAAGTTCGCCTGCGGGACGCGAACCACGGAAGTTCGCATGGAACCGTTCGCAGGCGAACCGTTCGGCCCAACTCTACTCTTGTCGTGTGGAGTATATGCCCTGCTTTAGTACCTCCTACTTGTTGTATACCGAACCACACATTCCCCTTTATTCATTTTATGGTGATGCCTCCCTACATATTCCCCTTAGTGCAATACATGGTAAAGCACCAGCAATGTGTATGCAGCTGCTCTAGATTAGAACCTGGCTTTAACAGCAACTTGTAAAACTGCTTTAGGCCAGGGTCACATTTAGCAGAATTGCATGTGTTTTCTACTATGTGCTGTGGGGAAAATGCATGCAATTCTGCTAAATTTGACTCTGGCTTTAAAGAAAATCCCCAAATTGTAGCCTCATGAGACAGAAATTTCCTATAAGGAGCTCAATACGTAACTGGGTAATAACCACCGTTGTACTCTGGAGCACACCTTTTTCAAATTAACCACTTAACATCTAGAAAGGTTTTCACCTTATGGACCCTAGCAGTATTAACTCTGCAATCGCTTCACTATCGCCTAAGGCTGAGAGCACCCTAGTGTTTAACCACTTCAGCCTTCAGTCGTTTTCACTTTATGCATCCGAGCAATGTTCACCTCCCATTAATTAGCCTATAACATTATCACTACTTATCACAATGAGCTGATCTATATCTTGTTTTTTCCGCCGCCAATTAGGCTTTCTTTGGGGGGTACATTTTGCTAAGAGCCACTTTACTGTAAATGCATTTTAACAGGAAGAATAAGAAAAAAACGGAAAAAATGCATCATTTCTCAGTTTTCAGTCATTATCGTTTTAAAATAATACATGCCTCCATAATTAAAACTCACGTATTGTATTTGCCCATATGTCCCGCTTATTACACCGTTAATATTATGTCCCTATAACTATTTATGGCGACAATATTTTATTTGGAAATAAAGGTGCATTTTTTTTCTGTTTTGCATCTATCATTATTTACAAGTTTAGAATAAAAAAGTTTAGAATAAAAAAAATATAGAAATATTTCATCTTTACATTGATATTTAAAAAGTTTAGACCCTTAGGTAAATATTTTACATGTTTTTTTTTTATTGTAATGGTTTTTTTTTTTTTATATTAAACATTTTATTTGGGTAGTTTTGGGAGGGTGGGAGGTAAACAATGGGTTTATAATGTAAATGTGTTAATTTTTATTTTTTTTTAATTTCAGATGTAGTATTACTTTTGGCCACAAGATGGCGGCCATGAGTTTGTTTACATGACGTCACTCTAAGCGTAGCATACGCTTAGAGGGACGCACGGGAGACGCAACAGCCAGAAAAAGCGGAGCTTCTGAGAGAAGCTGTCGCTTTTTCTGCGGGGGAGAGGAATCAGTGATCGGGCACCATAGCCCAATACACTGATTCGTGGGCTAACGATCCGTGGCCGGGAGCGCGCGGACGCGCACATGGCCTCCTGGGCGTAGCTAGTACGTCCAGGAGGCCAAAGTAGTTAAGCTGCTTTTTTTCTCCTCTGTTTGCGTCTTTGGATAATTTTTTTTTTTTTTTTTTTTAGCATGCGGTTTTGTTTTCAATGCATTTGCGTTTCAGAGTTGCCTCGCTGCAGCTGTATTGTACTTAGACTGCAAGCTTTGGAACTGAAAAAAATGAAAGCACAGCTTTGGGCTGGCTGTGTATAGCATTATTTTATTAACGAAGGATCTAGTTAGGTTATTGTCTTGGGCGAATTATTAGACGAGAGACTTGTAGACAATCGGTCTTCAGCCCCGATTCAATTTATTGTATTTATAAAGCACCAACCTATAACACAGCGCTGATTCCATAGACTTAATGATATACCTATTAATTTTGGCCATACTTCTGGCGATTTTTTTTTTTTTTTTTTTTTTAGGCCGACCATCAAATTTGATTCTGTGGTTTTAATTTGGCCGCATATTATTACATTATCCTTTACGCTATACAATTAAACCACAATACCTAAGATTGGAAATTATTTCTTTACAGATGCCTTTTTTTATGTTTCTTGTATTCAAAGGTCTTCACCTCGCTATCTTAACAGACACACCATAATGAGTCCAGAGATCCCCTTTTATCATAATCCGGGAAAGAGATGCTACCAAGGTTTTGACAATTATACTTATCGTACCCGGTAAGTGAGTATAATTAGAATGCGTTAAAACCATGAAATATGAAGCCAATCCTAGCTCTTTAACCGCTTCACCACTAAGGGTTTTCCATTAAAAACCAGAGCAATTTTCACATTTTAGCACTGCTTGTTATAAGGGGGAAGGACAGAAAGGGAATGAGCATTGTCTAGGTATAGGAAATATATTACTTAAAAAAAATCTTTTGTTCACTAAATATCCCCACACACAGTCTCTGATCTACAGGAAGGAAGTGATAGTTTTCTTTACAATGAATGACCACTGTTGGGCCCGGTTTCCCCGGACCCGGAACGCACCGTATAATGTACAAACGGACCCAGATGTGAATGAATATTGTTATTCAATGTATCCATTCACACCCATCCGTCTGTCAGGATCCGGATCCGGTCTGCGGTCCGGGCTGCGTTCAGGATTTTTCCAACATGCAACATTTTTCCGGAACGCAGGCTTCGGCTGCCGCACCTGACCCGGAACATGACCATTTTCCCCGCACCATAGGAAGTGATGAGAAACAGAAGTTTCTCATCACTTCCTATGGTGCGGGGAAACGGAAGTTTCTCATCACACTGGCAATAGGAACGGGTGCTTACGGCACCCGTCCTTTGCCGCATGGGGGGTCCAGGCATGGACAGATTGGGGGGGGGGGGGAACGGCAGCGCTGACAGGACAACAGCCCAGCTATGTTTATTATTGTATTGTGGGCTGTTGTCCTGTACTGTGTGCGCTGTGTTCCCCCCCGACTCCCCCCATGCCTGTCTGTGCTGCCGTGCCTGTTTAAAAGTACAGTATCGGCAATCCGGAAGTGTTAATTTCCGGATGCCGAGCTGATACTTTTTTGTCGGCAACCTGACCGGATCCTGAGGGATCCGTATGTGATCATTCATCCATCAGACACTTTTGGCTTAGGGAATACATGTTCCCATTCATCAATCTGTGATGTCAAGGGTGCTGCTCTTAAACCTTCAGAGAAAAGTAATTATGTTCTTGGGAGCTAAAGTGTAGTTTTCAGGGACGTAGATACTCCTCCTGTGGAATAGCAACTGGGTAAAGCGGTTTTTGGGCCTAAATGTATCTCTGATTGGCTCGTCTTAGGTGACCATATCTCACTTTTGTAGAATAAAATGTGAAGCAGAAGTTAAATATGATCATTATTGCAGCTAGCCAATCGCTATCAATCCCATTAATCAACTACCTTATCAAATCAATCACATCTCCATTTTCTCTATGGAGTCTACTTGATTAGAATGTCTATTTAATGATCTCCAGACAGCATTAGATATGAATATTCCATGTGCTCCTGGCAGTTGCATGTCACACAGATGGGAATATTTGGCTTACAGCAGCGGCTTTATCACACCTCTCTTTAACCCGATTCACTCATCAGCATCTATTTGGAGTTGCGCGTTATTTTGATTGCCATTTAGAATTGTGATTTACACATGAACGCGGAGACTGTATCTAGCCTTTGAACATAACACAGTATTTATTTTTTTTTGTCTGCAAAACAGGTCCTATACCCGGAGTCGCAGGCAGATGCCATGTGTAAATAAAGAATGCCAGTTTGGATTCATGTCAGACAGAGATGATGAACATCGAGGCTTGGAGGACACTATAACTTATTATGAGATTGATGAAGGAGATGAAACTGCATTTCCAACATTGCCTGTATGTCTGCTCCTGTGTTTTACATTCACCATTACACATGGTATTGTTGACCCCTGAAAGTTTCCCAGAAGCTGAATTTCCATGTTATCCTCTGTTACAGGAAACTGAGAGGCTGCTTTACTCTCCTAACAGGGGCAGGAAGCCTGCTCTCAAGGATTTCCTGTCCCTTCTTGCATGCAGAAATGGGAATGTTCAGTTTGTTCTGATTTATATTTTTTACAGATGCCCGGCTGGGTTTCTTCTGTGATCTGTGCATTAATTGCTTTCCTACCTGTACCTTTGATCCCTAGATGACTTTGGGGGTGTTCTGTCATGTTTGGAAATGTTCAGTGGGTTAACCCAGTCACTGCATCAATTCCCTTGTTGCAGAACACATAACACCTCATATGGAAACCAGAAGTGAGAGGGCCTTGGTTGTACCACAGCACTTGTTCCGAAGGGAAAGGTGCATAACTGGAGCTCATGACCACAATAACAGTGATGTTAACGTCTGTACCTTCTGTAACGTTGTGCCATTAACTAAAGGCCTTATACAAGGTGCCTCTTGTGCAGATCTAGTTGTGTGAACAGCAGGGTCGGTAACAGTAAAGGACACGACACCAGGACAGAAAAAGCATGTTATTCCTTGCTGGACTCTTCCTCTCTGTGCCTTTCTTTCCATGCCAAAAAGGTACTGGTAACACTGATTCTAGAACATGTCATTTGTGGAAATATGCTCTTATTTAATTTAAATTCCCATGTCAGGTGCTATGTATTTTCTATAGAAATTACTCCACGCTAGAGCTGATTAAGAGAGATCATCATGTTGTAGGTGTGTGCATGCAGCAGCTAAAGCACAAACTCCAATTCGCTAAAGCTGGAATCGCACTACACGTGACGTTGCATACATAACAGACGTGTTATAATGTGTGAACTGCAATGGAAGCTTTATATCATGCACATTAATTCAAAGGCTACATGCAGCGATTTAGAATGAGATCAAATACAACGCAGTACTGTGAACAGGCTCATTGATTTGTAGGAGTAGTAAATCAGGAATCAAACTGCACTATGGGAGTATTTATCCCAATTTACAGCTAGCCGTGTATGCCAATAATTATAAACTGTGGCTGAAAATTTATTCGTGGGTTGGTTACAAGTGAGCAGTGTGACCTGCACTGAGGTTTTTCAATAAAGGGTTACTTTACGTAACGTAATCAAAACAGCCAACATGCAGTATTCATAGCAGGATGTAATCATAGCTCTTAAAAATGAGTAATAGCTCTCTGCCATTTGCAGCATAGTAAGACACATTTAGGATTGAACCGTATCTAAATTGCAGCTAATAAAAAAGGCACAACGGACTGTTGTGCAGTGGTACAAAAGCTCAACCCACCACTTCTTTCACTGCCCAATCGGGCCTGATGGAAGACAGGGCAACTCTGACTTTGACTCTTTTATCTGTGTTGTGAGAGGGACCCACCACTGTTGAATTACACGCAGTCTTCCAGTCAAGAGCTGTCTGTGGCGATATGCATCGCTGCATTTCCTGGTATGGGAGGGATCAGCTGACCATGTCACATGGTTACCACTACATCCTCTTCCGCTTGGCCGCCTGGAATGCGGAAATGGTGGAGCACATCGTTCAAGATGTGCTGTTAATCTGAGGCTCGGTCAGCTGATCTAATCACATGACTGCTGCAGCTCTCACCCCAGCACTGAACTAGTAGAGCTCATTACTCAGAATGTGCGTCGTGTGGGAAATCAGTATGCCGTCCCATATACTTTTCTAAAGTTGAACCCCATAGCGTACCAAATTGGTTAATCGCACAATTGAAATGGCATGAAGTATTGTAGCAGAATTAAACCCTTCAATGCTGTATATACAATATACTGTATTTTTGGTATATAAGACGCTCTGGTTTATGACGCACCTAGGTTTACAGGGCAAAAACCAGGGGGAAAAAAATATACTAAACCTTGAGTGTCTATGTTCCAAGAGCGTCATGTAGATGTTCTCCCCAATCATTTGTCGTCCTTTGCTCCTTGTGTGTCCCCTTCTGTCATCTTGTCCTGTTTTGCTCCTACTGTGTTCCGCTGTGTTCTCATTTGTACCCTTAAGTTCTCCTGTTTCCTCCTTTAGTCCCCCTGTATGTGTCCCTTTTTGTCCTCCTTTGCCCCTGTGTGTCCCCTCCTGTTCCCCTGTGTTGTCCTCCATTTGCCACCCCCCCCCCACCCCCCGTCTCCTCCTTTCCCCATGTGCAAAAATAGCGGCAGCATGTCTCACCTTATCCAGCAGCTTCGGTGGCGAGCGCAGACTTCGCATCTCCGTGTTCTTAGTGTAAGTAGGGATTTTTTTTTTTGTGTGTAAAGTGTCAGTAAGCATTTTAGTTTATTAATGAAAATTGATGCTATAATTGGCACTAAATTGACTAGATTATGTTCTACAGGCTCTCAGCTTTGAGGAAATGTATAGTTTAGGTGGCCATTGACTACATTATGTCTGTCCTTGATGCATGGGAACAAATGTTAAGATTGGCACTGGTGCAATATGGAAGTAGTTTTACTTATATGTATGATGCAAATCCACATGAAACTGTGCAAAACAGCACAGGGAAATTTTTGGCGCACTGCCATAAGCCGTAATGTGAATTATAGATATAGCGGCACATAGACAGTCATTTGGGTGCCATCAGGATGTAGTCCACATTTATTTAAAAGGGCGTAATTCGGCCTCCTGCAATAGCTGGCAGCCAAATTATATCTCCCTCTGAGTCCATGGCGGTCTGGAGGGGGAATAGTAATTAACACCTCCAGGACTTTGCAGGAGCTTAGGTGATCTGTGTTTTTTTTTTTTTTTTTTTTTGCTAGCTTATTGATGCACTTCATATGTGCATCAAGTATAACCTGCTAGTCACATGCCAGCTTGCTTTGCCAGCTTGCTTTTGTTTCCTATGCACTACATTAAGTACGGCATACATCCTAAGGGAGGGTTCACAATAGCACTTATATGCAAAACTGATCTGATTTCATGATATAATTGGTTTTGTTTTTCCAGAATCAAGGCAGTCCAATGGTACCTGGAACAGGATTCTGGGTTGCCAGAAGCAACCCCAGCCCTATTGGTCCCGGCAAGCCAAATATGAATTCATCTGAAGATGAAATTGATGAGCCAAGTGATAATGGTAAACGCTTTATGCAAATGGTTAATGGTTCTTTATATACGACTGAATCTGGCTTCGTGTAAGAAATTGCCCTTACCCAGGCTTGTAGAATAGACTTGCTGGGGCATGTTACTGGCATTACAGACCATGTTTGGGAGATATAAGGCTTCCCTTCCGAACTGCGTAATTGAGTACTTCTGTATGCAGTTGAATAAGAACTGAAAAACTGAATCTGGCCGCACATCTCGGTTGCATAGAAATCTTAATTGTACAATCTTGCCAAATCTATGTAGTAGAAGTGTGAAATTAATAAACATACTTTGGATAAATTATTCATGAAAATTGTAAGCTTGTATCATTAGGGGGCACCATTACAGTACTTTTTTCCCCCCTACTTTGTATTGTAATGCATCCTTAAAGTGAACCTTAAGTCAGAAAAAAAATGAGTTTTACTCACCTGGGGCTTCTACCAGCCCCCTGCAGCAGTCCTGTGCCCTTGCAGCCACTCACGGCTCCTATGGTCCCCCGCTGCCAGCTAGTCTCGTTTTTGCCGACAGGCCCGTCAGGACTGGCCACGCGTAGCTTTTTCCGCATTTCCAACTGCAATTAGCGATATTGCGGGCCGCAACGCGTACAAAAATACGCGTTGCCGCATAACTATGCGTGCGTAATGCGGCAACGCGTATTTCTGTACACGTTGCGGCCTGCAATAGCACTAATTGCAGTCGGGAATGCGGAAAAAGCTACGTGTGGCCAGTCCTGACGGGCCTGTCGGCAAAAACGGAAGTAGCTGGCAGCGGGGGACCAGAGGAGCAGTGAGTGGCTGCAAGGGCACAGGACTGTTGCAGGGGGCTGGTAGAAGCCCCAGGTGAGTAAAACTCATTTTTTTTTCTGGCTTAAGTGTCCCTTTGAGGTTGCTGTTCTGCTTCAATAGCAGACCCCTGTTTTCACACAGTAGAGCTGAATCTAGCTTCAGTCAGCATGTACTGACAATCTACATTAGCAGTGATGAGCTTTTTTTCATGTATGTGGAAATTCAGTCTGCACTGACATGGTTTTTCACAGCACACAGACTTTGCTACCAAAATACATGTTTTCCAAATTCTGGTAATGCAGCTGTTGGTTCCAAACTACAATATTAATCCTGTCCTGATGGCTTTCTTATCACTATGGCTAGATTGGGACTTTTTATATGAAAACAATTGGTTGTGCTAGGGCAGATTTTGCAGAGTGCTGATGGCTCTAAAGATTGGTACACACTTTAAATTATGATTGGCCAATCACTGACTAATTTTTGCATCTCCCTGTAGTATAAGGGTTTTACCTACATGATCTGCTCATAGTATTCAATATCTGTTGACTTTCATACTACGTGTAAAATTTGGTCAGTGATTAGTCCATTCTGATTTGAAAGTATGTACCAGGCTTTAGTCTCTAATGGGGATGATCAATGATAATGCAAATATTTCTGTTTATGCAAATGTACATTTTTATGCAAATATATGCATCTTGAAAAGGACCAATCAAGTCCCATGCAGGTTTATATTGACTGGTGCATTTTCAAGCTGCATATATTTGAATAACATGTACAGTGGAGGAAATAATTATTTGACCCCTCACTGATGTTGTAAGTTTGTCCAATGACAAAGAAATGAAAAGTCTCAGAACAGTATCATTTCAATGGTAGGTTTATTTTAACAGTGGCAGATAGCACATCAAAAGGAAAATCGAAAAAATAACCTTAAATAAAAGATAGCAACTAATTTGCATTTCATTGAGTGAAATACGTTTTTGAACCCCTACCAACCATTAAGAGTTCTGGCTCCCACAGAGTGGTTAGACACTTCTACTCAATTAGTCACCCTCATTAAGGACACCTGTCTTAACTAGTCACCTGTATAAAAGACACCTGTCCACAGAATCAATCAATCAAGCAGACTCCAAACTCTCCAACATGGGAAAGACCAAAGAGCTGTCCAAGGATGTCAGAGACAAAATTGTAGACCTGCACAAGGCTGGAATGGGCTACAAAACCATTAGCAAGAAGCTGGGAGAGAAGGTGACAACTGTTGGTGCGATTGTTCGAAAATGGAAGGAGCACAAAATGACCATCAATCGACCTCGCTCTGGGGCTCCACGCAAGATCTCACCTCGTGGGGTGTCAATGGTTCTGAGAAAGGTAAAAAAGCATCCTAGAACTACACGGGAGGAGTTAGTGAATGACCTCAAATTAGCAGGGACCACAGTCACCAAGAAAACCATTGGAAACACATTACACCGCAATGGATTAAAATCCTGCAGGGCTCGCAAGGTCCCCCTGCTCAAGAAGGCACATGTGCAGGCCCGTCTGAAGTTTGCCAATGAACACCTGAATGATTCTGTGAGTGACTGGGAGAAGGTGCTGTGGTCTGATGAGACCAAAATAGAGCTCTTTGGCATTAACTCAACTCGCTGTGTTTGGAGGAAGAAAAATGCTGCCTATGACCCCCAAAACACCGTCCCCACTGTCAAGCATGGGGGTGGAAACATTTTGCTTTGGGGTTTTTTTCTGCTAAGGGCACAGGACAACTTAATCGCATTAACGGGATGCCATGTATCGTGAAATCCTGAACGACAACCTCCTTCCCTCTGCCAGGAAACTGAAAATGGGTCGTGGATGGGTGTTCCAGCACGACAATAACCCAAAACATACAGCAAAGGCAACAAAGGAGTGGCTCAAGAAGAAGCACATTAAGGTCATGGAGTGGCCTAGTCAGTCTCCAGACCTTAATCCAATAGAAAACCTATGGAGGGAGCTCAAGCTCAGAGTTGCACAGAGACAGCCTCGAAACCTTAGGGATTTAGAGATGATCTGCAAAGAGGAGTGGACCAACATTCCTCCTAAAATGTGTGCAAACTTAGTCATCAATTACAAGAAACGTTTGACCTCTGTGCTTGCAAACAAGGGTTTTTCCACTAAGTATTAAGTCTTTTATTGTTAGAGGGTTCAAAAACTTTTTTCACTCAATGAAATGCAAATCAGTTGCTATCTTTTATTTAAGGTTATTTTTTCGATTTTCCTTTTGATGTGCTATCTGCCACTGTTAAAATAAACCTACCATTGAAATGATACTGTTCTGAGACTTCATTTCTTTGCCATTGGACAAACTTACAAAATCAGTGAGGGGTCAAATAATTATTTCCTCCACTGTACATAAATTTGCATATACTTGATCATCCCTAGTCTCTGATGGTTGGAACCCTAATAGTACATACACACATGTAATTTTAATTAGGCAATCACTAGCAAACTTTATTAATTTCATGTAGTACGAGGGCTAACAGATTTTTATTAGTATGAGAAGATTGTGTAGGTATGCTCTCATTCTACATGGAGGTGGTAACATTTCCCAGTAAAAATTGGATGTGTAGCAGGCTTTGGTGTACTGCTGCCTGCATTTGGTTGTGAAGAGAAATTTAGCACACTTAAAGCGGACCCAAAACAAACATTTTTTTTAAATTCAAAATATTTAGTTGCACCACATAAAGATAAACACTCCTTAAAGCCTATGAGCATTTCAGTGCATGCTTTTCACCCTTCTCTTTGCATAACTAGGGTTATACAGGTGGCAGCCATTAGCAATTCCTCCTTTGCCGGACACCACCTATTTCAGCATTTTGCCAGCTTCTGTCCCGGCAATATAAAAGGAAGGGAGGGGTTCCTCCAATAAATGTAAAATATTTTATATTTGTCATCATGCAGCTGAAAAAAGGCTATTTATTATTATAATTTAGAAAATAGATTTTATTCCTGAACTCTTGTATTTTTAATTTGGGTCAACCTTAAAGAGAACCCGAGGTTGGGATCTTAGAGTTAAATCTATACACAGAGGCTGGGTCTGGCTATAGTGCCCAGCCTCTGTTGCTAGTTGAATCTTCCCTAAATACCCCCTGCGCTCTGCACTAGCCCATAAATTACAGCCGCGCTGGCGACACTGAGCGTGTCGCAACGGGCTCGGTTTACCATTCTAGTGCCACTCATGCCGCTCCCCCGCCTCCTGCAGAGTGCCGGTCCCCGCCCGCGTCCCTTCCCTCTAATCAGCGGCGAGGGAAGGTGACGTGGGCGGGATCGTTTTTTTTTTTTTTTTTGTTGTTCCTTCCTGTATGTTAAATTTGTAGTGTTTTGATGATCCGTTTTCAAAATACATGGCATTTCCTAAGTTGCCGGTGATGCATCCATCAATGTAACCTAGAACCTCTCTTTCAATTATATTTTTTTGCCTAAAGGACAACTGAAGTGAGAGGGACATGGAGGCTGCATTATTTTATTTTTTTTCTTGTTAAACAATGCACATTGCCTGGTAGTCTTGCTGATCCTCTGCCTCTAATCCTTTTAGCTCAGGTAGTGAAGTTGTGCTCACAGGCTGACCATCCAATAAAAGATGGCGAGGTGTGCAGAAAAAATAATCCCGGACAACACAGGATCAAAAATATCAATAAAGGCGTAATGATCCGCACCACCTCTAAATCAAGTATCTTATCCTTTTAGCCACAGACCCTGAATAAGCATGTACTGTAGATCAGATGTTTGACTCTGGTTTGACTAGATTAGCTGCAGGCTTGTTTCAGGTCTGTGATTAAGACACTACTACAGCCAAAGAGATTAGCAAGACTGCCAGGCAACTAGAATTGTTTAAAAGGAAATATGGCATCCACCATATCCCTCTCACTTCACTTGTTGTTTAAAAGAAAATGGTTTGATTAAAATCAGAATATTTTTATTTTTTTTAGTAAAACAATTATTAAATGCTGCTATGCTGCTTGTGTTTTACTAATAAAGTTGTTACTTTTTAAGGTGAATATCATGGGGACTACATTTATGCTCCAGGTTAGTATTTTAACAATGACGGTAAGTTGAGCATTGATTTTTTTTTTTCTGTAATATTTAGAAGCTTATATAAAATAGGGTGTATGATGATAATCTTGAGCATTTGAGCTTAGCTGTACACAGATCAATTAAAGCCTAGTATGCCAAGTCATTCTATCCATAATGAATTAGAATTTGATCTGATAGTGATAAATTCCTAAACCGGACAGACTTCAGCACACATCTAATGTAGCTTTAATCAAACTGGAAGTGCTGTACTACTCGATGCAGTGCAAAACTGTGGCCCATTTAAGTGCAGCTATAGCAGCGACCAGTGTATAATTTGGGCCCTAAACCTTTATTCCATAGGAAGATAATACTGTGGGGGGGAATGGGTAGCGTTAGGTGTAGAATAACACTAGGGTTAGTTTCAGGAGTAGCTAGGAGGTTTAGTATTGGAAATTAGTTAGGTAAAGCAATAGTAGCGTATCTGTAGTTTTGCCAATAATCTACGATCTACTTGTCCAATGTATCCATTTGGTTTCTGTAAAATGGCACAGCGTATTAGGCAATTTGCCTAATTTTAATCCCTAAGGACCAGAGTTTTTTTTTTTTTTTTTTTTGTATCTGAAAAACAAACTTGACTGTAGCTTCTCGAGAGTGTTCAAGCTACTATACTGGTGGCACCCCCTTTTTTTTCTCCCCCATTTAGATAATAAAGGCCTTATTTCACCGGCGAGATACGTTTTGCTATTTGTAATTATTAAAAATGTGTTTACCTTTGTATTCCAGTGGTAAATAACGATACATTATCCTGTCTGTCTATCTCTATCGCAGAGGGTCCTTCTTTAAACATTGCTGCAGCCTCTAATTATTATAACTGTTTCTTTTTATACTAAAATTTAATTCAAATGTAGTTTTAAACAATAAATAAACCTTAGACGTAAAGTGTTTAGTGTCTCTTATCCCTTTCTGCATCCGATTCGGATTTTTTGCCGGCATTTTGCAGGAGTGATTTTTCCCTAATTTCACGTGGAAAAATCACTGAACACTGTGGCGATTTTGCCGTGATAGCGTTTAGCGCTTCTATAGCACTGAAACGCGATCACCAGGAAATCGCCTGAAAATGGTGCAGGGGAAGCGTTTGTGTTTTGCATTTTTGGGTGATTTGCGGCAATCAGCGCAAATCGCCCAAGTAAGAACGGGCCCATAGGGTTTCATTACACGAGCGCTTTTAAAAAGTGCCAGTGTTTGAGCGTTTTGCTGAAATCGCAGCAAAACGTTGTAGTGTGAATGGGCCCTAAATGCAGATTTTCCCATAGGCCTTCATTGGAGTCAGTTTTTCTGCATCTGCTCTGCATCCAATCTGCGTGTAGTGGAAACAGGCCTTAAAGAAAATCTGTACTCTAAAATTCTTACAATAAAAAGCATACCATTCTATTAATTATGTTCTCCTGGGCCCCTCTGTGCTGTTTCTGCCTCTCCCTGCTGCAATCCTGGCTTGTAATTGCCAGTTTTAGGCATTGTTTACAAACAAGACCTAGCAAGTGATAGGCTGAGAGGAGCTCAGTGTGTGAGTCATACAGGGGGTGCAGGAGGCCTGGAGAGGGTGTTTAGCTTCTATCCAATCACAAGCTGCACAGCACATTCCAGCTTGACTGCCTCAGCCCGACAGACCCGACAGAGAGAAGATTAGATCATATAACAGCGGGCTTACAGGCAGGAGGTGGACAGGATCTGCCACTGGTGCCAGGAGAACAAGCTGGTTCTCAACACTGCCAAAACTGTTGAGATGCTCATTGACTTCAGAAGGCAGAGCACCAGCCCTGGCCCGATCTACATAGATGCATCCGAAGTTGAAAGAGTATCCAACGTTCGCCTCCTGGGCACAACAATCTCAGACGACCTGAATTGGAAGGCGAACACTATCTTAACCCAAAAGAAGGCCCAGCAGAGGTTGTTCTTCCTGCGTCAATTAAAGAAGTTCGGCATGGCCCAAGAACTTCTAAAGTCCTTCTACTCTGCCACTATCGAGTCTGTCCTCTGCTCCTCCATCCTCGTCTGGTACACTGGTGCCTCGGCCAGTGACAGATACAAACTACAGAGGATTATCAGAACAGTGGAGAAAATAATTGGGAAGCCCCTCACCCCACTGGAGCTCATTCACAACTCCAGGTTGGGGTCCAGAGCAAAGAAGATTGCCAATGATCCATCACATCCATGTCATCGTTTCTTTACACGGCTACCATCGGGCCGGGGGATTCGTGCTATCCCCACCAAGACAACGAGACACAGTGACACATTCTTCCCCACAGCAGTGAGACTCTTAAACTCCAACTAAGCCCCCCCTCCCCAAGGATGCACCTTTCTATCTGCTGAGCCCATGTTACTGAAAGTGTTATTTTTAATTCTCATTTTATTTAAAAAGTCTGTTCTTTTTGTCCTTCATTGTTACTTATCTTTTTGTTCTTTTGCACTGTTATTGTTATGGCTACCAAGGAAATGTCTGCCTTTCTCGCTCTGTCCTTTTCTCACTGTCTTTCTGCTGCTGCAGTAACATATCTTCTTACTGTCCGTGTGTCACCGAAATTCAATGTTGTTGCCAATTTTTTTGTGCCTGTTTTTGTTGCTAAAACCAATTCCGGGCATGACCCAGTCGTGCTTGGCGAAATAAAAGGATTCTGATAACAGAGATAATAGTCACTGTGCAACTAGGAAAGGCTGCAGTTAGACACAGCACATTAGAACAGGTATAGGATAGAAGAAATAAGTAGAGTTGGGCCAAACCTCCGATTTTTAGCTCGCGAACCGGGTTCGCAAACTTTCGCGGAACGTTCGGTTCGCGTTAAAGTTCGCGAACCGAAATAGACTTCAATGGGGATGCGGACTTTAAAAAAAAAAAAAATATGCTGGCCACAAAAGTGATGGAAAAGAGGTTTCAAGGGGTCTAACACCTGGAGGGGGGCATGGCGGAGTGGGATACACGCCAAAAGTCCCCGGGAAAAATCTGGATTTGACGCAAAGCAGCGTTTTAAGGGCAGAAATCACATTGAATGCTAAATGACAGGCCTAAAGTGCTTTAAAACATCTTGCATGTGTATACATCAATCAGGTAGTGTAATTAAGGTACTGCTTCACACTGACACACCAAACTCACCGTGTAACGCACCGCAAACAGCTGTTTGTGTAGTGACGGCCGTGCTGGACTGGTGCGCACCATGGCGAGAGTGCAGGTTTTGGTGGCTTTACAGCCCATATGGTCGCCTGGCTGATGTAGCTGAATGACAGAACAGTGACTGTCCAGCTGATCAAATTTGGTCTGACCACAATGAAGCAACGACCTTATTATCTTTTGTGTGCCCCCCGAGACACTCATCTAGGCGCCAGTCATTGCTTCATTGTGATACGCAAGCCCCTTCACCACGGCAAGGTAATGTCACGAAGGGGAATGGGCGCATGTACATGCCTTTTCTTTTGTTGTTGCAGCTGCCCGCAGTGCAGCCAGAAAAATTAGGCAGTCATGTACACGCACCAGAAAAATTATTACAGTGGCCGCTGCTAGCAGCGGCCTAAAAAATTCAGCAATCCGCCTGGAGTCCCGGACCCTGTTGGTGGTGGCGGAGAAGGTAGTCAAGCGGCCTGCAGGCAGACATGCTGTGTGGAGGGACTGGGAGCGACTTAATCTTCTTGGGGCAGGCCAGGCAGCCAGTCACACGGCGTGCAGGCAGAGATGCTGTGTGTGCGGGGACTGACTTAGTCTTGGGGCGGGCAGCAGCCCTCCGGGATCCATGCCTCATTCATTTTGATAAAGGTGAGGTACTTAACACTTTTGTGACTTAGGCGACTTTTCTCTTCTCAGTGACAATGCCTCCAGCTGCGCTGAAGGTCCTTTCTGACAGGACGCTTGCGGCAGGGCAGGAGAGAAGTTGGATGGCAAATTGGGACAGCTCTGGCCACAGGTCAAGCCTGCGCACCCAGTAGTTCAAGGGTTCCTCATCGCTGTTCACAGCAGTGTCTGCATCCACACTTAAGGCCAGGTAGTCGGCTACCTGCCGTTCCAGGCGTTGGTGGAGGGTGGATCCGGAAGGGCTACGGCGAGGCGTTGGACTAAAGAACGTCCGCATGTCCGACATCACCATGAGATCGCTGGAGCGTCCTGTCTTTGACTGTGTGGACACGGGAGGAGGATTAGTGGCAGTGGTACCTTGCTGGCGTTGTGCTGTCACATCACTTTTAAAGGCATTGTAAAGCATAGTTGACAGCTGGTTCTGCATGTGCTGCATCCTTTCCACCTTCAGGTGAGTTGGTAACAGGTCCGCCACTTTGTGCCTGTACCGAGGGTCTAGTAGTGTGGCCACCCAGTACAGCTCATTCCCCTTGAGGTTTTTTATACGGGGGTCCCTCAACATGCAGGAAAGCATAAAAGACGACATCTGCACAAAGTCGGATCCAGTACCCTCCATCTCCTCTTGCTCTTCCTCAGTGACGTCACGTAAGTCAACCTCCTCCCCGGGGAGGTTGAGCAGCACAAGCCCCCGGCGACGCCTGCTGCGGGTGTTCTCCTGCCGCCGTCCCCTCCTCCTCCTCCTCCCCCAAAGAAACACCTTGCTCATCATCCTCTGAGTCTGACTCATCTTCTGCACACGACTTCTCTTCTTCCTCCTCCTCCCCCCTCTGTGCTGCCGCAGGTGTTGAGGAAACAGCTGGGTCTGATGAAAATTGGTCCCATGCCTGTTCCTGCCGTAACGGTTCCTGGTCACGCTCATTCGCAGCTTCATCCGCCACTCTACGCACAGCACGCTCCAAGAAGTAAGTGCAGGGAATTAAGTCGCTGATGGTGCCCTCACTGCGGCTCACCAGGTTGGTCACCTCCTCAAACGGCCGCATGAGCCTGCATGCATTTTTCGTCAGTGTCCAGTTGTCGGGCCAGAACATCTCTATCTTCCCAGACTGTTTCATTCTACTGTAGTTGTAGAGGTACTGGGTGACGGCTTTCTTCTGTTTTAGCAGGCGGGAGAACATGAGCAGTGTCGAATTCCAGCGAGTCGGGCTATCGCAAATGAGGCGTCTCACCGGCATGTTGCTTTTCCGCTGAATTTCCGCAAAGCGTGCCATGGCTGTGTAAGACCACCTCAAATGCCCACAGAACTTCCTGGCCTGCTTCAGGACATCCGCTAAGCCAGGGTACTTTGCCACAAATCTTTGAACAACTAGATTCATGACATGTGCCATGCAGGGTATGTGTGTCAGCTTCCCCATATGCAAAGCGGCAAGCAGATTGCTGCCGTTGTCGCACACCACGTTGCCTATCTCCAGGTGGTGCGGGGTCAGCCACTCATCCACCTGTTTCTTAAGAGCAGCCAGGAGAGCTGCTCCAGTGTGACTCTCCGCTTTGAGACAAGACATGTCTAAGATGGCGTGACACCGTCGTACCTGGCATGCAGCATAGGCCCTGCGGAGCTGGGGCTGTGTAGCTGGAGAGGAGAACTGCCACTCAGCCAAGGAGGAGGAGGACAGCGAAGAGCATGTAGCAGGAGGAGAGGAGGTGGCAGGAGGCCTGCCTGCAAGCCGTGGAGGTGTCACAATTTGGTCCGCTGCGCCCTGCTTGCCATCGTTCACCACCAGGTTGACCCAATGGGCTGTGTACGTAATGTAGCGGCCCTGCCCGTGCTTGGCAGACCAGGCATCCATGGTCAGGTGTACCCTTGACCCAACGCTCTTCGTAAGAGATGACACCACTTGCCTCTCAACTTCACGGTGCAGTTGGGGTATGGCCTTTCTCGAAAAATAAGTGCGGCCTGGCATCTTCCACTGCGGTGTTCCGATGGCCACAAATTTACGGAAGGCCTCAGAGTCCACCAGCCGGTATGGTAACAGCTGGCGAGCTAACAGTTCCGCCACGCCAGCTGTCAGACGCCGGGCAAGGGGGTGACTGGCCGAAATTGGCTTCTTCCGCTCAAACATTTCCTTCATGGACACCTGACTGCTGCTGTGGGCAGAGGAGCAGGAACCGCTCAAGGGCAGAGGCGGAGTGGAGGAGGGTGCCTGTGAAGGTGGAAGGGAGAAAGCGGTAGAAGCAGATGATGCACCTGAAGGAGGAAGAGAAGGAGGGTGACTTTTCTTTTGTGTGCTGCTGCTGCTTTTGCTCAGGTGGCCATCCCATTGCTGTTTGTGCCTTTTCTCCAGGTGCCTTCGTAAGGCACTTGTCCCTACGTGAGTGTTGGCCTTTCCACGGCTCAATTTTTGTTGGCAGAGCGAACAGATGGCTTTGGTCCGATCTGAGGCACACACATTAAAAAATTTCCACACCGCTGAGCCACCCTGGGATGTGGGCACTATGGGGACCTCAGCAGCTGATGCTGAAGGGCAAGTTGGCTGGCTGTACATAGGTGGCGATACATGGTGCCGGACACTGCCACCAGCTGTTTCTGACGAAGAGCTGCCCCAGCTTCTTTCAGCAACTTCTCTCCTCCTACTACTTTCTGACTCCCCCTCTAAACTGTCCACCTCTTCATCTCCTCTATTGGGAACATACAGAGGATCCCTATCATCGTCATCATCGTAATCATCCTGCCCAGCTTCGCTTGCCTCAGACAAATCCAAACATGCACCATCAGTAGGTCCTTTATACTCCTTACACGTTACATCCATAGTGTTGCCGTGTCACTCAGACATATGAGCTGGTGAAAATTCATCTGGCTGTAACAATGGCTGTGCATCAGTGATTTCAACACTAAATAATTCTTGCGAAGTGTCAAATGCAGCGGAAGTGGTGCTAGTAGTAGTGCTGGTGGCTGAGCAAGATGAGGTGTTCTGTGTCGCTAAATACTCAACCATGTCCTGACAATCTTGGGAGGTGATGGGACGTGCCTTCTTCCGAGCACTGTACTGTGGGCCAGGTCCACACGAAATTACATTTACATGACCTCGCGCAGACCTGCCGGGTTGCCTTCCTCTGGCTCTGGCACTACCTCTTCCTCTACCTGTTTTGTCCATATCTGGTATGCACGGAGTGATATATCACACTGCGTGCACTCACGTAGGTAGGTGGGTTCACTGAACAGGTATGCAGTGGCGGGTTCACTGAACAGTACAGGTATACAGTGGCGGGTTCACAGAACAGGTATGCAGTGGCAGGTTCACTGAACAGAACAGGTATGCAGTGGCGGGTTCACTGAACAGTACAGGTATACAGTGGCGGGTTTACTGAACACAACAGGTATGCAGTGGCGGGTTCACTGAACAGTACAGGTATACAGTGGCGGGTTCACAGAACAGGTATGCAGTGGCAGGTCCACTGAACAGAACAGGTATGCAGTGGCGGGTCCACTGAACAGAACAGGTATGCAGTGGCGGGTCCACTGAACAGAACAGGTATGCAGTGGCGGGTCCACTGAACAGAACAGGTATACAGTGGCGGGTTCACTGAGCAGAACAGGTGTATACAGTGGCGGGTTCACAGAACAGGTATGCAGTGGCAGGTCCACTGAACAGAACAGGTATGGAGTGGCGGGTCCACTGAACAGAACAGGTATACAGTGGCAGGTTCACTGAACAGAACAGGTATACAGTGGCAGGTTCACTGAACAGAACAGGTATGCAGTGGCGGGTTCACTGAACAGAACAGGTATACAGTAGCAGGTCCACTGAACAGAACAGGTATGCAGTGGCGGGTTCACTGAACAGTACAGGTATACAGTGGCAGGTTCACTGAACAGAACAGGTATGCAGTGGCGGGTCCACTGAACAGAACAGGTATACAGTGGCAGGTTCACTGAACAGAACAGGTATACAGTGGCGGGTTCACAGAACAGGTATGCAGTGGCAGGTTCACTGAACAGAACAGGTATACAGTGGCGGGTCCACTGAACAGAACAGGTATGCAGTGGCGGGTTCACAGAACAGGTATGCAGTGGCAGGTTCACTGAACAGAACAGGTATGCAGTGGCGGGTCCACTGAACAGAACAGGTATGCAGTGGCAGGTTCACTGAACACAACAGGTATGCAGTGGTGGGTTCACTGAACAGGTATGCAGTGGTGGGTTCACTGAACAGGTATGCAGTGGTGGGTTCACTGAACAGGTATGCAGCCAGGAACAAGCTAAGCCTAACTAATCTTTCCCTATGAGAGACAGTCTGCAGCAGCTCGCCCTACTCTCACTAATGCAGGCACACGAGTGACCGTAATGGCCGCTGCTGCCTGCCTTTTATAAGGGGGGTGGGGCTCCAGGGGCTAGTGTAGCCTAATTGGCTACACTGGGCCTGCTGACTGTGATGTAGAGGGTCAAAGTTGACCCTCCATGTGCATTATGGGGCGAACCGAACTTCCGCAAAGGTTCGCCTGCGGGACGCGAACGCGAACCACGGAAGTTCGCATGGAACCGTTCGCAGGCGAACCGTTCGGCCCAACTCTAGAAATAAGGATGAAAATTTTGTTAGTCTCTAAGGCCTCGTTCACTGTGGACGTTAAAGTCGCACGTTATAAAAAATTATAACGCAGACTAACGGACAGCAATACAAAGTCTGTGCGACATTCACAGTGCACACGTTGTGTGTAGCAATATTTAGAAAGTGTAGCAATATTTAGAAAGTGCTGCATGCTGTGTGTTTAGCAATACATTTGCTGCGTTGTGTTGCACATGCTCAGCAATGTTTTCTTTTTTTTTTGTAAATGTAACGCATACGCCGTTTTCGTTCCATCAATACGCAACGAAAATGGCGCACCAAGAGACACAACGCAGTGCAAAATAACGTCCAATTTCATAACCTAGATGCGCTGTTAGGGGCACTTTTGCGACTTTAACGTTGCATAAAACGCAACGCCCCACTGTGAAAGCAGCCTTAATGTAAGGGGAAAAGTCATTTTAGTATGTTATGGTTCATTAAAATAGAATTTGTCAGTGCTGAAAGCCAAAACTTTTTGCACATTGCATTGTTTTGAGCTTTGTACAAAAGTCTGGTTAGGATGAGGATTGTCCATCACCAATGTGAAGTAATGTAAAATGAAGCTTTGGGGTATACATTATATAGGTTTGCATTATTTTTCTTGTTTTTTTTTGTATTTGTATATACTGTATACTGCTTATATTCTTGTTTTTTAATCAGTGTTTAATATTTCATCTGTTCTACTTTCAGATGGTGCATTTGAGAGTTCCTCTTTGTATAGTGTGACAGAGTCCACTCAGAATCTGGTATTTCATATATTTTTTTTTACCATAATTAACTACAAGGCTCAATTTAGTGGAGACTTGCAGTGGATTCTAACGGCCGCATTGTAATGCACAACGTCTCATTGCAATGCATAGTTCAAAGTGCGGATGGTGCGGTCTGACAGAGCACAATATCCCAATGCACTGCATGCAAGGCATTTTCCACATAACAGCATTAACAGTACAGTGAAGCGTGCATACAGTCAGTATGGATTAACATGCTGCACGAATTTCCTGCTGCGTTCCTGCTTTCACAGGGAACACAATGCTTACTGTGCACACAGGACTGATGTGCTGTTTGAGTATGGCATTAAAAGTTGACGAAGGTAGAAAAAAAAATAGTGAAGCACTAAAGGGATAAGTGATATGTGGTTGTGAAGACAACTTGGCAAAAGTAATATAAACTGCCCAGGAACTCCCTTAATAACACTTTGTTCAGCCAACTAGTTTTACATGACAGGTGAGTTGGGATTTGTACAGGTTCTACTTCAGCTATAGGGATAGCCAAGACCATGCAAATTGAGTTGCTTCAGATGTATGCAAACTTGTATGCAACATGTGTAGTTTGAAAATGGACTGGCTGAGTCCATGTTAGGATTAGATTTGGTCCTTTCAAGCTGCATAAATTTGCACAATTCTACATACATTCTGAATTATTTTCATGTTATTGGCCATCCTTTGTGGGAGTCTCACATACAGTGAATCTTTTGACTTGCACTTTTATTACAGTTGCATTGAGCCCTATTTTAGGTTCAGTATCTCTTCACCATTTCATTCATTACTGAACTATGGGAATGTCTTTTTTATATCTTATGTGCATAATGCAAGATTATGTGACTATCTGTAAATGTATATGTATAATGTCTATATGTTAAACGTTCGGGTGGAGGCGGCCTGTGTTTCTGACGTAGATATGTTGTATCTAAATAAATATATAAAGATGAGAGGCAAGGCCTTACCTCTCCACTAGTGACGCACCAGTGTAACTGGAGAAGATTTTTTTAGCACACAAGTGGACACATTTCACGGGTACTCTCCTGCTTCCTTAGGTCAGTATAAACCGTGCTTTCAAAAGTGTCTGTACATCTGTGAGCGCCTCCAAGACTCTAAAGGTGCATACACACATCAGACTATAGTCTTTGGAAAATGAAAGATCACAGACCAATCTTACCAACCTTCATGTAGTATGAGAGCCATACTCTACACAGTCTTTTCTATGGAGCTGAACTCCACATCAGAAAAAAAATCTTTGCAAGATGCTGCACACACAGATGCTGTACAGACACAAAAGATCAGTATCTGCAAAAGATCTGTTCCTGCCAAAACTCCATTCCTGCAAATTGCAATGATAGTCTATGAGATCTGCAGATCATCATACACACATGATTTAACTGACATTCATCTGCAGATCACGCAATCATCTGCAGATCTGAAAATCCATCCTGGTGGATCTGATCTGCAGATGAATGTCAGTTAAATCATGTGTGTATGATGATCTGCAGATCTCATAGACTATCATTGCAATTTGCAGGAATGGAGTTTTGGCAGGAACAGATCTTTTGCAGATACTGATCTTTTGTGTCTGTACAGCATCTGTGTGTGCAGCATCTTGCAAAGATTTTTTTCTGATGTGGAGTTCAGCTCCATAGAAAAGACTGTGTAGAGTATGGCTCTCATACTACATGAAGGGTGGTAAGATTGGTCTGTGATCTTTCAGTTTCCAAAGACTATAGTCTGTGTGTGTATGAGCCTTTAGAGGCACTCGCCCACCTTTGAACACCTTTTGTGCGCTCAATAAAAATCTTTCCTGTTACACTGGTGCGACACTATTGGAGAGGTAAGGTCTTGCCTCTGAGATATCTCACATCCATATACAAAGATGAGGGCAAGGCCTTACCTCTCCAACAGTGACACACCAGTGTAACAGGAAAACTTTTTTTTTTTTTTAATTCGGCACACAGTGTCTGTACGTGCATAGGTGCCTCTAAGGGCCCTTTTCCACTAGCAATCGCTAGCGTTCACGCTGAACGCTAGCGATTGCTGAATCGCAATTAGCGGAGATTCCCCGACGTTCGCGGCCGCGATTTTGCTATGCACTGCATAGCAAAATCGCGGCAAATATCGCTCCGCCGCGCGTTCGTGTTCCCGACAAAAATGAATCGCGGTAGTGGAAATGACCTACCGCGATTCCTATGTTAAAAAGCAAACCGTAGCGATTGTAAAATCGCTAGCGGTTTGCGTTTTTGCGATTCAGCCAGCGCAAACGCGCTGGTGGAAAAGGGCCCTTAGAGCCTTAGAGGTGCTCACACACTTACACTTTTTACCTTTTTTTTTTTTTTTTTTTTTTTTCTAGGCATGATTTATACTGTAAGTAGAATACCCATGAAATGTGTCCAATTTTTTGTGTTCTCAAACAATATTTTCCAGTTAAACTGGTGTCGCTATTGGAGAGGTAAGGCCTTGCCACTCACCTTTTATTTAGATATGTCTGTCAAAAACTTCACCCGAACATTAGTTACCTTAGACCTCCACAGGAGGTAACATCTTTTAGGTTTTAGTGCAAATCCATAAATACCCTCCATCTAGAGCAACCACCCAGGAGCTAGCTCCCTGGCAAACCGAGCACGGACAGTTTATTTCCCGCATACTGATGCAGTGGGTGCAGACTTTGTAAGTATAACACTTCCATTGCTTATCCTTCATCTCTGTACTCAATACTGCACCATTGGGCTCCTGGACTGTGTTTTGCTTCAGGTGACCCTAGAATTTACCTCAGTATTCAACTACCTAGCGTCTGTATGTATTTGATTGCTACTTTGAGTCAAACTGTAAGATATAAATGCAGAGATGTGAATTTTGTGATGTTTGGCTCACCTAAACAAATGTACTGTATTTTACGTTTGCTAAAAGAGGTTCCATGATTTAACTTCTGAAATCCAGTGGTATGGTTTGCAATGGAATACATTTATCATAGCTAGATGAGGATCAATGAGTGAATTCTGGCTTGCATACAAATTATGTGACTTGTAAATGAGCCAATTGCACTCCCTGACAATTCAGCTTGCTTAGTTCAAATTGAAAGCTGAATATAATTTACATGTTTGCTCACAAGCTGTATTTCACAATTTGTATTTTTTTTTTTTTTTTTTTTTTTATTTTGCAATGTACGCATCTTGTACTCTGGATCTTTTAGTCTCTTCAGGACGATATGCCCCAGACTGTGCCTTTGCAAGATGATGTATCCTCATACAAGTACTCTGAGCAGGTGATTACATCCTTTTATATAGAAAAATGTTTTGTTTTGAGTGTGACTAACGCTGAATTTCGCACCTGTTCCCCATTTACACATGAGACCGAATACTTACGGGCAACATGACCCCGGGGAGGGAAAACATTGAATGTTCACATTATAAATCGTCAGTGCTATCACAAGCACTGAGCGATTCAATGAGTTTTGTCGGCACCTTTCCCTGCGCTTTGTGCTTAAAGCGTTTTTCTGAATGCTTTTTGCAAAACGATTAGTTTTTTCACTTCCTAACGAAAGTAAGGAAGTGAACTCTTTCACCCGGAAATGAATTAATACAATGTATTTATTCATAGAAGCGCTCAGGAAATCGCTATATAAAGTGCTTTTTCAAGCGCTTTGCGATTTCCATATACCTTCCATTGAGCCAAAGCACTCAGAAAATGATACAGGCAGGACTTTTGAAAGCCGATTGCATTCAAACCGCTCATATGTGAACACTCTCATAGGGAATCATTGCACAAGCGCTTTTAGGGGGTTTTCTAAATTTGCCAGCTCTTAAAAAAAATACGCAAACGCTCATAGTGTGAACAAGCCCTAAAGGATACCAGAGCCGAGTAAAGTAGGAAACAAATGGGGGGGGGGGGGGGGAGACATGTACTGGCAGCTGTCCTGATGCCCATCGCGTCCCCTTAAATGTTACCAGAGTCAGGCATTAGTGCGCGGGCGCTGGCATGGCTGCGCGAATCTACAGTGCAAGTCTGCAGCCAGGAGCGCTCTGTGCATGATGTAATTGTGCCGTCTTGTGCAGTGCGCTCCCAGCCACGGGCGTGCGATGTAGTATGCGCACAGCCAGGCCAGCACCTGTGCAGTAATGCCCGACCAATGCAGGGGAAGATTTTTTTTTTTTTTTTAAAAAGCCAATAAGTCAGGCTTTTAAATTCTGAGTGAAAGACTGCCATGCAATTGAAACAATAGAATAAAACCTTAAACTGCTATGGCCTCTATTCATAAAGCATTCCCGCATGCAGTAATGCTCAAATCAGCTGACTTTCCCGACCATTTAGCAAAGTGTTCATTCATAAAAGCGGTTTCCGCATTAAAAGATAAAATTCCTAAGCAGTGCGGGAAATTACCGCCTTGTGCGGAGATGATCACAACATGTCACTGAAGGTTAATTCATAAAGATTAGAGCAGGCGCAATGTGAGTGGAGAAACCCGGCTGTTTAGATAACGCGATAAGCCAGCAGTAACAGCTAAGTGAATGAGAAAGACCTCCCAGGCAGCAGTGAGAGCAGAGCAGTCAAGGCATCCAGGAAAACCAAGGCTGTGTTTTTTTTTAACCCCTTGGGTACCTGTTTTCAGATATATTTCACATCAGAAAGCCTGCATGTGTAACATTTCTTGAAGTTCTTCTAAGCTGCAGCAATTAACACTTAACGACCGCCTAACGCCAATAGGCGTCAGCAGGTCGAAGTGGTGTTTCCATGTCAGTTCACGGAGGGTGTCTTCGTGAACAGCCTGCCAGCTTCCGATCGCGGCTCGCAGGCTAAATGTAAACACGCGGGGAAGAAATCCCTGGTGTTGACATCATAGGGCGCCGTAAAGGAGATCGGCGATCCCCGCCATCTGATGGGATGAAGCCTATCAGAGGCGGCGCAGGACGGATCGCCGTCCTGTGCCGCCCACAGCAGGGAGGGAAGGAGAGGGAGGCGGAAAATCGCTGCACAGGGGGCTTTGAGGAGCCTCCCTGCTCGGCCACACAGAGCGGCGGCGATCAGACCCCCTACCCCCCTAGTGGGGAAGAAAAAGGGGAAGTCTGGTCGCCCTGCCTCATTGCTGGTCTCTGCTGTGGGCTGGAGAGCTAAACAAAAAATAGCCCGGTCCTTAAGTGGTTAAATAGATTGTTTAGGAAGACTAATAGACAAATTCAGAGAAGATTTAGGGCAAGGAGAGGCAGTTTAAAAAAAAAATGCACATGTGAAGGGATGCTGGCGCTGCCTATAGTTATCTGTGTCTGCACAGAGAAAATGTATCAACTCAGCCAGCAAATGTAACAACTCTGCAGCACCGCCTGTTTAGTGCGGGAATTCCCCGACCTATTATCTATCGCAAGTATAAACATTTTTATGAATTAGTACACAAGTCTAAAATACCCATGCAGTGTTTTCCCTCCAAGATTTTTTTCCCCGCAAATGTTTTATGAATAGGGCCCTTTGTGTTTCAAAAAAAAGTAAAGTGCTTTTCTCACTTAAGACCCAAAGCGCAGCAGCAGCCAGCTTGGGCATGCTCAGTTTTACAGGAGTAGGGAGATTAATGAATATTGATAGCCGTGTTTCTTTCCATGGACGAGCGCACCATACCATACAGGTGCAAAGTATGCCTGTGCCTGCACAGTAACACAAAGCCACTGGTGCATGACTTTTTTCCTCCGTGCATGAGTGGCTCCATTCTACTGCGCAGGTGTGAACCTTACTTGCGCCTGTTCAGTGCTGCTGTGCTCCTACACTGAGGGGACCATGGCTGCAAAGAGGGAGGGTCCTGGCCAGCAACTGAAGGGTTGTGGAGGATAGGGGAAGCCCTTGGACTTTTTCACTGGATGATCAAGGGTAGGAGCCTATATAAACATGGGAAGTTCAGGTATTTCTGGAATCTCCGAACAGTTTTATTTTATTTTTTTCATGCATTGAACTACACTTGTCTAGCTACATTATTTTTACCACTTTACTTTGTGTTAGTCAGGAGTAATCTTAACCTATTTGCTGTACAGAAAAATATGCATATCATGTCCAATGCAAATGTCATTGTAACTTTTTTTTTTTTTTTATTAGGTGACCTCTGTAATTTCTACCTCTGGTGTGACTGCTTCACCAGCAACGGTTATCTCTTCAAGTCCATCTATGGTTATCCCTTCCACTGTCACATCCACTGTCCTGCCCCAGACTGCTGTACAGCCAATGATTATGTCTCAACCCCCCACTGTCAGACCAGGTAATACTGAGGAGCCAGAAAATTTTCTGACATAAGAACACACTTTTTCGCCTTGAAGGTAGTAATGACTAGTAGCATAACTAGATTACCTCTTCAGTCATTTATTAAAAGTAAGGGATGTTTCTGGTTACTATTCAAAAATGAACGTCTAGCTCAATGTCCCTTTCAAAAACATAATTTTATTGGTAGAAAAAGGTAATTGCACTCCAAGTACTAATAAAAACTGAACTCCACCATGAAAACAATATCCAGCCACTACATGAATAATACCACAGCCGGCTGCACATGCACATCCAGGGCCGGATTTAAGCCAAGGCCGCCTAGGCCATGGCCTAGAGCGCCACAGGAGCAATGGCACCAAAGCAGCAGGCTGAACTTGAGCAGCATTTGCAAGCGGGAAAAAGAGGGATTAAGGAAGTCATCTGGCTACCTATACTGAAGGAAAGGGGGAGAGGGGTCATCTCGCTACCTATACTGGAGGGCAGCTGGTGACAGTGGCCTTGGGCGGTAAAGAGTACAAATCTGACCCTGTGCACATCCATCACTAAACAATCACAAATGGGATCCCCAATCATACGACCTGGCCGCACAAATGGCTCATGCCAATTGTGAATGAATTCAACTGCCAGAAATGGGTAACATGCCCCTTTTACGACCAGACAGTCTATAACATAGATGAAGCGGTAAATGCAGAGTTAAAGATAGAGCTCTGATAGCCTATATTCTCCATCGGTTAGAGCGGCATGTACATGAGAATATAGGCTATCTGAGCACTATCTTTAACTCTGCATTTACCGCTTTATTGATCAATCCTCAGCAATCTGTCGTTGCATCGCTTCATCTGTTATAGACTGTCTGGTATTAAAGGGGACATGGGGGAGTTCTGTATTTATTAGTACTTGGAGTGCAGTTACTGTACTTTTTTTTTTTTTTTCAATAAAATTACGTTTTTTGAAAGGGACGTTGAGCTAGACCTACTTTTCATGTTTTAAGTAGTGAGCATTGGCAAATAGGGGGTCCACTACCCCCTGTATAGTAAGTGGGCTTTTTACTGGCTTTAACTAGTCCTGTGTTCATTGGTACTTTTGACAAGTGTGGCTACATAAAGCCTAACTCGCCATTTTTTTCCCTCGTAATATGTTAAATCTTTTTAGCCTATAAGTACTATGAAAAATGTTTGTGTACCTATACGCATACGCAGTTTCGTGCATGCATTCCCGATGCAAGGCATGTGCATTGCAGTGCGTTATATCGTGGACAACATTTTTTTTTTTTCCCTTCTGAGTTTTCTTGTATATGATTTTTCATCTTCTGGATAAAATTACTTTTTAGAACCTTTTGAATTAAGTGATAAAGTTAAGTAACATCAGACTCATTGAGGTGTCAGAACCTTTCCTGGAACTCTGGAGAAAAACTGCATAGAGGCCATAGAAGAGACATGAGCCTCTAAGCAAAGAAAGCATTAAAGAGAACCCAAGGTGGGTTCTAAGAATCCTATTAGCACACAGAGGCTGGGTCTGCATATAATGCCCAGCTTCTGTTGCTATACTGCTCCACCCCCCCCCACCCCCCCGGTTATTATATGCAGACCCAGCCTCTGTGTGCTAATAGGATTCTTAGAACTCACCTCGGGTTCTCTTTAAGCCATCTGGATGACCGTAACACACTGCACCTGAGTAGCAGACAGATTTTCTCTTTTGTACATGATCTCTCAATAAACTGGATGTAATATAAGCATATCCTGTTCAGGGAAAGCTTTGTATATTCGACTGAAGCAACTGAAAACCAGTGGAACTCTACCCATGAGGGGATAGGTCTCCCTAAGTTTACATGTAGAATAAAGCTATATGCACAAGGTGTCCCCGACATCAGAACAATCATTCAGGGAGACCAGGTTAGTGTATATGTAGGCTTAGGCATATAATAAAAAAAAGTTCAAAAACCCATAATTACAAAAGTATAAATCAATTTATTACTAAATCTATAAAGGACAATGTGGTTATGTCCCCAAGGTGCAACCCCCCATGGGCCCTTTTAGTAATAAATTGATTTATACTTTTGTAATTCATGGGTTTTTGAACCTTTTTTTCATTAGTGTGCTAAGCACACAATAGTATGTAAATTTTTGTTAGGCGTAGAATACTTCAGGAGATCTACAAGGATATCTAACTACATACCTCCTTTTTGCACTGACACCTGTTTTAAGAGCTTATCTATCTTTTCCACTTTTCAAAATCCGATTGCCACTTCTATCATGTTAAATTTTATAAAAGGGCATCAGATTTTGTTCTGTGCTTGTCACTGCAGAGATCACAATACTATATTTACCCTACAGCAGCAAGTGCTATTCAGTTACAAACCATAATATGACTGCAATCCCATAACTGTTTACTTAGCAGAAGTATCAGTATGCAGCCCACTGACTTTCATCAAGGCCACGGACATCTGGTGCTTAAGGTAATGTCTATGGCAAACCGATTAACAGGGTTTTTGAAACAAACATTGCTAGTTTTCTCAGTTCTTATGCTGTACTATAAAAATGACATAAGTTTGGCAATAAGTGAAGTGGCAATAGGCTATCAGCACTTTATAAATATTGTAATCAATGAAAACGCTGAGAATTTCCATAAGAATGTGATCATGCAGAAACTGGCAATGAGGCTAAAATGTGATCTTTTCTAGTGACCAGACTTGGCCCATTTTTATAAAAGGGCCTCCAGGACCATGCTGAACACAGTGCATGGAGAGCTTTCTCAAGGGGAATGTCACTATTTTCCAAGAATGTTTTATTGGTATCTAAAGTTTCATAAAGACCACTGAGATAGACTATACATGGCAAACTCTGGCTGGGAGAGCCATCACATTTTGCCCGCAAGTGAATTCTCTACTTTGCGTTATATTGGAGACTGATAGCCTAGTTCACCAGGGAAGCCATATGGGGAGGAAGGGAGAAAGTGCTAGACATCAGGGAGCTGTATAAAAGAGGGAGGACAACTGAACACCAGGTAACTGTATAGGGAAGGGAGTTGGCCACTAGGCACCAGGGAACTATAAAGGGAAGGGGGGGGGGAGGCATTGGACCCCAAGGAACTTCATAAGGAAAGAAGGCCACTATACATTGAGGGTGGCCCATGACTTGGTCCCGGTGTTCAGTTTTGGCCAAATCGTATTTGTTTGACACCCCTGAGCTAAAAGGTGAGAATTGGTGAGGGGCTCCATAGATGGCTAGGCTTACTTTTTATCTAATTCAAGCAGTATCAGTCTTGGACACCGATCAAAAATGGAAAAATGACATAACTGTATGTGTAATGCACAAAGCACCAGTTTGATAACTACTGAAATGTTGTTGTAGAAGGACCCGAAGTGGGCAGTCAATGCAAGGAGTCACACCTTCTCAGAATCTTCCCTGACAGTCACAATGAAGCCACTGCAGCAGTCACATATGTACTGCCAATCTCTGGCATGAATAAATTGTGCCCCTTCCCCAAACTTGTCCAGCAGTCATTTGAATCTCCATATTCTTCCAACAGCATTCCTTCCCTAATATCTAACCCAGTTTTATATGGCCTCCAGTCTACTCAATGAATCTCTCCCCACTGTCGGCTGCCAGTGTTGGTACCTAAAGTTCCATTAGCATTGTGATTCCACACTTTACCAGTAGGTAGCAAGCACTATAAGACTGTTGCACTCACCTTTAAAGATTGGGTACACTGTAGGGCATTAGTAAAGCTGGTACGGGATGCATGATGGGCAGTATGCACTGGACAGCTAGCTTACAAAACAAATTCTACAAATCGCACCCCCTGAGAAATGAAGTTTTGGGTTAAGAAGCACTAAATAAAAAAATAAAAAAATGAAGCTTTCAAACCCTCACCATACCTTCTTTTGAAACCTAGAGAAGGCAATAGTTTTGTGGATGCTTTGCTGCATCTGGCACTAGGTGTTTGGTATCTGAAGGAAACCATGAAATCTCAAGACTGAGAATCTGGACAGTATGCTTCCTTCCAGAATGTCCTCAGTTACATGTAAGAACCCTACAACTGCATAATAACTAAAACATTAAAGCACTCAAGTATGTGGCATTTTATGAGGCCTGATCTGTATCCTATCTAAAAAAACAACAAACAAAGAAAAAAGTTCAAACGCTTATAAAGCTGATGCTGCTGAAGCAATGTTTGCCAATGTTTGCCAAGGAAGAATATGCCAAATGACCTGTTGACAGATGCAGAAGTCCCAATGAACGCTACAGGAAATGCTTGATGGCTGTGGTGGCCTCTAAAGCTTATGGAACAGTATTCTAAGGTTCTCAGGGCTCTTGTGCTTACAGTTTTTCATGCCAGCTACAGATCTGCATGTGATAGTGCTGCCATTTACTCTATGCCGCTGACTCTTTGCTTTGCCTTATATATTGCTTATGGCTGTGCCTCTTGACGAAGATCAATAGACTGCCACTTGCTATATGGAGTCTTCATTAACGGTTTACATAGCAACTAGCATGCTTCATGGCATTTATTGCTTCACGGCTCTAACCATCAATCTGTTCAAATGATATGGACCAGTGCTTGGGCTCAATATCACATTCTGGGCAATAGGTTGCAACCTGAATAGACACATCAGTGCCTTTTTTGTTTTTACATCTACTTTGGAGCTCCATGAACATTAATGCATTATTATGTGTTGTGTTGCCCGGTATGTTTGTCTGAGTGTGTGCGGTTGAGCTTGCTGTGGGGGTCAGCAGGGTGGTGGTTGGGATATGTGGTCAGGCTTTCTTTTAACAAAAAAGTTTTTTGATACAATAAAGTATTTATACGATTTTTTTACCAACATTTGTAGGCTCTTGTTGTTGGTATGTACCACTCACCGTTTATTTTCCTTATTTGTTTTTTATCTTCGTGCTTAAAATATTAGGGTGAATTACATTAAAACGGTCTGGGCTTTTTTGTGTGTGTTGAGTAATGTAGTATACTTGAGGGTAGCTTTAATGAGGAAATAAATCTGCAATTGCTTCCAATATTGTGCAATGTTTTGAAAATGCTTTTGAAGACTTTCCGAAAATGAAAAGCTATGTATGCATAGATCCACTAGATGGTGGTGTTGTAGAAATTATTGAATGTAAAACGTAGATTGTTGATGTGCAAGTGTAGTTTAAAGAGACACTGAAGCGGAAAAAAAATATGATGAATTGGTTGTGTACTACGGATAATTACTAGATTAGCAGCAAAGAAAATATTCTCATATTTTTATTTTCAGGTATATAGTGTTTTTTTCTAACATTGCATCATTCTCTAATATGTGCAGATTACACAACACTTAGCATTCTAAATGATTTTTTCAGAGCAATCTTGTGAACTATTGACCGTCCTCTGGCAGAGAAAAAAAAAATTCTTCACTGGCAGCGGAGATAATAAACTTTAGAAGACAGCCCTCTCCAAGACTTTGAAAGTTGTATAGCTTAATGGCTTTTTTTGCATAGAGATAACTGGAGTTTCTTAACTCTTCCTGTACTGGAAACTACATTAGACTTAAGTCTCTGATCCTAATGTTTTATTTCTTAGCTGTATTACACATAAAAATCATTATCATAATTTTTTATCCGCTTCAGTGTCTCTTTAATATGCTGCATGTTTAATGGACTGCATTTTACTTAGCAAAATAACAATTGATATTTATTTGTGAGTACCCATCCTAATTCCATGTAGAAAGCAGGTCAGATATACATGACAGCCTGTAAGCCTCATCAGAAAAACCTATTTTTCTTCCTCTTCATTTTAATGGCTTAATTGTTTTTTCTTCTTAAAACCCTTGTTCAATCTTTTTTATTTATTTATTTTTTCCATCTGATATGATGGAAAGTTTACATTAATAATGTGTAACGTTTTGTGCAGTGCACATGTGTACGCTTATTAATAAAAATAATTGCAGTCTCGCTGCCCCTGTAGCGCCATTTCCTGTTACTTCGAGTGCAATTTTACTGGACAGTTTGCTGTCCAGACGCCTTCATCCATCATATTATTGCCCACATGGGTTAGAGAGAGAGGAGCCAAAATATTTACTGAGCAAAGGCCACCTGACCAGCATACCTCCAAATTTGGTATAGCAGCAAAAGTTGTATAATTGATTTACCTATACAAAGATAAGTAGTGTGTTTAAAATGTATATACTCCCTAGCAAAGTAATTAAAAAGGTGCTCATCACACTTGTTTAGGTGCCAACATAACCCACAATGTAATTTCTGGCTATGGTGGTGCCAGGAGGGCAATTTTTGGCACCCAATATTCTACACAGATGCTGTGGCTCTGTAGCTGGACACTCCATAACGTACATGGCCACAGTTCAGTGTTTGGAACCAAGCACTTAATATCTTATACAGCCACTGTGGCTCTGTAGCAGCTTTGAGCTCCTGTAATTGTGCCAACTGGCGCATAGGGTACAAGATACAGTGCTCTCTGTAGCAGACTCTGCTACAAACTCAGTGGCAACATGCCTTTGGGCATTGGAGGAGCACCGGCAACAGACTGCTTTTGATATGCAATTTCAGTATGTGCAATTAAGCAACTTTGGGTGCCGGAGATGCAGTGTAAGCAGCAGTGGGTTATCATAAGTTATAGCAGTTAGTGTGAGGCATAGCTGGGGGAAAGTTAGTGCTGGGAGTAGGTGGAAGGGAGTTAGTGTTGGGTGTATACAGGGGAGGGTTAGTGTCAGAATTGGGCTCCAGTGAGGAATACTAGTTGAGTATCGGTAATTGTACTGATATTCTATCAAGGATCAGAATATAGTCAATATTCTATCTGGATTTCCTTGCACGGGGTTTATCGGGTCATCCTTTTAAATGTATGTACTCCTCAGCCCACTACAAGTACAGCTGTTTGTTAAAGTGGTTATTTAAGGGGATCATGATCTGAGGAAACTTTTAGATTTGGTACATACCTAAGTAGAGAGAAGGTTCTGAATACCATAATCTTTCCGGTCTTTGACCCATCCTGTTGTTCATGTGCCATCTCTGTTTTATAGGTAGTTGACCTGCTATGTTGGATAGCACTCAGAAAGCCATCCGTACTGAGCAGGCGCGAGTATGGACTCACTTATGTGCAACACATTTTTAGAACTACTTGGGGATGTGAGTAGTTCCAAAGGCTGCCCAGTGAGCGCCAAAGACCTAGCAGGAGGAGTAACTTCAACTGGGGATACCACAGGAAGGATGGGACAAACCCAAGGACTGGGAAGTCTATGGTATTCAGAGTCTTCCCTCAACTTGTTTACCAGAAGTGTTTCCTCGCTTACGTTTTTCTTGAGTGGGAAAAAAGTTAATTATTGCAATTCAAAGTTAAAGCTGGATTTGCACTATAGATGAGTAGCAGATTCTGTTTGATTTGTGGGGGAGATGTTCTTGCCCCCATGTACATGTAGTAAAGGCGCCTACAAAAAGGGTGGCCGATATTGCCAGTAGTAGAATGCTACTAAATTATCTTAGCAAAATATTGTTAATCTTTACTGAGATTTTACTATAACCAAACCCGAAGTCACACAGAACTCTTACTCTACTGATGCCTGCCTAACCCTTAAAGCAAACCTGAACTGAAAATTAAATCAAAATAAACAAACACGTCATATTTACCTCCCATGTAGTCTACTAATCCATCTCTCTCTCTTCTCATGCATCCTGTTTGTACAATGTGATCATTGGAATTCTTTGTCTTCCATTTTGAAAATGGCCACTACCACATACCAGCTTCCTGGTTAACACACTGTTAAATTGTAATATTGCCAACTTTAACCATAGGGAAACATGTACATTACCTTGCTCATCAATTGTTCTTTCAGTTATAACTGATAGCAACTATGATGCAACTGTCAGAAACTGATATGTTTCAGCTCTGACAAAATCTTGTCAGAACTCGAAGGAATCGTAAGAAGAAAATGGTGAGCTTCTGAGAGGAACTGATGGTGAGGTAGCTATGTACTATTAATGTACAGGTACAGCATGAGGTTTCCTTTTACACATCCACCCCCCCCCCCCCCCCCCACCCTGAGGTGCCTAACTATAACCCCCCCCCCCCCCCCTTTCCATCACAAAGCCATGAATAGTAGCTTTATAGCTAAATTTGGGCACTCAGAAGCTCCCATTATGTGATTTTCGTATTGAGACTTCCTATTGCCATTAAAAAAAAATTATGCACCCTTATACTCTGGGCACCACAGAAAGCCGCTAATAACATTGTGCTCTCTGCAGCATCTTTTTTTTTTTTTTTTTAGGCAGTGATTTGAATAGAGCATTGTGTTATACCTTTGCAACAATAGGTGCTATATTGCTTTTTTCTTTTTAGTATCCTGTTTCACCTGACGCTATAGCATATGCTGGCATAATCAGTGGACCCAATAAACCAAAAAAAAGGAAATGTGTCCAAAGTGTGAAAAACCAACCCAAAGAACAGAGGCCCAGTTAGATCAATTTTAGGGTGGAGATTCAGATTGGAAATTCATATTTTTTATGACTTCGGTTTGAATCTTCAAATGGCAATTCATAAAAGCAGTTGGAGACATACAGGTGTCAGGTATTTACTTGGGAAAGGGAGATGAACCTTTGGCAATCATTGATATTTTGTTGTTTCAATTTTTTTTTTCCCATAAGCTCAACCTGGTTCTGGTGAGATAGGAGACTGCACTGTTCCTCTTCCACCTCCTCCATATTCCTGTGACCCCAGTGGGAATGATCTGCCTAGAGGTAGGTTAAAAAAAGAATTGATAACAGCAAAATAGAACTTCAAACATGCCATTTAAAATATATCTATCTATCTATATATATCTATATATATCTATATATATATCTATATATATATCTATATATATATCTATATATATATATATATATATATATATATATATATATATATATATATATATATATATATATATATATATATATATATATATATATATATATATATATATAAATATATATATATATATATATATATAAAAATATATATATATATATATATATATATGCTGCGTAATATGTCATACATGCCTACATACATTCCTATTGGTTTTGGGAAGCTTGGCCTCTATCCATCCTTACATAGCAGCACATGCCAGCATGTGCTCCAAAACCTAGCTTGTTCCAAGAATCCTTTTAGGAACAGCAGTTTATATGAACCCGAGAAGCTCTAATAGAATCTAAGCATATGCACAACTGATCTGTCCCTAATACGATATTAATATCTGCCAGATTTACCACCCAATATAACTCAACAATTTTGTTTAAATCTGGTTCCACCTTAAATTATTTTTGGCAGCTACTAACCACTGCATACTGTACATATGCCACGATCTTCTGTTTGAGCGACTCTTACCTTGTCATTTAGCCATCACATTTTGGCATTAGTCAGAGCTGCTCAGAACCTTTTATTTCCCAGAACGTCATTTCGGACAGCACCCCTGGATGAGACTTGTCTCCCTCCCCACTGTGGACAGGAAACTGTTAAAAGAAGAATTTGCATAAGCAATAGGCAGCCACATATAAGATACTACACCTGCCACAGTACCTCAGTTTAGTTTCCTGTCCCGGACGGGATGCATGGGAGAGGTCTCCAGGAGTGCCATCCATGTCAGGCGGCAGGGGCAGCGTTTTCCAGGGCTCCAAGCAGCACTGTTCAGTGAACAGTCGGAGCCCTGCAGCGTGGAGGAGGCTTCTCCATTGGAGGCAGCAACTTTATGCGCGCAGGTGCGTGCATTGGAGAGAGTTCACTTCCGGTTGAACCGGAGGTAGTCACGCGCTGGCGTCCCGCGTGATCTGAAGTCTGAGCCGGGCGGCAGAGGCCACGGCGGTGATTAGGAATCGGCATACAGCTGATTCCTTAAGGTAAGAAGCTGATTAAGCATATGCTTAGCCGGCAGGGGCCGCATGCATAATTGGATCAGCTGCATCAAATCAGCATCACAGGTATACGTTTGTAGAGTCCATGATGCACTCTGGTTTGTGGCTGAGATCATGGAGGACGCCTCTGGGTCAGCTCCTGCACAATCTGCTGAATCTGCCCAGGATCCCTCTCTGGCAAGTAGATGTGATTATGTTTCTTCTGCTTGGCTGGATGTATGTTATGTATAGAGGGATTTGTCTAATGGCTGGCTATCGTTTATTATGTTTTATACCCCAAAAGACATAAGACTGAGAAGGTTGAAAAGTCTGAAAAATCTTCTACTCAGTCCAGTCAGCATGGATTGGCAACTCTGAATGGAAATTGTGCCAGTATTGTACAGAGAAGGTCCACAGCAATAGGAAATTAAAGATTCTGCTATTGCTTCTACCGCCTCAGCTGCTTCAGATGGGCCTGGGACTAGTACTGCTATGGCTTATCTACCTGTTATAGCTAATCCATCATCTCCTATGTTGTCTGCACCTCTAACTATGCCTCCTGCTTCCAAGAGACATAGGCCTCTATTTATTGAGCATTCCTGCATGCGGTAATGCTCAAAACAGCTGACTTTACCCACCATTTAGTAAAGTGTGCATTCATAAAACCTGTGTCCGCATGAAAATTTATAATTCCTGAGCAGGTGCCAGAAATTAACACCTTGTGCGGAGATTATCACAACACAGGTCACTGAAGGTTAATTCATAAAAATTAAAGCAGGCAAATGTGAGCAGAGAAACCCTGGCTGTTTAGAGAAGGCGATAAGCCAGCCATAACAGGCAAGCTAATGGAGAGACAGACCTCCCAGGCAGCTGCAGTGAGAGCAGAACAAACTGCATCCCGGAATACCCAGGCTGTGTTTTTAACCCCTTGGGTACCTGTTTTCAGATAAATTTCACATCAGAAAGCCTGCATGTGTAACATTCTTGAAGTTCTTCTAAGCTGCAGCAATTAAATAGATTGTTTAAAAGAACTAGACAGATTCAGGGCAAGGAGAGGCAATTTAAACAAAAATGCACATGTAAAGGAATGCTGGGGCTGCCTCCTTTATAGTAACTCTCTCTGCACAGAGAAAATGTATCAAACTAGGAGGAAGATTTGAGTAAAACTGACTAAGGGCCTTTTTTTCATTACTCTGCGAGTTACGATTTGATTCTGATCACGAGGTACGTTAAACTAATGGAAACTGCAGCAGCAATTTCCATTAGTGCAATCTGATTGCGATGCGATTTGGACAAAGCACAATCGTCATCCTCCTGCATTGTATGCAATTGAGCTGTACTATAAGTATAGTAGCGCAATCGCATAGTGGAAATTGAAGTGCGATTGGGATCGCAAATTCGGTTGCGATCGCATTTCATAGTAGAAAAGAGCCCTAACCGCAATGTTTTTTTCCTGAATTAATGAAAGACTTACTAATAGGTATTAAGTCTGAGCAGAAATCTTTGACACCTTTGGATCAAATGTATGAGAGTTTGGCGGATCCTCATTCTCGGCTTATTCCAGTCCATTCTACTCTTAAGATTAGGATTAAGGAGTGGGATAATCTAGGAAAAGTTTTGGGTTTTTTTTTTGGCCCAGATCATTATCTAAATGTTGTTTTTCTCCTGAAGATCAGGGTTTTGGGGAACCCCGCCTAAATTAGATCCATATTTTTCAAGGGTATCAAACAAAACTGACCTACTTTTTTGAGGATTTCTGGGAAATTTTGAATGATTTCCCTAAAGTTTGGAATGCTTCCAATTATCTAGTGGACGCTTCAGATGATACGGTTAAACTTATGGCCAGAACTACGGCATTAGTTAATTCAGCCAGAAGAGGTGTATGGGTAAAAAACTTGGAATGATGACAATTCTTCAAAATCAAGTTATGTGGTGTACCTTGTGAAGGGGGTCTGCTGTTTGAGTCAGTTAGACAACCCTCTAGACAGAACGGCAGACACACATAAAAAAATATTCCTGTTAAAGGAATTCTATCGATTCACATATTTTCAATTGACACAGGAATTGTTTGGGAAGTGTTGCTAAGTACTGGTGTATACATTTTAGTAGCAACCTCTTTGTTTACTGTTATCAAAATGCTTTCAAACTTTACTGACAAAACTGACTCTGAGCCATGAGGAGAGGGGAAATTCCCCTCACACTTGATCAGATAACTCTGTGTAACTGTGTGTGACAGAGAGAACAGCTGCAGCTTCTGTGTCCTGTTTCGGACTGAAGTGTCTGTAGAGAGCAGAGGAAATGTAACTAATTGTTACAGCTTTTCATACTGTTTTTTGCTTTCAGAGTTTGTTTGATATTTGCTTTCTGTAGTCCGATATGCAACTCTGGCTGTGCATTGAAGTAGACACCCCTTCTGCAATTGATTTGTCCCAATATAGCTAATCCTACCCTCAGTAAATTACAGCTTTTGCCTCTGATATTTAACATGAAAAGTAGGAAAATGTTTACACAGCAACTTAGACATTATTTGTACATTGTCATTTTAGAACACTTGGGTATCGATAGTATTCCTTTAAGAAAGGACCTTTTCAAAGTAATCGGTCCTTTCGTCCCTCCTTCTAAGAATAAGTCAGATCCCTAGTCCTCTAAGGGCAGGAGATGGGCTCTCTACAAGTCACAGAAGCCTAAGGGCCTGTTCAGACTGCACACGTTTCCAGCTGCGTTTTGGAAACGCGTGCAGAAGGCCAACACGCACGACATCAGACAGTGCATAGAGTGCACTGTCTGATGTTCACACTGCATGCGTTCCGAACGCATGCTGCACGCAGATTTAGCAAAAACGCGCGGCTGTCCCATTTACTTTTCAGTGATGGGATCAGCCACGCAACGCATGCAAACGCAGATGGCGTGCGTTCGTACGCGTTGCGTTCCGCATGCGTGGCCGTCCGCGTTTGTAATGTGAACCGGCCCTAAGTCCAACTTCACTTTTACCAAGAAGTCAGATAAGCAATGACGCTAGTATTCCAGTGAGATGGAGAATTGCAAATTTCAAAACATGGCAACTACAGTGCACAAAATATTGGTTATTTAGGCTTCTTTCACAGTGGGACGTTACAGGCGCAGGTTAGAGCAGCTTGTAACGCAAGTAATGAAAAATCAATGGGCTGTTCACAGTGCCCACGTTGTGTTACACTCTAACGCTGGACGTTTAAAGAAAGTGCATCATGCTGTGCGTTATACACGGTTTTAGCCGCATTAGACTGTTTGCATATGCTCAATAATGTGTGTTTTTTGTTTTTTCTTGCAGGAGAGGGGAGAGTCCGCTGTTGTGGCCAGCCACATGATTAATTAATATGCACTGCAGTGTTAACTTCCTGGAGCGGCCGCTTATTGGCTGGCAGGACCACGTGATGCGGAGTTTTCCGATCACGTGCTCTCCACAGTCTTTTGCCGCATGCGCCGTTTTCGTCCGATAGTAAGCGTCAAAAAGTATGCATCACAGACCCATCAGGAGACGCATAACGTGGCTCTAAATAGCATCCAACTTCAAAGCTCACATGCGTTGCCTTGGGGGCACGTTATGTGACCTTAGCGTCGCATCTAACGCAACGTCTTAGTGGGAAAGAGCCTTTAAGGTGTTTTTTGTTGGAGGGATACAGAATAGAGTTCAGCCAGCCTCCTTTTAAGAGCTTTTGCATTACTCCCCGTTTGCAGGACCAAATAAAGTTTTCAGCCCTACAATCGAAAGTCCTTTCCCTGTTTAGAAAAAAAGGGTAATTCGAGAAGTACCGAAATGTCAGAGGACAGGGATTCTATTGCCCTGTGTTTTGTCTAGTAAAGGAGCTACAGGGAAATTATCAGTTCATACCAGAAGGTAAAATACAGAAAATTCAGGATGGATTTGATCTATTATTCATCTCTTACAGAAGGACGATTTCCTAGCCTTTCTAGACTGAAAAGATGCGTATCTTCAATTACCGATACATCTGACTTCTCAATAATGCTTAAGGTTTGCCATCCAGATGGAGGAAGAGGTAAGAATGTATCAGTTTAATGCTTTGCCCTTCGGATTATCCTCAGCTCCAGGGTTGTTTATGAAGGTAATGTCTGGGGTTCTAGCTACACTTAGACAGAGAAAGGTTACCTTGATTTTCTGTTTTGGGGGACATCTCCCAATTCGGTAAGAGATCAGATTGTTACGACAATAGTCTTACTACAAGATCTAGGTTGGATCATTAATTGGGAGAAATCTTCCTTAATTAAATCCTACACAGATTATACATTTGTTTGGGCTATTTCATTAGCATATCAGACACAGGGGGAGCAATTCAATTCTATCATGGCTCATTCCACAAGAGGAATTTCGACTTCTTGGGCAGAGAGGGCAGGGGCCTCTATAGATCAGATTTGCAGAGCTGCGACCTGGTCAAGTCACAATAAGTTTGTAAAGCACTATCGCCTTAATGTATCTGTCTCTGCAGGTTTATCCTTCAGAAGGAAAGTTTTGCAAGCTGTGGTCCCACCCTAAGGTTTTAACTCTTGTATATCGTCTCATCCAGGGGTGCTGTCCGAAATGACGTTCTGGGAAAGACCACTTTACTTACGGTAAAGTCTTTTCCAGTAGTCATGAGGACAGCACCCCTGCAACCCGCCCTTATTTGGGTAGGAAAGAGAAATAAGTTTGTGTAAGCATCATTAAATGTCCGTGTCATCTTTTTATTAACTGAGGTACTGTGGCAGGTGTAGTATCTTATATGTGGCTGCCTATTGCTTATGCAAATTCTTCTTTTAACAGTTTCCTGTCCACAGTGGGGAGGGAGACAAGTCTCATCCAGGGGTGCTGTCCTCATGACTACTGGAAAAGACTTTACCGTAAGTAAAGTGGTCTTTTTAACTTGTTCCTGCTTCCAACACCTTCAAGAACTGATTGTTCACTTGCTTACTATTAAAGGACCACTATGTCAAAGTAGACTACATATAAGATGAATATTTGTTCCATAATAAAATTATTATAAAGTGCCAACATATTGTGTGGTGCTGTACAGCGTAAAACACATACAGTGTACATAATAATACACTGGAATACACCAAATATACACTGGTACAAAATACACAAAGATACAGATTTGGTAGACATGGTAATTTGTTATACATTTTATTCATAATGTTACATTTGTAACTAAGTCCAAGACACAAAAGGTTCAGAGCCCTGCCCTTGCGAGCTTACGCTCTCTAAGGAGTAATGGACTATATATAATTTTTCCATATGTTCCTTCTGGTAGGTGGTATCAATCTGACTCTATCTCCACATATGTATTTTAAATATTAAAATTTTTTAATGATGGTGGTTTCAATTCCACCCATTGATGGGGATGCCTTTTAACAAGACCCGTATTTTTCGGACTATTAGACACACTTTTTCTACCCCAAAAGTGTGGGGAAAAAGTCACTGCATCTTATGGTCCGAATACAGGGAGTTCCCGAGTTACAAACACCTGCCGATACGAACCGCCGCTGCGCCGCAATGTCGGGGACTCCCTGTGCAGTCCACTCTTTGTCCTCCTGTAACCTCTTCTTGTACCCGCCCCCCCCCCCCCCCCGCAGTGTAATTAGCGGCCCCCGCTGTGTAGTTAAGGTCAGCAGTGTATAACCCGATAATCCCAGCATCAGTACAATGACATTGACCCCCCCCGCAGTGTAATTAGCGGTATCAATATAATCCAATTAGGCGCTCGCTTTGTAGTTGTAGCCACTTATTACCGGATAGTCCCGCAGTGTATTCGCTGCCTTAAGGCCCATACACACGTCGGATTTTTCTGAACGACGGGTCGTTTGAACGTCCCGTCGTTCAGTCGTTCGCACGCAGAATCAGACGTGTGTACGGACTATCGTTCGCGTGATAAGACTGGTTTCCAGCGATCCGCCCGGCGGATCGCTGGAAACCAGTCTTATCACCCGAACGATAGTCTGTACACACGTCGGATTTGACGTGCGAACGACTGAACGACTGAACGTTCAAACGACGGGTCGTTCAGAAAAATCCGACGTGTGTATGGGCCTTTAGCATGTTCCATTGTCTCCCGCTGGCGCTGTGTAATTAGCAGCCATCCGAACCTAGAAGTCTGCACTGCTCAGAGACTTTTCCTATGCGTCATTCTTCCCTCTAATGCCGGCTTTTCGTGATGCGTCATTACAGGCGGCCGGCACTAGAGGGAAGAATGACGCATAGGAAAAGTCTCTGAGCAGCGCGGACTTCCAGGTTCGGATGGCTGCTGATCACACAGCGCCAGCGGGAGAAAATGGAATATGCTAATGCAGCGAATACACTGCGGGACTATCAGGTAATACATGGCTGCCACTAACTACAAAGCGGGCGCCTAATTGGATTATATTGATACCGCTAATTACACTGCGGTGGGGCAATGTCATTGTACTGATGCTGCGATTATTGGGTTATACAATGCTGACGTTAACTACACAGCGAGGGCCGCTAATTACACTGCGGGGGGACCAGCAGAGGACGCGGGGGGGGGGGACCGATGGGGACTCAGGAAGTCACAAGGGGGATAGTAAGAGGACAAAGAGAGGTAAAAGGGGGGGAGGGGGCACAAAAAGTACAAGAAGGCCATAATAATTGGGGTGAGAACATCTACAAGATGCCCCTGGACCATAGACGCACCAGGTTAAAAATATTTTTTCCCTGGTTTTTGCCCTCTAAATCTAGGTGCGTCTTATGGTCCGAAAAATACGGTAATCATTTTAACAAGATAATCAATGTATATTCAATGTATATTGACTTCACCTTTCAGTGGTTCTGATGGTGTGAGTGATCAGCATTTCTCGCTTTCCTGCTTTAGATACAAAAGTCCTTCAATATTATTTTAACTTGGGATTACAGGTACGTTTTTCTAATCAGAATAATACTATTTGCGATTAATCTGTTTGTTGTGTACTGTATTACATTTAAGAAGAATGTTTGCTTTTTTTCCTGTTTGCACTTTAGACTGAACATTCAATTAAGGTTCACTTATGTATTTTCATCCTTGACTTTGTGGGTAGGAGTCAGTGCTGAAGCCAGGCCAAATATATTGGCCATTGCATGAAGTTGGTCAAAGGAGACGTACTGCAAAGAATCTGTAAATATACCGATATTCTATTTGCTAAAATTGGGCACCGACATTTCTTAAAGGCTTTTTTGCATGCACGCATTTCAGAAACCTATTCATAAAACTTTTACATTAGACAGGCCTTAACGCATATAGCCACAGATAGTCACATAGTTTGAATGAAAAAAGACAGAGTTCAACCAGAAAATACACTATACTAGATTGCACCCTTGCATATCCCAGTTGATTAAGAGGAAGGCAAAAGAAAAGAAACACTTACAAGACTTTGACTAATTATCCCTAAAAGGGAAGAAAAAAATTCCTTTCCAGGCTTCAGATGGCAATCTGATAAAATCCTTGGGTCAACATTGCGAGGAATTGCCTAGTAATTTGCCATAGATGTCATAGATGTCCTTTAATGCAAGAAAAACATTCAAGCCTCATTTTAAATGCATACATGGAAATTGCTGTAACTGTGGTAAGATATGAGCCTATGAAAAAAAGGGTGCACGGTGAACCTGAAAATTGGTTTTGTTCAGCAATGAGAGCTATGCATAACTCTTGTCTCATACTGAAACCGCCACAGCTAACCTTAAAGAGAAACTGTGACCAAGAATTGAACTTCATCCCAATCAGTAGCTGATGCCCCTTTTTACATGACAAATCTATTCCTTTTCACAAACTGATCATCGGGGGTGGGGAGGCTCTGTATGGCTGATATTGTGGTGAAACTCCTCCCACAAGAAACTCTGCGGAACATGGTCCTGGCAGTTTCCTGTCTGTGAACCTTGTTGCATTGTGGGAAATAGCTGTTTACAGCTGTTTCCAACTGCCAAAAAAGCAAGCCGCAGCTACATCACCTGCCAACAGTAAAAATGTCACCATGTGATAAATGTCAGAATGTAAATTGGGGATTTAAAAGATTTTTACAATGGGCGAACACTGACTAATAATTGTAAAATGAAGCACTTTTTTATAACATTATTTTCACTGGAGTTCCTCTTTAACCACACAGACACTCTGCTAACCTTAACCACTTCCCGACCGCCTAATGCACAGAGGCGGCCAGGAAGCGGACCCCGCAAGGACCAGCTCATGCCCAAAGGCGGCGGTCCTTGTAGGGGCATGGGCGGAGCGATCGCATCATCAGTGACGCGATGTTAACCCGACGATCCCCGCATACAAAGTGTATAATACACTTTGTAATGTTTACAAAGTGTATTATACAGGCTGCCTCCTGCCCTGGTGGTCCCAGTGTCCGAGGGACCACCAGGGCAGGCTGCAGCCACCCTATGTCGCACCCAAGCACATTGATCTTCCCCCCCCCCCCTGCCCCAGATCGCCCACAGCACCCCTCAGACCCCCCCCCCCCCGCCCACCCCCCAGACCCCTGTTTGCACCCAATCACCCCCCTAATCACCCATCAATCACTCCCTGTCACTATCTGTCAACGCTATTTTTTTTATCCCCCCCCTGCCCCCTCCTGATCACCCCCCCCCCTGTGTACTGTATGCATCTATCCCCCCTGATCACCTGTCAATCACCAATCAATCACCCCCTGTCACTGCCACCCATCAATCAGCCCCTAACCTGCCCCTTGCGGGCAATCTGATCACCCACCCACACCAATAGATCGCCCGCAGATCCAACATCAGATCACCACCCAAGCGCAGTGTTTACATCTATTCTCTCCTCTAAACACCCATCAATCACCCCCTATCACCACCTGTCACTGTTACCCATCAGATCAGACCCTAATCTGCCCCTTGCGGGCACCCAATCACCCGCCTACACGCTCAGATTGCCCTCAGACCCCCCCCCCCCCCTTATCAATTCGCCAGGGCATTATTTACATCTGTCCTTCCCTGTAATAACCCACTGATCACCTGTCAATAACCCATCAATCATCCCCTGTCACTGCCATCCATCAATCAGCCCCTAACCTGCCCCTTGCGGGCAATCTGATCACCCACCCACACCAATAGATCGCCCGCAGATCCGACATCAGATCACCTCCCAAGTGCAGTGTTTACATCTGTTCTCTCCTCCAAACACCCACTAATTACCCATCAATCACCCCCTGTCACTGCTACCCATCAGATTAGACCCCTCTCTGCTCCTAGGGCACTCAATCACCCGCCCATACCCTCAGAACGCCCTTAGACCCCAGCCCTGATCACCTCGCCAGTGCATTGCTTGCATCTATTCCCCCCCTCTAATCACACCTTGCGACACCCTTCAATCACCTCCTGTCACACCCTAGCACACCTACCCATCAGATCAGGCCCTAATTTGCCCCGTGTGGTCTCCTGATCACTCGGCCAAACCCTCAGATCCCCCTCAGACCCCCTTCCGATCACCTCCCCAGTGCATTGATTGCATCTATTTTCCCCTCTAACCGCCCCCTGAGACACCCATCTATCACCTCCTTTCACCCCCTAGCACTCCTATCCATCAGATCAGGCCCAATACAACCTGTCATCTAAAAGGCTACCCTGCTTATGACCGGTTCCACAAAATTCGCCCCCTCATAGACCACCTGTCATCAAAATTTTCAGATGCTTATGCCCCTGAACAGTCATTTTGAGACATTTGGTTTCCAGACTACTCACGGTTTTGGGCCCGTAAAATGCCAGGGCGGTATAGGAACCCCACAAGTGACCCCATTTTAGAAAGACACCCCAAGGTATTCTGTTAGGTGTATGGTAAGTTCATAGAAGATTTTATTTTTTGTCAAGTTAGCGGAAATTGATTTTTATTCTTTTTCACAAAGTGTCATTTTTCACTAACTTGTGACAAAAAATAAAATCTTCTATGAACTTACCATACCCCTAACGGAATACCTTGGGGTGTCTTCTTTCTAAAATGGGGTCACTTGTGGGGTTCCTATACTGCCCTGGCATTTTAGGGGCCCTAAACCGTGAGGAGTAGTCTACAAAACAAATGCCTCAAAATGACATGTGAATAGGACGTTGGGCCCCTTAGCGCACCTAGGCTGCAAAAATGTGTCACGTGGTATCGCCGTACTCAGGAGAAGTAGTATAATGTGTTTTGGGGTGTATTTTTACACATACCCATGCTGGGTGGGAGAAATCTCTCTGTAAATGACAATCTTGATTTTTTTTTTTTTACACACAATTGTCCATTTACAGAGATATTTCTCCCACCCAGCATGGGTATGTGTAAAAATACACCCCAAAACACATTGTACTACTTCTCCCGAGTACGGCGATACCACATGTGTGGCACTTTTTTGCACCCTAACTGCGCTAAGGGGCCCAAAGTCCAATGAGTACCTTTAGGATTTCACAAGTCATTTTGCGGCATTTGATTTCCAGACTACTCCTCATGGTTTTGGGCCCCTAAAATGCCAGGGCAGTATAGGAACCCCACAAATGACCCCATTTTAGAAACAAGACACCCCAAGGTATTCTGTTAGGACTATGGTGAGTTCATAGAAGATTTTATTTTTTGTCGCAAGTTAGCGGAAAGTGACACTTTGTGAAAAAAAAAACCAATACAAATCAATTTCCGCTAAAAGTGTCACTTTCCGCTAACTTGTGACAAAAAATAAAATCTTCTATGAACTCACCATAGTCCTAACAGAATACCTTGGGGTGTCTTCTTTCTAAAATGGGGTCATTTGTGGGGTTCCTATACTGCCCTGGCATTTTAGGGGCCCTAAACCATGAGGAGTAGTCTGGAAATCAAATGCCGCAAAATGACTTGTGAAATCCTAAAGGTACTCATTGGACTTTGGGCCCCTTAGCGCAGTTAGGGTGCAAAAAAGTGCCACACATGTGGTATCGCCGTACTCGGGAGAAGTAGTACAATGTGTTTTGGGGTGTATTTTTACACATACCCATGCTGGGTGGGAGAAATATCTCTGTAAATGACAATCTTGATTTTTTTTTTTACACACAATTGTCCGTTTACAGAGAGATTTCTCCCACCCAGCATGGGTATGTGTAAAAATACACCCCAAAACACATTGTACTACTTCTCCCAAGTACGGCGATACCACATGTGTGGCACTTTTTTGCACCCTAACTGTGCTAAGGGGCCCAAAGTCCAATGAGTACCTTTAGGATTTCACAGGTCATCTTGCGGAATTTGATTTTCAGACTACTCCTCACGGTTTAGGGCCCCTAAAATGCCAGGGCAGTATAGGAACCCTGCAAATGACCCCATTTAAGAAAGAAGACACCCCAAGGTATTCCGCTAGGAGTATGGTGAGTTCATAGATTTTATTTTTTGTCACAAGTTAGCGGAAATTGATTTGTATTGTTTATTTTCACAAACTTGTGACAAAAAATAAAATCTTCTATGAACTCACCATACTCCTAGTGGAATACCTTGGGGTGTCTTCTTTCTAAAATGGGGTCATTTGCAGGGTTCCTATAATGCCCTGGCATTTTAGGGGCCCTAAACCGTGAGGAGTAGTCTGGAAATCAAATTCCGCAAGATGACCTGTGAAATCCTAAAGGTACTCATTGGACTTTGGGCTCCTTAGCACAGTTAGGGTGCAAAAAAGTGCCACACATGTGGTATTGCCGTACTTGGGAGAAGTTGTACAATGTGTTTTGGGGTGTATTTTTACACATACCCATGCTGGGTGGGAGAAATCTCTCTGTAAACGGACAATTGTGTGTAAAAAAAAAATCAAAAAATTGTCATTTACAGAGATATTTCCCCCACCCAGCATGGGTATGTGTAAACATACACCTCAAAACACATTGGCGTCAATTCACCAGAGGTTACCAACCTATTTATCTCTTGGGAGGTAATTTACCTCCTGTGATATCTCCAAATAGCAATTCTCCAGAAGTATAGGGGAAACTATCGACAGAGAGAAATGCAAGAGATAAATGTGAGATAAGTATGAGATAAATAAGTGATAGTTAGTAGTTAGTTTTTCTCCAAATCACAATTCACCAGAGAAGAAAGGGGGTGTGGCCATTCGTTATTTTTTCATCTCTTTATCCCCTAAATGAACCTGGAGATATCGTGGTTTTCACACAGCAGCTGCTGCTGTGGAAGATGGAGCCTTTTGAGCTTACTCTGTTAGGCCTGGTGCACACCAAAAACCGCTAGCAGATCCGCAAAATGCTAGCAGATTTTGAAACGCTTTTTCTTATTTTTCTGTAGCGTTTCAGCTAGCATTTTGCGGTTTTGTGAAGTGTTTTTGGTGTAGTAGATTTCATGTATTGTTACAGTAAAGCTGTTACTGAACAGCTACTGTAACAAACACCGCCTGGCAAACCGCTCTGAAGTGCCGTTTTTCAGAGCGGTTTGCGTTTTTCCTATACTTAACATTGAGGCAGAACCGCCTCCGCAATCCAAAATCTGCAGCAGCCTGGGAGTATGCGTTTCTGCAAAATGCCGCCCGCTCTGGTGTGCACCAGCCCATTGAAATACATTACCCAAGCGTATCCGCAGCCGCAAGCGGATCGCAAAACGCAGCCGAACCGCACTGGTGTGCACTAGGCCTTAGAGCTTGCTTCTATTATGAGGAGACGAAGGCGCAGGAGGAGGGTCTGTTTAACCGCCCCTCATATTTTTCGTGAGAGAACAGTTCTTGATAATTTTACTGAGACAGAGGTGGTGAAGAAGTTCAGACTCACTCGTGATATGATTTATGATATGATCCGGCAGTAAAAGGCGGGAATACTCTGGTCACGTAGTGGTAAAACTCCGCCTCCTACCCACAATGCTTCACTTTCAAGCTTACAGAGAGGAAAAGTATCCCATGTAAATCATTAATACCGATTACCTAACTCTCTGCTTTCTCACACTTTCCTCATGCATATCTCTCCATTATCCCCTGCTATCGAACACTTTTCTCTCTGTCCTCTCACACTGGTGAATTGACTCCAGAGTGTTAAAATACCTCATGAGATAAACTACCTACCTTTTTTCTCTTAGTAAATCCTCTCTGGTGAATTGACGCCATTGTACTACTTCTCCTGAGTACGGCAATACCACATGTGTGGCACTTTTTTGCAGCCTAACTGCGCTAAGGGGTCCAAAGTCCAATGAGCACCTTTAGGCTTTACAGGGGTGCTTACAATTAGGCACCCCCCAAAATGCCAGGACAGTAAACACACCCCACAAATGACCCCATTTTGGAAAGTAGACACTTCAAGGTATTCAGAGAGGGGCATGGTGAGTCCGTGGCAGATTTCATTTTTTTTTTTTGTCGCAAGTTAGAAGAAATGGAAACTTTTTTTTTTTTTTTGTCGTCACAAAGTGTCATTTTCCGCTTACTTGTGACAAAAAATATCTTCTATGAACTCACTATGCCTCTCAGTGAATACTTTGGGATGTCTTCTTTCCAAAATGGGGTCATTTGGGGGGTATTTATACTATCCTGGAATTCTAGCCCCTCATGAAACATGACCGGGGGTCTGAAAAGTCATAGATGCTTGAAAATGGGAAAATTCACTTTTTGCACCATAGTTTGTAAATGCTATAACTTTTACCCAAACCAATAAATATAGGCTGAATGGTTTTTTTTTTTTCATCAAAAACATGTTTTTCCACATTTTTCGTGCTGCATGTATACAGAAATTTTACTTTATTTGAAAAATGTCAGCACAGAAAGTTAAAAAAATCATTTTTTTTGCCAAAATTCATGTCTTTTTTGATGAATATAATAAGTAAAAATCGCAGCAGCAATCAAATAGCACCAAAAGAAAGCTTTATTAGTGACAAGAAAAGGAGCCAAAATTCATTTAGGTGGTAGGTTGTAGGAGCGAGCAATAAACCGTGAAAGCTACAGTGGTCTGAATGTGAAAAAAAAGTGCCTGGTCCTTAAGGGGCGTAAAGCCCACAGTCCTCAAGTGGTTATGGGCTCGTTTCCACTATCGCGAATCCGCATGCGTCCAACACATGCGGATTCGCACATGTAATGCAAGTGGATGGGCCTGTTTCCACTGTAGCGTTGTTGAGGTGCGTTTTTTTTTCAGCGGTGAAAACGCACAAAAGAGCCGCAGAATTCGCCTGCGAGTGGAATGCATGCGAATTCGCATAGGTACCAATGTAAATTCACACAGGCAGTGACATGGTTAAAATTGCATATACCCTCACCTATGCAAAATCGCATGAGAATTCGCGACAAACGCACGGGGAATTGCATCAGCATGCGATTTCATCAGCGGTAGAATCCAGGCGATTCCGCACTGCAATAGTGGAAACGAGCCCTAACTGCATCCTCCCCCCACAGTGCCAATCCACTGCAAAAAAGAAAACAATCAAATTTACCCTTAAAGAAAACCTGAACTGAAAATTAAGTCTAAATTACCATACACAGGTCATACTTACCTCCCGTGTAGTCTACTCCTCAATCTTTCTCCTCTCCTGCGTCCTGTTTGTCCACTGTGATCAAGGGAATTCTCTGTCCTCCATTTTGAAAATGGTCATTACCCCATAACAGCTTTCTGGTCCGCACACTGTTAAACTATCATATCGCCCACTTGAGCCATAGGAAAACATAGACATTACTTGGCACATCAGTTGTCCTCTCGGCTATAACTGAAAGCAACTGATATATTTCAATTCTGATAAAATGTTGTCAGAATTCGAAGCGATCACTGTCAGAAGAAAATGGTGCGCTTCTGAGAGGAACTAATAGCAAGGTAACTATGTAATGTTCATTTGAAGTTACCTCATGTGTTTATTTTAAATAATAATACTCAGTACAGGTTCTCTTTAAAGGGACTCCGAGCTCAAGTAAAAAAAGAAAGTTGTACTCACCTGGGGCTTTTTCCAGCCCAGTGCTGGTCGGGAGGTCCCACGACGGCGTCCTGGCTCCTCTCCTAGTCCCCGCTCCGGAATGGCTGACCGGCCGCAGCCCGGGCGACACTCTGCTGAGTGTCGGTCTTTTCCTTCCACGTATGACGCGGCTGATGTCACATGCCGGCCGCCTCGCGTCATCACGGCGGCCGGCGTGAAAGTACTGCGCATGCGCGGTACTGCCACGCCGGCCGCCGTGATGACGCGAGACGGCCGGCGTGTGACGTCAGTGTCGCCAGGGCTGTGGCCAGTTAGCCATTCCGGAGCGGGGACTAGGAGAGGAGCCAGGACGCCGTCGTGGGACCTCCCGACCAGCACTGGGCTGGAAAAAGCCCCGGGTGAGTACAACTTTCTTTTTTTACTTGAGCTCGGAGTCCCTTTAAAGGACAACTGAAGCGAGATGTATATGGAGGCTGCCATGTTTATTTCCATCTAAGCAATACTAGTTGCCTGGCAACCTTGCTGATCCTCTGCCTCTAATACGATTAGCCATAACCCCTGAACAAGCATGCAGCAGATCAGGTGTTTCTGACTTTAAAGTCAGATCTGACAAGGCTAGCTGCATGCTTGTTTCTGGTGTTATTCAGATACTACTGCAGAGAAATAGACCAGCAGGGCTGCCAGGCAACTGGTATTGATTAAAAGGAAATAAATATGGCAGCCTCCGTATACCTCTTACTTCAGTTCCCCTTTAATGCCGGTATTTGAATGGGAGCTTATGGTGGCACCCAAACTTCCACCATAGGATATGATTTTACTTTTTTCACTTTTACAGTTAATAACCCTTTTCTAATTGGCAAATCTATGCAATGTTTTATTGTTTCATTGGTTGAAATGCTAACCTAGGTTATACATGAATGTCTTATGGATATATTCTTTCTTTTATATTTCTAGTGTTATCATCAGAGTTTTTGGCACCCTATGGTGTATGTGCAGCCAGTATCATCTCCACCACATGTTGAGTCCTTTCAGAGTTACCCAGAGCCTGTTCCTGTAGTTGACCAATTTGTACCTGCAGTCTGCAATGAAAACAGACCAGTGACTCTGGAAGCTGGTGGTAGGTACAGTTTTTAATGCCCCACTCATGTTTATCTTTTTATAATTGGAGTATTGTCTCTTTTACATAGAACCTGCTATATTTTTTGACGCTCTGGAATAAGATTCGCCTAGGTTTAGAGAACAAAAACCTAGGTGAGTGTATGTATGTATGTATGTATGTATGTATGCATGTAAGGGCAGCACGGTGGCGTAGTGGTTAGCGCTCTTGCCTTGCAGCGCTGGGTCCCTGGTTCGAATCCCAGCCAGGGCAACATCTGCAAAGAGTTTGTATGTTCTCTCTGTGTCTGCGTGGGTTTCCTCCAGGCACTCATGTTTCCTCCCACATTCCAAAAACATACGGATACGTTAATTAGCTTCCCCCTAAAATTGGCCCTAGATTACAGTACTTACACTACATAATATAGACATACGGAAATGGTAGGGATTAGATTGTGAGCTCCTTTGAGGGACAGTTAGTGACAGTGTATGTATGTATGTATGTATGTATGTATGCATGTGTATATATATGTGTGTGTGTGTGTGTATATATATGTGTGTGTGTGTGTGTGTGTGTGTGTGTGTGTGTGTGTGTATGTATGTATATATTGTATCTCTGCCCATCCATGATTCATACCCCTGGCAGATTTTTTTGATTTGGTTACTTTTATTCTACCAGCAAGTAATTTTTTTATGGGAAATGCTTTAATACTTTAGGTCACATTCACAGTGGGACATTATGGTCGCATTTTATAAAGTCTTGTAACACAGCTTGCCGCTCTGCAATGCTAATCATATGGGCCGTAAACAGTGCGACATTAAAGTCGCATTAAAAAAAGTTGCGTTTTGGTAACTCACTGCTTGCAGTGCGTTACCTCTTAACGCAGACACGTTGCGACTTTAACAATGCATTAAAACACAACGACCCACTGTGAATATAGCCTTAATCAACTCGAGAGGTGAACAACGGCAGCTCTCTGCAGTTGGTTTGTGGACAGTCATGGCTAAGACAAAGGAGCTCAGTGAGGACTTGTTGCTGCTCACAAGTCATGAAAGGGCTACAAGGCCATTTTGGACTGGATAACTTTGCCCAAATGTAAATGTTGAGAAATGTTTTTCTTCCACAATAATGCCTCTTGTACATTGTCTTTTTGGGAAACGCCTATGTCATTTCACTTCAAAAAATGGCTTGCTGGTTGAGTAAAAGTAACTTTAAAGAGGAACTGTTGTGAAAATCTTAAAATTTAAAACACATACAAATAAGAAATACATTTTTTCCAGAGTAAAATGAGCCATACATTACTTCTCTCCTATGTTGCTGTCACTTACAGTAGGTAGTACAAATCTGACATTACCGACATGTTTTGGGTTAGTTATTACATTTTAAAGATTTTCACGGCAGAGGTCCTTTAAGTCAAAATTTGCAAGGGGTATGAATAATTATGGGCAGCAGTGTGTGTGTGTGTATGTATAGTTATTAATAACCTGGTGCGTCCATGTTCCAAAAGCGTCTTGTAGATGTTCACCCCCAATTATTGTGTCCCCTTCTGTGTTTATGCTGCTCCACCGTACTAGTTGAATCTCATTGATCATCCTACTTGTATACATTTTAACATAGGATGTTGTTAGGTATTAGGACATTGCAAGGCTGAACAGATCTAGATTTGGCCACATGCCTTGTACAAGTGTATGAGGCTTTAGGCTCTCAACAAACTTGCAGAGGCGTCAGTGTTCATACAGTGAAAAGCTGCTATATCCCCAACATGCCCCAGCCAGTGGCAAAGTTTAGAGAGAATGATGTTGGGTCAGCTGATCCTACTTACAGAGGCAGAAAATGTGTGCATCCTTAACCACTTGCCGACCGCCTACTTCATATTGGCGGCAGCAAAGTGGCAGCCCCAGGACCACGTAACGCAGAATGGCGTCAGGTCCTGGGGCACTCTTTGGCCGGGGATCGCGCGCTGGGATGCGCGCGCATCCGCCGGCAATAGGCTCCGCCCACCCGCGACGTCAACCCGCCGGCCAATCGGAAGCGCCGGCGGGTTGTTAACCCGTCGATCGCCGGATAGGAAGCGTATAATACGCTTTGTAATGTTTACAAAGTGTATTATACAGGCTGCCTCCTGCCCTGGTGGTCCCAGTGTCCGAGGGACCAGCAGGGGAGGCTGCAGCCACCCTAGTCTGCACCCAAACACACTGATCTGCCCCCCCCTGCCCCCTGATCGCCCACAGTACCCCTCAGACCCCCCCCTGCCCACCCCCCAGACCACCGTTTGCACACAATCACCCCCCTAATCACCCATCAATCACTCCCTGTCACTATCTGTCAACGCTATTTTTTTTTTAGTCCCTAAACTGCCCCCTGCTCCCTCCTGATCACCCCCCCACCCCTCAGATTCTCCCCAGACCCCCCCAGACCCTCCCCCCCCCCCTGTGTACTGTATGCATCTACCCCCCCCTGGTCACCTGTCAATCACCCGTCAATCACCCCCTGTCACTGCCACCCATCAATCAGCCCCTAACCTGCCCCTTGCGGGCAATCTAATCACCCACCCACACCAATAGATCGCCCGCAGATCCGACATCAGATCACCTCCCAAATCCATCGTTTACATCTATTCTCTCCTCTAAACACCCACTAATTACCCATCAATCACCCCCTATCACCACCTGTCACTGTTACCCATCAGATTAGACCCTAATCTGCCCCTTGCGGGCACCCAATCACCCGCCCACACCTCAGAACGCCCTCAGACCCCAGCCCTGATCACCTCGCTAGTGCATTGCTTGCATCTATTTCCCCCCTCTAATCACACCTTGAGACACCCATAAATCACCTCCTGTCACCCCCTAGCACACCTACCCATCAGATCAGGCCCTAATTTGCCCCGTGTGGGCTCCTGATCACTCGGCCAAACCCTCAGATCCCCCTCAGACCCCCTTCCGATCACCTCCCCAGTGCATTGATTGCATCTATTTTCCCCTCTAACCGCCCCCTGAGACACCCATCAATCACCTCCTGTCACCCCCCCTAGCACTCCTATCCATCAGATCAGGCCCAATACATCCTGTCATCTAAGAGGCCACCCTGATTATGACCGTTTCCACAAAATTTGCCCCCTCATAGACCACCTGTCATCAAAATTTGCAGATGCTTATACCCCTGAACAGTCATTTTGAGAAATTTGGTTTCCAGACTACTCAGTTTTGGGCCCGTAAAATGCCAGGGCAGTATAGGAACCCCACAAGTGACCCCATTTTAGAAAGAAGACACCCCAAGGTATTCTGTTAGGTGTATGATGAGTTCATAGAAGATTTTTTTTGTCAAAAGTTAGCGGAAATTGGATTTTTATTGTTTTTTTCACAGTGTCATTTTTCACTAACTTGTGACAAAAAATAAAATCTTCTATGAACTCACCATACCCCTAACGGAATACCTTGGGGTGTCTTCTTTCTAAAATGGGGTCACTTGTGGGGTTCCTATACTGCCCTGGCATTTTAGGGGCCCTAAACCGTGGAGAGTAGTCTAGAAAACAAATGCCTCAAAATGACCTGTGAATAGGACGTTGGGCCCCTTAGCGCACCTAGGCTGCAAAAAAGTGTCACATATGTAGTATCGCCATACTCAGGAGAAGTAGTATAATGTGTTTTGTGGTGTATTCTTACACATACCCATGCTGGGTGGGAGAAATCTCTCTGTAAATGGACAATTGTGTGTAAAAAAAAATCAAATAATTGTCATTTACAGAGATATTTCTCCCACCTAGCATCTGTATGTGTAAAAATACACCCCAAAACACATTATACTACTTCTCCTGAGTACGGCGGTACCACATGTGTGGCACTTTTTTGCACCCTAAGTGCGCTAAGGGGCCCAAAGTCCAATGAGTACCTTTAGGATTTCACAGGTCATTTTGCGACATTTGGTTTCAAGACTACTCCTCACGGTTTAGGGCCCCTAAAATGCCAGGGCAGTATAGGAACCCCACAAATGACCCCATTTTAGAAAGAAGACACCCCAAGGTATTCCGTTAGGAGTATGGTGAGTTCATAGAAGATTTTATTTTTGTCACAAGTTAGTGGAAAATGACACTTTGTGAAAAAAAACTATTAAAATCAATTTCCGCTAACTTGTGACAAAAAAAAAAATCTTCTATGAACTCACCATACTCCTAATGGAATACCTTGGGGTGTCTTCTTTCTAAAATGGGGTAATTTGTGGGATTCTTATACTGTCCTGGCATTTTAGGGGCCCTAAACCGTGAGGAGCAGTCTTGAAACGAAATTTCTCAAAATGACCTGTGAAATCCTAAAGGTACTCATTGGACTTTGGGCCCCTTAGCGCAGTTAGGGTGCAAAAAAGTGCCACACATGTGGTATCGCTGTACTCAGGAGAAGTAGTATAATGTGTTTTGGGGTGTATTTTTCCACATACCCATGCTGAGTGGGAGAAATATCTCTATAAATTGACAGTTGTGTGTAAAAAAAAAATAAAAAAATTGTCATTTACGGAGATATTTCTCCCACCCAGCATGGGTATGTGTAAAAATACACCCCAAAACACATTATACTACTTCTCCTGAGTACGGCAATACCACATGTGTGGCACTTTTTTGCAGCGTAACTGCGCTAAGGGGCCCAAAGTCCAATGAGCATCTTTAGGCTTTACAGGGGTGCTTACAATTAGGCACCCCCCAAAATGCCAGGACAGTGAACACACCCCACAAATGACCCCATTTTGGAAAGTAGACACTTCAAGGTATTCAGAGAGGAGCATAGTGAGTCCGTGGCAGATTTCATTTTTTTTTTTGTCGCAAGTTAGAAGAAATGGAAACTTTTTTTTTTTTTTTTTTTTTGTTACAAAGTGTCATTTTCCGCTAACTTGTGACAAAAAATAAAATCTTCTATGAACTCACCATGCCTCTCACTGAATACTTTGGGATGTCTTCTTTCCAAAATGGGGTCATTTGGGGGGTATTTGTACTTTCCTGGAATTTTAGCCCCTCATGAAACCTGACAGGTGCGCAGAAAAGTCAGAGATGCTTGAAAATGGGAAAATGCACTTTTGGCACCATAGTTTGTAAACGCTATAACTTTTACCCAATCCAATAAATATACACTGAATGGTTTTTTATCAAAGACATGTAGCAGAATAACTTTCGCGCTCAAATGTATAGGAAATTTTACTTTATTTGAAAAATGTCAGCACAAAGTTAAAAAAGTCATTTTTTTGACAAAATTCATGTCTTTTTTGATGAATATAATAAAAAGTAAAACTCGCAGCAGCAATCAAATAGCACCGAAAGAAAGCTGTATTAGTGACAAGAAAAGGAGGTAAAATTCATTTAGGTGGTAGGTTGTATGACCGAGCAATAAACCGTGAAAGCTGCAGTGGTCCGAATGGAAAAAAAGGCTCTGGTCCTTAAGGGGTTTTATGACTGCAGTCCTTAAAGAGAATCTGTACTCTGAAATTCTTACAATAAAAAGCATACCATTCTATTCATTATGTGCTCCTGGTCCCCTCTGTGCTGTTTCTGCCATTCTCTGCTGCAAACCTGGCTTGTAATTGCCAGTTTTAGGCAGTGTTTACAAACAAACTAACCAGCTTCTAATAGGCTCAGCTAAGCAGAGTGTGTTAGTCACACAGAGCCTGCAGGGGGTGTGTACAGCTTCTAGCTAATCACAAGCAGCCCTGCACATTCCAGTCTGACTGCCTCAGCCTGACTGTGCCGACTATAGAGAGAAGATTAGATCATATAACAGAGATAACACAGCTACTGTGCAATTAGGAAAAGCTGCAGTAAGCCAGACCACATTAGAAAAAGCATAGGAACTTATAGCATAGAAGAAATAAAGATAAACAATTTGTTACAGAGTCTCTTTAAGTGGTTAATAGGCAGAAATGTGGGTGCCACCATTGACACCCTTATAAATGGTTCCAATACTGGGAAATTTGGGTGCCCGATAAAAATCGGGCATTGGGGCTGTCTGCAGTGCATAATATGGCAAATTTTGTATTGCGGGCGGCCTGGCGCCCGCTATTAGGTGCCCAAATTTCATCCATTACCGCTATTTATTCAGGTGCCAATGGCGGTGCCCTGAATACTTGATTTTTTTTACAGCAGATTGGGGGGGGGGGGGGGGGGTTATTCGGTTAAGGTTAGGCATGTGAGGGGGTGGGGGGAATTAAGTTTAGCTGGGGGAGGGCGTTGAAGTTGGGCATCATGGTGAAAGCATTCTGTGTGAGATTTGGGTTAGATTTTGTTTGTAACATTTACTGCTATTTTATGAACATGAAGTACCACTGTGAAACTATAGACAATCAGTAAAATACCAGTATTCTACTACCTACGATTTTCCTCGCACCCAAATTTTTTTGCGCCTCTATTTCATACATGTCTGCTTACAATTTACACCAAAACTTTTTTCATGTAATACATTGCCTTTATTAGTGTAAGATATTTAACACATTACGGCCCGGTGCACACCAAAACCCGCTAGCCGATACGCAAAATGCTAGCAGATTTTTAAACGCTTTTTTTATTTTTATGAGGCGTTTTGCTTTGCGGATTGCTGGTGCGAATTTCAGTGTAGCATATTTCATATATTGTTACAGTAAGGGCTGGTTCAGACAGATGTTTGGAGGTGTCGCGTTCGTTGGCGTCACAGGTTTTCAGCAGCGTTCGTGTTGTGTTCGGATGCGGTCGCGTTTTTTCTTCCCCTAGAGGGACATAAGCCGTCCATGTAGCTTCCAGGGGCTCCTTGAACGCCAGAGAAAATCGGGACCCGAACGCCGCGTTCGTGCAAACACGCTTGAAAGCTTGGTACAAACGCTCCCATTCACTTGAATGGCAGCGTTTAACACCAAGCCCCGAACGGTGGCTGTGAACGCTCTGCAAGCGTCCGTCTGAACCAGCCCTAATAAGCTGTTACTGAACAGCTTCTGTAACAAAAACGCCTGCAAAACAAAACCGCTCTGAACTGCCGTTTTTCAGAGCGGTTTGCGGTCTTCCTATACTTAACATTGAGGCAGAAACGCTTCCGCAATCCAAAAAAAAAAATGCTTCACCCCGGGAGGATTCGTTTCTGCAAAACGCCTCCAGCTGTGGTGTGCACACCCCCATTAAAATACATTACCCTAGCATATCCGCAGCCACAAGCGGCTGCAAAAACGCTCAAAAAGCCGCTCGGTGTGCCCCAGCCCTCAGTGTGTATTTATTGCAAACTTGTTAAAGGGGGAGGCTAGGGCTTTGAAGACTGTAAATGATGAAGCCTTTTGCAAAATAGATATGCATAGCTAATTTAAATATAAAAAAAATTCTGCACTATTCTATTAATTTAAAGTTATTTTTACTACAGAGTAAAAGTATTAATGGCGAAGTACTAAAAATCTATTCTATTCTAATGATGTGAAAACCAATAAGGGTAGATAAAGTATTGTGCAATGCATTTTTTTTTTACCATTTAGGTCTATCTGGACGGATATATCTGTCCAAATATCCTGCCCTGCTGCAACGGAGCCGGGCGTGCTCCCGCCGCCTTCCGCTGCCCCGGAGATCAATGAATGGAAACACAGTTCCTATTCATTGATCTAGGTCTCCGTATGGAAAACAGACCGCTTCTCTGAAAAGCTGTAATTTTTCTTAGTTTCACGTCATCCCTTCAGTTCCTGTAAGCAAGAGCTCTCACTTACAGGATGAAAAACAGACTGGCCATCTTGTGGCCAAATAGTAAAACTACATCTACATGCACTTAGTTACCTAGGGTCTGAATTTTTTTAATCTGCATGTCAAGAGAGTATATTACTATAATTTTTTTTTAAATGATACGCTTGTAAATGGTGATGGACGCAAATTAAAAAAATGCACCTTTATTTCCAAATAAAATATTGACACCATACATTGTTATAGGGACATAATTTAAATGGTGTAATAACCGGGACAAATGGGCAAATATGTGGGTTTTAATTATGGTAGCATGTATTATTTTAAAGCTATAATGGCTAAAAACTGAGAAATAATTATTTTTTCCATGTTTTTTTTAATATTCCCGTTTAAAATGCATTTAGAAAAAAATAATTCTTAGCAAAATGTACCACCCAAAAAAAAGGCCTAATTGGTGATGGTAAAAACAAGATATAGATCAATTAATTTTGAGAAGTGGTGATAGTTATTGGCGAATGAATGGGAGGTGAAAGTTGCTTGGATGCATAAGGTGAAATGACACTGAAGGCTGAAGTGGTTAAAGCCAGGAGTGAGCTGAATAATGCTGTAGAGAGCTTTCTCTTTACACACGGTAGTATTTCCACTAACCGGAAACTTATTTCTGAGTAATGCCTGTTTTCATGTGAGAAATTATGTAGGTCTTCCAGAATCATATGTGTGGAAGTGAAACTGGAAAATGTGAGGAAGTGAAGTAAGCTTTGATTCCATTTCCTAGATTGCACACAAAGCTGTAATATTTTTGTTTCCTTCTTAAAGGTACATTTCCTAATGTGGATTCTCTGCCACCTCAACCTGGTCCAGTATATTACCCATTCATGCCTGATCCATATAACCAACCTTCTTTACCTGGATTTGACTCGTGTGTGCCTGTTGTGCCTACATATCACTATGTAGGACCATGGCATCCTGTAAGCCCCCCTTACAGTAGCTCACCTCGGATACATAACACAGTAAACCCTGGTCATATACACCAAGTTAGCTACTTGGCTGCTCCAGCTCCACAAGCACACTTTGTGCCCCAGACAATATGAGAGGAATAATGAATATATCACTGGTAAGTTTGGCATTCTTGTTTTGCTCATTTTATATACTGAATCTATAGTCCATATAGGAAGGCACTGCTGACACAGGCTTCCATTTACTGCATATTCTCAACTATAGGTTGACTTGGTGTATATGATGACACCAATATTTGACAGTCATGGGCTGGAAATTTTTAATTGCTATAGTAGAAGTCTATCCAGTAGAAGTTGATGACTGCACTTGGTGACCAGCAGAAGTTAATGGCTGTACTGCAGAAAGTGTTGCAGCCAATAACGTCTTCAGGCCCCCGCATACAGCCAATATCCCACCTGGTTGCCAAGTGGAGCTCCACTTCCTCTCCTCAGTAAGAAGTGCGAAAAAGTTTGTTTACCAGATACCTAGATAATCAGTGCAGCCACTATCTGTCCCCCTGCAACACTTTGATAATCAGTGCGGACATAATTTGTCTCCCTCCCCAGGTAATCGGTGCACCTAGTGCCTCCCCCCACGTGTGTGTAGTAAATGCAGAGCAGTGGAAGCAACGTCCTGTTTAGTGCCAGACGCCATGCCCTCTCATTTCCTTGACTCATTACAGAGTATGTTAGTGTTCCTCCAGCATGTGTCACAGGGAGCCAGAGGGAAGCTGACGTATGCTGACTGGTGCGAGTAAGGGAGATGAGGGTACCTGGTGCTGGACATGGTATTTTGCCTTTCCTCTGCAGCAGCACTTTGCATTAACTACACAAAGGTGGGGAGTGGCAGCCCCCTATCCTGGGTATAAAATGCAATATTTTGAACTGACTTGCATATGTCTACCCTATACTTTTATGTAGTAATCAGACCTAAATTTCTAGACTTAGGCCTCAATTCACTAAGCAGTTTAGACTAGTCTACTGATGGTTTTTAATCTACTGATGGTTTGGTGTAAATAAGTTGCATCAAAAGGGAATTCACTAATTACTGAATGTTTTAGACCTGTTTTTAGACTTGGTCTAAAATATTTGGTAATTTGGTCGGTAAAGCAGGGGAAATGATCAAAAGGTGCAATTCACAAATGAGTAGCTATGACTGACATCCTTCTCCTCTGAGCTCTCCTCTGGATACAATTAAACTCCTGCATAATGAATTCAAAAGGTTCCATTCTCCTGTCTAAAACACCTCAAACTACTTTACCTACAGAAATCAGCTGGTCTAATCTGTCAGAAAAAGTGGGCGTGGTTACTCCTTGTTTGCCTTTGTGAATTGCATGTTTTGATCATTTCCCATGCTTTACCTGACCTAATTACCGAATGTTTTAGACCAGGTCTAAAACATTACACCAACAGTAGACTAGTCTAAACCGCTTAGTGAATTGAGGCCATTGTCGAGGATATACAGTACATTATTCAATTATTAGTATGGACAGAACCTGTAGAACAGAATACCAATTTATAGTGCCCAAAAAGATACACCTAGAATGCCTACCGTACTCAGATGAATCTCTATTTACATCTGGAAGATCTACACTGATGGTGGGCATTGGATGTGCATGATTTTTTTTCTTTTTTTGCATTTCCGTGGTGATTCTGACTGGCACACCAGCCGCTGTCAGTATAACAGAATGATAGACACACATTTTTGCTTCTTTTACTCTACAGTTGTCAACCTGTATTCTTGATCTTGATGACTGTATTTTAAGAGAATGGGGGTAGAATTTTCACTGTGTTCAACACCATCTTTACTGGCATTAGTTAAGATTTTGTGGCCACTGATTGTAAAACTGGTGTTTTGTTGCAGGTCTGTTCTGCAATAGCTGGTCAGTAGTAGTCGTATACTTTATTCGGTACTATTCCTTTAGCCGGGCGCAACTGAGCTAAGTAATGTATTGATTCATGTTTTTACTGGCCGTCTCGCTGTGGCCAAATGTATCAAAAGTGAGTTAATTGATTTAAATTAAGCTGGTGGCAATGTAACAGGTGAAGCCGCCGTCTTCGGCTCTGCCTCCTCCCCTCCCCCTGCCTCTCTTCTATAGCACACTGGCACCCGGGGGACACGCGTGTCCCCGAGAGTCGTTCGTCGCAAGAAACAAGCAGAGCGGGGAGGCAGCAGATATTGCTTCTGTCAGCACCCTCTCTGCAAGAACGAATGGCATGATTCCCCGCCACGACGAACGACTGGGGGGACACGCATGTCCCCGGCTGCCAGTATTGTATAGGAGAGAGGCAGGGGGAGGAGAGAGAGCTGAAGCTGGCAGCTTCATCTCTTACATTGCCGCCGGCTTAATTTAATTCAATTAACTCACTTTTGATGCATTTGGCCGCAGCGAGACGGCCAGTAAAAACATGAATCTGTGCATTACTTAGCTCAGTTGTGCCCGGGCTAACGGAATAGTATCCTTTATTCATAGTGCTCCAAATGTGAAGACTTATTGTAAAATCAAACGATACTTTTACCATGTATGCCAAATTGTCAACAGCTGATATACAGGCGTGTTGGGCATTCGGTTTGCACACGTTTTTGCTATAATAAAACACAACTTTTCACTTGGTGCCCATCCCTCCCAGGGTGAGAATGTGTCCAGCTCCAAGCAGCACCAGGTCTGATTTCCATGCTCTTTTCAGTGGAGATCACGCTGGGACAAACTTATAAAAGCCATTGCAAGTTAAATTGGAGCAGTTGCAAGGAGCAACCAATCTGTATCATTAGATTAGTCACCTGCTCGTTTTCCTTACTATGGTTTCAGATAAATCTATGCATATTATTTATTCCCAACAGTGACAGAACTTCCACTCTAAGCTTGGTAGGCTGTAGGTTACAGACCTAATTAAACCTACAAGTATTCAGGTTCTGTCCCAAATCTTCTGGGTGCAGGAAATCTCAGTGTTTTTGATGCTGTCCTAAACAGAGTCCTGTTTCAGAAGGGGATAGCATCACTGCTCCCTTTTTTTAACTAATCTATCTAGATCATCGACCTCTAGATACCTGCCACTTCCACGCTTGTTTTTTTGTTTAACCACTTTGAGGCCAGATGGCTCTAGCCCCCTTAAAGGGGAACCTTAACTCTAAACAAAAAAATGAGTTTTACTTACCTGGGGCATCTACCAGCCCCCTGCAGCCATCCTGTGCCCTCACAGTCACTCATGGCTCCTCTGGTCCCCCGCTGCCAGCTAGTTTCGTGTCGCCATGCATACGTTTTTACGTATTCCTGCTGGTGCAGGAAGCTATTGCAGTCAAGTCCATTTTTTTTACGCGTTACGGGTGTAATGCATAACATTTTACACATTACTCGTAACGCGTAAAAATGTACTTGTTGTCTGCAATAGCTTCCTGCACCAGCAGGAATGCGTAAAAACATACGCATGGCGGCCGGCCGACTCCCAGTCGGCAAAAGCGAAACTAGCTGGCAGCGGTGGACCAGAGGAGCCATGAGTGACTGCGAGGGCACAGGATGGCTGCAGGGGGCTGGTAAATGCCCCAGGTAAGTAAAACTCATTTTTTTGTTTAGAGTTAAGGTTCCCTTTAAGAGCAGAGCTGTCTGTGCAATCTGATTTCTGTGATTCACTCCTGCCAGATATACGGAAGCTCTGCTGTCAACGTAACTGCAGAGCAAGAGCGGGTGTGATAGCGTGACTGGTGATCAACAAAGTGCTGTGGCTAATGTACTAGCAGTACGTATCTAAGCCGTTTCTAAGCGCTTGTGATCTGAAAAGCGTTTGCAAATGTAATGCTATGGGTGTGATCCCTCTTGAAGGATGTTAATTTTTTTAAAGTCCCCCATAGCATTGCATTAGCAAATGCATTATAATAACTGGTGCTTAGAAAGCACCGCTAGTGGGTTTCGGGCCCTAGTCTTGCAGGAATGATGGATCCCCCTCCATTGCAATCTGCAAAAGTAGACCCCTGTAAAGACCTAAAGTTCTAAAGGTCTTATTACTGGATTACAACAAGGTAAACACATCTAGGAGGTGGAAGATGGTAAACACATCTAGGAGGTGGAAAATGTTAAGTATACACTATAGTTCTTGTTGGTGAATGTCGGAAAGCATAATTACTTTTTGTACTATAAAATTGCTTTCTCCCACTCTGAATTTCAAGGAGCTGTCTGACAGGTGAAGACAGTACAGCAACGTGATCACCTTTCAGTTTACTGAATTAATTAACTCCGAAACAAAAGTGAAAGCTTCACTTATCAGCCAGGCTATTCTTTGTTACAGTTGCATATTAAATGTGGCATTATTGAAACTTCAGTTTGATGGGTAAATAGTCATTGTTAATTGTGGTCGTTATACAAAAGATTTCAGTTACATAAAATGTATTTTCTTTTAGGTTCAGAGTACCTCTGGTACCACAACTTGACAGCTGCTTCTCATAACAACCAAAAATGTTTACTTTGCATATGAGGAACACAAAAAATGCACTACTGGACAAGGCTGAGATACAAAGTAACTGCAAAATCCATTTTACACTGTTGAAAACACCAGTGGCAAAAGTGACAAATTGCCAAACTTTACCACCTTCATCACGGATTATACTCTTGATCCCAGCCTACCTGACCATTTTAGACAGAATACAGCTCAATGTTTTCACCAGCTGATATATTTTATTGTTCCTACCATATTCAGATAGCTCAAAATTTCAAAATGACAACATCAATATTACAACGTCAAGTTTTTTTCTTTTACCTGTTTGTTTTTTAGTGCAGAAACATTGTTTGTCCATGTGTGTATTGCCCTTCTAACACTGTCTGTCTTTTGTTCGTGTTCTATTACTTGTTGGTATGTCACATAAACGCACAAGGTGATTAAATTGGTGTTTTCACAATCACTACAAATAAATAAGAAAGCATATGGAGTGTTTCCTTCCTTTGACATTGTTCTTTCTATGGCATTGTGCTCAGTAAATTTAAAAAGTTAGTGTTTTCTTACTTACAGGTTGCGAAATGGGGCCCCAATCAGTAAAGCAGAATAAATGTATTTTTGCCCCCCCCCCCCCCCCTTCCTTTAAGACATTGTAAGCCCTAGTATATTTTAAAAGTCTAGTTGTAAATAAACAGTCTTGGCCCCTTAAAGAACAAGCAACACCCATGCTAACCTAGAAATAAAAAACACATATAAGTAGATAAATACTACTTCTACTTACATAACAGATGTATTGTATTGTGGTATCCACGTAATGATTCCTGTGATATTTATAAAGGAAAAGCAGAAAATCCTATTCTAGGCAGTGGCCATCTTGCCAAGCTAATGCTGACCTCCTATCCTCCCTGACTCTTGTTTCCCCCTCCCTTCTCTTACTCATTGTGTATTCATTAGCTGCCCTCCTCCCACTGAGGTGTATATTAACAACTGCACTGTCTTTTATTTTTTATTTACACATCCAATCACTGAGTCACCTCAACCTTGCTTGTAAACACAAGTAATCAAAGAGTGTTTCTGATAAGGAGCTAGTCCTGGAAATAAATGGAAGAGGAGGAATATATTATAGATAAAAAGAACTCCCAGCATTCAACTCTTTGGCAGTTTGGCACTAGGGCCAGTGCTCCTAAAGTATGCAATAACTACAAACCTTAACCGCAGAAAAAGTTTTGCAAGTTTTGAATGCAGGATTAGCATCTTGATCACTTAATACACTGACCAGTTGCTGTTGAAATTAGATTTTTTTGGTGATAATACCACTTTCACCTTCTGCATTGTACAGTAGTAGAGAAAAGTAGTGATGGCCCGAACTTTTCACCGCTGATCTGCTGTTTGCCCATAGCGAACATATTGTGAAGTTCGATCCGCCCCCATAGATTTGGATGGAGCCAAATACTGATCCCCCTTACCCCAGAGTCAGCAGACACATGGCAGCCAATAAGGCATAGTTCCCCAACCCTGTCCTCAAGGCCCACCAACAGTACATGTTTTGCAGGAAACCACAAACATGCACAGGTGGGGTAATTAGTGTCTCAGCAGAGCAGATTAACTACCTCTGTGGATTTCCACAAAACATGCACTGTTGGTGGGCCTTGAGGACAGGGTTGGGGAACACTGCATAAGGCATCTCTCCCTCCTGGACCCCCACCCCTCCTCCCCCTATAAAAAAGTTACTATAGGGAAAGCGCTGTCTTGAGTGAGGAATAGCCTGGTTGGCTTGCTGTTCTGTGTGTTCAGTGCACTATAATTGTTGGGAAAGGTGTGCTGCTCCTTGTAATGCACAGACTAGAGAATCCCATAGCCTTTTTTAGGACTTTTTTTTTTTTCTTTTCTTTGTGCTGTGCACTGCTGCCAACCATGGTGTTCTCACTGCTACGTGTAGTTCATTAGCACAGTACAGCACAGTTTGTATAAACCTAACGGTCACCTGAGTTAAGTGACATTGAGTTCACGTGTGTCACAGTACTGTCTGGCTAAAGGTGGCCATGCATCAGGCGACTTGGCCGATCAACCATACAATTCAATTATTATAATTGACTTGGATGAAAATATGTGCCGCCAAGTGCATCACCAACCGACAAAGTGACCAATTATGGGATGGAAATTGGTTGCATGGTCGATCGTGCATGCTGAGTTGGTCGTGTGTGGCGGTACCGCAGCGATTTTCAGGAATGAGAAACGTGACAACAAAACCTCTACCTCCACCGCTACCGCTGCAATGTATAAATAATCCCGGTGTGCATTTATACACTACCTGTCCCGTTGCAGCCACTGCGCAGTGTCCGTACCCTCTGGGTGGCTTTCTGTACACGCTACTGGCACACAGTGTCTGATGTCAGATGCTATGCACCAGTGGCGTGTATGGAGAGCCGCCTGGAGGATTACAGTCACCGTGCGGAGGCTGCTACAGGACAGGTAACGTATAAATACACTTGTATGCTTGTACACTTGTACGCTAATGCTTGTATAAATACATGCAATGGGCACAGTATACATTGTCATTGCTGCTATAAAAATGATAGTTTAAATTTAGTGTGATGAGAGTTACACTAATTGAGGAGATACTGGCTACAGAAATGGTGGGATTTCTACAAGCACGGAATGTGTAGTGAGGGTTTGGATTAGTATTCTATAAAGGTTTGTTTTCTTTTGTTGGGAGATATAAAACCTCTGATATAAGATACTATTTTGTTTGTCATATACAGTAATTTAGATTATATGCAATGGAATATATGCAGAATGTTTATAATTTACTAAGGATCTAGTAGAGGGAATAAAGAGTTATGCTGCCATCTTTGCAGATAATACAAAATTATGCAAAATCAACACTAAGCAGGATAGTGACACATCACAACAGGATATTGACAGCATGGCTATATGGGCAGACATACAGCAGATTAAATTTAATGTTGATAAATGTAAGGTCATGCACTTAGATGAGCCATCAGTAGAGCAACATATAAATGAATGGCAGCTGAAAACATCAGACTTGGAGAAAGACTTGGTAATACTGGTTGATAACAAATTAAGCAATGATATTCAATTCAAGGATGCATGAAATAGGAAAAAGTCACAAGATGCTTGTATACTACTACCTCTGTATAAAGCTCACATGTGGCCACATTTGGAGTATGGGACAGAGTTTTGGGCACCACACTGGAGGAAGGACATTGACATTCTAGAAAAGGCACAAAGATGGGCACCTCAGAGGGATGGAAGATTTCACGAAGGATTGGACAAACTGGGCTTATTTAGCTTGGAGAAAAAAGACCAAGAGATCGCCCAATTGACATGTATCAAGGGCAATAAAAAGCTTGGCAGATGTCCTTTGTACAAGCCTAGGGACACATGCCCAAGGGTGCATGATTTGTGTATGGAGGAAATGGTTTTTAGCTTTTGTTAAGGGGTTATTTACAGTAAGAGTGGTTAAAATGTGGACTATTTTGCCATGGGAAGTAGCTGTTGCAAATTTCATACCTGAATTTAACCACTTTACCCCCCGCGGTACGGGTTTCTCCGTCCCTTTTTCCACCCTTAAAAAACCAAGGGACAGAGAAATCCGTACCACCGCTGTCCGCGCTCCCGCCGCTCGTGCACGCCGCCACCCGCTCGCCCGGAGATCAATGAACGGGAAAATCCATTCCCGTTCGTTGATCTAAGCCACCGCAATGATCTGCTGCTTCTATGAGAAACCGCGCGATCATTGTGATTTTCCCAGCCTCATAGTGCTTCCTGTAAGCATCCTTCCGGACATTTACAGGTTGCATGAACACAAACTCACTGTGGCCATCTTGTGGCCAAATAGTAAAACTACACCCTAAAGCATTTTACATATACAAATACATTAGTTTTACACAATAAATTAACGTATTACCTCCCACACTCCCCAATTTATTTATTTTTTTGTAATTAAAAAAAAATACAATCAAAAAAAATCATAGTTACCTTAGGGACTGAACTTTTTAAATATTTATGGCAAGAGGGTATAACACTGTTACTTTATAAACTATGGGCTTGTAATTGGGGATGGATGCAAAACTGAAAAAATACACCTTTATTTCCAAATAAAATATTGGCGCCAAACGTGATAGGGACATAATTTAAACGGTTTTATAACCGGGACAAATGGGCAAATACATTTAATGGGTTTATTACAGTAGCATGCATTATTTAAAAACTATAATGGCTGAAAACTGAAAAATAATTTTTTCCCACATTTTTCCTATTTTCCCATTAAAAAACATTTAGAATAAAATAATTCTTGGCATAATGTCCCACCTAAAGAAAGCCTAATTGGTGGTGGAAAAAACAAGATATAGTTAATTTCATTGCGATAAGTAATAATAAAGTTATAGACGAATGAATGGAAGGGGCGCTGAAAGGTGAAAATTGCTCTGGTGTTCAAGGGGTAAAATCCCTCAGTGGTGAAGTGGTTAAGGCTGTTTCCACACAGGGACGTTACAGGCACACGTTAGTGCAGCCAGTAACGCTCCCCCAACGCACAGCAATGTAACACAAGTGGGCTGTTCACACTGCCCACGTTGCGTTACATGTAACGCTGCACGTTGTAGTGAAAGTGCAGCATGCTGTGCGTTCTAGCGGCTTTAGCCGCGTTAGACTGTTTGCACATGCTCAGTGGGGGCGGAGAGGAGGCGGGGAGATGCCGCTACAGTAGCTGTGCACATGGCTACTTAATATGCACTGCACTGGCGGCTGCTGATTGGCCGGCGGGACCACGTGATGCGGAGTGTCTCGCTCCGCATCACGTGGTCCCGCCGGCCAATCAGCGCCACTATGGGAGACCTTATGCGGATAGAGCCGCCTAATGCGGCTCACTCTACTGTCCTCTCCCGCACCACCATACGTTGCGTTAGGTGCACGTTATGCGACCTCAACATAGCACCTAACGCAACGTCTTAGTGTGTAAGTAGCTAGAGTTGGGCCGAACGGTTCGCCTGCGAACGGTTCCATGCGAACTTCAGTGGTTCGCGTTCGCGTCCCGCAGGCGAACCTTTGCGGAAGTTCGGTTCGCCCCATAATGCACATGGAGGGTCAACTTTGACCCTCTACCACAGTCAGCAGGCCCAGTGTAGCCAATTAGGCTACACTAGCCCCTGGAGCCCCACCCCCCCTTATATAAGGCAGGCAGCGGTGGCCATTACGGTCACTCGTGTGCTGCCTGCGTTAGTGAGAGTAGGGCGAGCTGCTGCAGACTGTCTCTCAGGGAAAGATTAGTTAGGCTTAACTTGTTCCTGTCTGGCTGCATACCTGTGCTGTGAACCCACCACTGCATACCTGTGCTGTGAACCCACCACTGCATACCTGTGCTGTGAACCCACCACTGCATACCTGTGCTGTGAACCCACCACTGCATACCTGTGCTGTGAACCCACCACTGCATACCTGTTCAGTGAACCCACCACTGCATACCTGTTGTGTTCAGTGAACCTGCCACTGCATACCTGTTCTGTGAACCCGCCACTGTATACCTGTTCTGTTTAGTGAACCCGCCACTGTATACCTGTTCTGTTTAGTGAACCCGCCACTGCATACCTGTTCTGTTCAGTGGACCCGCCACTGTATACCTGTTCAGTGAACCCGCCATGGTGCGCACCAGTCCAGCACGGCCGTCACTACACAAACAGCTGTTTGCGGTGCGTTACACGGTGAGTTTGGTGTGTCAGTGTGAAGCAGTACCTTAATTACACTACCTGATTGATGTATACACATGCAAGATGTTTGAAAGCACTTTAGGCCTGTCATTTAGCATTCAATGTGATTTCTGCCCTTAAAACGCTGCTTTGCGTCAAATCCAGATTTTTCCCCGGGACTTTTGGCATGTATCCCACTCCGCCATGCCCCCCTCCAGGTGTTAGACCCCTTGAAACATCTTTTCCATCACTTTTGTGGCCAGCATAATTATTTTTTTTTTCAAAGTTCGCATCCCCATTGAAGTCTATTGCGGTTCGCGAACTTTAACGCGAACCGAACCTTCCGCGGAAGTTCGCGAACCAGGTTCGCGAACCTAAAATCGGAGGTTTGGCCCAACTCTATAAGTAGCCTAAAGGGACTCCGAGCAGTGCAAAAACTATGGAAAGATACATATCATTTTAAAGCTCTCTTTCCAATGATATATAAACCGCCGCCCTACGCCTTTTAGTTTTTCTATTTTCGCAATCGAAATTGCCGCGGCCGTGATTTCGATCGCGAAAATAGAGAAAACTAAAAGGCGTAGGACGGCGATTTAGGGGTTGTCAGAAAGCGGAGAAAGAAAGCTTTAAAATGATATCCATATTTCCATAGTTGCATTGTATTACACAGGGTGACTTTTTCTCAAAGTCAGCAGCTCCATTCAGAAAACTAAAAGGAGTAGGGCGGCAATTTATAGATCATTGGAAAGAGAGGTTGAAAATGATATGCATCTTTCCATAGTTTTTGCACTGCTCTGAGTCCCTTTAAAGAGTGCTTGGATGCTTTCCTTGCATTGGACATCTAGGGCTGTAATTACTAGTTTATGGCGTTGATCCAAGGATTTTATCTGACTTTCACTCGGAGTTGGGTGGGAAGTTGTACAGGGTTTTCACCGTCTTCTAGATCAACTAGGATGTGTGTGTGTGTGTGTGTGTAGGCCATTGTTGCACCATTTTTTTTATTTTTTTTCAACTAAATGATGTAACTATATGTCACTTGTAAAGATATTACAGTGGTAAATTCTAACTTTGTATCAGAGCTTTTAATAAACAAGGAAGGCCCCTAAAGGGGCAGCATGAATAGAAAATAATTTGATTCAGAAGAATGGAAGTTGCCCCTCATTTTAAGGGCACTCCCCTTTTAAACTCATGCATGTTGCAGTAGTAAGTCTATGGTTTGGAATAGCAATTACTGATGTATAGATAGTGAAGGATTGTGAAAGAAAAATGCTTAGTTCTTGCATTAAGCAGCTGAATTTACAAATTCCTGATTGTGCTGGGTTACCCATTCACTTTGATCAGTGACTGTCATAAGAAGCTCCAATTTGTATCTTACTTTGGCTTGTTTGAACAGTAATGAGCGTTGCAGAACTCTCATTTTGAAGGGTTGATAGAGCTATAGCTGCATTGATCTGAACTGGTGCATGTAGCTGCCAGATCCAGTGACCATGCTAGGATTTCAACCTTGATGTTATAATAGTGACTTAAATGGAACCTGAAGTGGAAGGAATATGCAGGCTGCCATCTTCATTTCCTTATAAACAATGTCAGTTGCCTGCCTGTTAGGCTGAACTTTTGGCTTTCGCTTTTTTTGAGCCTGACACCTGCAGCAAGCATGCAGCCAATGGAGTCAGAACAAAGTCAAAGTTTCTGATCTGCATGCTTACTCTGTGCATCAGCACAGAGGTCAGGCAAATGGTGCTATTTTATTAAGAGCTCTGTCACATGGGCAGCTGACAAGCGGTGAAGTCACCACCTGACCTGCTGTCATGCAACGGCTAGGTACTTGTTAGCACCCAGTACAGGTGGCCCCCATGAAGTGAGATCTGAGCGCAGTCACGATCAGACTCGATGTGTTGCTTTCTTCCGCCCAGTAATTCCAGTGTGGCAATGTTTGACACGTGTGGTGTTACAACTGCTGCAATTTGGCTGTATTTAAATGTCACCTGAATTACACTGGTGGGCAGCAGACGGGAAGCTGAACTGCTTGGCAAACATACAGTTCAACCGCCTGTGTGAAAGGGGCCTTAGGAATGAACATGGCAGCCTCGTATTCAGGTTCCCTTTAACCACTTCCCTACTCTTGCCACGCTTATATGACCCATAGGGACATAGATATGCGTCTCTGTTCTCTTACCAGCGACATTCACAATTGCCGTGTGTCTCCCGTTAGCATTCTCTGCAATCCTGTCCCTCTGTGATTGGGAATTCAGAAATGGCTGCTCATAAAGCCAATCTCCGTGCCTGAGATGAATCAGTCTCCAACTCTAATTCAAAAACAGCAGCCGACCGTTGACAACTGTAACACTTAGTTCCATCTTCTATTTTTAGAACACGGAAGTTAGTATAGCACCGTGGCCAAAAAGTAATACAACAGAATACATTTTCACATAGAAAAATTAAATAGATTTTTATTGTTTTTAGCTCCTTCAACCCCTACCCCATAGTTACAAAAACAAAACAATTGTTAAAAATATATATATATATTACATCATTAAAAAAAAACTACATAAAAAGTTACCCTTGGGACCTTTTTTAATATGTATGTCATGAGGGTATATTACTGTTGCTTTTGTAAATGAAGGCTTGTAATTATTGTTATAGTATAAAAAAAACACACACCTTTATTTCCAAATAAAATATTATTGCCATACATTGTACTAGGGACACAATTTAAATGTAATAACCGGGACAAATGGGCAAATCTGTCTGTTTTATCAACAATAACTCATTTTATTTTTAAACTACAATGGCTTAAAGCTGAGAAATTGTGAATTCTCAGTTTTTTCTTCCCTGCAAAATGCATATAAAATAAAAAAAATTCTTAGCAAAAAGTACTGCCCAAAAAAAGCCCAGTTTGTCCTGCAAAAAATGTCTAGATCATTTCAGCGTGATAAGTAGTGATAAAGTTATTGACAAATGACTCTAGTTTTGAAGGGGAAAAACCTGTAGGGAAGTGGTTAACCTCCCTGTCGGTAAGCTTGTGCTGAGCATGGGCTAAGCCGCTGCAGAGGATTGCTCAGGCCCTGGTGGGCCAATTTGCACATTTTTTTTTTTGCACCCAGCTAGCACTTTGCTAGCTGTGTGCATAGCTTGATCGCCGCCGAATCGCCGCTACCTGCCACGTTAGAGGCCTCCCCCGACCCCATGCGCAGCCTGGCCAATCAGTGCCAGGCAGCGCTGAGGGGTGGATCGGGACGCCCTCTGACGTCGTGACGTCATCCCGATTGTCACCATGGCGATGGGGGAAGCCAAACAGGAAATCCCGTTCTGAACGGGATTTCCTGTTTGCTCTGATCGCCAGAGGTGGAAGGGGTGGGGGATGCCGCTGCACAAAAAAAAAAAATGAAAGTGCTGCGCTGCCCCCTGGCAGTTTTAATAGACCGCCAGGGAGGTAAAAGAATATCCGAAGTGACATGATGATAGACGTGTGTACAGTGCCTAGCACACAAATAACTATGGTGTGTTCATTTTTTTTTTCTTTCTCTGTCTAAAAGAGTTAAATATCAGGTATGTAAGTGGCTGACTTAGTCCTGACTCAGACAGGACGTGACTACAGTGTGACCCTTACCGATAAGAAATTCCAACTATAAAACGCCTCCCTAGCAGAAAATTGCTTCTGAGAGCAGGAAAGAGATAAAAAGGGGAATTTCTTATCAGTGAGGGGCACACTGTTGTCACTTCCTGTCTGAGTCAGGACTGAGTCAGCAACTTACATACCTGATATTTAACTCTTTCAGACAGAGAAAGAAAAAAAGGAACACAACATAGTTATTTGTGTGGTAGGCACTGTACATACCCATGTCTATTTCATCATGTCACGTCACTTCCGTTATCCTTTAAGGATAACCTCTCTAGGAAACTTGAGGCTTCTAGGCCTGTTTAGAACTCAGTGGATTCTGTCTTTATGACAAAAAGACTGGATGAGTCTGCAGAACGAAAACACTAAATACCGGTAGATTTAATTTGAATACTTTGAGGCAGAACTATGATGCATAAATCCGATTACTGGGCTATATTTCTAAGTCCCCGGGTTTGGCTTCTAGCTGATCCAAATGGATTTTGTGCTTCTCTAGTGCATTTTTGCCAGCTTCAAAAGCATCAGCAATTTTATCCATGGATTTCTCCAGCTCTGCATTTCTGTTACCAATATCTTGCATCTGCTTAGTAAATCGGTAACTAGGCTAGTTAGTCTTTTTTAAATGTAAAGTCATTATAAAAACAAACAAACAAACTATTAAGCTGCCTCTAAAATCCTCATCCAGATGCTGGTGTTTTAATATGGAGAGCCTCTCGTGTATGCAGGGGGATGCTATTTGCCATATTGCTGCCTGCTCAAAGAGACACTGAAGCGAAAAAAAAATGATATTATGATTTGTATGTGTAATGCAGCTAAGAAATAAAACATTAAGATCAGATGCATCAGTCTAATTGTTTCCAGTACAGTAAGAGTTAAGAAACTCCAGTTGTTATCTCTATGCAAAAAAGCCATTAAGCTCTACGACTTTCAAAGTCGTGGAGAGGGCTGCTTTCTGACTTTTATTATCTCAACTGTTATTGAACTATTTACTTTTTCTCTGCCAGAGGAGAGTTCATTAGTTCACAGACTGCTCTGAAAGAATAATTTTGAATGCTGAGTGTTGTGTAATCTGCACATATTATAGAATGATGCAATGTTCGAAATAACACTATATACCTGAAAATAAAAATATGAGAATATCTTCTTTGCTGCTAATCTTCTAGTAATTATTCATAGTACACAACCAATTCATTATATCATATTTTTTTTTGCTTCAATGTCTCTTTAAGAACTAAAGAGGCGAACAGGGTTGGCAAAATTCAGGTTTTAGGCTTTAGTGGCCCCTTTTCTTAGCTCTCTGTCCTTTCTTGTCGCAGCTGCTGCATGGAACCCCTGAATTAAGGTTACACTATTGTAAAAGCAAACATTTTTGAATCAGGATGATACCATATATTAGCTGACTTAGAGACACTGAAACAAAAATAAACGTATGATAAAGTGATTTGTATGTGTAGTACAGCTAAGAAATAAAACATTAGGAGCAGAGACATAAGCCTAATATTGTTTCCAGTACAGGAAGCATTAAACTCCGTTTGTTATCTATGCAAAAGAGCCATTGAGCGCCACGACTCAGTCGCAGAGAGCTCTGTCTTCTGAAGCTTATCATCTCGTGTCTGGCACTGTATTTTCTTTTTCTCTGCAGAGGACAGGTCAATAGTTCACTGGCCTGCTCTGTAAAAACATTTAGAATGCTGAGTAGTGTGTAAACTGCAAATATTAGAGAATGATGCAATGTTATAAAAAAAAACGATATATCTGAAAATAAAAAAGAGAATTTTTTCTTTGCTACTAATGTTCTAGTAAATATCTGTACTACACAACTAATTCATTATATCATAATTTTTTTTCACTTCAGTGTCTCTTTAAAAGAATGATGAGTAAGCTTTTGGCTATTCAGCCTTTATCAGACTTGAGTCCTGTATCCTGACAAGATGGTAGAGCATACAGTTATATACATGCAACATCAAAAGGGGATACATAGATTTTTTTTTTTGTGCACACATACATACATGTCATTAAAATGCCTTCATTGAAACAGAACATCCAAAGAGGATGTTATGACAAACGGATAAGACCCTTTATCATTCAGTCTCAGTTATGTGAGGATCAAGTAAACATAGGGTCTTACAGTATCTATTTGTCATAAATCAAACAGATCATGAAAAAGTATCTCCTTGGAAAAACTTAGGAGAAAAGGTGAATAGGATCAGGCCCAGAGACTCCCTAGCTAATTTGCAAAACCCTATAAATGTGGGGGTTATAGCCTTGCCAAACTGCTACTTGTGCCCGTTCCAATTCACTTTTTCTCTTTAGTTTTCTCCTAGGAGATCACTTTTCAGCTTCTGTTTGAAATAACTTTGAAAAAGTACAATCAACATTATTCTGAGTATTTTCTTGCTTTCTGGGGATTTAAAGTGTACACGAGGCAACATGTGACCTGAGATAAGCATGTGTATGTACAGTGCAAAATATATTAACCACTTGAGGACCACATTGGTAAACCCCCCTAAAGACCAGGCTCTTTTTTTCATAATTGGCCACTGCAGCTTTAAGGCCAAGCTGCAGAGCTGCACAACACAGCACACGAGTGATTCCCCCCCCCCCCTCTTTTTTTTCCCTCACCAACAGAGCTTTTTGTTGGTGGGTTCTGTTCGACCCTCTTGTGTTTATTTATTTTTTTTTTATAAATATTGATTTTATTTTTTACTATTTCTCTTTCCTTATGTTTTTCTTAATCCCCTCCCTCCCCCCAGCCGGCTAATTATGGCGATCGGCTGTCACAGGCTTCTGCCTATGAGAGCCGATCGCTCTCTTGTCCCCAGCTGATCGCAACGCTGTACTGTAAATAGACGGCAATCACGCCATCTAACAGTCTCCCGAGCGGCAACAGCCGCTCAGAGACTGATGACTGGGCGGAGCTCTGCCCCCGAGAAGGAGATGCGTGCGATCTCTTTCAGTAGCCAGCTCCAGGACTTGACGCAAATTCGTGTTGGGCGGTCCTGGGGCTACCGCCACGGCCACGCCCATTGGTGTGGAGTGGTCTTAGAGTAGTTAATTATCGGGCTGTTTTACTTGTTTTATTTTGCTGCCTGAAAGAGTTAATTTTTTAGGCATGGAAGTGACGGCTTTTGTCTTGTTGGTGCATTTCGAGAATATAGTAAACATCCCTGATAAGCAAATTACAGCCATAAAGGTTTTCCTAGAAGAATACAACTTCTGAGAGCTGAGGGAGATAGAAACAGGTCAATAGTTCATGTTCATTTAGGGACTTAATAGGCTGCCACTGAGCAGAGTCAACAAAACGTTCAATTTAATTTGTAATTGTTTAAATATAAAATAAAACCATTGAATATCTAAAGAAGTCATTTTTAGGAGTAGTAGGATAAATACAATTGTTTATTTTCACCTCGGGTTCACTTTAAGTGGCTTTTGATTGACAAGATATGAAAATATCTCCTGGGAGAAAACCTGGACAAAAAAAAAGGAATTGAATCAGGCCCATAGTATTTTACTGCACAACTGTCTCACTTACATAATGGGTTTAGGAATGGTAAAAACTTGCAGGTCCTTCTATTCGCAGAGTTGCTTTAACCCTCCTGGCGGTCTAATGAATTCCGCCAGGAGGCAGCACAGCAGTTTTTTTTTTTTCTAAATCATGTAGCGAGTTACCCTATGTCAGCCATCAGTCAGATGCCGGGTTGTGTCTGGTTGGAACAGATACCTCTTTACTAATCAAATTCATTTTTGGTCTTTTATGACTGTACATATTATCTGGTCAAGATAATTCTCTATGCTTTGTAAAGGCCTGACGAAGGGTCAATAACCCGAAACGGACTAGTGTCGTCGCCTGAACTAAAATTACCTTTTTTCATCAAACAAAGCACACAGTGTCTATGATCTGCTTTTTGTATTGCTTTTTATATGTCTGTACCACAAATTCTTCTGCTGCTTTACAAAGAATTTTTCTACCTTTTTGAAGAAGAAAAATTAATTTTTTGTGAATATAATAAAGTGTGAAACAAAAAATTTTGGAAACAGATCGCTATTTTGTGGCTTCACTTGATTTAAATTGATCCTCCTATAAAGAAACCTGGTACTATATGAGCATAGTGATGTGCTCAAGTGTGGATCGTTATACTAACAAGAGTTCATTTTTTGTTACCTGGGACCCATTCCCAACCATATTGAAACATATGAAAGAGTTAAATATCAGGTATGTATGTGGCTGACTCAGTCCTGACTCAGACAGTGTGACCAACTATCCTCTGCATTTGAACTTCACCATACTACCACATGCAATCTACAGCCAATTGGATGCTATTGCCACAGACATAGTTGATGCCAGTATCTTTGATATTCTTAGGTGATCATCCTCTTAGAAACTATTATCGGCACTACAATGCTATAATTTATCCCACAGCCTGTAACAGAGCTATCCTTTGAAAATCTGCCTGGGAAGGGAATTCGGGTACCATTTCTATGGAGGAATGCAACTTAACACTTGGAAGGGTCACTAAGGTCTCCCACACACCCCTGATCAACCCCTGTACTTAAACAGGATACACTGGGCATTTCTAACTCCTGTTTGCCTGGCCAGGTTAAAACCTGGCATGCCCCAAATGCTATTTGAATAGGGGGACGTTCTTCCATGTGATGTGGTCATGCACCAATGTTAATACTTACTGGGTCCATATTCTAAATGATTATAGGGGCCACCCACTAGCCTGTGACCCTAAATGATATCTCCCTTATTTATTTTCTGATTTTCTATTTTATTATTTTGTTTTATTATTATTATTTTTTTTTGTACGGGAAAATATTTGAAGCAATTGACTATCAAAGTACTACACCTGGCACACAAACTCTTTACTAAGCGCTGGATGACCGCTGTTGTTCCTACGTGTACTGAGTGGATTAGGTTTGTGAATAAGGTACTACTGAGGAAAGTGGTGTTTCACTATAGGGGGATACTTTGTTAAATTTTTAATAGAATATGGATTCCCTCTGTAAATTCTCCTTGGACTCAGTTATAAAATACTTCAAAGGAAGGCAGAGAGCGAATCCGCACTCCACAACTTCTATTGCAGGAGACCAGACTGTTGTGTAGTGCTACAAGCCTTGCTGAAGTGCAGTGGATGAACATGGAGGATTTGCTCATGTCCACTGCAGTGTGCAGTGAACAAGCGCCAGTGGTGCCAGCTGTTAGCAGGGGATCCTTGTACCTGGCGCCCAGCTATCCACTTATTACGACCTTCAACTGTAAGTGCGTCTTTTTAAAAAAATATATGGACGGCAGTGCCAGCCTTCCCTCTCTTCTTTAAAGTTGTAATAAGTTATAAAATAACCCAGATGCTAGCTTTCGACTGTAACTTTTTGGTTTTGTATTGATACCAATACTACATGTAGCAAATATTTTGTTTGGTTGTTGTATAGTTATTAAAACAAAAAGGTAGCCAAAAAGGTTCCAACTGTTTTTGCTTACACGTTTTATGCACAATTATCTAATATCTGTATTTTCTTATGCCTTATCTGACTCAATAAACTTGGCTTGCTTAACCACTTGAGGACCGCAGTGTTAACCTCCTTGGCGGTAATCCCGAGCTGAGCTCGGGGTATGCCGCCGGAGGTCGCCGCTCAGGCCCTGCTGGGCCGATTTCGGTTCTGAAAAAAGCAGCACACGCAGCTGGCACTTTGCCAGCCGCGTGTGCTGCCCGATCGCCGGCGATCCGCCGCGTGCAGCGGCGAAAGAGGGTCCCCCCAGCCGCCCGAGCCCAGCGCAGCCGGAACAAACAGTTCCGGCCGGCGCTAGGGGCTGGATCGGGCGGCTCTGACGTCAGGACGTCGACTGACGTCCATGACGTCACTCCGCTCGTCGCCATGGCGACGAGGAAAGCGAAACAAGATAGGCCGCTCATTGCGGCCTATCTTGTTACTTTCGATTGCCGGAGGCGATCGAAAGTACGCATCAGGAGCGCCCTCTAGTGGGCTTTCATGCAGCCAACTTTCAGTTGGCTGCATGAAATATTTTTTTTTTAATTAAAAAAAAACCACATTGCAGCCTCCCTGGCAAAATAAATAAACCGCCAGGGAGGTTAAACCCCCCAAAGACCAGGACATTTTTCAACAAATGAGCCACTGTGGCTTTAAGGCCGCACAACGCAGCACACAAGTGATCCCCCCTTTTCTCCCCTTCAACAGAGCTTTCTGTTGGTGGGGTCTGATCACCCCCAACATTGTTGATTTATTTTTTTATAAATATTTTTTTTTCTTAACCCTTTTGGGACTGGCCGCCTAACCCCCCCTTCAGGACCAGGCATTTTTGCAGATGGGGGGGGGGGCTGTTTGGGGGGTCAGGCAGGGTCTGCAGGGTCTGGCTGGGCTGTCTCCCCCCTGTGTGGCCAGGTGTCCCCCCTTGTCAGCAGCAATCACTCACCTTCCAGGCTCCTCCGCTCCGGCCGGCATCTCTGCTCCTACTGCCGCTCAGTTCCGGGTCGCGGCTTGATGACGTCATCAAGCCGGGACCTGGTTCTGACGTCAAAAGGAGCAGAGATGCAAGAGCGGTGAGGAGCGCCGATCGTTGCGGGAACGGCAGGGAGGTGAATGGATCCACTTCTTTCCCCCCTAACGCCACAGCTGTCAAATTGATCACTACGATCCGACGGCAAACATAGTGATGACGTGATCAGCAGCCATACACGATGGCTGCTGATCACTGAGGGGAGATGTCAGCTGTCATATATAAGCTTAATCTCCCCTCTCCGGTGCGCACGATCGCGTCAGGACGGTTCTCTAGCGCGGACGTTGAATCAACGTCCAGTCAGAACAGTAGCACCACCTGCTGGACGTTAATTCAACATACTTGGTCCCCAAAAGGTTAATAAATGTTTTTTATGAATTATTTCCCCAGCCCTGCCTACCCCGCCAGCCAATCAGCGCGATCGGCTGTGATAGGCTTCAGCCTAACACAGCAGATCGCTTTTGTGCCACTAGAGGGGACAGCTGAGTGACACGGCTGTCCCCTGTACCGAGTAAATAGATGACGGTTTTGCTGTCTAACAGTGGGAAACTGAAGGCGGAACGGAGCTCCGCCATCAGAGCAGGGATGCGTGCTCATTGGTGCATGCAATCCCCTGCAAACTCTGCCGCGAGGACCTTACGCCAATCGGCGTTAGGCGGTCCTGGGGCTGCCGCCATGTCCACGCCAATTGGCATGGAGTGGTCGTAAAGTAGTTAAAGGGAACCCGATGTGAGAGACATATGGAGGCTGCCATATTTATTTCCTTTATTTACAATACACACTCTCTGGCTGTCCTGCTGATCCTCTTCTTCTAGTACTTTTAGCCATAGACCCTGAACAAGCATGCAGATCAGATGTTTCTGACAAAAATCTGACAAGATTAGCTGCATGCTCGTTTCAGGTGTATGATTCAGATACTACTGAGGTCAAAGAGATCTGCATGACTACCAGGTAGCTAGTATTGTTTTAAAAATAAATAATTATGGCAGCCTCCATATACCTTTCACTTTAGGTCCCCTTAAAAAAAAAGCATCTTTGCACTCACTGCTGTGGTGAGGATAGACATCAGTGCCAGCATTGGATACAAATGTTCACTGTAATTATTAAATAAACTGGCTATGTGCAAAATAACAATACACAGAGATCAGTTTATAGTTATAAATGTTTATTGACAACTTAATGTTTACATACTGTATGAAAGAATAAAAATCTTAATTTCATTAAGCATACAATATTGGGAAAAAAGATAAGCTTTTATATTTCAGTGTACAAGTAAGTTACAAAATACATGGAAATAAATACATTTTGTTATTTACAAAGTATCTTTGCAGGAATATCTATGTATATATTTATATATATATTGTTTTGTTTTTCTTGTGGTATATAACCTCAAAGTGCACTCTAAGTGAATTCTATTTTGCGTATTTTCAATGGACATTCAGAATGTTCTTTTACCCGTCTGTGCTGAAAGATTGGCAAGGCAAGTTTAAATTTATCACCTCCCAGGGATAGAAAGAGCTAAAAATAAACTATATTCATTGCTTAGTTTTGTAAGTGCAGACAAAATGCCTTTTTTTGGTGCATAGTGCCGCCGTTCTATTAAAAAAAAAATGTAAAAAATAAATTATTTTACACAGATACACATATTCTCTCTGCGCTTTAATAACCATATGTATATTTATACATTTATATTTAAATTCCCAGAGATATTTGATTCTGGCATTACCCATGCATGTTTGCAGAATTCCTATTGCGTTAATATCAATGAGTGAGACAGGCAAAGATATTTTTTTCTTTTTTTTTCTTTTTTTAAGCTACTGTTTCTGCATTGTGCATACAATGAACAAACTCTCTAGTCTAGACATACTGTAGTAATGATTGATTATGACATTTATACACAAGGCTGCAGTACAGACTTCTAGATGCAGGTGTTGAGTTACAAGATAATGCTTATTTTGCTCAGACTCAATAATTGTTAGTGTACATCTAGTTTCCTAATTCCTTCAAAATGAATTAGCTCTGTTTTTACCGAGAACTTTATTGTATATATTCTACAGCATTATTGGAAAAGTAGGACAAGAGGCCTATTACATTTTACAACACACATAACCCCTCCAAACTACTTTCGAGCATAATATTTAATTTTGGCATGTTCTGGTAGAATTAGAGTGTTTTACTTTTTGTAGGCTGGACATGGCTGGCCTTATACTGTACATGACATCAGAGACTTGTTTTCATTAACTCATGATAAGGTACTAAAAAAACAAGGTTAAGATGATTTCCCATGCGTATATCTTGACTAACCCAAAAGTGGGAATGCCAGTTAAAGCAAAACAGTTGTTGATTAGCCACTGGATAATGGGTGGTCAGTGCCTTTAATTTCCAAACTGAAAACCTACTCCTCCCAGGTGAATAGTGATTTGCATATACAGTGAATTATTTTCTATGCATTAGGGATGGACAATGAGAGGCAAGCAATTCATAGTTGATGCAAAAATATGCAAATTTTAATTCAAATGCATGCAGCTTCAAAATGGATTAGTCGAACGAAGCCGAGGTGGGATTTGAGTGGTCCAATCTGAAGCTGCATAGATTTGCTTAGCCAATTTGCATAATTCTGCATCCACTCAGAATTACTGTAATCTCACTGGCAATTCCAATCGAACAATACTGAAAATGAACATTTGAATCATAGTTAGTCACCCAGAAACTATCTACCATGAAAGCAAATATCCTCACGAAAAAAAAAATGAGTTTCTCTGTTGCTATGTTGTCTTTGTTGTCTAGTACTTTCTTAATCATTGGTCCTGATTTATCAAAACCAGCACAGAGACCTGGAACAAAAGTGGAGCAAATGCCCAGATCAACTAAGCAGACTCCTTTGTTTCATTGGATAGAAGAGTTATGAGTGGCTCCATTACTCTTCCACCTGTTGTGAAAAATCTGCCCGTTGACTTACGGGTATGCAAGACGGGGGTATGATATCCAAGTTCCAGGTTTCTCACTTATAATACTGAAAGCGATAAGCTCAGGGGTTGAATAACTGCAACCTCCAAAGTTCTTACAGAACAGATTTCTTGTATACAAGTCTAGTGGTGCATTTTTATGCTTTTCTTACTTTACTGTAGGTTGCATATCATAAATGATGATACTATGTCTCTGAACATGTTTTCTTAACCTGTTTGTGCATTGTAATCCATTTATTAATGCCTGTTGAAAATAAGATGTAAAGATAGCCAATAATGATACAATCTTTTTTTCTCCAATATTACATAATATATGTATTAGAAGGGTAAACTGTGTGAATATACTTTGGATAGAAACTTTAGGTATTCCTTTGTTACATAGAAATGGTAAGATAGGCCAAAAAAACGGTATGATTAGTGGGCACCTGTAAGGAACAAAATAAATTTGGGTGCCCTATAGGTGCTAGTGCAAATATAGGCTATTGGAAACCAAAAGCAGAAATTTGGGCGCCTGATAAATAGTGGGTGCTGGAACCATCCAACTGAAAGGTTTCATTTTTGAAAATTATTGTTTTTGAAAAATGTAGTATTTTTGAAATGTATAGATTTTTGTATTTATGATATTTGCAGCGGGGGTAGAGATATTGGGGGTGGGGTGGTAAAGGTTAGGCATCGGGAAGGAGGGTTTTAAAGTTAGGTGTCAGGTGGGGGGGTCTTAAGGTTAGGTGTCAAGAAGGGGAGGTTAATGGTTGGTGTCATGAAGGGGGGTTTTAGGGTTAAGCATCAGGAAGGAGGGGTTTTAAGGTTGGTCATCAGGAAGGAGGGTCTTAAGATTAGGGGTCAGGTAGGGGAGTTTTAAGGTTAGGCATTAGGAAGGCAGGGGTTAAGGTTAGGCATCGGAGGGGGGAGGGTTCTGTGTGAAAGTAGGGTTAGGTTTCACTGGAGTCAAATATCTGTAACATTTACCAATGTTTTACAACTGTCATTACCACTGTAATTTTTTTTTCACTTTCATTTGGCACCCAGTTCACAATGGTATTTATTGTTTAGACTTATATTGGCTTCACTCAGCACCCATTTTTCTTTGCCCCTCTATTTCATGCATGCCCTGGCATTATGATTAGTTCCAGATTTAGTGTCTAAAAGCTGTGCATTTTTTTCACAAGCTTTTAGACCCTAAAAACAAGAAAAAAATAACATACCACAGAAAGGTCTGCAGCAGCTCCGGCATTTAATCACTCAGGCATGGGATTACCGCTCTGAGCTGCGGATTTCTGTCCCAAGCTTCACTCTGGATTACCGCTAAGGAGGTTAAGGATACTTTAGGTAGTCCTTCATATTACATAAAGGTGGTATGATTGCACGACATTGTATCATGAGTGGGCACTTTTAAAGTAAAGCAACTATCAATATCATAAAATTTCATTTTGACTTGACTTTTTTAACCTTTAGTTGACCTTGCAGTTTGGGATTATGCATATTCTCACACCATTTTAAGGTGGTGTATATCCAGTAATTCAACTTTGTGTATATCACTTTTAGGTAATAGTGATAGGTGTTATCCATGTTTTGCTATTATTAATAAAACTATTGCTAAACTTTTGACCATATGATCATGTTCAAAATATTATTCCAAAAAATGCATGCTGGGAATGTATATCATCAGGAACTGCAGACAGCAACATCTGTTTCTGGATCTCTGAATAGGAGATGAGTCTTTTTTCAGTGAACAAACTGACCACTTAAGTCCAAAGCTACAAGAAAACAGGAGAAACATAACATCTCCCGAAACAAACATCAGTGATTGCTTTGAAGTGACCCCCCTTCTTGGCTATCGAAGTCCTCTATATTGTGCGTATGTTTGGCAGAGACAGTTATTAATAGTAGCAGCAGTTTTCAGAGTATTTACTATTTTCTGGATCACAAAACATTTTTTTTTTCTATCTCAGTTTTGAAAAAAACAATTATGTACTGTATTTTTTTTACAATGGATCTCTATGTAAATGGCTAAATAAGTTTGGAAAAGCTGTGCATGCAAATGCTTTATAATTGTCTTCAACCTGCCACGTTTGCCTCAATGTGTCACCACGATTTACTGATTAAAGGGGTTCTTTCGCGAAAAAAGTAGGCAGTTAAAAAATGTGACAGATGACAGGTTTTGGGCCAGTCCATCTTTTTAAGGGGGAGTCTCAGGGCTTTCTTTGTTTTCAACAGCATTTCCTGAACAACAGTTGCAAAATTTAACTGACAAAATAGTGTGCAAGTGATTAGGGAGGCCGGCTGGTATCTTGCTATTTTGGCAGTTAAACTGCTGTTCAGGAAATGCTGTTGAAAACAAAGAAAGCCCTGAGAATCCCCCTTAAAAAGATGGACTGGCCCAAAACCTGTCATCTGTCACATTTTTTAACTGCCTACTTTTTTCGCGAAAGAACCCCTTTAAGCATCCCAGCTACCGTTGCCACTTGCCTGTTCATTGAATAAGGGCCAGTGCACACCGAAAACTGCTAGCATATCGGCAAATGCTAGCAATTTGAAGCATTTTTTCAGAGCGATTCTAGGCATGTACAGAGCAATTTTCTACACATGCCTAGTGTTTTTGGAGCATTTTGGTGTAGCATATTTTATTTTTTGTAGAGCTGTAACTGAACAGCTTCTGTAACAAAAACACTTGGAAAACCGCTCTTTCAGAGCGATTTTCCACTTTCCTATACTCAACATTGAGGCAGAATTGCCTCAGAAATCCGCAAAAAGGCTGCTGGACCCGAGTTTGCGTTTGGGGAAAAAACGAATCGCTCTGATGGGCACCATCCCATTGAAATACATCAGCCAAGCGGTCTTCAAACCGCAAGAGTTTGTTAAAAACGCTCAGAACCGCTCTTGGTGTGCACCAGCCCTAAGAGCTGAAACAGGAAGGAAATTGCTAAACTAAAATGCATTTTCACCTGTCTTTCTGTGAAGCATTTGAGAGTGAAGCACTGTTCAACTTTAACAGAAGATAATTACAGTTCACATATGCATTTCCATTGGGCACTTAGCTAATGGATTGCCTGTAGTCTTAAAATGACCCCACAATGACACTTAAATAAATCACCTAAACACAGCCCCATGTGGAACACTAACTCTACTTAGTCATTGCCATCTGCACCTTATCCACATAAGCATAGTGGAGTATCCATCGTAGTAAAGCTCTGTGCAAATACAAAATTGATGTAGGATCATGTTATATATTGTTATACTTTTATATAGCTATGACACTTTTTCTGCATTGCTTTATAGAGTACAACAAACAATTATTTTAAACCAACAAGCTTCATAATCTAATGTGGGTACAAAAGTCTAGGATCAGCAGGGGGAGAAGACAACCAACCAATATGATTATGGATTGTTGCAGGAAACCAACATAAACACAAGAAAAACATACACACCAGGATACAAACATGGGACTCTGAACAGTCTTCTAAAATAATACAGTCTTCTAAAATAAGGTGCTTTGCTTGTAGGTTTACAGTGTAAGAAGCCACAGTGTGTGCAGCACAAAACCTTGACACTGCAACAGTGTTGAATACTGATGCTGCCCACGTAATGGCTCCCTCCTTGGTTCTTTTATGTGTCTTCAAAAATATACTGCCTCTAAAAAAACTAATTTTTTTTTTTTGTACTTGAATGATTAGAATTTTTGAATTAAAAATAACTGATGCTCTCATGCATGGTTGTACTGTAATTGAGGCTGCAAGCATATAATGGGTGGATTTAATCCGACATTCACAAAGAGGCAGCTTCCATCAGTTTGATATTTAGCTATGCGAAAGATTTACTTTAACCGATTGGGGACCTTCTGGCTCAGGTTCCTTAAGGATCACAATTCGCTTATTCAGTGATCACTGGGATTGGCTCACAGTGATCACAGGGTCAGGAGCCCATGACATTGGCGTCTGACTGGCACACAGCGCTCAGCTCTCATTAGAGTGCTGAGGCCGCAGAAGTAAAATCGGGGCAGGAGTACACGGAGCCGGGATATTGAAATCTAACCCTGGCAGAGATCTCCAGTTAGGGTGTAGGTTTCAATAGCATTCGCCCGGAACCAGTTAAAGTTGTAGTCCACTTTAGTTGATAATAAAAAGTAATTCCTCCAGTTCAGATCTATAGATCACAAATCATTGTTTTTTAATGATTTGAAATTTTTTAGCTTAGGTTAATCTGCAGAGAACATATCACAGCTTATCCTTACTGCCAGGCCAGCACAGTAAGTATTAGATATGCCAATTTCCTGATTAGTACAGGTGATTACTCCTTCAGAAATGAAATACTTCCGGCTTTGTGCAGTTAATTACACATGCAGGAAGATGGTATTTATTGGTCAGAAAGTGCTAAAATGTCGAGATTCCATGGATGGTACAATTGCTGTTTGGGCTTACAGGCCCTTTCAGATAATTATAACAGGCTGCAACCAACCTTATATTTGAAAGATATTTTAGTAATATTAAGCTAGAAAATGAATTGTATAGCACTAATACGTCATGAAATTTTTTTCTATAAATTATGGAATGTAATTGGATCATCAAAAGAGGGGAATGATACCCACTCAGTAAAACGAGCTGTTTCTAAAGCAAGGTACACATGCTCAATGGCACCTGGCCAAGGCGGCTGTTCAGGATCATCTTGGCTGAGAATACAGCACCTGTACAGGATTTCCCTGATGTTTCATAAAGATCAGGCATGCTGGATATTTGGCCAATGCCTGGCCAATGCAGAAGCCCATTGTTCCTTTCCTCATCCATCCCACAGGAAGCAGCTACATCCTCTGCCGTGATGTCATCTCTCCTTCCTTCTCCATAGAAACAGACATGTTCCTTGGCTGCAGCAGGAAACCGTGTTTGTGTAGTGCTCATACATTACTTGCGTTGACCGGTGACACTAATGAATGTATACAAAGCTTAAGGCAAATTAACTTTTTACCACCTGATGATAATGTGCTTTATTTTTCCAGAACAGAAATAAAGCAACCTGAGCAACTCTCACAGAGACTTGCTTATCAACAAGAGAAAAACTTGAACAAAGTTCATCCTGATTGACTGCTTTGAGCAACTGCTAAACTTTTGCTTCTCCTTTGCTTGCAGTAGTCTTGATTAATCAGTCTCCCATCTGATCCTGGCATTATCTGACAAAAACACTCAGTGTGTTTACTCCAGCTCTGTTTACACTAGGTCCACTGCTATATTGTTACCCGGGTCAGACAACAGACTAAAAGCTAAGCAGAACAAAGCCAAGTTTTTCTATGGGCTCCCATATATCCACCTTCACAGTGTCTGGGTTTGTCCATTGCTTTTCTGCAACTCTCAAGCCTGACCTGAAACATTTTCCCAGACAGTTGGAGTCAGTTATTTCATAAACTGAGGCGACTGAGTCGAAGTCAGATGATTTTTGTACTGACTCTACAGCCCTGCCAGGGCTGTGAAGTGAGGCAGGGGTCACACTTGTCTTTAAGTTTCTACACTTTTCAGAAAACTGAAAGACAAGTGTGACCTCTACCTTACAACAGCTAATGTAATTAATAGAGAAAACTGACAAATTGCACAAGATGTCAGTTTTTTTTCTGCATGCGAAATCTGCATTAAAGTGTGACCTAGCTCATTGATTAACATGAGTTCTCAGTTGAAGTCAGTTTTTCTGTGCAGAAAACGCGTACGAAAGCCGGTAAGTGTGACCCCTGCCTCAGAGTCGAGGAGTCAGAGCAATTTTTGGGTACCTGATCTCAGTCGGAGACAGTGACTTCATAAACAAAGTTGGAGTAGGATAATTTTTATACCAACTCCACAGCCTTGCTTGCAACAGAGTCTCAAAGTTTTCAAGGATAAGCAAAAGCAAGAAAGTCCCTTTCGCTCAACTCTACATGGATTGGGAGCTAGAATTCTGGGAATGACTGACTAAGACCAGTGCAAAGAAAAGTGGAATTCCAGTAAATAGAGACAAACATGCTGACACTCAATGCATGCCAGCTGCTTTTACAAAACCTGGAAGCTGGAGTTTCTGCTGATGCTTTTTAACATTGAAGTTAAATAAAGCCTGGATTTTTCTGCCACTTGGTGTCCGGTCTCTCTACAATCAAAATTGGAGTTAGATGTTCTCATATACAGGACTCTACACAGATGCAACAGCTAAACTTTATTTTTCCTTTGCTCCTACCTAAAAATAGCAGCAGGTTCAGTTAGGTCAGGATTTTGATCCCAGAAATGTGGTTTTAGTAATATTCAGCCCCATGTGAAAAGTACATACATTCCCTCTCACAAAACATGTAAAATTAGGAAGCCCAGAAAAACTCCTTTTTGCTTGAAATGGTAGGTCACTCCTGCATGGAATTTTTTTGTTTAAGCAATATATAAGCTTTAATACATATATAACATTGCTTCTTTCAGTTGAGGGTTTATTCCCTGGTAGATACTAACTGTCTTATCTCCGTGATTACTCAGCTGAGAATGTTGGGTCTAGTCTAGTGACTATATGCCTGCCCCACCATGGACCTAGTTTCAGAAAGAGCAGTATCATACAGGAGTGATGGTGGAGAGCAGTTGATAAAAAAAACGTCGTAAGTGTAGTGAGAGGAATATTTAGCCTGCCATATCTATTTCATTTTAAATTATGCCAATTGCTTGGCTTCTTGTACACCCTGTGTCTGTAATACTCTAAGCTCCTGGAGAAAAGTGTGTTGCATATAGTACTGTAGCTATAAGAAACATAGTGGTTAACAATAGCAGTGCAAAGGTAGCACATGCAGTTTTACTGTTTATGCAAGTATATAATGCATGCCGCACTATTTGTGTAATTCTTGTTTTAGAAGCAAGGCTTATGTTGTGTGCATAATGCGAGTTGTTTTATGTCTGCAATGTATACTATGGCACTTGCATGAACATAGGTAAAATTGCCTACACACAACTATTTTACTGCTATTAAGTGAAATTAGCCCAGTATTTTGTCTTTCAATGCATCCACAAACAGGCTGAGTAATACCTCTTTATTTTTTACACTTGTATTGTTATTTTTATTGTTATTTTTGTTTTGACTTCATTGCACCTATCAGATTCTCTATATCATTTACACTAAAGGGCTCATTTGGTTAACAACTTATTTAAAGTGTCCTTGAAAACTAAACTAAACAGTTGTGGCTATTCATTGTTTTCAGCTCCTGATGTTGGTATTGTAAAATGATGCTCTGTGAACTGGGCACCTATGGCTATGGTTTTTAGGTAATTCCCGGAAGAGTTGATCTAGGGATTTGCCATCTGGAGTCAGGAAGGTATTTTTTCCCTTTTAAGGCTAATTGGCTTTTTGCCTTCCCCTGGATCAACTGGGATATGTGCAGGTTTAGGATGGTGTATTTTTATTTCTTTCCTGGTTGGACTTGATGGACGAATGTCTTTTTTCAACCAAACTAACCATGTAACTACTAGGACATTGTCTTTTTTACTGCACTCCCGGAAGGGGTGTAACTATATTGTGCCAGGTCCCCTAGAAGAGATCTGTTGGTTGCAAACGTCTAGCAAAACCCTGCCCTCACCCCTCATGAGACAGGAAGTCACATGATGAGAAGTTGTTCAGCGCTTTTACACTGAAGAGGAGTGAGGAGGATATTTCATGCTGCCAGCGGCAGGTAATGTATGGTGCTCTGCTGCCTATTCTCTGCATCTTAAGTGAAGCAGTGGGCCCCCCTAGACCCTGCCCCCCACCCTCTCACCACCGACTCAAGAAATATAAAGTAATACTGTTTCTTAATTGCTGGGTCTTCAAAGCCTTTACATTATAGTTAAACTGGCTAGGAAAAAAACGTGGAACTTGTATTAGACTTATAATTGCTTTTCTTCTCCTATACCCATTCTCCGTGCCTGCAGAGTTTAGTTAGATTATTTTCAATGCAGCGGAATAGAATGCATTGCTGACTATGTTTGTTTGTGTTGTAGACTCCTGCTGACATCCTGAGCAGTGCATCACTACTTATCCTACCAGCAGCATAAAGGTCATGTTTTCCTTACACTTTACACAAGCGTGATCTTAGCTGTTAAGTAGGAGCTTCTGTGTGAAAACTACAAAGCATTTACAAGTGCACAGTTTCCTATTCTCCAGCTACTCTACGCAGTTATTTGTGCACCTGTAATACTGGAAGTGCATGATGCAATTATATCTCATTAAATTATTTTACAAGGTCTATCTATAAATGATGCGGAATAAGTGAACTGATTTGAATTATGTTGCTATGGGCCTCAGTGGGAGTTTTACATGTGCTCCCCTCAAGCACTCTGTGCATAACCATTGATATAGAACACCAAAACCTGCCAAAAACAGTTACAGTGACAGAGAGGTGTAAGGCTAGGGCCACATAGCGGCAGATGCACGATGGTGCATTCACAGTCTATCGCTAACGGATATGCTGTGCCCCATCACAATGCACTACAAAATATTCACACTACTCACCATTGTGAATCCAGTCTGCTGAGTCCACCATTGCCATTCAGGTCATCCACTTCTGCTGGCCCCAGTCTGAACTTAAGGGACAGGCGCAAGTACAAAGATCAGAGTCCCGGCAGAATCAGGCTCCCATTGGACTTCAAAGGACAAATGGGAATTCTCCCTAGCAACTGGGAGGATTCTCATTGGTCCACCACTCAGTGAACCAATGAAAATCCTCCCTGGTGTTAGGGAGCATACATTTGAAATCGGCACAGGGTACAGCCGGTATATGGCTTATCCTGCTGCTGCACAAGTCCCGGCAGTGTTAACCACTTAAGGACCGGGCTTGTTTATGCTGATCTGTGCAGCGTGGGCTCTCCAGCCCACAGCACAGATCAGCAAGCAGCCAGGGCGACCAGACTTCCCCCCTTTTTTCCCCACTAGGGGGATGTCCTGCTGGGTCTATGATCCCCGCCGGCTATTTTCCTTAAGCGGGGGGGGGCTCCCCAAAGCCCCCCTCCGCAGCGTTTTTCCGCCTCCTTCCCCTTCCCTCCCTTCCCTCCTTCCTATTGGCGGCACAGGACGGCGATCCGTCCTGCGCTGCCTTCAGCCTATCAGATGCTGGTGATCCATGGCCAATCAGAGGGCGGGGATCGCCGATCTCCTTTATGGCACTGCTGCGCAGCAGCGCCGTATGATGTAAACAGCGGGGATTTCTTCCCCGCGTGTTTACATTTAGCCTGCGAGCCGTGATCGGAGGCTCGCAGGCTGTTCACGGAGACACCCTCCATGAACTGACATGGAACCGCCGCTCGAATGAGTGGCCGTTTCCATGGAAACACCACTGCGACCTGCAACCGCCTATCGGCTGACGTTGGTCGTTAAGTGGTTAATTACTATTCCCTCTCCAGGCCGCCATGGATTGTGGGGAATGATATAATTCAGCTTCCAGCTATTGCTGGAGGCTGAATTATTGTGTTTTGAAAGCAACTTCAGCTCCGTCTTCTGACGGCACCGACGTTACTCACTGAGCACCGCTATAGATGTACTTCCTATTACAGTCTATGGTGGCGCCGGCTGCACCCAAATCTTCCTGCACTGAAAAGGACTGCTCCGGTTAGGGAGGATTCCCATTTGTTGTTTTTTTTTTTGCAATCAAATGGAAGCCCAACACTTCTGCTGGGACTCTGATAGATATCTACTGGTGCTTGGCCCCCAAGCCCAGTGGTGCCAGCAGCGGCGGTGGACTTGAATGGTGGCAGAAGACACAGAAGACAGGTGATGAAGAGCTAATAGAGGGTGGGCACCTGACTGGCCTCTCTGGTCCAGGGTCCCTGATGGGGTCACTACCCTTTAATCTCATTTTGCGACACCACTAAGCAGAGCTAATCTATATTTGTTTTATACAGCATAAATGCATCTAGGCACATTATATCTATGCAAAAAATAAAATAAAATAATACTTTCTAAGTCATTGTTTGTAATCCATCGCTTTTAAAATTCTAATTTACAAAATTTTTCGGTGAAGAGATGGAGCAAGGGAAGGGCGCTGCAGAAAGTTTGTTGCACCTGCACTATAGCTATTTACCACCCGCTCAACATTATGTTAATGCAACAAATTTCAGGTAAGAGTAACAGGTAGAAGTGCAGGCTACATTTGACTTAATAAATGCAATGGATTTCCACCAGCACTGTGCATTAAATTCCAAAAATGACCTCTGCCTGGCAATTCTGATCACTGGTTGCATACATTTGGGCAATTAAAGACTTTGTTCTGTGTATAGGGGGCTTAGCATGGACACCCTGTGACTTTCCTGGATGGCTAAAGGGGCCAAGTAAGACTAATGGAATAGGAATAAATCATCTAGGTCACCTTTATGGCAATGTTGTAGACAGACTATATACTGTATACAAGCTGATTGCTTTGGCATCCTGGAAAGTCTGCATAACATAGTACAGCTATTTAATGCCTAGCTCATTCACAAACATATGATAAACAGCAGAACAGAGCTGTAAGCGTACATGGAAAAAGTGCGGCACAATAATTTGGGTGCCGGAGATAGTCGCTAATATCGGTGTCGCTAATATCGGTAAAATTACCAATATTCTACTATTAGGCAGTGATAATTCTGATAGTAAAATATTGGTAAATGTTCCCTATATTTTACTATTGCTTAACCTAACCCTATTCTCACACAAAGCCTTACACAACTAATGCTTAAACTTAACTGCCAACATTTACCACTAAACCTAACCCTATTCTCACATGAGCACTACCTCTATTGATTCCTAACCTTAACTAACCACCCCCAACTGAAGCTTAATCCTGAGCAACACTCCCCTTCTTGATGTCTAACACAAACTGAAGCTGGGCTTTAATGGACGCTTGTTTCAGAATGTTGGACTGATCACATGCATTTTAAAGTAGAACTACACTTGTCTCATATTCTACAGTACATCTCAATGAATATGCTGCACTCCTTAAAGCATAACAGAAGAGAAAAAAGATCTTCCCCAGCATGCATCAGAGTTGCCAGCTTTCTGTAGGCATAATCACATGACCACAGTCCAGGAAAAATGAAATTGAGGCGTTTTAGCTTCAACCCAATAATTTTTTTACAGTGCTGTGTATTTGATGGTATGGGTAATGAAGGGCATTTGTCAGTGGTGACATTCCATTGTAATGGTTTTTGAATCATTGATCCAGAACAAGTATCTAGGAAATGTATTGTGATTTCACACACTCCATTCTTGTTTCAAGTTTATGACTTAGTCTACCAAAGTCACTCGTTAGCACGACAGCCAGACAGCTGTCATTCTTTAAAGAGGGTATAAATTGCTGCCATCATTTTCTTTTTACTTGAGGATTTCAGTAATAACTGATTTTCACCTAACTGCAAATGCCAGCTCTGTTGTATGCCTTTAAAAATAGCATCCATTTAGTAAATATATCAGTGATAAGAATCGGTGATACATTTAGCTCATTTGCATCTATTACCTACATTTAAATAATGTAGTGTGAGGTTGCACACTGATACAGAGTTATCAGGATTATTATCCTCCTGCCAATACAAGACTGGTGGCTAGTATAACAGTGAGAGTCTTGCCTCTTATCCTGTCATGGGAGTAACAATAGCCCTTGCAACCACATGGGGCCGCCACTCTCCCTCCCTCTTTATGCAGAGCACCAGTGCGCACCAGCTCCTTAAAGCGGATCCGAGATGAAAAACTAACTATAATAAGTAACTTGTCTATATATCTTATCTAAAGTTTAGATAGTTTACACAGCAAATCTAGCTGCAAACAGCTTTAATAGAAAATGATTATTTCTTCCTGTGATACAATGACAGCAGCCATGTTGTTTGTAAACAGAGGTACACAGATTACACAGAGGTAAGCTTATCTGCCACTTCACCACTCAGCCTAATCCCCCCCCCTCCTCCCCTCTGCCTCTGAAATCAATGGCTAGGAACACCTTCTCCGGCCCAGATTGTGCTCCCATGAGCCCTTGCTACTGCCAAGGCTCTCTGAAACCTGTGGGTGTGGTTTATTTAGTTTATAGGGAATTAGAGTATTAAAACAAAAACAAAAAAGTATTTGGCTTGAGGAATGCCCTATAAACAATAAGGAACACAATTATGTAATGAGTAAAAGTTCACCTCGGATCCACTTTAAGGCCCCGATGTATATCACCTGGCATTAGGAAATACAAAGTAATGCTGGTGCACATTGCTTCACTTCAGAGGGAAGAGCAGGACTCAAGAATGCGGCATCGTACCGTAAATATGTGCACACTGCACTGCTGTTCTCATTTAGGGGGGCTCGGGGCGTCACAGGCAAGCCACACTCGGGGAAGGGGGTTGTCTTGGATACAGGCAGGGTTTTAGTTACACGAGTCCTCACAAAGTTTTTGCCGGAGAGGGCATGTAGCTTAGTTACGCCACTGTATCTTGTCCCAGTAAGGCTCAATGCCTGATGGAAACAAACATTTCTTGATGACTTCCATGACTTCCATGATGATGACTTCCATATTTAGTATACGTTCTCTCTATGAGATACGTAAGATGTTAAATTATTTTTACAATAAAACGCTAGTATAAAAAGCTTTCCTATGTCCCTGTCCTAAGTATGCCTCTGGTAAAGTATGAGAACAGATTTATTGTTTTTTGCTATTTTACTGTCTTAGACTATTTTATTATTATCTTAACTTTGTACTTTGTCATGTGAGGTCATCGTTTAGAGTTACTAAAGAAATAGGTATGTCACATCATTCAACGAGATTTATCACAGGTTGGACCAAGGTCACTGAACTCCCATATATAACCCGAATACGTCAACTGTTGTATTGAGTTAAATGGAAGTGGCTTTCATATTGACCATTCAGGCTGCATATCTCATTCCCTGGTTCTAGAGAATGTAGCGCACTACGTTTGACCTAGTGTTAATAAATTAGCTACATAGAGGTTTGACACTTTTAACAGAAAATTTCATTTGACATATTTAATCCAACATATGATTTTGTTTTTAATTCTCTTGAGCCTCATTGAAGTGAAAAGAGATAAAGTAGGTTTGCGATCTGCTTGCGGGTGCGGATCCGCTTGGGTAATGTATTTCAATAAGCTGGTGCACATCAGAGCGGGAGGCGTTTTGCAGAAACGCATACTCCCGGGCTGCTGCAGATTTTGGATTGCGGATGCGTTTCTGCCTCAATGTTAAGTATAGGAAAAACGCAAGCCGCTCTGAAAAACGGCACTTCAGAGCGGTTTGCCAGGCGTTTTTTGTTACAGTAGCTGTTTAGTAACAGCTTTACTGTAACAATACATGAAATCTACTACACCAAAAACGCTTCACAAAACCGCAAAATGCTAGCTGAAACGCTACAGAGAAAGAAGAAATAGCGTTTCCAAATATGCTAGCATTTTGCGGATCTGCTAGCGTTTTTTGGTGTGCACCAGGCCAGAGTGTTTGTTTACATTCCGGTGTTGATACATTTGTGTTTAACAAATAAAAAAGATACTGCTAGAACTTTTTTTCTGGGATAGTAGCTTTAAAGCTGTAAGGAATCTTTTAGAGCTAAGTAGAAATGCTGACTTTCAGAAAAACTTTAACATGAACCCGAGGTGAAAATAAACTTATGAGATATGTATATTATCCTCCTACTCCTAGAAATGTTTTTTTTTTAAGTCTCTTAGTTTTATTTTATATTTAAACATTAACAAAGTAGATTGAATGTTTTATTGTCTCTGCTCAATGGCGTCTGCTAAGTTTCCCAGAGTTAAAATACAGGAACCACTGATCTTTTTCTATCTCTCCCCTGCCCTCAGAAGTTGTATTCTGCTAGGAAAACTTTTATGGCTGTAATTTGCTTATTAGTGAGGTTTACTGTAGTCCCAAGGTAAGGTAAAGACAAGACAGATGCTGTCACTTGCATGCCTGAAACTTAACTGCTTCAGGCAGCAAAATAAAAAAAAAGCCTGGTTACTGATATGTTTTACTCTGTACATACAATCACGCAATTCATCAATAGGCTGCCTACAAATTCCCATGTGAGGGGAAAAAAACAGACGGTCAGCATCATGGATGCATACTCCCATCAGAGCAAGTGCCGACCCCAGTGGAAATGGGCTAGTGATCACTATGTACTGGCAAAAATAGCTGGTAAAATACTCCGTGTGGTTCCATAAAAATACATAGCTCTTTTCACATTTTTAAAACCAGAATTGAGGGGAAAGAGGACAATTTTTAGCCAGGGACCAATAATATTTATGTATAGTAGGTCTGCAGTATAAAACACTTGCAGACTACAGCGATGGTGTGGATAAATGGTTTCCACATACACAGTCACATACATGCACATATTACTGCTTTGGTGTTACAGCTGGCAATCATGTTCAAAATAAAAACAAACTAAGAACATTATCTTCCAAAAATAATGGTGCATTTATTGAAATCTTTAATCTGCATCTTATTTTGGCAAAGGCTCAGTCACCCTGAGAAACATCCCTTCTGGGTTAATGAATTACGTTAACAGGTGGTCAATATTTCTAGTTGCAAAACAATTCTGTACGTAAGAAGAAATGAGTCGTAACATTGGTATTTCATGCAGATATATGGTAATAGTGTTTGCAAACCTAATTTTTACCCAAGTGTTCTACAAAACAGTACTACTGGATGCATTCACACTTCCAGGATGACTTTGTACACTTCCTGAACCAAACACTAAAGATCCATTCTTTAAAGAAAATCTGTAGTGTGTTGTTTGCACATTTTAATAATTATTTATGTTCAATATAAAAATAGACTTTTAAAATGTTTGATATAAGTAAATATGAAACATTCCCTAAGAATGATGAATATTTACCTATTGTAGCCAGCAGGTGGAGCTTTTTTAACTAATCTGCATTACATTACATTGCATGTTGATCTGAGATCAATTTACATAGACTGTTGAGTAACTTACACAGGACTGACTTCCCATCCCTCTCCCTGCCAAGGTAAATGAGTCCTAGGACTTGGGATACTTTCTCTGCTTAAAGTGAACTAAAATCAAAAACTGTTATGCAGGAGAACAGAGGCGCCAAAAGGATAAAAGGAAGCTAAATGAGCTTAAAAAACAAATTCTTGGTAAATAGAGGAGGTAGTGGTGGACTTACCTCCTGCAAGTAGACACACAACGACTGTAGTAAAGACAGTCAACATATTTTATTTATGAACTCCAAATATGCAACGCGTTTCGCAGGTTTGATCCCGCTTCATCAGGCATTAACAATGGAGCAATAGCATATGTGGTCAGTAGAATAGCCAGGCACCTCTGTCCACCACTACCTCCTCTATTTACCAATAATTAGTTTTTTAAGCTTATTTAGCTTCCTTTTATCCTTTTGGCGCCTCTGTTCTCCTGCATAATATTGAGTCCACCCTGGGTGGAGGGTTGAACCCCCTTTTTTTCTCATCTACAGTGAGCGACTTCTTATTCCTGAGTGGGGTCAGGAAAATCTCCCCACCTACCTTTACAGTGGTTGCCTAAAGGTAACCCTGGTTTGTGAGTATTAATATTTACTCTATCTAGTAACCATTTACCAGTACATATTACACTATTGGAGCTCTTGGTGTTTCTTGCTTTTACAATCAAAAACTGCTCACAAAGGCAGGGTTCACAGTTATCAAAAATCCCATGCAAATTTGCAAAAACGTGATTTCATGCAATGAAAGTTGACGGAAATTCATATTTCTGTTAAAAATTGCAAAATAAAATTTGTGTTTTTTATGTTTGCAAAAAAAAACCTTACATCATGCAACATAGATCACATGCAATGTTTCACTGACTTTTAGCTATGGTGAAAAAACACAGACATCTGCGACAGAGAGTCTGAAAAGTTTGCATGCAAAAAATGTTCACGTTTTCCATGCTGATAAGCATGAAACCTGCCTAAGTTCAATGTCTGTTCATTTATACTGGGTTTTTTTTTTTTTGCTACAAGCTTATTTTATCATACATTTTGGAATTTTTTCAAATTCGGTGTCAAGTACTGCCCTGTATCTGAGTTTCTTAGTGTATATTGGAATGCCTGTTAATGCTAGTGAATTTTAAAGCAAAGCTGTGTCAAAACTGTGCTTAAAGAGAACCCGAGGTGTGTTTAAAGAATGTTATCTGCATACAGAGGCTGGATCTGCCTATACAGCCTAGCCTCTGTTGCTATCCCAAACCCCACTAAGGTCCCCCTGCACTCTGCAATCCCTCATAAATCACAGCCGTGCTGTGAGGCTGTGTTTACATCTGTAGTGTCAGTCTCAGCTGCTCCCCCGCCTCTTGCAGAGCTCCGGTCCCTGGAAGGGATGCAGGCGGGGACTGGAGTTCTGCAGGAGGCGAGGAGAGCAGCAGACTGACACTATAGAGATAAACACAGCCAGCTCTGACAAGCTGTTTGTCAGCAGCGCGGCTGTGATTTATGAGGGATTGCAGAGTGCAGGGGGACCTTAGGGGGGTTTGGGATAGCAACAGAGGCTGGGCTGTATAGGCAGATCCAGCCTCTGTATGCAGATAATATTCTTCAAACCCACCACGGGTTCTCTTTAATAAGTTGAATGCATGCATGGATGTAATGGATGATAAGAACATGCCTGCTCTTTTTTCTTATTTGAGGACTTTAGATTATTTAATTCAGGTTTCCACTCTGTCATCGATAAAAAAAAAAGCACATGTCTGTGTCTTGTGTTTGCCTTCCTCAATGTATGTGAGCTAGTTATTCCCCTGAAATGTTAGTCCTGCTTTCCTCTTCCAAATTACAATTCATTTTTGTAAATTAAACACAAAATATGTCTGCTTGCTATCGGCAATAAGCATAAATATTGTCTATACACAAGACCCTGGGCCACAAATGTAAGTGCTAACATTGTTACCAATGTTCTATAACTAGAGATGGTGACAAAACATGGCCAATGGGAGCAGGTTAGTAAGAAAGCATGGGGTATGCACAATGTAAAACTCAGGCTTGAGCCTCATTTTATGTACATATACATAAGAAAAAAAAAGGCAATTTCAGAGAAAAGAAAAATTACATTGAAGCCACAAATGTAAGAAATATAACATACTAACCAGTTCAATGCTATCACAGGTTTGTTTTACCTCACAGAATTTGTACATAGTATCACTTTAAGGGCTGTACCACACAGGTAACTCAATTGCAGTGATTAAGTCAGTTGCTGATCATTTATGAATTTTAACATTTTCTCAGGTAACCCATTCCTAGTCAAAAATGTTGGTTGCTAGACCTGAAATATCCTGCTTGCCAATGATTGTCTCATGAATAGAGATGTTTTTTTTTGGTTTGTTTTTTTTTAAATTCTAATTCTCTTTAAGGGCCCTTAACACATGCGTGCAGTTAAAGGATAAAAGAACTTACAAAATACAGTCACTGAAAATGCCCCTCCTCAGCTACCTGCTCACACACACTCCTTGGTACCTGCTCCCTTTTCCCACCACTATCCCCCCCCCCCCCCCCCAACCATACCCTGGCATCGTCTGAAAAACTTGTTGTTTATGCTTCGGAACAACTGAGTGTTCCAAAACTTCTAGCTTCTTTCACTTCAGCCACAGTATTGACTTGAACCAGGTTTACTCTGGCGAAATGTGTAGTCTGTGCTCCATACAGTAAATTGTTGTTAGCCACATTGGTTGTCTCTACAGGGAGAAGTGAGAAGATTCTCAAAAAAACAAGAACATCCTGCAGTGTGTGAGAGTGCGGTATAGGGGGTTAACTCCCTAGACACCGCATTCATTCCAATGCGTTCTATGCTGCATTCCATCTCCTTACCTTCAGATCAAAAGTTCTGGCTTAGAAGGTGGAAACGTAAAAAGATGGAACACAGCATAAAATGCATCGGAATGCAGGCAATGGCCAGGTGAGTTAAGCTCCTCATACCTCGCTCTTGCCCTCCGCATGCTGCAGGATGTTTTACAAGACATTCTCGCTCGTTCCTAGTTGTCTACATTTTTGAGCGAAGCCAAAACTTGCTCTTTTAAATGGTTTTTAATTTCTTTATTTATTTCCTCTTTTTTGATGTTGTTTCTAGACATTCAGTACCACGTCGGGATGCTGACTGCAATTCCGTGGAATCTAATTTTTTTTGCAAAAATGGAAATCGGCATTCCAGATTGGTATTCAGATATTTCTGTGAAAATCCGTTTTACGTCGACTCAGAAGCATTGGTCCAATCAGAGAATGCAGAATGTTTTTTTTTTCACAAAAAAAAAAAAAAAAGAAATCAGAAAACAGAAATCGGAAAATTGGAAATATGGAAATCGGAAATTGGCATTGCTCGTAATCAGAATTTCCACAGAATAGGAAATGGGCATTTTGGTGCCACAGCTTCTGGTGTTAAATGCACAAAGCAGGTACCCTGACTCCATTTTAATGGAGAGTTGTCTACTTCCTCCTACTGGAAAGTAGACAAAGGCCCAGGATGGATGGAGTAGTGTCTTGGCTTTTGCATATAAGGCGGGAGAAAGTACTGGAGTCAGTGAGCATTAAGCAGGTGAATGTGGTATTTTGCATAACTGTGCTTTGTAAGTACTGGTATGCTTTAAGAAGCAGTGCTTAGCTGCATCAACATATATTATCACAGTTTTCTTTCTAAAATATGTATGTGCATTTAAGCATGCCATAATGCACGTAAGAATGCATGACATACCGCATGCAATAAAACTATTTTAAATGCATGCTTCTGCAGTCATATAATTGTGAAAGGACCTTTATTTAGTGTTACAGAGGGTGCCTCCCAGCATGCAGGAATGGCTGGGTTTTCCAGTTAGGACCCCCAGAAGTCTATGCAGATTAATGTACTGCAACCTGTGTAATTTGTAAGATATGTGTTATAAATTAGCAGTGTGAAAAGAATCTCAAGCTGTCTGCAATGTAGTTAGTTTACTTTTAAACATAGATGACCCAATTCAATCCACCTTTTCCCTTAGTGCTGGTCTGCAGATAGCTGAACCACACATTTCTAGATTTCAATGAATTCCCAGCTTTGCAGATACACAAATCTTCAAGGAGTTTCTGTAAAGGCACCACAAAACATCTGAGGTTTGCTGTCCTGCCATTGTGGTCAGTATTGGGGAACCACTGACATGTCTATATATACCTTCAAATCTCACAAGACATCCATGGCTGTCAGATCTCTAATGGCAAAACCTCATCATAATCCCATACATAATTAAACTAACAGTGCAATGCCTACAGCTAATATAGACGTTCATATTCATAGGAAACGAGCATGCAAGTCTATGCCTTCCTTTACATAAAGACAATGATGCTGATTTATCAATACAAATACAGAGAACATTTGAGCCAACGTGGAGCAGTGAGTGGTCCAGAGCAGTCAAAATCATGAAATTCATTTGGTACAAAAGAAATGTAGTTGCCATAGCAGCCATTTTACAAGTACATTTCCATTGGGATATATCCACTATATCCTGGTAAACGTTGTGTGCAGTCAGTGCAAATAAGGTTTGCCAGGCCTTATGCAAATTATGTAACGTTATGTAGGTAGCATAACTCATGTTATACATGCAACACTTACAGTATATTATCTGTTATACAAGTAATGCAGGAGTTGCAAGTATAATACGAATTATGTAACACGTTATGCAATTTGTTCAAAGACTGGTAAATCTTTTTTTTACTGGGGTATAGAGAAAGTAACCCATTGTGTGATGATCAGATTTTTAATACATTAACTTACATCTTTTAATAGTTACTGTACTTATATACGTATTCTTCTAATGTATACCATATGTAAAATAATGTATTACGGATTTTGTTTACAAACTAGCAAGTGCTGAGAATCCATTTACAACTGCAAAAGCAGTGGGGACAATCATAAGTCAGCACATCAGTTTTTTGGGATTGATTTTTGATCAGGGGAATTCAAATCATATTGGATGTTGGAGATACATTAAAAACTGTATGCTGCCCAACTTAATTGTTTTAAGATGCATGCAAGTGTGCTTGCATTATTTATCAGGGTCCCGTTTTAAGACATTTTAAGTGCACTTAAAGAGGAACTGCAGTGAAAATAACTTAAAATATATATATACTTTCTTATTGTTTAAAATATTAATCTATATAATAGGCAGTGTTTGTTTTTTGTAGAGTCTTTCCTCTCTCTGATTTACATTGTGAAATTTATCACTGGTGGTGACATCTTTAGTTTTGCCAGGTGATCTGTAGGGAATGTTCATTACTGAGAATTCTATACACAGAGGAACATACTGCTTGCTTGGCAGTTGGAAAAAGCCATTTTCCCACAATGCTACAAGGTTCACTGACAGCAAACTGTCAGGACCATGGTCATGACATCACACTGTGGGAGGGTTTCACCAATATGAGCCATACAGACCCCCCTGATGATCTGATTGAAAAAAGGTAAAGATTTATCGTAGGAAAAGTGGTATCAGCTACTGATTGGAATGAAGTTCAATCCTTAGTAAAAGTTCCTCTTTAAGTATACTGATATACACTGACACTTTAACCATAAAAAGTTAGAATTTGTATACTTGGCATGGCAGGTGATACAAAGCCTTTCAATAAAATGTGGTTACAGAAAAACAAGCATCTCTAGTTGCTGGAATAATGATTTGATTTGCTACGTCTAATCTAAGGAGTTGTACATTTTGTAAAGATTTTTTTTTTTATCTTGGGTCCGATTTTGGTTAAACTATTTTTTCATTGGATGCTATAAATTAATGGGGAAAGCAACATAAAAAAATTATAGCTGAGAAGTTGCAGCCAATTTGATTTTAATTATAACATTTGAATGGAGAAAAAGCGTGACTATGGTCCAAATCAGAATTCTCATATCTCATTGGCTACAATGCACACCTCCTTCAGTCTCCTGTCTAATGCCTCTGTTTAAACATAACCATTTATTGCTAAATACACAGTATAAACTGTAGTGATCTGATTTGTTTGCTGTCTTGGTTTACCTGCTTGGTGGCTTCTGGGTAGCGAGAGCTTTCCTGGGCATGTGCACACTGCAGGATGCGGACTTTCAAGATTTTTGGGGAGTAGAAATGTGCAGGGGCAATGTTTTCCCTGCATTCCGTAAATGCACCAACTTTTAACATGAACTTTAATATGAAGATGCATAGTTGGTAAGCCTGTGCATACACACAAGAAGTGGGCATCTTGACACATCTATACAAGATTTGGCCGGGCAGCACGACACTGCTGTACTCTCTGTATATCTAATGTGTCAATGCCTGTTGTTGAAACTTATTGTTATCTGCCTGATTTCTAGCTGAAATCTTGGCTAGTTTGACTTCTCCTTGATCTCTGCCACACCAAACTTCTTGTTTTTTACTCTGACCATGATTGTTTACCACTTGCCTCGACCTTTGGTGAGATTCCCGACTATGTTGCTTGCTGCATGCCCTGATCTTCTGCTGTTCCTTGACTTCACCTCCAGGCATCAACCTGCACCCACAGTATGTACTCTACCCATGACAGCTTCTCTTTTAATTTTCATTGGGTGGTCAATTTCAAGGGCCATAACCTAGTGACTATTAGCAGTAAAGTAGTCTATGAACCACTAGGGGTGGCAGCAAATTACCCCTTCCAGTGCTCTCTGGTGAAGACCAGTAGTTGCTTAGATTCTGCCACAGCCCATGCCTGCCACTGGTGCAATAGTCAACAATGTTCGAGAACTTGTAACATTTTCTCATTTATGATTTTGTCATTTATGTAATACTTTGGGAAAAGCTTTCATAAGAATGAATCAATCTTCACTGGTTTATATTCTGTGACTAATTCAATATAAGACTGTTGCCATTGATTAAAATTAATCACATTAAAATTAAGTTGAAAGGGTTTTTTTTGTTTTTGTTTTTTCATTTTAGGGAACCTGAATTTCTGTGAGTGTTGAACATAATGACATAAGCGATATTAACAAAAGATAAAACAAAGATCTGAAACATTCTTTGCTAAAATCCTTGCAATGTAGAGAGTTGAGGGAATTGTTTATTTCTCAAACAAAAGATCACAATTTAGGAAATAATTCTGCTTGCTGTAGTTACCGTAAGTTTCAGCTTCCAAAAAAATTGCATGTTCCCCTGGGAGGGATAGTACAGCATGTTAAGTACACTACTATTTAAGTTCATACATTTTCTGTGTTTTGCATCCGCATGTGTTTTGAAGTGCCCTCCCCAAGAAAAATATATGGTCAGGACAAATAATTAACACATGCAAGATTATGAACCAATGCAAACATACGTACATTTTAAGTGCAAGCACATAAATGGGCCCTTAAGCTGGGGGGACATTTTTTGTGGTGATAGACCCCGAGGTCTTCTGTCACAAGAAGCCAGTAGATGACTGACCATCACCTTTTATTCTGAGTTTTAGGTTCTGTATAGTTTAAAGCCTTGGGACTTTTTTGTTCTTTTTTTTTATTACCCATATGGGCCTGTGCTAAAAAAAAAAACTCTGCTGGGGTTCATTTGCATAATTGGTTCAGATCTACTTTCACTACTAACTATGAAAAACATAAACTGGACATACGTGCTTCCTTGTTGTTGGTAATTTTATGTAACATTGCTGCAAAGATATAGACTGCAACTTCAACTTCACAAAGACTACTACAGAAATGTAAATGCTCTCATTTACATTGTGTGACCATCTTGGACAGTTAAGGTCTCCTTTTTAATAGTAGCCTAATTAAAGCAAAAGGTGCTTTGAGGGGATGATGGATCAGAAATTATGCTATTGTTACCTACAGCCATCTTGATATTAAGTTTTTTGTGCAAACATGTCAAAATCCCACATGCTGCTGGTGGATATTGCAGTACAAAAAAATCATGTTTTTTTTCCAGATAAAAATCAGTCAAAGTTCTGGGTAAACGGCAGGGGGCGTACATCAGTGGACAAGCTTTTATACTGGAGACAGTGCAGGAAGGACTTCCTGCACATGCTTGGCATTCCCCATAATGTTCTTCAGTAGTCTGAAAGCCCTGCTGCTACTGAAATACTACCATGAAAGCTTAGACACAGTTTAGTAAGCCTTGATATAAAAAGCAAACAAAAATGGTAAAAAAATATTGCAAAATAGATCGCTGTGAATGGACTTTCACACTCATCCATGTGAAAGGGAAGGGGTGCCTACCTTAATGCTTTGTAAAAGAAAATTGTTACAAATCTATCTTTTGCTAAGTACAGCAGTTCTACATAATTATCTTATAGTCTTGTGGTGACCTGTTGCTCCTCCTGCCCATCTTTCCACTTGGTGATGAGCATGTCACATGTTTCACCCCAGGAGTCAAACACATCCTCCGTTGAGTCTATGAGCTTTGTATTAGAAGAGCAGAGGTCGGAAGCACAGTGTAGGGAGTTGGAACAAATCGGAGGATGATCATGACTTTGTCCACCAATACTCCCATCTTGACTCACCTCATTGAGGTTAATTTCACTTTTAGAGCACTCAGACTGTTGCTCACTATGTTTTAAGTCCTGCCACATGGAATGAGGCTGGATAAGTCCATCAGAAATGGAATATACTGGTTCAGTTGGTGGTTCTGGCATATGTCCATTCATCTTTGAGAAAAGTAAGCCCAGTCTTTTGAAGGACTCCTTTTTAGAACTTGAAAGCCTTTGGAGCTGGTTTCCATTCCTGATAAATGAACGCTTGTTAATACCATTACTTTTTGGTGCATCATCCACTATTTCAATCCCAGACATAGTTTTAATGAGAGCTGAGACATTGAAATCCTTTTTTTTGTTGGCCGTATTAAAAGAAACGTTCTTTGACTTGGGTTTCTCTTCAGCCCCTTCTTCCTTTTGTGATACTTCTGTACTGCTGGTGGAATAGCTTCTCCTTGGAGGTTTTCTGTTCCCGAGGAGATCAAGCACCTCATAGCGGAAGCTGGAGATATCTTGTTTTAATTCCTGCAAAAAAATAACAAATAATTGACAATAGGACAGTGCAAGTATCATGTATCTGTGGTTGGTGAACAATTCGTTGCTGGGTGAAAATAACTGAAATTACTTTTATCCAGAATTACCTAGACAATCTTACAAATTGCCCAATTTTATTTAAAGTAACAAGAAAAATTACTTTGATTACACTACCCCATACTGTCAAAAGGCAATGGCTCCATCTGCAAATGGTTTCTTTGTTTGGACACTCTCTACATTTTCCATATTTATTTTTAAACTAGTCGATTATTAACAAACTATTAGAATTATTTTTCGAACGTTGACAGTAGTTTGCATTCTAAACAATGATGCTGAACTGGTGGCCCTGTCTGTTGTTTTTTTTTTATATAATGTGTAAAGGATGAGCGTATACTTACCAGTTTGCAGTTCAGAGCCTGAAATATGCACTACCATATTATCATAAGCATTATCTGCATATACGATGGGTCTCCTGATCTGTTCTGGAGGCTGTGATTTTGAATCCCAAACCTGTAAAATTGTCATGGTCTCTGAGGACATAGTTGGGCAACCCAAGCTTATTGGTTCTATTTTTTTTTATAGATAGGATAGGACATGAGACAGCCTGTACATGATGTCCCTGCTAAAATGTGTTGCAATATGTGGAACTTATGTCTCCTTCTAAGAAGTTTTAGTGAGCGTATAACTGGTTTTCAGCACCTCTTGTAACTGTAGTGAACACAGTATGTACCTTTAAATCTGACAGTTTCAACTGCTTGATATTGTATGTTGTAGTCTTCTCCATGGCATGGTTATTTCCTCATTTGCTGGAGTAAACGTGGGGCACATTTGAGAAAAATCTGCAGCATGCCCAAGGAGCTTACAACTTGATTTAGGATACCTTTATGTATTACTTTCAGAGGGAACTCTGCCCACATATGGTTTATGCTTAAAAGTCAGATGTGGATTTAATAAAGTTTGGGAATCCTCATGCTTAGCTGCAGCATAGTCCAATAATAAATCTGGCTTAGGCCCCTGTTCACACTTGTAATAGCAAAATGCAATTGTCAATTTGAATTGAAATTTTGCTGCAATTTTCTGCGATTGCACTTGTTCCCAAAATGCTACATGCAGAGCACTTGCAGTATATTTGTGTCAGTTTCTCTAAGGGTCAGTGAAACGTTAGCTAAGCAGCAGAGCAACACATAAGCTGCTGCCTGCACATTATCTCCCAATGCTTTGAGAAGCTGTGGAAATGTCATTATACAATAAATGCAGATGGATAGTAGAAGCTCTACAAATAGCCCTCTGTGACTTGGCTGAATAATAAAGATCAGTTATATTAATATATATCATTGCATGCCATGTTAACAATTGAATGTGTTAAAAAATGGTCTTTTGTAGTATTAAAATAAATCATAGTGGCATTAAAAAAGACAGGAGGTTAAATCTTATCTTTTTTTTTCTTCCAAGAAATTATCATAGATGTTTGGAGCAAACCTTAAAAAGTACAGACCAAAATGCTAAACATTTTGGTCATGATTTATGAAGCTGCGCTGCTATAACAACACAAGGTCCATGTTAGCAGCCAACCTGATTCCAGGGCTGCATGCTAAGTGCGGTCGTGCAGCGTACCGTGCCTTCCTTAGTTACGCATGCTGCTTACATAGCAACGCACGATACTTTAAATGCCGGGTGATACTGTGGAGTATAGCAACCGTGAAATTTCACTAGCATGGCCACTACTATGTTAATTAACATAATAGCAGCCACGCTAGTGAAGTACCACGGTCACGATACTTCACAGCAGCACCTGGCTTTCAAAGGAGCACCTGTTGCTATGTAAGCAGCGTGCGTAACTAAGGAAGGCACTCCACACTGCACGACCGTGTGTAGCGCGCAGCCCTAGATTTAGGTTCCGCTGCTGTCATGAAGCTTGCGCTGCAATAGCCACACAGCTTCATGAATCGATGCCTTAGCTTCCTATTTAAGCACAGCACTGACTAGGCTGAATTAGCCAAAGGGACCCATTCATTCCGCCCAAAAATACAGCACTCCACAACTAAAACAGAAGATCATTAGATATTATTATTTAGTATTTATATAGTGCCGACATCTTCTGCAGCGCTATACAGAGTATATAGTCTTGTCACTAACTGTCCCTCAGAGAAGCTCACAATCTAATCCCCACCATAATCCTATGTCTATGTATGTATCCTGCAGTCTATGTATTCTAGGGCCAATTTATGGGAATGCCACAGCACATACTAGGAAGCACATAAGGTACAAGCATTGACTATACATGGCTATATGTAATTAACTAGCAGTTTCCTGAGGGTAGTTCGTTTCTGGCTGCCCTGGAGCATGTTAAAGATAGTTTATGAAATGTATGTTTTACTCTGAATTTCCATACTTCTGAGATAAATCATATGGATACTACCCTTAGGGGTCTTCCTTTGGAGGGCTTTGTGCATACAAGAACTTTTAGGAAGTTGCGTCCTGGTAATTCTGTCCTCAAGGAGTCAAGTTTGAATCCAACACGTATCAATCATTCCAAATATACATGTAGGGTAATTCACCCAATCTAGATGCAACTGTGATTCCTGTAAGACTAGAATTGTTGAGAACAGTCTTAGAGGAAGAGGTGTTGGATCAAGCTTGATCCAGACAAGGGGGACACTTATGGTACATGTGTACCTTAGACTGAGCCTAAAGTAATATCTTTTATACACAGACACTGGAGGATTTAATTCTCCCAATATATATATATATATATATATATATATATATATATATATATATATATATATATATATACATATACATATATATATATATACACACACTAGTGACCTTTGCCCGTTTAAAAACTGGGTAGGTCAGTCTACGCCTGCGTGCACCCGCAGCACACCCGGCTGCCCGCCTGGCACCATCCCTGTCGTCCTGCCTGTGTGAGGCTGGGTCCGTGTTGCGCATATGCGCAGTAGCAAAAAGCACGGACCCAGCTACAGTGGCTTGCAAAAGTATTCGGCCCCCTTAAAGTTTTCCACATTTTGTCACATTACTGCCACAAACATCAATCAATTTTATTGGAATTTCACATGAAAGACCAATACAAAGTGGTGTACACATGTGAGAAGTGGAATGAAAATCACACATGATTCCAAACATTTTTTTACAAATAAATAACTGCAATGTGGGGTGTGTGTAATTATTCAGCCCACTTTGGTCTGAGTGCAGTCAGTTGCCCATGGACATTGCCTGATGAGTGCTAATGACTAAATAGAGTGCACCTGTGTGTAATCTAATGTCAGTACAAATACAGCTACTCTGTGACGGCCTTAGAGGCTGTCTAAGAGAATATTGGGAGCAACAACACCATGAAGTCCAAAGAACACACCAGACAGGTCAGGGATAAAGTTATTGAGAAATTTAAAGCAGGCTTAGGCTAGAAAAAGATTTCCAAAGCCTTGAACATCCCACGGAGCACTGTTCAAGCGATCATTCAGAAATAGAAGAAGTATGGCACAACTGCAAACCTACCAAGACAAGGCTGTCCACCTAAACTCACAGGCCGAACAAGGAGAGCGCTGATCAGAAATGCAATCAAGAGGCCCATGGTGACTCTGGACGAGCTGCAGAGATCTACAGCTCAGGTGGGGGAATCTGTCCATATGACAACTATTAGTCGTGCACTGCACAAAGTTGGGCTTTATGGAAGAGTGGCAAGAAGAAAGGCATTGTTAACAGAAAAGCATAAGAAGTCCCGTTTGCAGTTTGCCACAAGCCATGTGGGGGACACAGCAAACATGTGGAAAAAAGTGCTGTGGTCAGATGAGACCAAAATGGAATGTTTTGGCCAAAATGCAAAATGTTATGTGTAGCGGAAAACTAACACTGCACATCACTCTGAACACACCATCCCCACTGTCAAATATGGTGGAGGCAGCATCATGCTCTGGGGGTGCTTCTCTTCAGCGGGGACAGGGAAGCTGGTCAGAGTTGATAGGAAGATGGATGCAGCCAAATACAGGGCAATCTTGGAAGAAAACCTCTTGGAGTCTGCAAAAGACTTGAGACTGGGGTGGAGGTTCACCATCCAGCAAGACAACGACCCTAAACATAAAGCCAGGGCAACAATGGAATGGTTTAAAACAAAACATATCCAATTGTTAGAATGGCCCAGCCAAAGTCTAGATCTAATCCAATCGAGAATCTGTGGCAAGATCTGAAAATTGCTGTTCACAAACGCTGTCCATCTAATCTGACTAAGCTGGAGCTGTTTTGCAAAGAAGAATGGGCAAGGATTTCAGTCTCTAGATGTGGAAAGCTGGTAGAGAAATACCCTAAAAGACTGGCAGCTGTAATTGCAGCAAAAGGTAGTTCTACAAAGTATTGACTCATATTAGTCAGTATTGATTGGGCTGAATAATTACACACACCCCACTTTGCAGTTATTTGTTTGTAAAAAAATGTTTGGAATCATGTATGATTTCCGTTCCACTTCTCTCATGTACACCGCTTTGTATTGGTCTTTCATGTGGAATTCCAATAAAATTGATTCATGTTTGTGGCAGCAATATGACAAAATGTGGAAAACTTCAAGGGGGCCGAATACTTTTGCAAGCCACTGTACACAGAGACACCTGTCCCTGCTGTATGCAGTGACAGTTGCCTATTATTATATAGCATATCTCTTAATGATGGCCTTTTACATTTACACTTTGTCCTAACTCCCCCCCCCCCCCCACACACACACACACCTAACCTCCTAATCCTAAATGTTGTATACACTTCCTCCCCTTTCCTACCAACCCTATTTTGAATTTTCAGACATGCTATTCACCTGCATTTCCTGGTGTGATAATATATCTTAGCATTGCTCACTAAAAATCCTCTTCACAAACAAAATTAAAAGTAGAGAAAAATGCATAAATGTTCACAATAAAGGGCTTTGTACAGCATTTACAGGCTGTTATTTCTACATGAAGTAGTATTCAACCCTCCAGTCCACACAGTATATGCATATAAAGTATACATATGCTTATTAGCCACACTTATGAGATCATTACTTGATGAAATGCGGATAAACAGAGCGGAAATAGCAGGTTCCAAAACAGCAGGACACTTTCATCAGTGATATTGAGGTGTGAAGGCCAGGATTGCAGAGGATAAATTGCTTCCCATGGGATTTAAGTGTCTGACTTAAACTACACCTGTCACAAAACTAGGCAAGCTAAACTTGGAACATTAAAAAAAAATACATAAGCAGCTGATGCTTTCAGTGAAGAAATAGGTTTGCCAAAATGAATGGTATCTACACTGTTGAATTCATGTGCGGATTTTGTTTGGTCTGTGTAACAATTAAAATAAATGTGTATGTATAAGGGCAAAATCAGTTATGGTTTTTAACTGTTGTACTGATCAAGAGAAAATTTGGGTAGGTTTTGCATATTTTAAGTTCATGTACTTACTTCTTATTATTGGTCCATTCAGAAGATGGGTTGATTAAAACTATTTTTCTTTTGGCCCAAACTCGTTCAAATAATTGATCATGCATGCATGCTTGTTTCGGCATCGATTTTCATCCGATTCAATTAAATTATCGAATCGAATGGTCGATTGGACCACAAAATCAGTAGATTCACAGCAGTTCTCCATGAAAAGATGAAAGAGCTGTAATTTTAAACAAGTTGTTGGGTACGTACAGGCCCGGATTTACAATACTGGAGCCCATAGGCACAGATGTTCTGGCACCCCAGACTTCACCCTTTATGTACCTACAAACCAACACCAAGCTGCACCGCCAGTGTGCTGGCTGGCCCAGCTGGCTTCTCTTCCCTACTTCCCCTGCCCAGCATAGGTAGCTACAGGTGCCCCTTAGCATTAGGTAGCCAGAGGTGACCCCCAAATATTAGGTTAGTTGTTAGTTGAAGGGATACCGCGTCACTAGAATACTGAGAGCAGAGTGAGTAACCTCTATTTACGCTCTGCTGAGGACTCTGCATAGGGAGGCACTCGGGGAGGGGAGTAAGCTGCCTTTTCATCATCAGGCTCCTGTAGGCAAGGGCCTACAGTGCCTTATGGTAAATCTGACCCTGGGTATGAATCTCCAATGTATGTCCTTGCATGAAGGCCTTTCTTGCAAAGCTGTGAAGTGGCAACACCGCATTCCTGCTCAGCCGCCTGGCCATCTCACTGCACCACAAGCTCCAGCGTTGCCCTACCCTCGAACTGCACCTTGCTTTGTGCCTGCAACATTGCACACATCCATGACCAGCATCATCTACACTCTGCAAGAAATGACAAGTAGGATCAACTGAAGTGTCTGTGGGTAAGATCTTTCCATTAACGTATACACTGTCCTGCATTACAACATTGATTACATGCTGGCCATCTAGGCTTTATCCAGAGTCCAGACTGTCTTACATGTTTATGGAGGCTGATTTACTTAAAAGTCCGTTTGGACTGTAGCACACTGTGACTGAACTACAACTACACTTTAAGGCTTTCAGGATCTGTGAGACCTGCGTCTTACATGACCTAGCCCTGCCGCTTTGCTTGTTGCACTAATTGCTTCTTCTCCATCTACCAATTGCATGTTGGCTCATGTAACTAACTCTCCAGTTCATGCCAAAAACTCTGGTTGCTTATTATGTGGTGAGCAGGTGCTTACATTCATGATAGGCCACAACTCTTTGAGTCCATTGACATTTTTTGATGAGCCTTCCCTCCATTTTTTTCCAATGAAGCTGCTCATTCACTATATATAAACATTTTTTTTTTTACATGGCAATGGTATCTTGCCTTGACATGGTATGCTTGGGGTTGAATGAATGAGTTGTATGGAAGGGGGGCTGTTGATGCATGTGTGTTCCGTTTAGGGAGGGCTTTGTGCATTTGGCTGAGCATTTTAATTACTTTTTGATAAATAAAATTTATATCGTTTTTCACTTTATTGACTTCTTGTTGGTTATTGGTGTGTACCGTCCACTGTTATTTTTTCTTTCCTAATTGGTATTGCTGCTTTCTTGCAAAGCCCAGGGCTAACTAATATAAACAATGCTTGTATACCTGGGTAGAAACAGAATAGTAGATCCATATTTTATCTGCTGGTTGAAGGAGCTGCATGTAACATCTGAGAGGCATTCAATGCAAAATCATCTATTGTTTCTCAAGAGAGAGGGGAAGATTATACTTCACCTAGAGTGTTAATATGCAGGGGAACATTTCCCTTATTCTCTAGCCACAGTATCTTCTGCAAGTGAGAAAATGAAAATCTAATTCACTTTTGGAGGCTCCTCTTCATGGACCACAAAGTAAAATAATAAATAAGCATTTACTATATATGTATACACACTGCAAATGTATTATCCAAAACCTGGTAAAAGCTAAGCAAATGTCATACCTTAAAATTTTCCTCTGTCAAGCCTTCATTGGTTTTTGAATTTCTGATCATTGCTGCAACATATCGTTTCACCAAATTCCTGATAACTTCCTGAATTGGAAAAAGTCATTAAACATTAGACATCTTAGATACCCATAGAGCTGCATGTGAAGACAGACAAGTTGTGGATGAGGTAGTTTTTACTTTACATAAAAAGTTGGTGCACTTTAAATGGTTGTCATTTGTGCAAAGCATGATGGGAAAACTACTATGAGAAAACCATATGAACATGCAAGTCAGTTTAACCCCATGCAAATGCAGTTAACAACCTGGGCACCATGGGTACTAATGACCATATGAAGAGCCACTATCTAGTTCAGTTGAAGGCTACTTGGCCCAGAGGTGGAAGCCAAAACCAGCTATTTCCCACTGCCCTAGCAGAATCATCGTCCTCTATCTCCCTATCTATGCCATGCAAGTATTTTCTATTGCCTCTAGCCAGTAATTGATAAAGCCTACCATAACATTTTTTTCCCTCCTTCCAACTTCACCACCCTTGCATTTAAAAAAAAAATTGAAAGTGTAAATTATAGAATTAAAGCTCTATTTTTCAGGACCCAAACAGCTGCTCATCATAATTCCTGTGTAGTTGCCTTTCCCTGCAACAAAGATGAATTGATCTGTGAGCGGGGGATGGGGTGTGGGGAGTGTTAGGGGGGGGGGGGGTTGTGCCTGTTCTTTCACTTCCCAGAAATAGACATATTTAAAACTACCAGTGTTTAGGGTGGATCAAGTTAGGATACAAGCAATACGAGTGATAAGCAAGACACTATATTACACAGAATACTCCAAGAACTCATTTATAAAGCATTGAAAAAACATATGAAAACATCTTTGAGAATTCTTGTTTTATACTTCAGTTTGAATAAATAGAATATACAGTTTGCGGTCTACTGATTGCTAAGGCTATTCCTCGACTTTCTTGGTTATCTTCACTTCTAATTTCCTCATAAATGCATCCATTTGTTTCATTTTAGAACATGCTATTTATAGGCAGCACATGATCTTGTCCCATTCATGGCTACAGTTATTGCAGTATGTTGTCACAAAATTCTATCCCAGCTTGCACTTGGGGAAACACAAGTGATTCCCAACATTAGGGGGGCCCCATTTCCGAAAAAGCCTCAAAGGCCCAGGCCTTGGGCGGCTGCAGTCCAGGGGTGGGGCACCTGGACCTGAGATTGGGGGTTGCTACATATGAAAGAGAAGGCTACAAATGGGGAGCAACACATGGAAAAGGGAAGCTGGTGCCTTAGAGAGTTGTATATGAAAGAAAGGGATTGCATACATGGATGTTACACATGGAAGAGTGGACTACACATGTTATGGGAGGGGACTGACATATATGGAAGGGGAGCGCCAACATACTTATGGCTCATAGATTTGAGTCTTGCACTGATGCAATCATGCAAATAGTTTACCAACATCTTACCACAGCACAACAATGTTTTATAACCATTTACACAGTCAGATGTTTGAGGGCAGTTTCACACTACTAACCAGCGTTTTTGTATTGAAAAAATACGCTTCCGTGCATGCGCACTGCAACGTGAACTCAAACACATTAAAAATATCTCCGTCGCTATAGACTTACATGACTTCTGGTCGCGCACGCCACCAATAATGTCGGCCAGTAACACGCTGTTACTTTAGCGTCAAATGCAATTCTTTCGGTGCATCGCATAGCACTGCGGCATGTATGAAATGTCCCATAGGTTTTCATTGCTTTAGTGTCACCCTGCGGTAAAATACGGTAACGCAATGCAATGAAAGCATCCCAGTGTGAAAGTGGCCTGACAGAACTCCTCCACAGTGGATTGTATTTGTCACTGTCCTTGTCATTCTTGCCCAACACTGCTTTTTTCTTTTCTTTTTTACTGAACACAAACTTGCAAGTGCATACACCATCTTTAAAGAGGAAGAATGCCAAAAAGTGACTCGCCAACATTTGCAGAGAAGACATACATAATTTATTGTGTCACTGCTGGAGCCTTGTGACAGAATGTACTGTAAAGTAATGACTATTACTGCTAGCTTGTCATAAGTGTTTTGAGTCAAACTATAGCAAGATACAGCTCTTCTAATAATGCATCTCACCTGATAGTGCTGATTTTGAATGAGGTTGTCAGCATGCCGTTCCTGCAATGAGAAAAACATTTATTAATTAGTCATTTGCAGCAGTGCATGGTCCCCTGTCAGCTCTCTAGAGAGTGGAACTGGGGTCCCCGAACAGCAGGACTCTGCTGCTAAAAGCCAGCCAGGCTTGTGTGACTGCTCCCCATGAATAACTTATAAGGAGGAAATATATGAAGTAGTTATCATGTCTTACAGTAAAGGTTTTCAGATTCTCGTGTTGTTTCTGGAGGTCTTCTTCAGCTTTTTTATGTGGGCACAGCTTATAGTGGATCCATTTGCAGAGATACCATATAGACTTTGGGCTGGCTACGATATTAAATGGGGGTGGCAGGGTGCCACCTTCATCAAAATAACTCATCCACAGTTTTGTCCTTGCAAATTTCCATTCAATGTCTGCATGGTCCTGTTGAGAGAATCAGAAAAAAATGACAGGTTGTTAGACAGGACCTCTTTACAGATGAAACCATAATTATTTGATAAATCATTTCCATGCTTATATTAATGAATGGTGGCTTATAGTGACAGTATAAAGGCCACGGATGTCTTCTCTAAAAGAAAAAAAAAATAGTTTCCAGGAGATCATGTTGATCCTGTGCTTTTAAAGCTTATGTCCATCTACAGATTTTCTGGACACCCAAAATAATGCAATAAGCCCTATGTATTAAAATGTGCTAAATACTGAAACATTTCTCAACACACAGCATGATTTTCTTATGCAGCTTCAGCAAAGGGCATCACTGTCTGAGAGGGGGTGTGGTCAAGCTGCCATGCAACTCAACTTTCCATCTAGGACTAGAGAGAGGGACCTGGCTGTGCTGCCATCCAACTCCTCTCCCATTGCGATGAATGAAGGAAAGCGGCATATGCAGTGCAGGGAGGGCGTGGTTTCTATAGCTGGCTCTTAGATGATGCTCGCTGGACAAACAAGACAGAGCATCAAAAGTTATGTGACTGGCTACAAAAGAATAAATTAACTACTTTCGGACCAAGGTGATTGAAATCTACGCCCTGTTTTGGTGGGCTCTCGGCTGGCAGGGCGTAGATTTCAATCACCGTCCGCAGCGAGCATTCGCCATTTCTGTTGCACCCCACCGATCGCGCTGCTCAAACCTGACGTTTCTCACCGCAGCTCACAGGCTCTGCCTGTCTCTATGACAGCAGAGCCATGTGAGCCAGTCAGGAGCCGATTTCATTGGCAATCGCACAGTCAGGAACCAATGAAAGGGGCTCCTGACTGGCTCACATGACTCTGCCATCATAGAGATGGCAGAGTCTATGTCCTGAGGATCCCGGCGTGCGCCGATGACGGCGGTTGTGGCGGGTCATATCAAATGAGTAGCATGGCAGTAATGTATATGTTAGGAGGTTGACTGCGTACAGTGTATCTGGCAGTGGCTTATCAGTCCGATGCAGGCTCAGAAAGCTCTGCCGCATGTAGGGCACAAGTGGTTTGCTGGGATGGTTGGCAGAGCGTTGGGTCAGAAGTTGCCAAGCTCATGCTTCTTCCATGCTTCTACAATCCTGCTCTACTCATAGGAGGTAGTACCTTTGCTGATACAGCTTTGCCAGGTGAGTTGATCTTGTGCTAAGCTTTCTCCGCAATCCGGGTCAATGCCAAGGCTTTTCAAAGAGACTGAGCGTGTCCTTAAAGCACTTTTTCTGCCCACCTCGTGTGTGTTTTCCTTTGGCCAGTTCACCGTACAATAGTCTCTTGGGGAGACACGAGTCTGACATACGAACATGCTCCCTGACCTGGGCTCTCTGCAGGAGATTGTAGATACATGGCAGACCACATTGGCCTCAATTCACTAATCTTTATCAAACACTTCATCGAACGTTTGATAATTTACCTCATGGGTAAAATCTAATTTTTAATTCACTAAGGTGTTATAAATTTATTGAATGTTTTATAGATAAAACATTTGATAAATAGTCCTCTTTGGCCTTGTTTTTGGTAGAGAGCCTATGTAGGTTGAAAAGCTTGCTATCAGTCCTGTATCTAATCTTAATGGTGGGGTTGTCATTGGTGGGTGCGGCTGCTGCTGTGTGTGGGAATGCATGAGTGTATGTATAGGTATGAGTAGAGAAGCCGACTGATATCTTTGTATACATCCTTTCCAGGGAGTGCTTTTGTAAAGAATAAAGGTAATACTGAGAATCTCCTATGAGGAGATGGACTTACTACCTGCTGTAAGTGACAGCAGCATAGCAAAAAACGCAATTCATAGTGCATTTTAGTCTTGGACAAATATGCATTTTATATGATATATTATACATTTTACTATTTTTTTTTTTTACGATAGCGGTCCTAAGAGGCACTGTAATGATATATAGTAGAATGCAGTAAATTAGGACACCCACTTTTATGGTAATATTCATAGTTTAAGCATAAGAATCACTTCCTATATGCATATATTGCTGTGTATTGGTATGTGACCCCATCCTCCTAGTGTTGTGTTGTGTAGCCTAGGCTGTTTAGCTATGCAGAATTCTTCTCCCAGTACATTCTGGAAGACCAAGTTTCTTTTCTACTGGCTTCAGAACGCTCAGTAAACAAATATTCCACAGTGATGCACCTGCCAGGACTAAAGATGTGGGCGGGACATGGCCACACAGGTGGGTGTGGCCAGAGCCCTAGACGCAATTTGAAAAAAAAAATCTCCAGTGCCCGTTCTAACAGAGAGGCCACCTGCCTGCAGAGAAGGTGTCAGGACAGGTGAGTATTTAACCCCGCGACCTTCCCCATCCTCTATCATTCAGACAGAGCCTGACATTACAGGCTCTGTCAATTTAGCCTCAAGGACTCTTTAAAGTGGAACCAAAGTCAATTTACTTAATTTCCTGTGAGAGGAGTTAATGACACAAATCAATAATGTTCATATGTAAAAAATGTATCTTTTCCTTTAACCCCCCCCCACACACAATTTACAGTTTTGGCTCCATCCCTTTTCCTTCGTTCCTCAGTCCAGTGGCATAGGGCTCACTGTAGCAGCCGTAGTGGTTGCTATGGGGCCCATAGCCAAGGAGGGCCCAGTGGCAAAGGCCAGCAGCGATAATGGGGTACACAGATATAGATACTGAGGGGTTGGAGGAGAGTTTCTTGCTACCTAAAACTTGTATGTAAGGGAGAGGCACAAAGGTGGGTGGGGGGGGGGGGGGGGCCCAATCAGAACTTTGCTGTGGGGCCCCAAGGTCTCCAGCTATGTCCCTGCCTCAGCCACTGAGAATTCTGTTACATACTGTGGCAATGATTAACCAGTTTTGTACCGCCGCATGTTAAAACTATGCCACACCTGTGGCTGCCTAAACCTGTTGCGGTGTAGTTTAACCTGCTGGGCGGTCTGGACGAGCTCAGCTCGTCCAGTACCGCCGGAGCCTGCCGCTCAGGCCCTGCTGGGCCGATTTGGCTCAAATAAAAAGCAGCACACGCAGCCGGCACTTTGCCAGCCGCGTGTGCTGCCTGATCGCCGCCGCTCTGCGGCGATCCGCCGCGAGCAGCGGCGAAAGAGGGTCCCCCCAGCCGCCTGAGCCCAGCGTAGCCGGAACAAAAAGTTCCGGCCAGCGCTAAGGGCTGGATCGGAGGCGGCTGACGTCAGGACGTCGGCTGACGTCGATGACGTCACTCCGCTCGTCGCTATGGCGACGATGTAAGCAAAACAAGGAAGGCCGCTCATTGCGGCCTTCCTTGTTTATTCTGGGCGCCGGAGGCGATCGGAAGATTGCCTCCGGAGCGCCCTCTAGTGGGCTTTCATGCAGCCAACTTTCAGTTGGCTGCATGAAATAGTTTTTTTTTTATTAAAAAAAAACCCTCCCGCAGCCTGCCTGGCGATCTTAATAGAACGCCAGGCAGGTTAATGCTGGAGTCTCCTGTGCACAGGACACGATTGTGCATCCTTGGCGGCACAGGACTCGGTCAGGAGCCTTCTCATTGGCTCCTGACCTCCTGATCACTGTGAGCCAATCACAGCGATCAGGAAGTACTAAATTAAAAAAAAAAAAGCCTCTGGTCCTTAAAGAGTCCAGAGCCTGCCATCCCCAAGTAGTTAAAGACCCGACATGAAGAAAATAAACAAATAGTAAAAATTGTGAGCAACCAGTACCACTTTGTGGTAAGATAGGAACATAACATAGGCTAACTTGTAACTGAAGAATGATTTTATCACAATAATAAATTTGGGTTTTTGAAGCAAATTTTGATTTTGCATGTCCTTTTCATTTTATGAAAGCAATTACTCATATCAGCTAATCCACTTATCAAAGTTGTTCCACTTGTCAGTTTAGTCTTCCTTGCTACCGTGTTTTGTTTAATTATAAATTAACTCTTGTATGAATTTTATTAGCAGCTTCATTTGACATGTAGGGGTCCTAGAACAGTCAGGTATGAAATGTAACTGCCCTCATGCCAAAAATATAGCCATTCATTCAGACTGCATACCAATATTTCATACTAGTTATCTTTGATGACATGTAAGAATTGTCCATAGAGGAATATTACACAGTTTGTGGATTCTAAATGGTGAGGTAACCTTCATATCTACCACTTGATGGCAGTATAGACTACATAACTTAATACAGACTACAAATATGTCTATAGTAAGAAGAGGACTGGGGAAAAAAAGGCTTTGTAAAATGATTTGTAAAGTGTCTTCTAATTTGTGTAGCTGGTGGTTTTTAAAGCGGAATATAACCCTGCATTTCAACTTTGCTCTAAAACATTATTTACAGTATATTATATGCAACCAGCATTTTTTTTTTTACTAGACCAGCATTGGAAGGGTTACACAGGGCTTTAAAGTGCCTGGAGATTTCTGCAGACGCATCTGAAGCTGAAATAGATACATTTTGTTTACATAAATGTATCTAAGTGTTGAATGTGACTCATCTCTCTGACTGAGAAGGAGCTGGAGGACAGCCAAAGAGTGTGTAACATTTATCAATAGATACATGTAACTAAATAGAATGTATCTATCTGAACTTCTGCATATCTCTCCACGGACCTCTGTGTTTAACCCTTCCAATGCTGGTCTAGTAAAAAAAAAATGCTTTTTGCATATAATATGCTGTAAATAATATTTTAGAGCAAAGTTGAAATGCAGGGTTATATTCCGCTTTAACCACATTGCATCTAGAGCTTGTTTTCCCCTTATGGACTCTATAGAGCAGGTTTGAGGTTTTGGCAATGTTCCTGTTTAACCAGCAATAACTTTATCACTGCTTGTGATATACTGTACAGTACATTGTTGTTATTTTGGCAAACTAGACTTTCTTATGGTGTAATTATTTTTACCTGAGTTATTTTAGTTTGTAATTTTTAAGGTCTAAAATAAAACAATGCACAATTCTATGTTAATAAAGCTGTATTTATATTATATAATAATATAAAAATATATTGTTATTTGACTATGTATCTTGTTTATCATAGAACTTAAATTGTGTTGCTGATACAATGTATGGTAACAAGATTCACTTTTGAAATAAAGACTGTGCATTATGTAATTCAGAGCCCCAAGTAAAGTGTCACATTAAAGGGCCTTACATTTATAGACTAGTATCGATGTTGTGTTCCCTTACAGTGGCCCCGTACTGTGCGCCCCTTATGGTAGGTCTGTGCTGGGCCATATCATTTTCCCTGGAGGTTTAGTCATTTCCCTCCAACCTTATAGTTTAGTTGTCCCTCCCTAACCTTTATACTTTCCTGGTAGTTTATTGGTTCTCCCCCCCCCCCTTATTGCTTTTGCTTATGGTCTAGTGACACCCCTCCTTACAGCTTTCCTTGGTGGTCTTGTGGTTCCCCCTCCCTTGCAGAGGCAGGAAGTGATGCTGGGTAAGCATCCTCTCACATTACTCCATCCCTGCAGAAATCATCGCTCTCTTATGGTCATACAGATACTGGCCTCCCATATCACATGTACTGGGTCTGCTCTGCTGATGTCATCAAGCTGGGTCTTGTTACATTCCACCACAGGAGACCGACTGCAGTAAGGGGCCATGGCATAGTCATGATCATCACAAAGACAGAAGTAATGTGAGAGGATGCTTACCGAGCATCTCTGTGGGTAGGGTAATGGGGGGGGGGGGGGGTATTGGACGCCAGAGAGGAATACCTTAGCTAATCCTAAAGTGATTATATGGGGTGATGAGCATGTAGTAATGCATACTAGCACACGCCCCGTGCTCACCATTGATGTAGATATATATTTACGTCCTTCAGCAGAAACTGATGCCAGATAGGATGAAAATATATTGTAGCAACTAGTTTTAACCACTTCCGGATACCGGGTGGTTTGGCTGATCTGTGCTGCGGGGGCTCTTCAGCCCGCAGCACAGATCAGAAATCAGGCAGGGCGATCAGACTTCCCCCCTTTTTTCCCCACTAGGGGGATGTCCTGCTGGGGGGGTGTGATCGCCGCCGCGCTGCTGTGCCTAGTGGGGGGGGCTCCTCAAAGCCCCCCTCCGCAGCACTAGTCCTCCCTCTGCCTCCTTCCCTACCTCTCCCGTCCCCTGTGTGCGGCGCAGGACGGAAAGCCATCCTGCGCCGGATAGGATAGGCTTTAGCCTATCAGATGCCGGCGATCCCCGGCCAATCAGAGGCCGGGGATCGCCGATCTCCTCTACGGCGCTGCTGATCTTTCCCGCGTGTTTACATTTACCCTGCGAGCCCCGATCGGTGGCTCGCAGGGTGTTCACGGAGACACCCTCCGTGAACTGACATGGAACTCCATGCAATCCACTGCAGGGGCGTAGTTAAGCGTACGCAGAATCCTGAAGTGGTTAAAATGATATATGTCAGATATTTACTATTCATCCATAGGGTCTGTTTCATAAACACAGTAGCATTAGAAAAAAGCCACAAACCCCAAATGCCAAAAGTTCATTGAGGGCTGGTTCACACTGCAAGAGCTTTTTCGAAGTGCTTGTGATTTGAAAAGCTCTTAAGGTGGCCATACACTGGCCCGATTCCCGGCCGTTTCGACAGCAGATTCGATCCTGGGATCGAATCTGCTGCCAATCGTTCGCGGTAAACGCCGCCGATGATCCGATTTCCTCCCGAAATCGGATCGGTCCGTCGATCGCGCCGTGCGGGAAATTACCCTCGATCGCCCGCGGGTAAAGTGCGCGTCGCTAGCGGCGGCCGATCCGATGAAAAATACATTACCTGATGCGGGCTCCCGGGCGTCTTCTCCGCATCTTCTCAGCGCTGCACCCGCTCCATCCCGGCGCTTCCTGTGTCACTGCAGTGACCCAGGAAGTTCAAATAGAGGGCGCTCTATTTGAACTTCCTGGTCACGGAGTGACACAGGAAGCGCCGGGATGGAGCGGGTGCAGTGCTGAGAAGATGCCGAGAAGACGCCCGGGAGCCCGCATCAGGTAATGTATGCTTTGGGGGAGGACAGGCGGCAGGAGCAGCTGAACAGATTGTGATCGGTTTCAGGCTGAAATCGATTCACAATCTGTTTGCAGTAAAGGCAGCCATACGATCCCTATCTGATCAGATTCGATCAGATAGGGATCTGTCAGCTGGTCGATCTGATGGCACATCGACCAGTGTATGGCTGCCTTTACTATGGGTGTGTTCTCACTGGAGCGGGGTGATTTTTATAAAATTCTCCCATAGCATTACATTTGCAAGAGCTTTTCAAATCACTTGCACTTAGAGCTTATTCCCACTACAAGAGCTTTTTAAGCACTAGTGATTTTGAAAAGCTCTTGCTAATGTAATGCTATGGGGAATTTTTACAAAATTACATTGCTTCAGTGTGAGCACTCACATAGGATAACATTAACAGGAGCTTTTCAAATCACAAGCGCTTAAAAAACCTCCTGTAGTGTGAACCAGCCCTTAGAGTTATTCTGTTATTTTCTGTAAATGTATAATTTTTTAATAGCAGTACCGAATAGTAAATGTATTTTTACATTTGCTGTTACTTACAGAAGCATTGGCAATTTTTAAAATAAACTTTCTAAATATGTGTATTTTATTACAGAGCATATGTGTGAATTTAAATCCCAAGAACAGGTTAAATCAAGTAAAACATTAAATGATTCAATATTGTGGTTCTGCTTGTATGTATCGCTGCAAAGACCTGAAAGAGTGCAAAGAAATCTCAATTTCACCTTTGTAGGTATTTGCACACACATCACTTACCGTATATATGGCTATCACTCATATTTGTGTGTGTAAATGATAGCATCAGAAAGGACAACAAATGTGATCTTGCAGATCCAGGCACAGTAAATTCATCAATCAGGCTCTTTACAAGTATACTGGCTCTATTGGCTGCATGTTTCCAGGCATACACACACACACACACACACACACACACACACACACACACACACACACACACACACACACACACACACACACACACACACACACCCCACACTCACACACACACACACACACACACACTATATATGTGTGTTTGTGTGTCCTCTGGAAAGTAACAGTCGTTTTCAATTAATCAGTTAAAGAGGAACTCCAGTGAAAATAATGTAATAAAAAAAGCGCTTCATTTTTACAATAATTATGTATAAATGATTTAGTCAGTGTTTGCCCATTGTAAAAGCTTTCCTTTCCCTGATTTACGTTCACACATACATCACATGGTGACATTTTTACTGCTGGCAGATGATGTCACTGGAAGTAGCTGCTGGTTACTTTTTTTGGCAGTTGGAAACCGCTGTAAACAGCTATTTCCCACAATTCCACGAGGTACACAGACAGGAAACTGCCAAGACCATGGTCCTCACAGTTTCCTGTGGGTGGGGTTTCACCACAATATCAGCCATACAGAGCCCCCTTATGATCCATTTGTGAAAAGGAATAGATTTCTCATGTAAAAGGCAGCATTAGCTACTGATTGGGGTGAAGTTCAATTCTTTGGTTATGGTTTCTCTTTAAAGAAATTCTATTAACACACTGACCCTTATTCAATTAACTTTTTCTCCTAGGAGTTCGTTTGTCACCTTCTGTTTTTCCAACCCTATGTTAGACTATGTCCAATACTTCACCACTTTGCCCTGCAATTGAAATATTACCTGGGCACATTTGGGCTGGCCTTTAGGGGCGCTGTTGCTCTATCCAGTCCAGCACAGCATCATGCGGTGTGGATAAAACTTTAAGGAAACATCCCTTTGGTACCAAGTTGCACCAGGTAGTATCATTATTATGCTAGTGTGTGTGCAGTGGGGGCAGAGCTACAGCATGCTCTGGCTCTCCCTCCCCTCCCCCCACCACAATAATACTGGGTGGCCTCCTCGCTCTAATGCGAAGAGATTGAGACCTGACAGGATCTCCCTGCAAAAGCTCTCCCACAATCACTACACACACTGGAAAAAGTAAAAAGTAAGTGTTGGGGGTGGATGTGGGTGATCACAAAAATGTATTGGAAAAAGGTTAAAAAAAATTAGCGCTCGGCAACTGAAAAAGTACCCATAAGTAGGTAAAAACGAACTGTCAACATTATTCTGAGCATTTCCTTGCTTGCTGGTGGCTTTAAAGTCATTTTATCAATAAGTTGTGAAAATGTCACCTGGGAGGAAACATCATTCCCATAGTCACCTCCTTTATTTAAAAATCTCCTTTTTACAAGGTTTCCAATTCTTTTGTTTCTGTTGTAGTATCACACTGCTCGCCTATGGATTAGAGGAATTTATGGGGTGCTTCATGTTAATGCTGCTGAACAAACAGTAAAGTGTGTTCTGCAGTGGAAGAAGAGAAGAGGTTAATCTAACAGATACAAATTAAATAACATGGAAAAAAAAAAGTTGTGTGGCAGATAAAAGTAAATGGCTTTCTGGACTACCCTCGTATATTACCGGTATTCAGCAGACCCAAACACAGGGGAAAACAAATAGCGCCCAAGTGGGGTGAGAGAGATATTTTTGTAGATTTTATTTCTTTTTTTAAATTATCCTTGCCATTGTTACATAGTCTTCGGTAGCAGTGTATTTGTCTGTAGCAGTGTATTTGTCTGTATCTTTTACACTTTATCTTAACAAAGATTATTCTAAGAAATGCAATCTTGACTTACATATCATAAGTATTGTTTATGCTCTTCCTTGCAATGTTGTTGTCTTACTGCCTTCACACATCCCACTAGATGCCTGCCTATCGCCCAGCACAATCCAGGACCCATCAGCATTCCTGACCTCAGGCCCCCATTTATACGTGCAGCGTCTGTGTATATATAGCTCTCTGAAATAAGTGCTGTGATTATGCTGCACTTCTAGGCACCATAAAAATACAAAAGAACAAAGAACATCCGCCAAGCCTGGAGTTCAATAAATCAAGCAAATTCATCTGGCCATTAAATTTTGTTTGGGTACGTTTATTCAATTTACTGAACTGTAAGCAAGCAGATCTCATATGTCTATGAATGTCATCTTTTGTAGTGGATAAATGTACTTTATATATCTGCATTTCTAAATCTTCAGAGGTCATTCTGGAATATTTAAGATACACAATGAAAATATTCGGGACAGTAAAAAAGGGCGCACATGGCTAATGGACAAAAAGGGCGCCGCCATAGACTGCAATGCAAAATATCGGCTATTGGGCGCCCGACAGGAAAAAAGGGTGCCCGAGAAATAGCGGTTGCAGGGATCGTGTTAACAAAAGTTTTCGTTTACATAATAAGGTTTATAACAAATATCGTTTACAAGTTCGTTTTAACTTTGTGTTATACTTATTTTTCGCTTTTATATTTCGTTTATAGGAGCTTTTACTTATTTTCCCGTTTTTAAATTTCGCTTACAGGACTGTAACAAGTAAATTTTCGTTTACAATTATTGTGTCATTTAAAATATGTTTACATAATAGCAGTTACAGGGATTGTGTTAACAAAAGTTTTAGTTTGCAGAATAAGGTTTATAACAAATATCGTTTACAAGTTCGTTTTGACTTTGTGTTATACTTATTTTCCCGTTTTTAAAAATTCGCTTGCAGGACTGTTACAAGTAAATTTTTTGTTTACACTTATTTTGTCATTTAAAATTAGTTTTCATACGGTATAATGCTTAAATATAGTTTTCAACCTTATTCTATTAGAAATACATCGCTTTTGGTATTAAGTTTGTTTTTCACACTTAAGTTATAATGCGTCAATTATAGTTTTATTAACTTACTAATCTATCTCCTTTTTCTATTTATAATATTATTAATGAGTATGTGATTTTAAGGCTATTTATTCTATTACAAATATATAAATTATTCTATTCATGTTATTTATAGTGAAGTATTTAAAGGATTAAATATATTATTGTTTATATGTGTGTAAGCGTGTTTGTGCAGTGGGGATGGTTAGGGTTAGACACCACCAGGGGGATGGTTAGGGTTAGGCACCACCAGGGGGATGGTTAGGGTTAGACACCACCAGGGGGGTGGTAAGGGTTAGGCACCACCAGGAAGGTCTTAGGGTTTGGCACCACCAGGGGGATGGTTAGGGTTAGGCACCACCAGGGGGTGGTTAGGGTTAGGCACCACCAGGAAGGTCTTAGTGTTAGGCACCACTAGGGGGGTGGTTAGGGTTAGGCACCACCAGGGGGGTGGTTAGGGTTAGGCACCACCCGGAAGGTCTTAGGGTTAGGCACCACCAGGGGGATGATTAGGGTTAGGCACCACCAGGGGGGTGGTTAGGGTTAGGCACCACCAGGAAGGTCTTAGGGTTAGGCACCACCAGGGGGGTGGTTAGGGTTAGGCACCACCAGGGGGGGTCTTAGAGTTAGGCACCACCTGGGGGGTCTTAGGATTAGGCACCACCAGGGGGGTCTTAGGGTTAGGCACCACCAGGGGGAGTCTTAGGGTTAGGCACCACCAGGGTGGTGGTTAGGGTTAGACACCACCAGGGGGGTCTTAGGTTTAGGCACCACCAGGGGTGTCTTAGGGTTAGGCACCACCAGGGGGGGGGGTCTTAGGGTTGGGCACCACCAGGGGGGTGGTTAGGGTTAGGCACCACCAGGGGGGTGGTTGGGGTTAGGCACAACCAGGGGCGTGCTTTGGGTTAGGCACCACCAGGAAGGTCTTAGGGTTAGGCACCACCAGGGGGGTGGTTAGGGTTAGGCACCACCAGGGGGGTGGTTGGGGTTAGGCACAACCAGGGGCGTGCTTTGGGTTAGGCACCACCAGGAAGGTCTTAGGGTTAGGCACCACCAGGGGGGTGGTTAGGGTTAGGCACCACCAGGGGGGTGGTTAGGGTTAGGCACCACCAGGGGGGTGGATAGAGTTAGGCACCACCAGGGGGTTCTTAGGGTTAGGCACCACCAGGGGGGTCTTAGGGTTAGGCACCACCAGGGGGGTCTTAGGGTTAGGCACCACCAGGGGGGTGGTTAGGGTTAGGCACCACCAGGGGGGTGGTTAGGGTTAGGCACCACCGGGGGGGTGGTTAGGGTTAGGCACCACCAGGGAGGTCTTAGGGTTAGGCACCACCTGGGGGGTCTTAGGGTTAGGCACCACCAGGGGGGTGGTTAGGGTTAGGCACCGCCAGGGGCGTGGTTAGAGTTATGCACCACCAGGGGGGTCTTAGGGTTAGGGATAGGTACAGGGAGGGTTCTCTGTGAGAGTAGGGTTAGGTATAGTTACAGTACAATATACACCACCAGAGGGGTGGTTAGGGTTAGGCACCACCAGGGGGGTCTAGGGGTTAGGGATAGGTACAGGGAGGGTTCTGTGTGAGAGTAAGGTTAGGTATAGTTACAGCACAATATATGTAATATATACAATTTATTAAATTATGTATATTTAAACAAAGAGTGGGTCTAGGAATTAGGGATAGGGATAGGGATTGGGAGAGATCTGTGTGAGCCTACAGTTAGGTATAATTGCAGTAAAATATCTGTAAAATCTAGCATTGTATTACTATGCTTAATACAAGTGTAAATATCGTTTTTTGTTATAGACGCTATTTGACGTTTCATTTCAGAATTTGTTTGTTGTTATGGACGGTATTTTGCCGCTTCATTTCCGTTTACTTAACCAATGTAGCACTACATTTTCGTTTACAAGCTATAAACGAAAATTAATGTTTTACATTACAACCTATAATTTCGGCTTTTATATATATATAAAATTAAGAAAAAAAGAATAAGTAAACCATTTATTTTAGTACATAGCAAGGAAATGAACAGCGCTACTTAAAAACAGTTGAGTGCCTACCTGCAAAAGAGTGCAAGCCCCACTTATGGGACAAAATACACACTGAGCATACACATGACCTGTCTACCACTAGAGGATGTTGGTTTCCTGTAACAGCTTGCATGCAACTTGTTAAGTACTCGTCCCTCCCACTGCGAAGAAGTCAATCCTCCATGGGAGGGAACCTAACACTAACTAAATCCTACCTATGCATATGCATAGCCTGGGCACGCTACCAAGTAAAATTGAAAATTGCGCAAAAAGTGGGATCAGCGCATCACCAGGCCGCCTCCGATCAGAGATGCGCTGAGCCCCCCCAGAGACTGTAGGCACTCATCTGTTTTTAAGTAGGGTTGTCTTTTTAGTGCATTATAGTAATTTATGTCTGGAACACAAGCTTAGACATTCGTCTCTCCTCATTTTAAACTGTTTGTAATCATTGTATATTTATTGTATATTTTACTTGCATCTATTCCTGGTTACCTCTCCTCTACAATAAAAACACAGAATAGAACCTGGAAGTGTCTCTGCTCTGTAGGTGCAGTAGGTGGTAATGGGAGCTTGAGGCCATCATAACCTTTTTCAATACATTAGATTGCATTAAAACTTTGAGTCAAATTGTTTTATAAAATGAGCATTATTTGGAAGACCATACTGATGTAACCCAAAGTGTTATGATATATTGTTTGGCACTCAAGTTTTCTGATCGACACTACATAAGATGTCAGCTGACATCTGATGTAATAAAGTGATTGCACTGCATTTTCCAGGTGAAACATCAATATCAATGGGACATTGGATGCCTACCTAATAAGGAATCACATCTGAATATGTACGGTGGACTTAGCTCCCCATTCATATCTCCACTCTACTTGTCAATTAATGCTTACACTAGCCCCACTCTACCCGTAACATAAGTCCCGTACTGAAGCCTAACCACAACCTTTCAACCCAAAATACAGGATTCCATAATGCTTAAACATATGTTTTTAAATCTTACCTAACCCTACCCTCACCCCTAACACCAAATTTCCTAAAATATTGCGTATCTAGAACCTCTAACCATAAATTACACTCACCTTCTATGGTCTTCCTTTTTAAAGGGGTATAAAACCCTGACATAATATTCAATAAAAACATGTTTTCCTACTTCTAAAATGCCATACGGTTATCATATTTGCTTTTGAGCATAAGTATTATTATTCATTTAGAAATTATACGTTCCCAAATTACACTTTTTTGCCCTGAGAGCCGACTTTGCATTTTATTTATAACTGCTTTATTCATGTTCTTACATAAGCTGAAATGTTTTTTGATTGACTTTGTTCAGCAGAGCCTGCAGTGTCAGAGGTGTTTATTTACATTCCTCACTTAATACAATTAAATACAAGATAACATTATCTACACTTTGGTTGCATCCAGCTTTGCTGGCAGGGAACTTGTAAGTCCTGTGTGTAACCCTTTGAATGCTGTTTTAGTAAAAAAAAAAAATGCTGGTTGTATATAATATGCTGTAAATAATCTATTAGAGCAAAGAAGAAATGCTGGGTTTCATTCCGCTTTAAAGCGGAATATAACCCTGCATTTCAACTTTGCTCTAAAACATTATTTACAGTATATTATATGCAACCAGCATTTTTTTTTTTACTAGACCAGCATTGGAAGGGTTACACAGGGCTTTAAAGTTCCTTTAGATTTTTGCAGACGCATCCGAAGCTGAAATAGATACATTTTGTTTACATAATGTATCTAAGTGTTGAATGTGACTCATCTCTCTCACTGAGAAGGAGCTTGGACGACAGCCAAAGAGTGTGTAACTGTTTATCAATAGATACATGTAACTAAATAGAATGTATCTATCTGAACTTCTGCATATCTCTCCAGGACCTTTAAACCTCTGTGTGTAACCCTTCCAATGCTGGTCTAGTAAAAAAAAAATGCTTTTTGCATATAATATGCTGTAAATAATATTTTAGAGCAAAGTTGAAATGCAGGGTTATATTCTGCTTTAAGTGCTTGATTTTGGCACAGCACTCATTTATTGTAGCTAGTGTTCAACTATCTGTTACAGTGAAGTAATTAGATGTCTATATTGAGCTTTTGTATAGTGCTTGGCTGTACAATATAGCTGATAGTTGGCGCCCAAATTAAACCAGACACCACAAACTTGCATTGGGCTCTATGGCAGTACCCAAGTGAAGCCAAACCACCATCACCCAAAATGAAGTCCTTCTCTCCCATTCATCCTTCCTCTTTCCCTGACCACAAACAAGAACAGACTACTCAGCAGATACCCAAATAGTGTCCCTACATAGTGGGTTACATAGTTAGTTTGTGTGAAAAAAGACATTCATCCATCAAGTTCAACTAGGAAAAAAAATGAGTCACAACACTGTCCTGCACCCTCACATACAGACCTTGTATGACGCCACCTGAACCTTGTGCGTCAGGCATGATCTTTCAAGCGGCAGCATTCTGCCCGCGGCCCACCGCCCCTTACTCCCTGGGCACCGCTCATTTATCTGTATGAGTTTACTCCACCACAGAGTCCCTGATTCCCCTCACTGCATGCCAAGTGCAGCATGCAGCGGAGACCTAAAGCCCCGCCTACACGGGGAGATGTTGGGGAGATGTTGTGGCGATCGGCGGCCTCTTGCGCGTCCCCGCTCGCCGCGCGTGCGCCGCATTCGATTCCCCGCTCGTGCCCGCTCGTCCCCGCCGGCGCCGCTTATCTCCCACACGATTCCCTGCCATTGTCCCCTCGCGGGGATCGAGCAGGGAATCGGGGGTGCGGAGATCCGTCCTGTCGGATCTTATCAATCGAGCCGCATTAGCGGCTCGATTGATAAGGAGCATCGCGGCCGCATCTACTCGTGTAGATGCGGCTTAAGATTAGCGGTGACCCGCAGTGGAGACAGGAGAGCGGTGCTTCTAGTAATGGCATGCATACAGGAAGTGCTTTTCTCCTGTATATGCACCAGTACTAAACATAGAATTTTCTGTTTGCAAACGCGAACTTCTGCAAAATGCTCGCAAACAGGCGAATTTGGCGAACCACCATAGACTTCAAAGGGCAGGCAAATTTTAAAACTTACAAAGACTGTTTCTGGCCACAAAAGTGATAAAAAAGTTGTTTCAAAAGGTCTAACACCTGGATAGAGGCATGCCAGAGGGGAATCCATGCCAAAAGTCTCACCAAAAATTACGGCGTTGACGCAAAGGCAGGTTTTAAACCCTAATGGGCAGAAATCACATTATGCACAGCTCTGCGTGTCAGTGGGCTGCGAAGTGTCTCACACAGAGAGATACAATAGTACTATCAGAATACATTAAAATAATAATGCTTTGGAGTGGTTCTGTGCATGCAACTTAATGAGGCAACAGCAGTAGTGTGCACACAGCTCTGGGTGTCAGTGTGCTGTGGAGTGTCACACACAAAAAAAGCACAGGAGACCGATGTGCTAGCCCTCAAAAGGGCTGTTTGGGGTGATTTCACAGCAAGTAAGGAACAAGAACACAGGCCTAGCTAATACTTTCTCTACCTATATGCAGCAAGACTGACCCTGCTCTCATTAACAGTCAGCAGGCAGCAGAGAATTGATCCTATATGGCCACCACAATTGCTTTTTGATAGGGGGTTGGTGGTCCAGGAAGGGGTGCTAGCTGATTGGCTGCCATGTGTCTGCTGACTGTGAGGTAAGGGGTCAAAGTTTAACTCACTGATTATATATAGAGGGCGAATCGAACATGCCAAATGTTCGCTGTTCGCCGCGAATGTGAACAGCCGATGTTCACAGAATACTGCCAGCAGGCTAACTGCTCGAGCGATCTCTAGCCATTACTAGGGGAACTGCACTTCTGTCTCCACTGCAGGAGAGTGCGTATAGGAGACAAAATAAAGGTTTAGCAGGTAACACTTATAGGAAAAAGAGAAAAAGCGGATATTATTTGGAAATTTAAGTGCCAGAGTCTATGTTCCCAAGGAATAAATAAGCACATGTGTTGGATAACCTGAAAAACACATTTGATGGTAGTGCATTATAAATTGTATACATAAGCTTGTGTGAATGGTCTAAAGCTTGTGAATATTTGCCATTGGCAAATCAGGTAAGGGCTGATCCTAATTACAGAAGACTGATTTATACATCAGCAGTTATTTTCTTAGATGATTTGTGTATTTCACATCATGAGCTAGAAAAGGGAACCTTTTGTTTCCCCTAAATATCTGTTTTTTCTAGATAAGGAGACAGTGTGTTCTCAAACTGTATTTTTAGCCATTACCCTATTTTGCACAAATAATAATGAGCACGGGAACTGTGCCAGTGAAAATCTGCCCATATGTTATAGGAGACGGCTACTGGAGAATAGGGGAAATAAAGGTATTATTTAGTTGTTCATGCAAACGAGGTCATGCAATTATAACTAGCCATGCAGAAGTAAAGGTTTGTTTGATGCTGTGTGATGCTGTGTGTATACACTCGCTAAACAGACATAGATAACACTGCATATACTGTATGAAAGAGAGAGGAACCGGCTAGCGTTATGTCTTCAGCAGAAGGCTGTGGCAATAATTACACTGACTTCCTCTCAGTGTGAAACTAAGCTGATCACTGGATCACTCCTTCTCTCTTTCCATGCTGAGGACAGGCTGGGTTTGTGTAAGAAATGAGATACCTGCTCGGCTATGATCACCCAGGACACAAAAGACAGATGGTGCCAAAGACATTTTTTTTTCAGTACTCCTTCCTTTCTTAAAGCCTTAATTCACCTTCCTTTGAATAATCATAATTTTATTTTTCCTAAAGCATTTCAGTTTAAAGGGAACCTGAAGCGAGTAAAATTTTTCAAAATCAACACATGACGTAGCTGCAAATTAATATCACATACTAACCTCACCGTCAGTTCCTCTCAGAGGCTCACCATTTTCTTCTTACAGTGATCCCTTCCAGGTCTGAGAACATTTTGTCAGAACTGAAATATACCAGTTGCTGTCAGTTATATATCAGCAGCTTTCAGTTACAACTGAATGTGCAAGGTAATGCCCATGTTTCCCTATGGCTCAAGTGGGTGATATTACAGTTTAACAGTGTGCTGACCAGGAAGCTGTTATGGGATAATGGCCATTTTTAAAATGGAGGATGGAGAATTCCATTGATCACAGTGGACAAATGGGAAGCAGGAGAGGAGAAAGAGATTGAGGAGTAGACTACACAGGAGGCAAGTATGACCTGTGTATGGTTATTTTGACTTTTTATTTTCAGTTCAGGTTCTCTTTAAGCGGTAATATAAAGTATTTACCTGTTTCAATATATTTACATGTTGCAGCAGATTACAGGTTCCTAGCTCCTCACCACCAGCCTCCACACTTATGTCCCTTGCAGTCAGAACGCAGCCTTTTCTCTAGTCACATGGTATCTGCAGTGACACGGTCCATGTCATGAAAGGTCTGAATTGACGGTAATCCCATCCTCAGCCATGCCTTCCTAGCATCTGGCAGTACATGGGCAGACTGATAGTTTCTTAGGAAGTGGGTTATAGCACGGTGGGCAGCACGGTGGCGTAGTGGTTAGCTCTCTCGCCTTTCAGCGCTGGGTCCCTGGTTCGAATCCCAGCCAGGGCACTATCTGCAAAGAGTTTGTATGTTCTCTCCGTGTCTGCGTGGGTTTCCTCCGGGCACTCCAGTTTCCTCCCACATTCCAAAAACATACAGATAAGTTAATTGGCTCCCCCTAAAAAAAAAATTGGCCCTAGACTACAGTACTTACACCACATAATATAGACATATGGCAATGGTAGGGATTAGATTGTGAGCTCCTTTGAGGGACAGTTAGTGACAAGACAATATATATATACATACACTGTACAGCGCTGCGTAATATGTCGGCGCTATATAAATACTAAATAATAATAATAATAATAAATAATATTAGCAGGGATTGCAGTTGCACTCTCAGATATGGACTGCAAGTATCATGTGAGTGAGAGGGAGCTGAGTTTTGTCAGTCGTAATGGGGGAAAGTTTCAGGAGGCATCTGGATGTTGGTGGGGAGGAGCTGGGAACTGTCTTCTGCCGCAACATGTAAATGCATTTTTATTATGAAATGACACCACAGGTTTGCAATCTTGCTGCATTGATGCCTGTCAAACCGTGCACAACTAGTTTCGGGCGGAGCACTTCATTAGGTTCAACCATTCTAGGGAACACACGCATGCACATAAATCAGTCTAAGATTGCCCAGGAAAACCTCATTGTTGGTGTAAGGGTCTAGTACAGAATGCTATTGCATGCAATCCATATGGAAGCGAATGTTCCCTTTCTTCAACTGAATATTTTGCAATCTGATGTGAGTGCCATGAGTGCAGAGGGTTAATGATTGTTTCTGTGTAAACTGACCACTCTTTTCAGCATCTGCATTTCCATTTAAAATCAAGGTCCCTAAGCAGGGTGAGCATAGCTCCTCCTTCCTTGTATGTACTGTTGTTTAAAAATATGGTGTTCCAGATCTTTAACAAGCTTGGAGAACATGTGTGCCTGTACTTTGGGATGAGGAAAAAGGCTGAACTAACACTGGCTGAACTTGGAAAAAAGGGGACTTAAGGGTGACCTGATAAACATGTATAAATACATCAGAGGGGAATACAAAAGTTTGGGAGATGAGCTTTTTGTCCCTTAGTTAACTATGACTAATGGCTTATTCTGAGCTTGACAAGCATCAGTTTTATCCTGTGGTTGTGTATGTCTTCAAGTGTGGATTGTTTAAGAATACCGGATTTTATCCATTTCATGGTAGTTTGCAGATCATCCTTTTTTTACCTTTTTTTGTCCCAAGGGTTGTACAACGGACAAGGGACATGGTCTGCGTATGTAAGAAAAACGTTTTTGCCATGTATTTAAAGTGAACCCGAGGTGAAAATAAACTGATGAGATCAACAATTATATTTATCCTCCTACTCCTAAAAATGACTTTTTAAGACATCCCAGGATTTTATTTTATATTTAAACATTTAGAAAGTCGATTGAATGTTTTGTTGTCCCTGCTCAGTTGCAGTCTATTAAGTGTCCCTAAATGAAAATACATGAACTATATTGACCCTTTCTCTCTCCATCTGGTCTCAGAAATATGTAGAAAATGTATTTTGTTACAAAAAACTTTTATGGCTGTAATTTGCTTATCAGTGATGTTTACTATATTCCTGACAAGCTCCTGACAAGACAGAAGATGTCACTTCCAGCCTTAAAATTAACTATTTCAGGCAGCAAAATAAAACAAGTAAAACTCCCTGGTTATTAATATGTTTAGTACTGTACATACACATGTTTATCTCATCATGTCACATGTCACCTCGGGTACACTTTAAGAAAGGGTCCTTCACAGTGAGATTAGTTAAAATCTGGAATATCTTACCTCAGGAATTAGTTATGGAAAACTCTATAGCTACATTTTAAGAGGGCTTGGATGCTTTCCTTGCATTGAAGGGCATTCATGGCTATAATTATTAGGTAATTAGTTGATGCAGGGATTTATCTGACTGCCATCTAGAGTTGGAAAGGAATTTTTCCCTTTTAAGGCTACTTGGCCCAGGCCTTGTAAGGTTTTTTGGCTTCCCCAGATTAACTGGGATATGTGCAGGTGTAGGATGGTGTTTTTTTTTCTGGTTGAACTTGATGGAAGGATATCTTTTTTCAACAAAACTAACTATGTAACTATGTAACAGGTAAACTGTGTGCATAATGGAACAATGGGGGCTAACATGTGCCAAGACTTTTATTATTTTAATTGTATTATGCACATTAAGAGAAAAAGGCTGGAAAGGGGGTTTGTTCTTCTCCTCTTACATGACTATTAGTAAATTACTTACAATGTATCTGCACCTGTGTCCTGGATATTTAAAAAAAAAACAACTTGTGTGGGTAAAGCAGATACATTTCCCATTACAATGTGTTTTTTTCCCTAGTTCAAACATGATGCTCTATCATATACTGAATTGAAAAGATAGAGAAAACAAATCAACCTTATGGGAATATAACTGGCAGGCCTACTATACAGATTCATAAACATAAAACTTAAATTTAACAAGCTAGCATCAGACAAGTGTATGGCATGGGAATGGATAAGAAAAAATCCATTCAGTGTCTGTTGTCACATCCATAGACTTGAGACACTAACCAAATGCTTGTGCAAAAGGTATTCAACCCAACAGTGGGTTTTCTACCAGCAACTATAATTCATTAAACCTCTACAGTAAAGTTCCAATTATCAGGCACAGGTGGGGATTGCCTGGTGCAAGATATGTGCCATTTCCAGTTGCTTGAGAATTTAAGCAATTGGGGCCTAAATGAAACACTTCTCCTCAGAGAGCAAATTTAGAACAAAGCACAGTGGAAACCAATTACAAAAGCTCTGGGTGCCGTTCCTCTTCACTTCTACAGTTGTCTCCTGCTTTGCTGCATCCGCTCTGCTCTGTACGGTTCCCAATGTTGGTCAGGTGACACAATGGACAGGTGCAGGCAGGACAGGTGCAGGCAGCTGCAGAAGTGAGGAGAACTGGTATCCAGAGTTTCTGTAAGTGGTTTTTGCTTCACGCTGCTCTGCAAAATAAGCAAGGCATGACAGCACGACCCACTGAAAGCCAGTTGGCTGAGACTGCTGGTTGGCAGAGATAACCAAGCAGAGCTGGGACAAGGTCCTCCAGCACCCAAGGCTGAGACACCAAAGTGCGCCCCTCCATCCCTGCCACCCCAGCTGTCACACACTGATTGCTATTAGACTAAGAAGTGCCACAGGGCCCACAACCTCTCCAACACCTTAATATCTAGTTATCTGGCTTGCAGTAACTGCCATGTATCCCCTTTTCTTATTTCTTTCTGCTTCAAACACAATTAGGAATGACAGCTGAATGAATTGTGCTCCCCCTCCTACACTGCGCCCTGAGGCTGGAGCCTCTCCAGCCTATGCCTCGGCCCGGCCCTGTAACCAAGACCCAGTGGTCAACATAACAGTTCACAGATTACCTGTTTGGACAACTGAAGTATTATGTCTACAGTATGATCATCATTTGATTGAGAATATATTATGGGCGTTTTAGATTTTTTTTTTTAAATGTGCTTACTATAGTTCTGCTTCTAAACCACTTCATCAGCAGACCATATACTAAGATTCATTGTTCCGTAACTGTTCTGTCTCTGAAGGCTTATTCCTTATTCATGGCTGTCAACGGTATGCCATGCTGTATTCCTGCTAAGTTTAAACTGGTGAGGGCAAATCCTCCAGTGGAATGTAAACAAGATAACAATGTACTTCCTATTAACAGCTTCATGCAGAAAGACAGTGCTCAATGTATTGCCCATGGGCACTGCATAGGTTTTATAGCTCTTTTTTAAGGCAACAATAATTATAATTATTTTATTAGTATTATTATTATTACTACTATTACTTATACTGATTTATTTACCATCAAAATGTTTTATGGTACTATGAAAAAGTTAGATACAGACATAAGTGTATAATCCTGATAATATAAACACATAAATCTGACTTAAAGGGGTCTTTTCATAAACGTGTTGATCAGCTTGATCATTAGAAAAGTTAGCAATGTGGGTGCATTTCAGTTTAACGGTGTGCGGCAAAACACACGCATTAACAGTTACAGTTAACAGTTACTTTGACGGTATGCTTTACTGTATGCGATGCAATGTGCAGATAACCTGCGGTGCCACTTTACTGTTGCCTTGTGTTGTGTCCCTGCTGTTAGAGGGAATGTAACGCCCACTGTGAACCTACCCTAAGGTGTAGTTTTGTTAACAGCTCAGTGCTCAGCTCCTTGGCCTGTGTTCCTGATCTCATACTTCCCAACTTTCAGAGAGCAGAAAGAAGGACACGTTTAAGACCCTTGCCACACCCCAGCCACATGTTTTGTTATTTATTTTTTGGTGGGGGGCTCAGCACTGCATGGGGAGAATCAGTACTACAGGGGTGGGGGGTAACTCAGGCTCACACCAGCTATACAATAAATAGTCTGCCTACCAGCTCTTCCCACTATCACACCTGCCAGTGTCCCTGCTCCAGCCACATATGCTGCTGTTTGAATACTCGTCCACAACAGTCAGTGAGCTAGCTGTATTGTGTGCTGTGCCACACCTCCTCCCTCAAGATCAAAAAAGGAACACAGACCCTCGGATGAAGCCGAGCCTAGGAGGACACGAGATTTCATGCTGAGTAGGCGGGATGTGGGACTTGGAGGCGGACTCTGTGACAGTCCGGCCCAAATCAGGACTGTTGGGCTGTATGCTGATCTTGTCTTATTTAGTCTTGATTGTGAACCGTGCCTACACTGATAGTAAATGAGCTGCAAGGTGTGCTAATCTCTGCTACCTCCAGTGCGTACAAAATTAGCTGTTACTCTGGGCCCGGTTCATCAAACTGCGCTGCTAATGTAGCGCAGCCTAATGTGCAGTGGTGCGCGCTATGCACACCTTACATAGCAGCGCTCGCTGCTATGCAGGAGCGGGCCTTCCCTTAGTTACGCACATTGCTTCCTTAGAAATGCGCGTAACTTTCAATGCAGGCAGTCCTGTGAAGTATTGCTACCACGATATTTCACTAACAGCCGCTACTATGTCGATTAACATGTTAACTGGATCGCCTGCATTGAAAGTTACGCACGTTGCTAAGGAAGCAATGCGTGTAACTAAGGGAAGGCATGCTCCTACATAGCAGTGAGCGCGGCTTTGTAAGGTGTGCATAACGCGCACTACTGCACATTAAGCTGCACTGTTTTAGCAACGCAGCTTAATGAAAACGCGCACTACTGCACATTAAGCTGCACTGTTTTAGCAACGCAGCTTAATGAATCAGGCCCTCTGTGCCTGTTCTCATATTAAACTAGCATATTTATTGCTATCTGGGGGTTGGGAGAGGACAGAGGTTACCTATTACTGATATGTAAAGATGCAGTGCTATGCTGGAACAGGTAAATCTACACTGCTGTGGTTGCTCTGCAAGGTAAAGAGGAGGAGCAGACCTGTGCAGTCCTCATTGTCACGGGCTCAGTGGGCTGTTTGTAACCTGGGGGGATGTCACCACGCGTTACCGCACTGCTGCAACATGTACCACCAATGCTAGTGACGCCTCTGCTATAGCTATAAAACCATTCGGCAGCAATCAGCCTGATCACCATCAGGGTTTGGAGTTTAGAGGCAATAAGGAGTTTATGTTTCAGTTGCTATAAAGAACAGGAGGGCAAAGTTATCAAAACCAATGCAAAGAGAATTTTATCGAATCTGATGAAAAACAGGTAGAGAAATGGAGCAACTGGTCAGAGTGATGAATCAGAATCCTTATGCAGGGAAACACTTATTTAAATTGAGTGTGTTTCTTCTGCTATTGTAAAGCCAGCGTGCACGTGCGCTGAGGTCATGCATGATGTGACCCCGGTGCATGTGTGCTGCTGGCCTTATAGTAACATATCAATATGTACAGGATGTACAGAACCAGGAGTACAGAGGACGTGACAGCAGACAGCCGCAGTGTACTTGATTATCAACAACTGCAGGGGGAGAAGAGGTGCGCGACAGCAGGATCAGAGTGAGGGGGAGAGGCGAGCAGCGGCAGGATCAGAGCGGGGGGAAGAGGAGTGCAGCTGCAGGATCAGAGCGAGGGAAAGAGCAGTGCAGCAGCAGAATCAGAGCGAGGGGGAGAGGAGCGCTGCGGCAGGATCAGAGCGGGGGGAAGAGGAGTGCAGCTGCAGGATTAGAGCGAGGGGAAGAGCAGTGCAGCGGCAGGATCAGAGCGAGGGGGAGAGGAGCACGGCGGCAGGATCAGAGCAAGGGGAAGAGCAGTGCAGCGGCAGAATCAGAGCAAAGGGGAGAGGAGCGTTGCGGCAGGATCAGAGCGAGGGGGTGAGGAGCATGGCGGCAGGATCAGAGCGAGGGGAAGAGGAGCGCGGTGGCAGGATCAGAGCAAGGGGGAGAGGAGCGCTGCGGCAGGATCAGAGCGAGGGGGAGAGGAGCATGGCGTCAGGATCAGAGCGAAGGGAAGAGCAGTGCAGCGGCAGGATCAGAGCGAGGGGGAGAGGAGTGCTGCGGCAGGATCAGAGCGAGGGGGAGAGGAGCGCTGCAGCAGGAGCAGAGCAGGGGGGAGAGGAGCGCTGTGGCAGGATCAGAGCGAGGGGGAGAGGAGCATGGCGGCAGGATCAGAGCGAGGGGAAGAGCAGTGCAGCGGCAGGATCAGAGCGAGGGGGAGAGGAGTGCTGCGACAGGATCAGAGTGAGGGGGAGAGGAGCATGGTGGCAGGATCAGAGCGAAGGGGAGAGGAGCGTTGCGGCAGGATCAGAGCGAGGGGGAGTGGAGCATAGCGGCAGGATCAGAGCAGGGGGGAGAGGAGCGCTGTGGCAGGATCAGAGCGAGGGGGAGAGGAGCACGGCGGCAGGATCATAGCGAGGGGAAGAGCAGTGCTGCGGCAGGAACAGAGTGAGGAGGAGAGGAGCGGTGCGGCAGGATCAGAGCAGGGGGGAGAGGAGCGCTGCGGCAGGATCAGAGCGAGGGGGAGAGGAGCACGGCGGCAGGATCAGAGCGAGGGGAAGAGCAGTGCAGCGGCAGGATCAGAGCGAGGGGGAGAGGAGCGCGGTGGCAGGATCAGAGCAAGGGGGAGAGGAGCGCTGCGGCAGGATCAGAGCGAGGGAGAGAGGAGCGCAACGGCAGGATCAGAGCGAGGGGGAGAGGAGCATGGCGGCAGGGTCAGAGCGAGGGAGAGAGGAGCGCAACGGCAGGATCAGAATGAGGGGGAGAGGAGCGCAACGGCAGGATCAAAGCAAGGGGGAGAGGAGCGCAGCGGCAGGATCAGGTAAGTGCTTCCCTACCTATCTTCTGAATACAAGACCCACTTCCTATCCCCAGTTTTGGGGAGGAAAAAGTGTGTCTTATATTCCGAAAAATATGGTACTTATTCTTTATTTTCAGTTCCTTCCATCAGTTGCAACGATTGTTATATTAAGCTTTATCTTTTACCTTGACAAAAATAATTCTAAATGCCTGTATCAACACAGCTATTTAATTCATTTACAAAAATGGCTGCTGATAATCCAGAGCCGGCCAGCCAGCGGCAGTCACCTCTGTCCTAGTGACGCACGTTCTCAGCGGTGGTCTGCCTTCCTAGAAATGCACAGCATCACATCATTGGAATTATCACCAGCCATTTAATCATAAGTCTGCCATGCAGACAGCATGAGCACAACTCCATCTCACCAAAAATATTCTATTAATGTAAAGTTAGAAAATGTCAATTTGAAAATGTACAAAATAACTTGCGAGGCAACATCATTACTGGCTTTCTTATCTGGAAATGTCAGCGCTCACTTGAGATAAATGAAGATGAGAAATAGACCATTAAGTCAAGCTGCTCCAGGCATTGTAATCATTAATAATACTCCACTGTGGGATAGTAAAAATAAGCTGAACTAGTATCTGTGTACAGCCAGGAGACTTACAACTGCCACAAGCTCACATGCTGAAACACACAGCCTTGATTAACTCATTTCACAAGTTGAAAGGGAACCATAATCATCCACATATTGTCCTATTTGTTGTCTGGCCCTTTCCTGTGAGTTGTAGGCTAGGCTCACAGTGGTGTGTTGCACCTGATTCTGATTCTGAATTCCATTTAAAGCGGACCTGAACTCAGAACTTCATCTCAGCTCTAAAAGATAAGCAACAGCATAATATCCTTTAACCCCAGTACAGCGCTGCCATTGATCGCAGCACTGTACCATGTAAATAGACGGCGGTTTCGCTGTCTAACAGTCTCCTAGTGGGCGATCGCTGCTGGGAGACTGATGAGACTGGGAGACTCCAATTGCCATGGAGTGGTCCTGGGGCTTCCGCCGCGTTCACGCCAATCGGGGTGGAGCGGTCGGCAAGGGGTTAAACAAAATGTTTCTTTGTTACAGCTGATACAAATCCTGCAATAAATCTGCAGTGTTTCTTCTTCCTGCTTTCATGGTAGCAAACATATTGATAACATCCAGTGTTTACAAATGAGCTCTCTGCCATGGCAGTCAGCTGACACAGCTAAGGGATCAAATTACAACTTGTGATTAGACACAGATGAGGGGAAATTAGACAGGCTAAACTCTCTAAATACATACAGTGAAAGATACAGACAATGAAAAGTATTCTTCACTGTCCCTGTTAGTGCACATGTTTTGCGGATCCCCATTGCCATTTGAATGCACAGCAGCAGCCACACGGTGAACATCACATTGCTTTTGCATTGCAGTGCAACGTTCTGCATTACAGTGTGCCTGTTTTCACCGCACCGCTCCAATGTGAACATAGCCTCAGGCCTCTCTTCCATGAGCAGCTGTAGGTGGTTAGTTCACCGCCTGTCAACTGATCCCTGTCAGGTATAGCAGTATTACCTCACCAGCGGAGAGTGCTGCGGCCGCCACTTCCGTGTCTGACGTCACCCCGGTGGCGGCCGCATCCTCTCAGACATCTTGCACAGCCCCTGGCAGGACAGGTCTCTCCTCTGCACATCAGATTAGGTCAGCACACCCGCGGGCAGGGAGGCAGGACCTTTATAATCTGAGGAGACGGGTCAGCTGATCTTGCGGTCAGGTGACACCAACCTGACAATCACACACTGCTGATTGGTTCAGCCCTCTGGGCGGGCGGCTTGGATTTGCTTTCTGTATTTAAGCTGGGAGATGTCATTTGCTCATTGTCTGTTGTTGCGAATACTTCGTGTTAGCAGTCAGACCTTTGATAGCTGTAATAAGTAGTGAAAAACATACCAATTGTATTTATCTGTGTATGACTCTTTGCCTGCTCTGACTATACTTTCTGCATTGTGATTCTGTACCTCTGCCCATCTGATCTTGTTGCCGACTTTTGCTTGAACTTCACCCTGATTCTGCTTGTCGATTCTGTACCTTATCTGCCCGTCTGTTGCCTACCTGATCTGTCGGACTATTCTCTCTCACCAGTGGGCCCTTGCCACTGGTGAGGTTGCCGCTGTGGTTCTATCTGTAACCTCCATCGCCACTGGTGAGGTTACCGCTGAGATTCTATCAGCAACTTACTGTTTGCACCAATCACTTCACTCTGTGCAATAAAGCTAGTGACTTTTGTCACGTCTTACACGTCATTTGCTTACTATATCTGTATTACTGGTGATTCTGCAGATCACCATATAATCAGATATAGTATCTGTATTATTGGTGATACTGCAGATCATCACATAATCAGAAATCTGTTATCCTGCTGACACTATTGTTACAATCCCATTCACTGGCCAAGCACGGCATGGGTGGTGGACAGGCAGCCGCTAACCATAAAGTTGCATCTGAGTACAGTGGTTGCCATCTTCAGACGTTGCATGAATTTGTCCACCCGCAAACTCTGTTGCAAGTCAGATGCTACCAAACGCTGCCATTTGGCTACAAGTAATTGCAGCCAAAGGCACTTGTGGCAGCAGCCGGGAGTCTGAACTGCTGACATGCCTGTAGTTCTGTCTCCTGTGGAAAAGAAACCTAAATGAACCTACAATTATTAGAAAACTTTTGTGAAAACTTGAAAAGGAAATACAGTTTGGAAAACACTCCTGTGCATTCCCTATTGCTTGCACATTATAATTGCAGGCTTTACTTTAGGAATACAACTCTCTTAAGGTGGCCACATACAGTACACTTTTTTATATTTCTTTTGCATTCAAGAAGTACAATCTGATTGCTTGTTTGATTGATTGATCAGATTGATTGTAACATTTGGAAAATCAGACCCAGAATCACACACATTACATTTTTCCCAAATTATGAAAAAAAATTGACTGGGGAGGACCCATTCAATATTAAGTATGTAATACATAATCAAGTTTATTCACATGAATAAAAAATTTAATGACTGAAAACAATAAAGACATTAAAAGACAATGGCCCATACGCAATTCACTTTTTCTCCTGCGTTTTTACCTAGGTGATATTTTCACATATTGTTATAAAATGCCCTTTAAGCCACCAGCAAGCAAGAAAGTGCACACAATAATTGTGATAGTATATTTTCACTAACTTTTAGGTACTTTTTAAATGCTTAAACGTTTTTTTATAAGAGAATATGAAAACTATCTCCTAGGAGATAACTCAGGAGTAAAGGTGAATTTCATATAGCCCAGTAGCCCATATGCAATTATTTTTTTTCTCCTGAGTTTCTTTTTTGTGTGATATTTTGACACCTTGGTCCATACGCAATTCACTGTTTCTCCCGAGTTTTCACCTAGATTATATGTACACACTACTATATTTGCACACCATATGCAATTCAGTTTTTAATCTGAGTTTTCTCCTAGGAGATAATTTTTCATCTTCTATTTAGATTAATTTTTCCACACTTAGCAATTGAAATAGCCACAAAAAGTAGTTTAAAAAGTGCCATCAAAATTATTTTAAGTATTTTCTTACATTTTGGTGGTTTGCAGAGAATTTTATTGAGAATTTGAGTATCTCTTTGACTTTCTTTGCAGTAGAAATGTATTATACAGATAAGTTGACAAATAGGGTACTTTCACACTGGCACATTGTGTTGTAACAGACAATGTATAACGCACTGTAACGTGGTTCTGTTTAAAGCCTATTAACAGCTCACACCTTCTAAGCTACAATGCATTACAATGCAACTTATTCCATATGAACGTGCAGGCTGTTGCTAGAATCACACTTGCACAATTAAAGTTACATGAAGTGCACACTGGTCAGTTGCACCTTTGCCTAGGTTCAAGCACATGCCACCTCAAAATTAAGTTGTTGTTGTATTATGTGCAGAACCTTATTTTGCAACTAGCCACAAGGGATGTTTAATGCAATAGGACCAATGTACATACTATTTTTGGTCTTATTTTCAGTGGTTCAGGGTGGATAACCAATGTGATCCAGCAATCTTGGCCTCAGTCTACTAAGCTGACAATTATTGAGAGTGCATATGTAGCTTCAGTGGAGGACTTTTTCCATTGTTCTGAAGAAAATTGCATAGACTACATTGTACAGTGTACAGCGCCACGGAATATTTTGGCACTTTATAAATTATTAATAATAATAATAATAATAATAATAATAATATTAGACCACAAACCAGTACTTACAGCAATCAGCTGGTAGGAGTTGTTCATCATGGCTATCAGCATGTTGAGTAAGACGACCAGAGAGATCACGTTGTATGTTCCAAACATGGTGGCCCCAACAAATTCTGTAAACTCATGACGTGCTTTAACGTTGGTAACATATAGGTTAAGAAGACCAAACACCGACCAGAACAGGGACTGCAGGGTCTCAAAAAGGCTGCAATACAAGACGCAAACAAGTCAATGACGTCACTCATATTGCCATGATAAGATTTATGTACACAATCATTTTTAAAAAATAAACTCAAAATCATAAATATCTACTGCGTGAACACTGGGAAACCCCAGGGCAGCAGGAATCAAGAGGGCAACACAATTAACAAGTCATGCTAGGAACAATACTCCCATCATCACCTTTTGGTAGACTGCAAAAAAGGCAAATATCTGCTTATTTACCATCCTCCAAACCTGTGTCATTAGCTCGCTTATACTCCTTATGACTTATTCACACTTTGCAAAGCAGGTGGCTGTGCATTTAAAACACAACAAACAATCTGCATTGCTGTTCATTGTAGGGTTTATTTCTTTCACTGCTAATGAATGTGTCAATGCAGCATTAGGACAAAAATGCATGCAGCAGTACATCATACTTATATACTGTTGCACAGCATAGAGGATATTAGAGAGTGCAGTCTATGCCCTTCAGATGTCCTTGCGTATCACACACTATACAATATTCATAAAACACTGCCGAAGAACCAGCTAGCAGATCAGAGGCCTGGAACGCTATAAAGACATTTGTATCCAGAGGTTTTATAAAACAAAAGCCGAACCAAAGGTAAACACAGCAGAGCTTGACATCTCACATCATGGGCGATGGTGTTCCAATGTGTCTCTAATTTTCAGAATTAACGGATGTTCAGCTAAGACATCTAAAGTATTTGAATTGCTCTAAATTGTTTTAACGCTCCTGCAAAACAAGTTAACTAGCTGCCTGGGTTTCAAGACTAGTACTTATGACCATCAGATTTAGGTATTAGGTGCTAGGAAACTTTAAGCTGTTGGAAATGTTTAATGTAATGGACAGATGGCAGTATGCATTCCTCTTCTCGATAGAGAGCCTTTGCAAGGTGCTATGACTTGTGTCATTTCACAAGAAACATGTAAGCTCCTCCCATTCCATAATAAAGCTAGATAGATGTCTGCAAACCTATTATCTCGATGTGCCTTTTATTCCCCACCTTAGTCTGAAATACCAACCTGTAGCTTTCCACTTTTTGAAATCAGTGATCTTTAATGGGCTGTTTGAAGAACGATTTAAGATTACTGTTGAGTACAGCTCTGACCATAACTGTGACCTTAAGATATTTACAAGAATAATGCTGTATTTTGCTTTAAACATATAGGTGGGTGCCAGTGACGTAGCTATGGGCCCCGGTGCGAGTTTTACATTGGGCCCCCCAAGCACTTTATACATAACCATTGATACAGCGCACCAAAACCTGCCAATGGCAACTAGAGTGTCAGAGGTGCAAGAAGGGGGTGGGGAACAGTTTATTCATCATTACTACCATTCTCTACATCTATAGAAGTGATTTTTACAAGCACAGGACCAATAAAGAGCCAATACTGCTGTTGAGGGAGGGCCCTGCGGAGCCCCTCTGGCCCAAGGGCCCCAATGCGGTCACAACCTCTGCAACCCCTATTGCTACGCCACTGGTGGGTGCCCCTAATGTTGCGATTTTTAGCGAACAGTCACATTTTCAATCAGATTATTCAGATGGTATTGCGTGAAAACAAAAAAGCTTATGAGCCCAATTGATCCTGAACAATCACATTATTGATTATTTCCTTAACCTTCCTGGCGGTATGTTTCTTTCCTGATTTTAGGGTCTAAAAGCGGTACAATTTTTTCATTAGCTTTTAGACCCTAAAAGCAAGAAAACATCATACCACGAGAGAACCTGCAGTAGCCCCTGCATTTTCTCACCTCCCTGGCATCCAGTGTTGCAATTCTCCCTCAGTCCTCCATGTGGCGCTGTAACCCTATAGTGAGATCACCAGCTATCATCATGACGATTTCACCAGAGAGATCCAGAGCCTCCGAGGAATGGAAGGAGAATGGCTGCCGGGGTCTGGATCCCGGGGGAGGTGAGTGTTGTAAGCTTGCAAGGGCAGGGACCTCCTCCTCTTTCTTATTTTGCTGTAATATCTCATATGAACACATATACCAATTTTAATGATCTCAAACCACACATGTACTATGTATGTATTAGTACTTGCTGGATGTCCTGATTGAACAGAGTTTTGGACTTTTCATGTACCTGTGCCCCCAATATTTGTTTTGTATTATATATAGCACTATGGAAGATGTTGGCACTATATAAATAAAAAAAAAAATAATAATCTGAAACCCATCATCCCGTCTGGTCTAACATTCAAGTATTATCTCAAACTATGCCTTAATTTTCTATATAGGCCAAGTGTTAAGGACTGATTGACCAAAGACATTGACATAGCAAAAGAGAGAGGTGATTGCTCTATCCAGTGCAGGATTAGAATCTTTCTAACAGAAAAGAAAAGCACACTCAACCACTGATGTTTCCGAGTAGTAGAAAAGACTTCCTCAACAACCCCCAGGAAGAAGAGTAATGGGGGTGTCTTGACACCCTAAAGAAAAATTACAGGAAACAAAACAGGAGCCCAGCAATGCAATATGTTTGAGTACAGTATTTGTAATAAAAGAGGAAATAGATGCTCTATTCAAAAGGCGGGTTGCAGACAGGGCAACCAACCACAGGAAGCAGGTGGAGACAATGAACCCAACTCCACTCGGGGTGGCCTGGATGGACCTGGATGCAGTTGCTCTAGATAAAAGAAACAGGTGTCCACTGTGGTGGGGACCACTTGTGGCCTGTCTCAACCCCACCAACAGACTCTGTTGGGGGATGTTAATAAGCACAAAATAAGTAAAGAGGCACCCTGGTGTATATATAAAAACATTTAACCACTTAAGCCCTCAGTCGTTTTCACTTTATGCATCCGAGCAATGTTCACCTCCCATTCATTAGCCTATAACTTTATCACTACTTATCACAATGAACTGATCTATATCTTGTTTTTTTCCGCCACCAATTAGGCTTTCTTTGGGGGGTACATTTTGCTAAGAGCTACCTTACTGTAAATGCATTTTAACAGTAAGAATAAGACAAAAAATGAAAAAATGTATTATTTGTCAGTTTTCGGCCATTATAGTTTTAAAATAATACATGCCTCCATAATTAAAACCCACGTATTGTATTTGCCCATTTGTCATGGTTATTTCACCGTTTAAATTATGTCCCTATCACAATGTATCGCGACAATATTTTATTTGGAAATAAAAGAGCATTTTTTCTGTTTTGCATCCATCACTATTTACAAGCTTATAAAAAAAAAAATAGAGAGAAATATTTCATCTTTACATAGATATTTAAAAAGTTTAGACCCTTAGGTAAATATTTATGTGTTTGTTTTTTTTATAGTAATTTTTTTTCTTATTAAACATTTTATGTGGGCATTTTTGGGAGGGTGGGATATAAATAGTGTTTTATTTGGGGAAATATTTGTGTATTGTAATGTTTTTTTACTTTTACTTGTAGTTTTACTTTTTGGCCACAAGATGGCAATCTTGATTTTGTTTACATGACGTCACTCTAAGCGTACAATGTACGCTTACAGGGACATAGCTTCAGAAAAAGCGTAGCTTCCGTGAGAAGCTGTCGCTTTTTCAGCAGGGGAGAGGAATCAGTGATCGGGCACCATAGCCCGATACATTGATACCTGGGCTACCGAATCCGTGGCCGGTAGTGTGCACGCACGATCGGCCGCGGGAGCGCGCATGTCCTCCTTGACGCCACCTCAGACCATACTGCGGCCGAGAGCAGCGAGACATCCACCACCAGTATGCGCAGAGCGATCTCCAGTGGGCGGAGAACAGCTGCCGACATGCGGAAGTGCCAGGACGAGACCCGCTCTTGGCAGAGACGGCGGCGTCGCTGGATCCCGGAGGTAAGTCCCTTACATATTCATACACCAGGGCGCCTCTTTCCACATATTGTGCTCCCAGGAGGAAGACTTTAGGACCCAACAACCCAAAGTGAAAGGATATATATATAAAGAGTACAGCTAGCCACCTTACCCACTTGCACACTAGTTTGGCAGTTGGACTGAGCAACTGTCATACAGCAAATGCTTTTAAAAGTAAAGACAACCCTAACAATCCCCATGAGGAGATGGACTATTCCAAAACCTGTCAGAACTGTCAGATTGTTTACTGCCTACTGTAAGTGACAGGAACATAAGAAAAGTAACTTATAGTGCAATTTACTCAGGGACAAATGTACATTTTATGCATATGCATAATCAAGCATTTTAAATTTAATTCTTTTATTATGATGGTGGTTCTTTAAGCCTTAGTCGCCGGCATTTGCTGTAGTTATCCATAAGTCTGCCTATATACTCACGCTCATGGCAGACAGTTGGGCCTCTTTTCGTGAGCCTCCCAGTATAAGTCTATACTTAGCAGAAATCAGCGCATGATTGGTACCACGGCCATCCAACAAGTCAACTAGTCAAGCCACTCTTCTGAGTTAAAGAAAGCCTGAGGTGGGGACAGATTATTAAATAATACATATGCTGCCTGATCCGGGGTAGGGGGGGTTGGCGTATCAGGTTGCCACCTCTCTTCACTGCTCATGTGGCCTGCAGTCTGCCACTTTCACTTTCGTGGGTTACAATGCTGGAAGGAGAGTGAGATGCTCTACCAGCGCTCAGGGAGGCAGAGGAGTGGCAGGAGGTGTGGCCAGGGAGAGAGAGCTGCCCAATGGCAGCTGTGCAAAGCCTATAAGTACACCCCCAGTGGGCGTTTTGAGCAGGCAATCCCTCTTCTCTATTACCCTTCGGAATAGCGACAATTATTGCGCGGCGGGGGGGGGGGGGGGAGGGGGAAAGAGAGGCTGCCCGGACCGCCTTGGGTTCTTCCATGTGCAACATCTACATATCTACATACCTCAGCACTTGTCTTTAATGAAAAACTCCCTTGGACATTAGCTTCCCTTTTTCATGTGTTGCTCAGAATTTGTGGCCTCCTCCTTCATATGTATCAACCTCTTTTTTATGACCAGATGCCCCATTGGGCTGCAGCCACCCAAGGCCCGGGCCTTGTCAGCCTTTCCAGAAATCTGGCCGCACATTAGTGATCACAACTTGTTTAGTTACGATCTTCTCTTTAAATCTGGATCACTAAAAATGACATTGTTAATGGGCTCCTTTAAGATTGCATTCAGAATTAATGGATGGAAGTCCTGGTGGAATAACCATTTCAGCCATTTTAAGAAGCGCTTACTCGTAATAATCTGACTTAATTATGCACGGTCTGCTATTAAGTTTAAATATAAATTGTGCAAGGTTTAAAAAAACAACTCATACAATATAATGCTGTGATTTGTATCATAAAACAATCCAACCGTGACAATAAACAAGCTGACTTAGATGCACTTTCTGCTGAGCAGTAAGGAACTTAGGAAGAATGTGAACTCAGCACCTCCTGCTTGCTACGAATGAGCAGCCTGCCATTTTCTCTTAGACATCTCTGCACCAGCATCGCAAAGGGTGATATCTTGTGTCATGCGTCTGCTCATTTCCCCGTGAACAGTTTGTGACTGTGCAGATTCGGAAACAGAGTTCGCTTGTCAGCGCAGATGTCTTCTCCTTCGAAACCGCAAGCTAAAGTGACAAAGGTCTGTGGAGACATCCTGCGTCATGTTATTTCATAGCCATTAAAAAGGAAAGAACGGCATTTGGCAGGAATCGGTCTCTGTCTGTACAGACTGAAGGAGCAGTGCTTAACCCCTCTCCTATCCACAGAGTGAAAGACCTACTCATGTAAGCAGTCATTTGTAGAGTGAAAGGATCTGCACAAATGAGGCAGCGCAGTCAAAGCATTGAAGGTTCCCAACTGTAAGGCTTTTCAGCCTTCTGTTCATGAACTGGGGACTTGAGATAAAATATAGTAAACACGCGTCCTTTAACCTAGCAGTGCAGGAACAATCTTTAATCCAAGGACAGAGATCACAGTTACATCATTGTATAATGCGTCTGTGTGTATTGTGACAAAGTCGATACCCAGGAGGTAATCGATTTGTCCCAGGTTGTGTTGGATGGGAGGTACATTCCACCTGGGATCAGACGCTACATCCAGTAGCAGCTCCGGAATAAAAAAGGTTTTGGCTGTCTGTCACATGGACAGAGGTTAATAACCTTACTTGGGTCCGGAGCTGACCAGATGCAGAGTGGGCGGGCGCATCTGGTCGCCAGATCCTGGGTGGATCGTTTGCTCTGTGTATGTGGGCTTCTGCTGGAGTCAGGACACACAGGGTTAACAGAGCAGCTTTGAAAGGCTGGAGTAGGAGGAGAGAGAGGGGGTGTGACCAGCAAAGTCTGACAGTCTGCTAAGAAAGACTTCACGTTTGAATCCAGGAAGCTGGTTTTGCTCTGGAGAGAAAGTGCAGGCTGCACATGGAGTTTGGTGTGTTCCTGATATTGAAAGCTGAATGTAAGCTGCTGGCCTGGACTGGCCTTTTTGTTTTCATTTGAACTGTACTTTACAAACTGCCAAAAGACTGCTGTTTAAGAAGCCTGCTGTCCAATAAACTGTTGTTTGTTTTGGAAAATACACCTGTCTGTGCTGCTATCTCCCGCTGAGTACTCACCATTTGCAGCTGATCCCTCACAATTGGTGCTCGGATGCGGGCAACTTAGCATGCCTACAGCGACAGTGTGTTTGGCGTAAGATTTAAAAGTTTGAACAGCAGCATGGATGAAATGGTGAAGCAGCTGGTGTTAGCGAATGCGGCCTTGCAACAGGCTAATGCTGAGCAGCGGAAAACAAACACAGCCCTGCAACAACATACAGAGGCAGTACAGCAGCAAGCGGTGGCCCTGTGTGAGAGTCTGGCTGCAGCTGCGGAGGCCGATCGTCAGACTGCTGAGGCTGACAGGAAAGCAGTGAGTGAGTTGGTGCAACAACTTGTGGCTCGGAACCAAGAGGGACAGCTGCTGGTACCTGGCAGTGGAGGCACCATCCGCGCAAGCCACTTCTTGCAGAAGCTGACTCCCCATGATGATGTTGAGGCGTTCCTCCATACCTTTGAGAGGACAGCGGAGAGGGAAGCCTGGCCTAAAACGCAATGGGCAGGATTGGTAGCTCCGTTCCTGACTGGGGATGCTCAAAAGGCCTACTTCGACCTTGCCCTAGAGGATGCCAAAGACTACGACAAGCTGAAGGAGGAGATCCTGCGTAGACTTGGTGTCACCCCGGCGGTGCGAGCCCAGCGAGTTCACCAGTGGTCCTATTCAGCCGGATGCTCTCCAAGGTCCCAGATGCACGATCTAATCCACTTGGTAAAGAAGTGGTTGGAACCTGAGAAGTTAACAGCTCCGGAGGTCGTCGAAAGAGTTACCATTGACCGTTTCTTGCGCTCCCTACCGCCGGCTTTGCGAAGGTGGGTGAGTCATGCAGATCCACAGTCAGCTGATGAACTAATTGCGCTGCTGGAACGTTATCTGGCTGCAGAGGACTCTTTGGCTTGGGCCACAGGACAGCGCTCAGCTACCCGGAGACTGGCAGCACCCCAGGGAACTGGTAAGACAAAAGCTGACTTTGTGGGGGGTGTGGTCAGTGAGCCAAGCTCTGCAGGCCGAGGTCGACCAGGCACAATGGTAAGAAGTCGATCCCCGGTACAATGTTGGCAATGTAAAGAGTGGGGACATATTGCTGCTAACTGTCCTCAGGCAGTTGAACCCATGGAGTGCGATTACACTCGTCGCAGGTCCTTGTTTGCGCGACCTGTGTATATCGCAAGCTGTGACTCTCATTTGGCGGTGGTAAAAATTGCTGGAAAAACTGTCCAGGCTCTCTTAGACTCTGGTAGCTTGGTGACCCTGGTGCATTCCAGTTTAGTGGACCCGGCCTGGCTGGGGAATCGTCGGGTCACAGTACAATGTGTTCATGGGGACTCTAAACAATACCCCACCGCCCTTCTCACCATTGAAACAAACTGTGGACCTGCCACTCAGGAAATAGTGGTGAGCCCGAACTTGGCACATAGTGTCATCCTGGGGAGGGACTTTCCACTGTTCTGGAACTTGTGGGAAGGGGATAACTGTGGAGGCTCAAGAGAGCTGGAATCTAAAAATAATACAGAAATTGATGGTAATGAAATGTTTTCTCCCTTGGAGGTGTTTGCTGGGGACTCTGAGTTATCCCCAGAGACCTCTGAGGGCTCGGTCCTACCAGAGCTGGAGGTGTCTCGGGATAACTTTGGGACTGCCCAGTTAAGGGATCCTACGCTGGCAAAAGCGTGGGAAAATGTCAAGGTGTTGAACGGTGAACCCCAAGTGGTCGGGGCTGAGAAAGTATTTCCTCATTTGGCGGTACAGTCAGACTTGCTGTACCAGGTTTGTAAAATTCAGGGTGAGGTTGTGGAACAACTCGTGGTCCCCAAGTCGTATCGCCCAATGGTCCTAGACCTAGCGCACAAACATGCCCTGGGGGGACATTTGGGTACCGAAAAAACTAGGGACCGAGTCCTGCAGCGATTCTTTTGGCCTGGGGTACATGGAGATGTAAAAGCTTACTGTGAATCCTGTCCCGAGTGCCAAAGATGTGCTCCGGCTCCCCATTTTCGAAGTCCGCTCGTCCCCTTGCCCATTATCGAAGTTCCCTTCGAAAGGATAGCCATGGACCTAGTGGGGCCATTGGTTCGATCAGCGCGTGGTCACCAGTACATTCTGGTGGTAGTGGACTATGCCACTCGCTACCCAGAAGCGGTTCCCCTCAGAAATACGTCGTCTAAAGTGATTGCACGTGAGTTGTTCCACATGTTCACCAGAGTAGGTTTGCCAAAGGAAATTTTGACAGACCAGGGTACCCCATTTATGTCTAAATTGATGAAAGAAGTGTGTAAACTGATGAAGATCGATCAGATTCGTACTTCAGTGTACCACCCTCAAACGGACGGGCTTGTGGAAAGATTCAACAAAACCTTAAAAAATATGTTAAAGAAAATAGTGGACAAGGATGGCAAAGATTGGGATTGCCTTTTGCCCTACCTAATGTTTGCAATTCGGGAGGTCCCTCAGTCTTCCACAGGTTTTTCGCCGTTTGAGTTGTTGTATGGGCGATGCCCACGGGGAATTCTGGATATAGCCAAAGAAACCTGGGAGCAAGAGGCCACCCCCTACAGAAGTATTGTTGAACATGTGTCTGGTATGCAAGATAGGATTGCAGCGGTGATGCCTTTAGTCAGAGAGCATTTGCAACATGCCCAGGAGGCACAGTCTCGTGTTTATAATAAATCAGCAAAGGTTCGAGCTTTCAGTCCTGGGGATCGGGTCCTGGTGTTGGTTCCCACGGTTGAAAGCAAGTTTTTGGCTAAGTGGCAAGGTCCATATGAGATTATTGAAAAGGTCGGGGAGGTGAATTACCGGGTTTACCAGCCTGGCCGGAGGAAGCCAGAACAGATATATCATGTGAATTTACTGAAACCCTGGAAAGAGAGGGTGGCCCTTGCAGCTTCCCAGGTTACTCAAGAGTCCACCAAGGGTGGAATAGAGCTGGTACAGGTGGCTGAGACGCTGTCTGTTTCACAGAAACGGGAGGTCCGAGAGTTCCTCTTACGGAATCGAGAGGTGTTCTCGGAACTTCCAGGTTGTACCCAAGTCATCAGGCATGATGTTGTGACTGAGCCCTATGTACAGGTCCGCCTTAAACCTTATAGAATACCTGAAGCTCGCAGACAGGCCATAGCAGGGGAAGTAGAAAGAATGCTGGAACTGGGGGTTATTGAGGAGTCCAACAGCGAATGGAATAGCCCCATAGTGCTAGTTCCGAAGCCTGACGGTTCCATTCGTTTCTGTAATGACTTCAGAAAGTTGAATGAGGTATCAAAATTTGATGCCTACCCTATGCCAAGGGTAGATGAGTTAGTCGAAAGGCTGGGCCCCGCAAGATATGTCACCACCTTAGATCTGACCCGGGGATATTGGCAGGTGCCCTTAACTGAATCAGCCAAGGAGAAGACAGCCTTCTCGACTCCCCAAGGGCTGTTTCAGTATGTCAGGATGCCGTTTGGGTTGCAAGGGGCCCCAGCCACCTTTCAAAGGATGATGGACAAGATCCTCAGGCCGCATCAGCGGTATGCTGCGGCTTATTTGGACGACGTGGTCGTCTTCAGTACAGATTGGGAAAGCCACCTTCCGAAAGTCCAGGCGGTCCTGGATGCCATTAGAAAGGCGGGACTGACAGCGAACCCCAAGAAGTGTGCAGTAGGGTTGGAGGAGGCTCGTTACCTGGGGTACACAATTGGGAGAGGTCTGATTAAGCCCCAAGTGCAGAAAGTGGAGGCCATAAGGGACTGGCCTAGGCCTACCACGAAAAAGCAGGTCAGGACCTTCTTAGGTTTGGTGGGCTATTATAGGAGGTTCATTCCAAATTTTGCCACTTTGGCCACTCCCATTACAAACCTCACAAAAGGGAAAAGTTCCTCCATGGGTCCATGGGGACAGGAGGCTGAAGAAGCCTTTCAAGGTCTTAAGGAGGCATTGTGCAGGGGTCCAGTCTTGGTCACGCCTGATTTTAAAAAAGAGTTTCTGGTACAGACAGATGCTTCAGCTGTGGGGTTAGGAGCAGTCCTATCCCAAATCATCAATGGAGAGGAGCACCCAGTTGTGTATCTGAGTCGAAGGCTGACCGCAGCCGAAGAAAGATATAGTATCGTGGAGCGGGAGTGTCTGGCCATCAAGTGGGCACTCGAGGCTCTACGGTACTATCTCTTGGGCCGTCGCTTTCGCCTCATTACCGACCATGCTCCTCTCACATGGATGTCTCAAAACAAGGAGAAAAATGCAAGGGTAACACGCTGGTTTCTGGCATTACAGCCCTTTAATTTTTCTGTGGAGCACAGAGCTGGAAGACTGCATGGCAATGCAGATGCTCTATCAAGGGCATTCTGTCTTGCCGCAGACTGTGTCCGATCCCACGGGATCGAACAGAGGGGGGGAGTATGTGACAAAGTCGATACCCAGGAGGTAATCGATTTGTCCCAGGTTGTGTTGGATGGGAGGTACATTCCACCTGGGATCAGACGCTACATCCAGTAGCAGCTCCGGAATAAAAAAGGTTTTGGCTGTCTGTCACATGGACAGAGGTTAATAACCTTACTTGGGTCCGGAGCTGACCAGATGCAGAGTGGGCGGGCGCATCTGGTCGCCAGATCCTGGGTGGATCGTTTGCTCTGTGTATGTGGGCTTCTGCTGGAGTCAGGACACACAGGGTTAACAGAGCAGCTTTGAAAGGCTGGAGTAGGAGGAGAGAGAGGGGGTGTGACCAGCAAAGTCTGACAGTCTGCTAAGAAAGACTTCACGTTTGAATCCAGGAAGCTGGTTTTGCTCTGGAGAGAAAGTGCAGGCTGCACATGGAGTTTGGTGTGTTCCTGATATTGAAAGCTGAATGTAAGCTGCTGGCCTGGACTGGCCTTTTTGTTTTCATTTGAACTGTACTTTACAAACTGCCAAAAGACTGCTGTTTAAGAAGCCTGCTGTCCAATAAACTGTTGTTTGTTTTGGAAAATACACCTGTCTGTGCTGCTATCTCCCGCTGAGTACTCACCATTTGCAGCTGATCCCTCACAGTATCTATATCTCCTATTTTCTCAAGCAGTAGGCATACTCCTGGGGATGTTTAAGTTAGTCTCAGAGAGTACTTGATCTTCTTTCAGTCAATTCATTATTTAAAGGTTTGAGATTAGAGGTTAAGAAGTAATAAATCATACATACATCAATGTAAATGAGAATATTAAGTAAAAAAAATATAAGGAACTGTGTGAAAATCATTAGGGGGTACTTGGCACAGGGGATACAGATATTAGAATGTGATTGAACATTACTTAAAGTGGTATGAAACTCAGCATTTCTTATTTGCTGTAAAAGATTATTTACAACATAAAATCTACTTCCACAAAAGAAAATGTAGCAGAACAGCATTCAAACAGTTAAATACAACACTTGCTTCTTCAGTGGAAAGCTTATTGCCACATCTGAAGAGGTGATAACATTATATTTTGATTACATTCCTTTGTCTGCTACAGTTAATAAACATTAGCAAAGTGCAGTTTTTTCTGCTTCTAGTATGTGTGCAACTGAGAAGTGATCACTAGATAGATTTTAATATATAAATACAGCAGCTATGCAATACAATGCAATGGCAGCTTTCAGAGCAGATAGACTGTACTTTGAGACCTTGTAATTTGTAAACAGACAATATTACTTGTGCACAAAAGCAAATACGGTATGGGTAATAAAAAGTAGGAAAACACATTTTTATTGAATGTTATGTCAGAGTTTTCTCCCATTTTAAGATTGTCTAACTGAAAGATAATTTTGTCACCAATGCACTTTTCATATGCTCTCTCATATTGTAGAAGTATCCGGGTTCAGAAGCAGCATAAGGTTCGATTCCCACTTACACAAAAAATGTATTCTCTCAGTACATTTTCTGCAGTGCAGTGACAGACATGCAAAAAAATAAGGTTTGCTTCCACTTGTGTTTTTTAATGGATCTGTTCAGTACAGTGCAGTAAATGCAATGCAAAGTCCTGACCTACTGCATTTTTTCCGTACAGCAGACGGAAGCAAAGAAAGTCAATGCAAAATGTATATCTGTTCCCACAGTGCATTTTCATTGACAAAATGTACTACAGTGCACAATTTCCTGCTCCTCCCCTGTCCAGAACAAACAACAACCCAACCACCATCACCAAGGAAGTTGTCATCAAAAAATCCTTTGGTATAGGATTTCTGCATACATGTAAAATGCATTAGGAGTATGCAATGCACAGTGGCATAGCAAGCAGTTGTTCATTTCATAGTTTGCACTCTGTTATACTGTACATTTTATTCATCAGGTTACACCTGTCATAGTAACCACCAGTTCTGTATTTTGTACCATTGTCCATATTTGATGTATATCATTGTCTGTATCATTATGTACCCCTTGTTTATTTTGCTACTTGCTACTTTGTACAGCGCCACAGAATATGTTGGCACTTTATAAATCAATAATAATAATCAATAATGATATGTCCTTGGAAGGTTTTGAGGCTTCATATCAATAAAGTCCTTGGGGGCCCCATCTAAAACTCACATTGGGGCCCCTGGCTCCTTAGCTGAACCACTGACAAGGCAGTACAAAATGCAGAAAAAAACATGTAAAAATGTATCAAACATTGCACTGCATGGACTAAAATGAATATATTTTCATCCATTACAAGTGGTAACTGAGCCTGAATAAGACAAACCTGATGCAGTTTTCATTGTGTTGGTAGGTCAGGCTGATAAATACTGTATCTCAGCACCAAAACATCCATGCAGTAGCATACACAGTTTTCCCTTTCTTAGTCTTTCATATGCATGTTCTGCTCTGCTCGCTATTAGAGATGGCCTGAACAGTTTGCCGGCGAGCAGTATTCTGCGAATATCGGCTGTTCGCATTCGCGGCGAACAGCGACCACTTGGCGTGTTCGATTTACCTCCTTGACATTATCATTGAGCTAAACTTTGACCCCTTAACTCACAGTCAGAAGACACATGGAAGCCAATCAGCTAGCACCCCTTCCTGGACCCCCTCCCATCCTCTATCAAAAAGCAGTAGCGGTGGCCATATTGGATTCATTCTCTTCTGGCTGGTGACTGTTAGTGAGAGCAGGGTTAGACTTGCTGCAGGTAGGTAGGGAAAGCATTAGCTAGACCTGTGTTCTTGTTCCTCACTCGCTGTGAAAGCACCCCAAACAGCCCTGTTGAGGGCTAGCACATTGGTCTCCTGTGTTTTTTGCGTGTGACACTCCACAGCCCACTGACACCTAGAGCTGTGTGCACTCTACTGCTGTTGCCTCATTAAGTTGCAGGCACAGAGCCACTCCAGTGCATTATTATTTCACTGTATTCTAATAGTACTATTGCATTTCTCTGTGTGAGACACTCCACAGACCACTCACACCCAGAGCTGTATGAACACTACTGCTATTGTTACTGCATTAAGTTGCAGGCACAGTACCACTCCTGTGCATTATTATTTCACTGTATTCTGATAGTGCTATTGCATTTATCTGTTGGAGACATTCCACAGCCCACTCACACCCAGAGCTGTGCAGAATATGATTTTTGTCCTTTAGGGATTAAAACCCGACTTTGCGTCAACTCCGTAATTTTTGGTGGGACTTTTGGCATGGATCCCCCTCTGGCATGCCCCTGTCCAGGTGTTAGACCCCTTTAAACAACTTTTCCATCACTTTTGTGGCCAGAAATATTCTTTCAGGTTTTAAAATTTGTCTGCCCATTAAAGCCTATGGCGATTCGCCAGTTTGCGTTCACCGTTCGTGAATGGAAAATTTCTATGTTCGCGACACATTTACTACTCTCTATATTGTATAGCTAAACTCAATCAACTCATATGTAATATCTCTGGCCAAATCCACAATGTCCATGTACAGTAGCTGTAAAAGAATAGTAAAAGCAATCATTGCTACCATTCAGTCCCATTTCCCATTCAGTCCTGCAGGATGGTGACTGATAGTCATTCAGCTCATGTTCTCTTTCCAGCTACCACAGCACATCCATACACCTCAAGGGTACCAGGACCGCACCAAGGCACTGCTGATAAACAGGCTACCACTGTGCACACTGCTAGGGCTTCTCAGTGCCAAATATTTATTAAAACATACTGGCAAAATGACTTCTTGTGTGGTTACATATACATACACCTGATCTGATTTTCGGCAAATGTGCCTTCTTCAAGGGTCTGAAGAAAGCATCCTCATGGAAACCTGGGTTGGGTGTACATTATACCATATGGTCAAAGTACTCATGTGGCGTGTATGACATCAGTGGGAGCTGGACAGAGACCGATACAGCTGAGCAGTCATAAATCCTCATCCTGCCAGACTAAATGGTCAAAGGAGTGATTCGTGAAGTCAATAAATGCATTTACTTTTCATTTACAGCTCTATGAATCTTGTGCACTTGGCTCCAAACTTTACAGCTGGTTGGCCGAAGTCTATACAATATAGAAAGTAAGGTCAAATAGGTGTATGGAAGGAAGGGTACCATTATTTGGTTGCTGCAGGGATGTATTCCTGATCGATTTTCAGTCTAGAGAATTGTGACACCTGCCCCAGATCCTCAGCAAGGCTTGTGATAAGACTACATATTTACATAGTTATTTTGGTTGAAAAAAAAACATCCGTCCATCATGTTCATCAGTTGATCCAAGGGAAGGTGAAAAACCTTACAAGGCGATTAGCTTTAAAAAGGAAAAAATCCTTCCCGACTCCAGATGGCAGTCAGATAAATCCCTGGATCAACTCTCCTGGGAATTACTTAATAATTATAGCTCTGGATGCCCTTCGATGCAAGGAAAGCATTCAAGCCCTCTTTAAATGCAGACTTATGGTGGCCACACACCATACAATTTTTTAAATATCTGTTCAATTCAAGAATAGAAATCAATTTTTCTGACTGATTTTAACAATTCTAAAATCTGACCAATGCACCACACACCTGTTCATTTTTTCCCCAATCATGGATAAAATAATTGGAAGCTCAGAAAAAAATTGATTGGAAGTAATTGACAATCCATCACACACCATACAATTCTTGATAAAGTTTGTCTGAAATTTCCGACATGTCCAATCTCCAAAAATCGTAAAAAAATGGGAAATCTGATCGGATTTATTGATCGAAAACAAATAAAAGATCTCGATTTTTTCGAGACAACCGATCAAAATGATCGAATTGGTAAAAAATTTGATCTTTTAATTGTACGGTGTGTGGCCACCTATAGAGTTTGCCATAACTACTAAATGTATCGACGGTACATGCCTTGCCCAGTGCCACACCCACATGTTCTAAGGTCAGTAAGCTTGATACTTATTTTGCTGGTATAGTATTAATCAGGAGGAAGAACCTTTAAGGTTTTGTTTTTTTCTAAAAACATAACAGAACAAAAAAAAAATGTGTGTACTGAATGTATGTGTGCTGTCAGGAAAAAAAAAAAAACTAATTCAGCACCATGGAGAGCATCTTCATTATCACAATTATAAACTCCTTTGGTTTAAAAGTCACAAATGTTTTGGTATCATATAAGTTATTTTGGGGGTTCACACAATGGGCTCGATTCACAAAGCGGTGATAACCCAGTTAAAGACTTTAGGCGTGATAACCATTTTTATCATGCCTAAACTCAGTTTAGGCATGATAAGTTTAGGCATGATAAGTTTAGATAAGTTTAGATTGCGCGCAAAGTCCCGCACGCAAAGCAGCGCCATTAAACTCTATGCAAAGTGCACCAGACTTTGCTAGCGCAAAACTTTTGATCAGCTGTGCACTGCGGTGCTAACCCAGTTGGTGCTTAAACTTATCACGCCTAAAAACTTATCACACCTAAACTTATCATGCCTAAACTTATCACACCTAAACTTATCACACCTAAACTTATCATGCCTAAACTGAGTTTAGGCGTGATAAAGGGCTTTTCACTAGCGTGCTAACTGTTAGCACCGCTTTGTGAATCAGGCCCAATATGTTCAGTGCCATGGACAGTGAAAGCGCATATGCTCTCGCTGACCATGGAATGGTAAATGTCTGAACACATCTCATTTTGAAAATAGGATCCATTGACATGTTCATAGATACAATTGGGCCATATGCAATTATCTTTTTCTCCTAAGTTTTTTCTTCGGAGATAATTTTCATCTTCTCTTTAATCACTTAATGACAAGCTGACTTATAAAAACGTCCTGCTAGAGCAGGCATGGGCGAACTTGGCCCTCCAGCTGTTAAGGAACTACAAGTCCCACAATGCATTTGCCTTTTTGAGTCATGACTGTGGCTGTAAGACTCCTGCAATGCATTGTGGGACTTGTAGTTCCTTAACAGCTGGAGGGCCAAGTTTGCCCATGCCTGTGCTAGAGCCTCTTAATGGCTCCAGGACATTTTCATAAGTCAGACAGCGCTGCTGCTGCCATGCGCGCCTCCGCACATGCACGTGCACGCTCCCGTATGTGCACGCGCATTCCTGTGCATGAGAACATGAAGAAATTGAAAAAAAAAAAACACCAAAGAAAAAATACACCTTTATTTCCAAATACTATATTGTCACCATACTTTTTACTAGGGACATAATTAAAATCTTGTGATAACGAGGACAAATAGGCAGATAAAATGTGTGGGTTCTATGTACAGTAGCAGTGTTTCTCATTTTTTACTTGTTTTTTCCTTTAAAATGCATAGAAAATAAAGTAATTACTGAAAACAAATATCAACCCCAAAAAGCCTAATTGGTGAAAAAAAACAAGATATAGATCATTTAATTGTGATTAGTAGTGATTAAGCTATTGGCAAATGAAAGGGATGAGCACTGAAAGGTGAAAATCGCCCTTGTCCGTTAGGGTAAAAACCGCTTTGGGGTGAAGTAGTGGTTAAAATAAACTTTTGTTTTCAGCATTTTGCAATTGAAAGAGCGCCAAAAATTTGGTGAACATGTACTGTCAAAGTTATTTTGAGTATTTTCTTGCATGCTGGTGGTTCAAAGGACACTTTATGACAAAGTGTGAAAATATCACCTAGAATAAAATTTTGGAAAAAAAGTGAATTGCATTATGGGCCATTATATGAAACAGGTCGTTTAGGCTTGTAGAGTGAACTTTGCCTATCACTAAAGTCTGTCTGAGGGCAAAAACCACAATCCTGCTACAGAAAATGTTTATGCATAAAAACACACGTCAACAATAGCAGTCCACCTGCTAAAGAGTCAGTCATTTGCCTCCTCATTATTATTTAGCCCAGCTCCCCTGCACAAGTCAAGTGATTGTTATAAGCAACAGAGCTGGGCATTCCCAGTCATGATTATGTTAATGTGGTTGGAGGAAGGGATGGTACTCATTCATGGTTATGCTTTATACAGTGGGTTGCAAAAGTATTCGGCCCCCTTGAAGTTTTCCACATTTTGTCACATTACTGCCACAAACATGCATCAATTTTATTGGAATTCCACATGAAAGACCAATACAAAGTGGTGTACACATGAGATGTGGAACGAAAATCATACATCATTCAAATTTTTTTTTTACAAATAAATAACTGCAAAGTAGGATGTGCATAATTATGCGGCCCCTTGAGTCAATACTTTGTAGAACCAACTTTTGCTGCAATTACAGCTGCCAGTCTTTTAGGGTATGTCTCTACCAGCTTTGCACATCTAGAGACTGAAATCCTTTCTCATTCTTCTTTGCAAAACAGCTCCAGCTCAGTCTGATTAGATGGACAGCATTTGTGAACAGCAGTTTTCAGATCTTGCCACATATTCTCGATTGGATTTAGATCTGGACTTTGACTGGGCCATTCTAACACATAGATATGTTTTGTTTTAAACCATTCCATTGTTGCCCTGGCTTTATGTTTAGGGTCATTGTCCTGCTGGAAGGTGAACCTCCTCCCCAGTCTCAAGTCTTTTGCAGTCTCCAAGAGGTTTTCTTCCAAGATTGCCCTGTATTTGGCTCCATCCATCTTCCCATCAACTCTGACCAGCTTCCCTGTCCCTGCTGAAGAGATGCACCCCCGAGCATGATGCTGCCAATACCATATTTGACAGTGGGGATGGTGTGTTCAGAGTGATGTGCAGTGTTAGTTTTCCGCCACACATAGCGTTTTGCATTTTGGCCAAAAAGTTCCATTTTGGTCTCATCTGACCAGAGCACCTTCTTCCACATGGTTGCTGTGTCCCCCACATTGCTTGTGGCAAACTGCAAACGGGACTTCTTATGCTTTCTGTTAACAATGCCTTTCTTCTTGCCACTCTTCCATAAAGGCCAACTTTGTACAGTGCCTGACTAATAGTTGTCCTATGGACAGAGTCTCCCACCTGAACTGTAGATCTCTGCAGCTCGTCCAGAGTCACCATGGGCCTCTTGACTGCATTTCTGATCAGCACTCTCCTTGTTCCGCCTGTGAGTTTAGGTGGATGGCCTTGTCTTGGTAGGTTTACAGTTGTGCCATGCTCCTTCCATTTCTGAATGATCGCTTGAACAGTGCTCCGTGGGATGTTCAAGGCTTTGGAAATCTTTTTGTAGCCTAAGCCTGCTTTAAATTTCTCAATAACTTGATCCCTGACCTGTCTTGTGTGTTCTTTGGACTTCACGGTGTTGTTGCTCCCAATATTCTCTTAGACAACTTCTGAGGCACTCACAGAGCAGCTGTATTTGTACTGACATTAGTTTACACACAGGTGCACTCTATTTAGTCATTAGCACTCATCAGGCAATGTCTATAGGCAACTGACTGCACTCAGATCAAAGGGGGGCCGAATAATTATGCACACACCACTTTGCAGTTATTTATTTGTAAAAAATGTTTGGAATCATATATGATTTTCGTTCCACTTCTCATGTGTACACCAGTTTGTGTTGGTCTTTCATGTGGAATTCCAATAAAATTGATTCATGTTTGTAACAGTAATATGACAAAGGGCCTGATTCACAAAGCGGTGCAAACTTTTTCGCGGACTTTTGCGCACGCAATTTGCCGTGATTCGCGCGATTGTGGACTTTTCCGCGCGCAATTTGCCGCGATTCGCGCGAATCGTGGCAAATTGCGCGCGAAAAAGTCCGCGAAAAAGTTTGCACCGCTTTGTGAATCAGGCCCAAAATGTGGAAAACTTCAAGGGGGCCGAATACTTTTGCAACCCACTGTATGTATATAATCTCAAAGACACTTGTATGGAGGAAGAGGAATAACTTGACCCTCATTTACATGGCTGCCTTCTATTTCCTCCTTCCAGCATAATCTTGGGACCAGAAATGTGTGGTTTTACTCAGCTTGGAACTCTTATTTCACACACACAGAAAAGCCAGGCTGGAAACAAGGAGAGGTAACACCTGAATTCATTCCCAGCCAGGTTATCTATCTATCTGAAACGTACAAGCTGGATGTCGCAAACCAAGAACTGATAAATGGTCACTGAATGAAGCAGCTCATCATCCTGATTTACGAACTAGCATGGTTTATGAGAATAAGTCACCATGATATTAAACCAGTTGAGCAGCACTATGATTTTCAGTGATATGTGTATGAAATTCATGAATGGGTGCACACAAGCTTTATGAGTGTTACGTTCACCTACTGACCTGCTGTAAATCTACTTTAAAGGGAAAACATGCTTATAGAAATAGCATTGTCGCTACTACTTAGTTGTCCTTAAAGTGGACCTCCGTTTTAAATTCCAAAAAAAGGAGCCAGAATGACACTTACTATGACACTTACTATGACTGCCCCTTCTTATTTTTTACCCAAAGCAGCAATAGCTGATGTCTGCATTAAGCAATGGGGAAAAATTGTTGCAGCACTGGAATTTGACATAAAATGGCTGGCACTGCATGTCTTTTCTCTTCACTTCTCCTCTCTGTGGTAAGTGGGTAGGCTTAGTGGCACAGGTAGAAGCAGAGTACCTCTCAGTCCACACTATAAGACTCCTCCCACCCACAGATGGCACATTCTCTTAACAGGGTACAGATAAACATACATATTTTTTGTTTGTACTTATAACTGATAAGTCATGAAACTATTTTACCTTTTAGTTATGCAACTTTAATTTCCAGCATAATGTATCTAGACTGTATTTTATCAGCTTAAAAATTAAGTGTAACGATCTGCGGGCGATTTCCAAAGTCAGCGCATGCCACATGCGCTGAAGCAGAAGGAAATCGCCACAGTCACAGAAGCAAAGCACCCAGTATAGATTTGTAGAGGAGAATTCCAACCAGCAGATGGAGCTGTGGAGTACAGAGGGACAAGTCCTCTGTACAGCCACAAATGCCAGTTTGAAATTGTACGATTAAAGCAAGACTGGGCAACAAAGTAGCAATTCAGAAGAAAGCAAGAACAGAGACAGACTATGTGAATATCTACCAATCTAGTCTCCACCCAGCGACGGTAGACATATCACATCAGAACAGACCAGAGTAAGAAAGCTAATCGCAAGAGAGGCGATTGCTATCAGCAACACAAGATAGAGCAAAGACAGAGCATGAACTGAGTAAGAAAGGCACAGCAAATAACCAGAACCTGAACGCCAAGGAAAGTAACAAATGAACTAGCTAAACGCGGTCCCTGCACGATATGCGCAACAGAGACAAGCGCGTTAATGGTACGGCCACCGCACGTTAAGCGCAGCAGTGGCAAAACGTACCAACCCTGACTAACAAATGAACACGGAGAAAGAAAACAAACAGATAACGCGAACGCTTGCTAATCGGTTGGCTCACACCAGACAACAGCAAGCGTTTGTTCCAGACAAGACAGACAGAAGGAGTAACCAGTAGCAACCGCAGGTAAGGTTATACTCCAAGGTTCAGACAAGAGAGGAACGCTTGCTAATTGGTTGCCTCACACCAGACACAGCAAGCGTTCGTTCCAGACAAGACAGACAGAAGGAGTAACCAGTAGCAACCGCAGCTAAGGTTATACTCCAAGATTCAGACGAGAAAGATCCACCGCCTCTAATGTTAGGGTGAATGCAATCTAAGAACAGGACAGAACGATTCACTATCAGCCACCGCTGGCAATAGTACATTCGCACAGACAAGACAAAATAGGCAGTACAAATACACAACCTGACTGCACTAATAGGAATGCAAGGAGCACTCCCCAAGAATTAACTACACTAGAATATAGCAACAAGATGCTGAGGCTCTAAGGTAATGAGGAACTATGTCGAGCGAGGAATTCTGGGAGGAAATGACATTTATACTAGAAACCTTCAAAGGAAGCAGACAAGCAATTTGCATGACAAGTGGATGCAAATCAGTCAGCCTTGCAAACTGACAGAAAGGACTCTTTTCCCTGAACTGAACTATGCAAGCTGCATAGGAAACAAAACAGTCCAGGGAATCAAGTCCAGCAGAGCGGATTCTGACATGAAGCTTATCCTCCTGAACTCCTTGTCTACTTAGTGTTCTGCTTAGTGCTAAGGTAGCCATTCACTGGTCGATTTGCCATCAGATTCGACCAACAGATAGATCCCTCTCTGATCGAATCTGATCAGAGAGGGATCGTATGGCTACCTTTACTGCAAACAGATTGTGAACTAATTTCATCCTGAAACCGATCACAATCTGTGATGGTGGTGGTGCTGCTGCCGCTCCCCCCCCCCCCCGCATACATTACCTGCTCCACCGGCGCGACTGCCCCCGGTCACCACTGCTCCGTCTCCGCGCTAGTCTGGTCTGGTCTCCGGCATGCTTCACTTCTTCCTGCCCGGCAGGAAGTTTAAACAGTAGAGCGCCCTCTACTGTTTAAACTTCCTGCCGGGCAGGAGGAAGTGAAGCATGCCGGACCCGGAGACCAGACCAGAGCGGAGACGGAGCAGCGGTGACTGGGGGCAGTCGCGCCGGCGGAGCAGGTAATGTATGCGGGCTCTATTGCGTCGGTTGTCGGGCACTCGAACGCCTCTAGCGACGCGCTCCCTACCCACGGGCGATCGTCGGTAATTTTCCGCACAGATCGATCGACGGGATCGAACGGGATAGATTGAAATTTAGCGTGTAGCGGGAACGATGTGATAGCAGATTCGATCCCAGTGATCGAATCTGCTGTCGATCGGCGGGGAATCGGCATAGTGTATGACCAGCTTTAGTGTTCCTAAACTGGATGTGGTTGAAGGATACATTTTTCACTCCCCATAAAGCCTGTTCTAATACACATATTAGATACCATATATACTGTACATGGTACATGGTTCTAAACTGAGATATTTCTGAAAGTATTTTTTTTTTCAATTATCTTTTTATTTTCATTTTTCAAAGAGAACACACAAAAACAACATTTTGGCAGTATTTTTAGTGTTCAGGGGAATACATTTACAGTTATAGATTATTAAAAAAATATGATTTCCTTTTTTTAAATGAAAAATAGAAGAAGACTGCTTATTTTTTCACAGATATTCCCTAAATAATTAGCATAACGAGAAGGAAGCCGGCACCATCAAATGTATTTATGCTCTTTATTCAGATAAAAACATGCATACAGCCAATATGCGACGTTTCAAGGCAAACAGCCTCTTTCTCAAGCTAAGCTGTGCATGACCAAATGCATAGTGAACAGACAGACTTATTTATACCTGCAACATGGACACAAGGCAGCCAATCAGCGTTATAAAACGTCAGCATCAACCAATAACATCAGGTCCTACCTAGTGGACCTGATAGAAAACTGTAGTGCTGCCTACCTGATAGGATCATTTGAAATGGAGTCCAACCTCCTCCTCACAGCGCTAATCCCAAGTGAGGCAGACGGCTTCTCTGTGCTGGGCTGACATGCGGAAGAGGCTGTTTGCCTCGAAACGTCACATATTGGCTGTATGCATGTTTTTATCTGAATAAAGAGCATAAATACATTTGATGGTGCCGGCTTCCTTCTCGTTCTGCTACCAAGATTCTGGAGTGTTGCCAGAATAGCCGAGGCACATCACCATTATACTCTATAAGGGGAGTGCTCCACTGATCTACTAGCTAAATAATTAGCATAAAATAAAATGTTTATTATTATAATGTGCTGACAAAAAAAAAAAACATAGCTGTCCCTAAAAATGATATACAATGGGTATTAAAAAGAATCAAATTGTATTACTTTTCAGAGTGAAATGAAAACACACACAGAAAATAATAAACAATAAGCGAGATTAAAAGATTGGTACCTCTGTTACTCTTGCTTATTGTCTACCCTTGGTGAATGGGTGTATCCCAGTAATCTTTCCAGCTACAGAAAGCAACTTGTTACCATAGTCTAGACAAGGTTGTGATTCCCACCTGCTCTGTCGGTGGCTATTTTGGTGCTATAACAATTTACAATATCCTTATTATAACATACTACACCAGATTGGGCTCTCTGACTTGTTTTCCCTTTATTTTGTCACACAGAAAATAATGTTTCCAGCTGCATTTACTCAATGCAATTTTTGTGAAAGATATAATAGTAATACTTCTGAAAACTAATATTAAAAATTAAAAAACAGAAATATTGACATGGATAAAGGCTCACCCTCCTTTGTCAGTGCCTAATAAAACTCAAGTTCAGTCAAAAGTCAAGTTGGATGGTAACCAATTGTGCACTAGAATATTCAATAGGGTTAATAAGCTGCATTTCAACTAGGCCATGAAAGCACTATTTTCTCCTTCAGCCGCAGTGTGTTCTGTCTTGCTGTATGTTTTAGGTCATTTTTATGTTGGAAGATACATTTTTCTTAAATAATTTTTCTGCAGAGCTCAGGAGGTTTGATAGTATTTTGGCCCATCCATTTTTTCCTCTATTCTGACAAGTATCCTGATCCTTGCTTCAGAGAACCAACTCCCAAAACAGGATGCTATCACTTCCATGCTTTACTGTAGGTATGCTGTTCTTTTAATGGTGAGCTGTATTACTTTTTGGCAGACATAAATATTATTTGGTGTTAAAGCTAAATACTGTTAGTAGCTTCCCTGTACAGTTTCCTCCTTCATTCATTATCCAATTTGCAGAGCTCATCTGATACAGGAAGGATCCCAGCGCTAAAAAACTCTTTCCATTTCTTAATTATAGATTTAACTGTGCTGCTAGTGTTTGGAAAAGCCTTTGACTTTTTGTATCCATCTTCTGACTTTTGTATCCATCTTCTGTCCACAACTTAATCCCTGAAACGTTTTCACAGCACTTTACCATTCATGGTTGATTGTTTGCCTTCAGTTATACTACCAAGCAGTGAAATGCTCTAGAAATTAGAGATGGCCCGACCAGTTCGCCCCCATAGTGCACCATGAGGGTAAAATTTGACCCTCTACATCACAGTCAGCAGGCACATTGTCGCCAATTAGGCTACACTCCCTCCTGGAGCCCCACCCCCCTTATAAAAGGCAGGCAGCGTCAGGCATTGGACTCATGTGCCTGCATTAATTAGAGAAGGGAAAGCTGCTACAGACTCTCATAGGGAAAGCTTAGGTAGGCTCTTGTAGGCTTCTTAGCTTGCTCCTTGCTGATTCTTATTGCTAAAAACCTGTCTGTGTGAGACAGGTGCACATTGTAATACCCATCACTGCATATACCTACCTACCTGTTGTTCACAGTGCACCCACCTACCTATGTGAGCGCACGCAGTGTCACTGTGCCTGTCCGGTACCTGTCTGTGTGTGACAGGTGCACATTGTAATACCCATACCTGCATATACCTACCTACCTGTTGTTCACAGTGCACCCACCTACCTACGTGAGCGCACGCAGTGTCACTGTGCCTGTCCGGTACCTGTCTGTGTGTGACAGGTGCACATTGTAATACCCATCACTGCATATACCTACTACCTGTTGTTCACTTCAGTGCACCCAACTACCTACGTGAGCGCACACAGTGTCACTGTAGCTGCTCGGTACCTGTGTGTGTGTGACAGGTACACATTTGTAATACCCATCACTGCATATACCTACCTGTTGTGTTCAGTGCACCCACCTACCTACGTGAGTGCACGCAGTGTAATATACCACTCCGTGCATACCTGTTAACTGCTGCACCTGTGTGACTGCACATTGTATTACCCAAGTCAGTGCATACCATTCACTTCATCCCCCTCCCCCGATATGGACAAAACGGACAAAACAGGTAGAGGCAGAGGTAGAGGCAGACCCAGAAGAGGGCCACCCGGCAGGTCTGTGCGAGGTCGTGGTGATGTGATTTCATGCGGCCCTTGACCAAAGTACAGTGCTCAGAAAAAGGCACGTCCCATCAACTCCCAAGATTGTCAGGACGTGGTTGACTATTTGACACAGAACACCTCATCTTCCACAGCCACCAGCACCACTAGAAGCACCACATCTGCTGCATTTGACACTTCGCAGGAGTTATTTGGTGGGGAAATCACTGATGCACAGCCATTATTGTTACAACCAGATGAAGGCGCTAAGCAAGTTACACCACCTCATATGGTATCTCATATAAGTTAGGCGACACTATGGTCGTAATGTGTGAGGAGGAGGATGATGGCAAGCAAAGCTGGGCAGGATGATTATGATGATGATGATACGGATCCCACGTATGTTCCCAATAGAGGAGATGAACAGTAGAGTTGGGCCGAACGGTTCGCCTGCGAACGGTTCCATGCGAACTTCAGTGGTTCGCGTTCGCGTCCCGCAGGCGAACTTTTGCGGAAGTTCAGTTCGCCCCATAATGCACCATGAGGGTCAACTTTGACCCTCTACATCACAGTCAGCAGGCCCAGTGTAGCCAATCAGGCTACACTAGCCCCTGGAGCCACTCCCCCCCTAATAAAAGGCAGGCAGCGGCGGCCATTACGCTCACTCGTGTGCCTGCGTTAGTGAGAGTAGGGCGAGCTGCTGCAGACTGTCTCTCATAGGGAAAGATTAGTTAGGCTTAGCTTGTTCCTGGCTGCATACCTGTTCTGTTCAGTGAGCCCACCATACCTGTTCTGTTCAGTGAGCCTGCCACTGCATACCTGTTCTGTGAACCCACCACTGCATACCTGTACTGTGAACCCACCACTGCATACCTGTTCAGTGAACCTGCCACTGCATACCTGTTCAGTGAACCCACCACTGCATACCTGTACTGTGAACCCACCACTGCATACCTGTTCAGTGAACCTGCCACTGCATACCTGTTCTTTGAACCCACCACTGCATACCTGTACTGTGAACCCACCACTGCATACCTGTTCAGTGAACCCACCACTGCATACCTGTTCAGTGAACCCACCACTGCATACCTGTTCAGTGAACCCGCCACTGCATACCTGTTCAGTGAACCCACCACTGCATACCTGTTCAGTGAACCTGCCACTGCATACCTGTTCTGTGAACCCACCACTGCATACCTGTTCTGTTCAGTGAACCCGCCACTGCATACCTGGGGCTTGATTCACAAAGCGGTGCAAAGTGTTTGCACGCCTGTGAAAAGCCCTTTATCACGCCTAAACTCAGTTTAGGAGTGATAAGAAGAAACTCGCGCGATCTCCCGCGCGCAAAGTTTTGCGCGCGTAGCGCACCGCGCTGCGCGCGCAGTGTGCCGTGCTTCGCGCGCAGCGTCCATTGAGCCCTATGGGACTTTGCGCGCGCAGCGCGGTGCGCTACGCGCTCAAAACTTTGCGCGCGGGAGCTTCGCGCGAAGAGCAGCACAAATCGGTGATAACTCAGCTTTGCACCGCTTATCACGCCTAAAGTCTTTTAGGCGTGATAACTGAGTTATCACCGCTTTGTGAATCAAGCCCCTGTTCTGTTCATCAGCCAGGCGACCATATGGGCTGTAAAGCCACCAAAACCTGCACTCTCGCCATGGAGCGCACCAGTCTAGCACGGCCGTCACTACACAAACAGCTGTTTGCGGTGCGTTACACGGTGAGTTTGGTGTGTCAGTGTGAAGCAGTACCTTAATTACACTACCTGATTGATGTATACACATGCAACATGTTTTAAAGCACTTTATGCCTGTCATTTAGCATTCAATGTATCCCACTCCTCCACCTGGGGGTCCAGGTGTTAGACCCCTTGAAACATCTTTTCCATCACTTTTGTGGCCAGCATAATTTTTTTTTTCAAAGTTCGCATCCCCATTGAAGTCTATTGCGGTTCGCGAACTTTTAAGCGAACCTAAAATCGGAGGTTCGGCCCCACACTAATGAACAGGGGGACAGTTCAGAGGGGGAGTCAGAGAGAAGTAGGAGGAGACGAGTTCCTGAAAGAAGCAGGGGGATCTCGTCATCAGAAACAGCTGGTGGCAGTGTCCGGCACCATGTATCGCCACCTATGTACAGCCAGCCAACATGCCCTTCAATGTCAGCTGCTGATGCCACCATAGTGCCATCACCCCAGGGGGGCTCAGCGGAGCACCTGAGCAAAAGCAGCACACAAAAGAAAAGCCACCCTCCTTCTTCTCTTCCTCCTTCAGGTGCAGCATCTTCAGCCGCTTTCTCCCTTGCACCTTCACAGCCACCCTCTTCCACTCTGCCTCTGACCTTGAGCGGTTCCTGCTCCTCTGCCCACAGCAGCCAGGTGTCTGTGAAGGAAATCTTTGAAAGGAAGACGCCAATTTCTGCCAGTCACCCCCTTGCCCGGCGTCTGACAGCTGGCTTGGTGGAACTGTTAGCTCACCAGCTGTTACCATACCAGCTGGTGGACTCTGAGGCCTTCTGTAAATTTGTGGCCATTGGGACACCGCAGTGGAAGATACCAGGCTGCAATTATTTCTCTAAAAAGGCGATACCGTGAAGTTGAGAGTCAAGTGGTTTCATCTCTGGCACAGAGCGTTGGGTCAAGGGTCCACCTGACCACGGATCCTGGTCTGCCAAGCACTGTCAGGGCAGGTACATTACTTACACAGCCCATTGGGTCAACCTGGTGACCGATGGCAAGCGGGGAGTACGTGGCTGTGCAGCAGACCAACTTGTGACACCTCTACGGCTTGCAGGCCGGCCTCCTGCCACCTCCTCTCCTCCTGCTACATCCTCTTTGCTGTCGTCATCCTCCTCCTCCTTGGCTGAATGGCAGTTCAACTCTACTTGTGCTGCGATCTCCTCTCCAGCTACACAGCCCCAGCTCCCCAGGGCCTATGCTGCATGCCAGGTATGACGGTGTCACGCCATCTTAGACATGTCTTGCCTCAAAGCGGAGAGTTACACTGGAGCAGCTCTCCTGGCTGCTCTTAACAAACAGGTGGATCAGTGGCTGACCCCGCACCAGCTGGAGCGGCAACGTGGTGTGTGACAACGGCAGCAATCTCATTTCCGCTTTGAATTTGGGAAAGCTGACACATGTATCCTGCATGGCACATGTGCTGAATCTAGTCATTCAAAGATTTGTGTCAAAGTACCCAGGCTTAGAGGATGTCCTGAAGCAGGCCAGGAAGTTGTGTGGGCATTTCAGGTGGTCTTACACAGCCATGGCACACTTTGCTGAGATTCAGCGGAGAAACAAGTTACCGGTGAGACGACTGATTTGCAATAACCCGACTCGCTGGAATTCGACCCTCCTTATGTTTTCTCGCCTGCTAGAACAGGAGAAAGCCATCGCCCAGTACCTCTACAACTACAGTAGAAGGACACCATCTGGGGAGATGGGGATGTTCTGGCCCAACAACTGGATACTCATGCGAAATGCATGCAGGCTCATGCGGCTGTTTGAGGAGGTGACCAACCTGGTGAGTCGCAGTGAAGGCACCATCAGCGACTTGATCCCGTACACTTGCTTCCTGGAGCGTGCCGTGCATAGAGTGGTGGATCAAGCTGTGGATAATGTCACAGCACAACGCAATAAGGGTACCACTGCCAGTAATCCTTCTCCCATGTCCACGCAGGCAAGGACATGATGCTCCAGCGATCTCATGGTGATGTCGGACATGCGGACATTCTTTAGTCAAACGCCTTGCCTTAGCCCTTCCGGATCCACCCTCCACCAACGCCTGTACCGGCAGGTAGCCGACTACCTGGCTTTAAGCGTGGATATAGACACTGTGAGCAGCGATGAACCCTTGGACTACTGGGCGCGCGAGGTTGACCTGTGGCCAGAGCTGTCCCAATTTGCCATCCAACTTCTGTCTTGCCCTGCCTCAAGCGTCCTGTCAGAAAGGACCTTCAGCGCAGCTGGAGGCATTGTCACTGAGAAGAGAAGTCGACTAAGTCACAAAAGTGTTCAGTACCTCACCTTTATCAAAATGAATGAGGCATGGATCCCAGAGGGCTACTGCCCGCCGAAAGACAGTCCCCGCACACAGCATCTCTGCCTGCACGCCGTGCGACTGCCTGCCCCAAGACTAAGTTGCTCCCCACACAGCACCTCTGCCCACAGGCCACTTGACTGCCTTCTCAGGGTCCTGGACTCCAGGTGGATTCCTAAATATTTTTCTGGTGCGTGTACATGCCTGCCTATTTTTTCTGGCTGCACTGCAGCTGCAACAGCAAAACAAAAGGCATGTGCATGTGCCAATTCCCCTTCATGATCATTACCTTGCCACGGTGAAGGGGCTTTTGTATCACAATGAAGCAATGACCGCCGGCTATACGAGTGTCCTGGGGGGGGGGCACGCCCAAGATAATAAGGTTGTTGCTTCATTGTGGACAGACCAAATTTGATCAGCTGGACAGTCACTGTTGTTCTATCATTGAGCTACCACAGCCCGGCGACCATGTGAGCTTGAAAACCGCCACGGCCTGCACCCTTGCCATTATATCCTGTGTCCAGTCAGTCAGTTTTAGCAGGTTTCAGTAGGTTGCGCTTATCGTGATCACCCGTGTTTAGTTAGCTCAGTCCTGTTATTGCGAAGTATGCCATCGCTGCATCCGCGATTGGCTACCTCGTTTCAGTCTGTCCTGTTTTACTAGCGCTTGCTGTCACTGAGGCAGCGACTAGTTTAGCAAGCGTTCATTCTGTCTACCTGTCCCTGTCTTTCTGAGTTCTGATTGATACGCTCAACGCTACTTTTGCGCTGAGCCACTATTAAGTATTGTTTGTGGTTGCTCAGATCTACGCCTGCTCTGTGCGCCACATCTCCTACTGGAGTCAGTCCTCTCCTCCACTACAACTGGGGATATGCTGGTTCCTTGTGCTTGCGTGTGTGTCTCCTTCACGTCAGGATCTGCATTATGTGCTGACTGTGGAGAATATACCACCGAGCGTAACATATACTCTATGGGGTCAATTCATAAAAGGCTATGCAAAAGAAAAATCTGGTCGGGAAAATACCGCATTCTGTATTTTAGACTTTTGTGTGCTAATTCATAAAAAATTTCACAGGTGTGGCAAATTACCAAAGCCCATTGACAAAACTTGTACGGTAACCACTCGTTACAAGCTGTTCTGTGCAGTGAGGGCAGTGCAAGGCACCTCGACATCCCTTTAGATGTACATGTTTTGTTATACTGCCTCTGCTTGTTTTGAATCTGTTTATTAGTCTTTTTTAACATTCTATTTAATTGCAACAGCTTATATTAACTTCTAAGAAACTTTACACATGCCACGCTTGGGTGATTTTCCCCATTAGCTTCTAACAGGTACTCCAGAGGTAAAACACAGCCTAAGGTATTTAGGGGATGCCTGTTTTGTTCTTATTTCACTCTGCTGCTGCCTGGGGTGTTCAAAAGCTTACCCTGCTGGCGAAGGCTGCAGGTCATATCAGATTCCAACATTCAGACTTGCAGAAGACCAAGTCTGTTTCTATTGGCTCCTTGCTCCTGTCAGTCACAGCTGCCTCTGCTTCTGCTAGTGAGTTACGCTCCCACAGTCTACTATCCACATCCTTATTACCACTTCAAAGCAGGCAGTATTGCTTCATGGCTTTACCACTTGTTGTCTGCTTTATGAATTGACATTTACTGACGTGTGTTGAAGTAAATACCGCACAAGTCGGTAATTGACCTCACTGCTCGGTTATTTTACTTTTTCATGCAGTAAAAGGGTTTATGAATTGACATTTTCCTAAGTGCTTGGTAAAGTCAGCTGTTCTCTGCATTACCGAATGTGGTAATGCTTTAGGAATCGACCCCAATGTATCTTTTTTTATTATAAGTCATATGATTCAAAGTGCACTGCACAAGAAAAAATACACAATCTGCTCGATCATAAAGTTATGAAATTGAAGATTTTGCCAGCAATGGATGTATGCTTTTGTTTTGTAACTATCTAGTTTTGTTGGCCTTGGTGCACTGAACATTACTCTCAAGCTTTTAAGTCTTACTTACGTATTTTTTCTCACCTTATCTATCTCAAATATCTTTTTAGTACCTAACAAAAGAGAAAAGTGTTAAGACAATTTTTTAACTAACCTTTGATCATTAAGTACTGAAAATGTGTTCTATAAATAAAAAGAAGTAGAGAAAATCAGTTTCTAATTTTCTGAGCAAATTAATGGATGTTAAGCTATGTACAATTTCATAGGGGGGAAATTCATCTTACCTATTGATTAGATTATTTTTTGTTTTGTTTTCCAGAGCTGCTCAGTAATCTCCCTGTGGCATGCAGATTACAAAAGCAGGGCTAAACATTTGAAAACTCAAAAGTAAACAAAAAATAATAAAAACACAAAATATATCAGCAACAGGTAGCTAAAGCTTCTTCTATGTTGCATATGGTTTAATGTCCCTCAATGTCACTTAATCAAAAAATGAAGGACTAATTTTAGGACACGGAGAGCATATTACAGAACAAAAGCAATTATATCAATAACTAACTGTTACAACATTCAAAATTAAAATACATTTGTGATTTTATGATCATTGTCCTTTAAACCATTCAACAAGTCTTCCTTTTGTTTAGAGAGTGAGAGTAATAATACAATAATATCCAGATGGCAATAAGATAAAAATAATGACACAAATAATAAAGTAATAATAAAAAGATGATTTCTAGAATGAATTAGCAGAAGCTGAGGTTGTTATCTGAAAAGGTTAATCACCAATGAAATAAATGAAATATATTTATCTATATTCCTTCCTGGACGAAGGTCAGTAATCATATTCCTGCATCATCATGGCACCACTCTATATCTCTTGGGTCTTGGAACTGTACAACATCACCCAAAAAAGCATTGTAGCTGAGCAGTTTATCAAAGCTTTGCAGACACTTGATGATTTATTACACAGAAGCTGCTCATAGCCTCCTCATTTGGCTGACAAACTGCTACAATGTTAATAGAAATGACACCTCAGTCATTATATATGGCTGATATACAGAATTTTTTGGTAAATCTCATCTTGAACTGCACCTGTCAGTGATTATGTCCAGTAGACATCTTGCAAAGCACAGGAAAACATGCCTCCTCAAGCCCCGAGGATAATACGGAAGGGAAATGTTTGCATAATGATGATGCGTGGCAACTGCTTATCTTTCCATATTCACTAGGTTGCTCCCTTACATAACACAGTGCAAACTACATTTTATATAGTGACCCATTGCAGTTTATCTGAGACTGTAGTCATAGATTTCGGGAGCAGGCCCTTATTTACTATTGGTGGATAGCAATTGAGTGCATTAGATGGCTTGTGTGAATAAGTAAACATGATCATGATACTTTTTTAAACAAAATATCTGCATAGGTAGCAAAGTTTGCAACCCTCATCTCACCTCCCCTCATTTAATAGTGGGGACCCATTGAAATATACAAAATAACAAAATATACAAAATAACATTGCAAGGGTAACTTTTTCCATGCTACAGAATAAGTGCAATTTTGTCTTAAAAGAAATTGCATTACATTCAATATAGTTTGTTCAGTAAGGGAGGTGAAAGGTCCGCCGGTGTACGCCAGCGGCAGAATGGCGAGACCCGAGCTGCAGCTCCAACTTCCGGGTCTCAGCAAGCCGCTGGCGTCACTGGAGTGCAGGAGGCTTCTCAGAGTTCATTGGTCAGGCGGAGGACGTGTTCTCAGTACGCGCTCCACCGAAGTAAACAGTGACACTGACTTCCCTGCTTGGGTGCCAGCTGATAGCTGACACTCTGGAATTCTATTGGTTTGTTTTCAATTCTGCTTCCTGTTGATTGGTTAGTCCTAGTATATAAACCTGGTGAGCGCCCCCAGTCATCGCCCGTGATAGCATTAGCTTTGGCTTGTTGCTGTGTAGTGCTCATTGTCTGATTAATTCCTGTTGCTGACTATTGCCTTGTATCCTGACCATGCTTAACCTCTGATTGATTCCTGTTGCCGACTATTGCCTTGTCACCTGGATTGACATCTGCTTGGATACGGATTTGCATAAACTCTGCCTGGACTGACTTTGGCCTGCCTTGACTACACTATCTCTGGAAAGTGTCTATCTGGACTCCTTCACTGCCACCAAACTCCTGACACTTCTGCTACTTGGCTCACTCGTCTGGATAGCCTCATCTACTAAGCCTCAGGTGACTATCTTGTATATTCATATTCACTGTGCCCAGTATTGCATTGCCTTGAATATTCAGGTTGTCTGGTGATTAGCTATCTGTCAATCTGTATGCTACATCTACCTGCAGGGTGTATTGTAGTATTGTGTTAGGCAGGAGTTTGCGCAGGTGTTAGAGGCTGGGCTCTGGGTCAGTCATATGAGTATACAGCTTAACCTATGGTTATTGACCAGACAAGCCTGACAGGAGTAATTTGTTCTCTTTAGGTCCTCCACAAAAAATCCTAGTGGTTCTTGTTTACCATTAATTATTTAGGTACTTTTGTAACACATGCTATGGAACATGCTTGTGGTTCTCATTGAGGTTTATGCATTGTTCCTCTTTTCCCATCTACTCACGTAAGCAGTCATAGTATGGCAACTCCTACCTGCTAAGTTTGTCTGAAGCTGCACTTCAGTAGTATTGTAGCAAAGAATACAAGGTGATGAATTATAGTATGAGTTACATGGGCTTGTTATCTCTTGCTTAAATTGGTCCTCCTACTGTAGATCACTGTAATTTATGGCAATGTTAAAGTTGCATATTATGCAACCTTACCACCTCACAAGCACTGCTTGCAGTCATAATACTGTAGTGCTCTCCTGAATCCCAGATGGCCCCTGAAGTTGGATGAAAATCTAACATTGAGCATGATTTCTGATCTGTTGCTCATTGTGGTTACTGTCTGGTCTGTCTAGGACAGGGGGTGTCAAACTCAAATACAAAGTGGTTCAAAAATGCACACTGGGACCTAGTCGCGGGCCAACCTCAATGTCTACTGGCCACCTTCCTACCATATAAAGTTCACCCAGTGGCCCTCCTTCCTCCCCTTTACAGTTCCCTGGTATTTAGTGCTTCCTCCTCCTGCCCCATATGGTTCCCAGTTGTTCTTGGGCTTCACCTTCAATGTAGATTCCTTGATTGTCTAGAGTGGGCTAAACATAATGCAAAGTGGTGAAGCCACTTGAGGGCCAAATTTAATGGCTTTGAGGGCCAGATTTGGCCCGTGGGCCAGAGTTTGACATTTTTGGTCTAGGATGTGATCAAAGAGGGCATAGCTGGATTTCCATATTACTGAATCTGGGGTTCTTGCTTTGGTTCAGTATACAGTGAGGAGCACCAGTGAGGTAGTAAGGATAGTGAGTTTGTATGGATGCACAGTCAAGCTGGCCACTAACGGTCCAATCTCTAGCGAAAAATCGATCGAGCGATCAGAAATTCTGATCGGAAGTGAAATATTGTAATACATCGTTCACTACACCATCAACAAACCAATCTTTGCTTCCTATTTATCACAACCAACAAGAAAATCCAAAATTTGGTTCAATGAAAATTCAATGGAGATTATTTATAACCAATCCGATCAGAATTACTGATCACTCGAACGATCGCTAGATATTGGACCGTTAGTGGCCACCTGTTTTAAGTCCTGGTAACAAACAGTGGCTTAGCTAGGGTATTTGACACCTGGTGCTGAATTTTTACAGACTCCCTCCCCCAAAGCACACCATGGCAAAGAATAAGATTGGCCATGACATGATGTGGGCAGAGATAGCTGTAATGTAATGGTGTAACTCTAAGGCTGGTTTCACACCAGAAACCAGCCTTAGAGTTACACCAAACCAGAGTTAGCGTTGCTGTGCTTCACGCCAGCTGCACTGCACCACCAAAAACAGGCCTTCAGCGAACACCGTGATAGTACACGTGTATACATAGCGTAGTACATAGCGTAGTACATAGCGTATTGTAAAAATATGCTTCCACACATGCATGCTGCAATGTCTCAACGCCATTATTTTTACAAAAAAATGCTTTGCCATAGAATAACATGACTTCCAGGCCAACGCAGATCGCTGCTGGTTGCCGTGGGTCCCGCACGGTAACGTATTTCTGAGCTAGGGTAGGATTTGGCACTTCCGGGGCAGCGTACCACAATGCTATCATGCCAATGTGGACCAAAATCTCTGAGGAATGCCATGAAGAATAAGACAGTTCAAAAGGCAAAAAGGGGTCAGACTCAGTACTAGCAAGATGTACCTAATAAAAACAGTCAGTGAAATATATCAATTTCTTTCTTTCTTTCTTTTTTTTTTGTTTTTTTTTGTATTTCTTTTGGTTTATTTATTAGCATTCCAATTAGTAATTATAAGCCCCAAAATGCCAAATGTTGCAACAATAACACCAAAGTAACAAATGCAGTCATCATGACCATCAAGTAATAAATGCAGCAGACGTTATCTCCGACACATGCAATTGCATGATTGGGAGATAATAACTGCTTCATTTTAACATGTGTGGGAGATAATGTTTGCCACATTTCACATTTTGCTGCATTTCATGTATTGGAGGTAACGTTTGCCTAATTTCATGAGTTGGAGGTATCACTTGCTGCATTTCATGATTTGGAGGTATAGTTTGCTGAATTTCATGTATTGGAGGTAGCATTTGCCTCATTGCATGTGTGAGAGTTAAAGTTTGCTGCATTTCATATGTCGGAGGTAAGGTTTGCCTCATTGCATGTGTCAGAGGTATCATTTGCTGCATTTCATGTGTTGGAGGTAATGTTTGCCTCAATGCATGTGTGGGAGAGAACATTTGCCTCATTGCATGTGTCGGAGATAACGTCTGTTACATTTATTACTTGATGGTCATGGTGACTGCATTTGGGTGACACCCATCCCACCAGCACTAAGTGATGCATTTGATGCATTTATGTCTAAGGTAACATTTGCTGCATTTCATAAATGTGGGATAATGTATGTGAATTGCACATGCGTCAGAGTTACCGTTTGCCGCATTTAATATGTTAATAAATAATTAAGAATAATTTCTGCCGCTGCTGGGTGTCACCCTGGTGCAACTTGTCCCCCTCTTTACACCGTCACTGGTAACAAATGCTCTCTTCTGGCCCTTTACCTTTGATTGACAGTTTAATTTAAAAGCAGGTATTTATACCCATTCCATGCTCATCTGTGATGAGTGTGTTTTAATACATTATTTCACTTTTCTGAAAATCAAAAGAACCAAACGGGAGAAAGCAGGATTTGTCTTACGTGGAAAAGGCGTTGTTCTGTTTCTCACAGCGAATTCCTTTGCAGTTGTTAGGTTCCTCCGAGGCACTAGTCTCATAATAAAAGTACAGTTGGTTTAGTCCATTGGCAAAGGCCAGAAGCACCAGGCAATAGATGAAGAGGAATTTGAGAATGTCCAGCAGCATCCGCCCCAGCGATATTTGTAAGGGACCCAGATGGGAGTTTGCCGTGAAGAGAGAGATGAGGCGCAGTGAACTCAGGATATTGGATATTGCAAAGAGTGCTTCGGCAATAAGTGTGGGGTGCCACATATCCCATTCCTCTCTTGGCCGCGAGCCGTTGTACTGAGGGAATAAATACAGGAACAAGCTGTAAATTATCAAGGCTGAGTCACACAGAAACTGTCCTAGGGCTTGTGCCAAATGGTGAATTTAATCAATGGTAGCATTGCCCTTCTGCCTTAGGAAATGTCATCCTTTACTTGTAATGAAGGACTTGATATGACTTATGCCAGCGTGCCCACTTTGCAAGGTCAAAACAACAAGTAGATTAAAATCCAAACCCAGCTTAGTAACAGATATTGGATTTCTAATAGAGGAGCTGCACTTAGACAGGTAACATGTTGTCTGACACTGGATTTATGTTTCATGACAGCTGTCCATGTTCAATTCCGTTCCATAAAAATAGAGTAGAGTAGCCCGGAAATGGAACATGGAAAAGTTAATAGCTGTTTAAATAAACATTTAAAGGATAACAGTACATTTTTTTTTTTACTGGAGATATTAAAAGTAGTCTCTGATGATGAATAATAAATATGTATTGCATTATTGATATTGGTCATGAGAAGGAGAAGCGTGTGGATCCCCTGTGTTTTAAAGCAGCTGCAGTATAGAATTGTTGCCCCGTATCTTATACTAACACTAACGTCACACTAAGATCAGACTGCTTACCGATCACACTCCTGCTGCGCTTTGCTGCTTTCTCTTTGTGATAGTTAGGGATGGTCAGAAATGTCTATTTCCGATTCTGCAGAAATTCCGATTTCCGCCATTGCCGATTACCGATTTCACGGATTTCCGATCGGTTTCCGATTTCCAAGTAGTGTTTTTTGGTCATTTTTTGCATTCTCTGATTGGCCAAATAATTCCGAGTTGACTCTGCATTCTCTGATTGGTCTATTGATTTTGTGTTCTATGATTGGGCTAAAATTACTGAATTGCAGTAATGCAGTATTTCTGCAGAATTCTGATTTCCGTTTTCCAAGTTCCGATCGAAAATTCGTAAATTTCAATTCCGCAAAATGCGAATGAGCATCCCTAGTGATAGTGTGTTACTGATGTGGCACCACAGCAGGCATACGTGAGGTCTGGCTCTATAAGTAATTTGTTTTCATGTAAGGTCAAGCTGTGTACTGCTTCACTGGATGATAGTACACATAGGAAATAATGATCTATTATCTACAGCCTATAGAATATCTGTGTAGACATGCAGACCTGGCTCAGCATAGAGCCATATACTGCACTTTGGAAAGGGAAAGGAGAAAGTAGCAATAGACGACTTAAAGAGAAACCGTAACCAAGGACTGAATTTCATCACAATCAGTAGGTGATATCACCTTTCCCATGATAAATCTTTTTATTTTCAAAAACTGATCATCAGGGGGCTCTGTATGGTTTATATTGTGGTGAAACCCCACCGACAGTGTGATGTCAGGACCATGGTGCTGACATCAAACTGTGGGAGTCTTGTTGCATTGTGGGAAATGACAGCTGCTTCCAACTGCCAAAAAAGCAAGCAGCACTGACATCACCTGCCAGCAGTAAAAATGTCACCATATGATAAATGACACAATGTAAATGTAAATCAGGGAGAGGAAAGATTATACAATGGGCAAACACTGACTAAATCCTTAATACATAATTATTGTACAAATTAAGCACTTTTGTTCTCTATATTCAACATAAAGTATTAGGGTGAAAAGCAAAAGCAGCACATTTTTATACCCCAACATATTCTCTTCTGCCCCCAGTCTCTTTAGTTTGCTAAATTCTAACCTTTTCATTCTGCCTTGTGCTAAATCACAGTGCTCAGTTGCGTTGCAGAACAATTCTGCATTACAACTTACTGCCCATACAATTCTATGGACTTGTGATAGAAGTTGGAACAGAGGCACCAAAATAGGGTAAAAACTTTTAAAATCTATTTTAAAAGGAGGTAGTGGTGGATTTAGCTCCACAGTAAGTAGACACAAGATCTGTTGATAATAGGTCAACAATAAAATGTATTAGAATAGTTTGGTGCACAGAGGCGCTTGGCCCTGATATTGATTTACAGAGTTTTTTACTGCTCCGTCTATTGCCTGATGAAGCGGCTTTGGTCCTGCGAAACACGTTGCAAAGTTGAGTATTCTAATACATTTTATTGTTGCCCTATAATCAACAGGGGGGCAGCTCCAGAAGAAGCCCCAGAGTGGTATGGAATTGCAGTCACCCTCACACGCCTAAAACTGACTGCATGTACTCAAATTTGGGTTGATCAGAGCAACTCTGTGCCTGGTCAAGAGTGAACTTCATAAAAGACTAAAAAATTCCCAGTGCTCTTTCTGCAACACGAAAAGCACATTTGAATGCGTAGAATATGGAACTCATATGGAAATTTTAGTATATAGCTTTATAGAGGTTTACTGCTTTTGATTTATTTTATGGACAAACAAAGAATATTTCTTACCTTCACATAAGCAACTATTTTAAGGGAGATGGTGGCAAGGTAGAGGGAATTCATTGCAAAATCCATTAAGTTCCACCAGTCGTGTACATATTCAGTAAATCCCCCATCCCACATTTCTTTTATTTCACCCCAGATGAAACCTGTGCAAGAAGAATGAACACAGTATTCAGGCCCAAAAGTGCAGATAATTACAGATTGTATGCAAGAAAATACATAAACAGATAGATAGGTAGATAGAAAGAAAGTCAAACAAGGCAATGTATCTTTGTAAAGAAAAACATAATTCTTAGATGTAATTCATGAAGCCATTCTGGTTTATTGGCAGGTTTATTGGCATCTCCAGTGGTCCTTGAGGTTCCTCATTGTAGATACTATAACTGCACAATTACAAATTAAATACTCAGGGGAAGAAAATAGCTCTGACAAGGGCTGCTATGCTGACAGATTTTTTTGGTGTTTTTTTTGTTTGTTTTTGTTTCACTTTTTTCTCCTCTGTATATATTCGCCACTTCTGACAAAGGGTGAAACGTGTTAAGTTATGTTTAGATAAAGTATATGTGTGTCATCACCTCACTTTACTGTTAGCTTCTGAGTGAGCAATTGAGTGTCCAGCCTAGCTAAAGCGGATGCACTTGAAATAGGCAAGAATTTATTGTAATCCAGATAGTATCCAGTATCCTCACCACTCAATGGATGTGTCTTGATTAACAAGAACCGATTGTTCAGCACTGTCTCATTGATACGTATATGTTGCTGCTCCTATATATTTTAGTATGACTAATAAAGGTTATGTTTAAATGCATGAGAGGCCTTATCCCGTTAGGGAAGACTTGATTGAGATACCATAACTGATCAGCAAAACCTTGACTGGATCATTTAAAGTTGTCTGCTTAAGTGGTTAGGATTTGTCTGCTAGCTATTAAGTCGTAAAAAATTTTCATATCAGATCATTATGGATCAAAGACATGTTATTTAGTGGTTATGTCATTACATTTTCATAAATGCAGCCATATCAAGATTTTCTTTAACAAATTCAAGACAGCTTGTATTCATTACAAGAGCTCACCTTGGCGCCATCAGACATAGGACTGCTATGACACAATTTAATAACTTTTTTGCCATGTTCACTATACTCTGATATATACTCTAAATTTTTACCACCTTTAAAAATAGAAATGTAATTCATGCTTTAACCTTCTGGGGGCTGCGTAGTGTAAATCCTACACTGCAATTGTGGCTGCCTAACCCTGATGGAGCGTAGGATTTATGCTGCCTGCTTGTAGCGCTCCCGACACGATTGTGAGCACCCAACAGGAGATTCAGCTGTCATATTACAGCTGACATCTCCCCTCAGTGATCAGGAGCCATGGCGATTGGCTCCTGATCACGTGAACACTAGGATCGCTGGCCGATCGTATTGATCAGTGCGGCAATCGTATTGATCAGTGTTAGCAGCGGCGGTAGGTGGGGATGAAGAGGACTGGGACTCACCTTCCTAATGTTCCCCCCAGGGATCGGCATTTCCCTCCGCTTTTGCTAGCATCCACACTTACTCTGTCTTGAATGTCGGGTCGCGGCTTGATGACGTCATCAAGCCGCAACCTGGAACTTAGTGGCAGTGCGAGCGGGGATACCGGGCAGAGCGGAGGGGGCTAGAGCTACTCATCACTGGAGCCTGGGAGGTGAGCAAAGTCTGCTGGCAAAATGGGGAACACCTGTCTATATTGGGGACACAAATGGCTAGCTATATACACTGGGGATCTGGCTGCCTGACCCTCTAATCGCGCCCCCCCCTCGCACCTAAAATACTCTGGTCCTTAAGGGGGGTTAGGCAGCCGGTCCCCAGAGGGTTAAAGGAACCATGAGCAGGGCTTTTAAATCGGCACTTACCTGAGGCTTCCTCCAGCCCTCCATAGCCTGCAAGGTCCTTCATCGTCCTCTGGGACCCCTCTGTTGTCCGGCCGGCAGCCCTGTTACCTTGGCGACTTTGACCAAAGTCGAGCGAAACTGCGCATACGCGGCCCATCCGATTATGGGCACGTCACTGTAAGCCTCCTGCGTGGTTCTCAAAAGACTGAACTGCACATGCACAGGAGGCTTACGGCGACACGCATGTGATAGAGCCAGATGCACCGATGGGCTGAAGTCGCCAGGATAATGGGACCGCCAGTGGGTCCATAGAGGGGACCAGGAGGATGCTGAGGGACTACGGGGGCTGGAGGAAGCCCAGATAAGTGCTGATTTTCATTTTAAAGCTCTGCTCAACGTCCCTTTAAGGACAACTATTACAAAAATTGGTAAAAAAAAATGGATCCCTGTGTATTAGTGGTACATTTGACCAAGAGTAAAATGCACTATACATGTTTTTTTTTTACAATGTAGCTGTAACTTACAGTAGCTAGTACAAATCTAACAGATTTGACACATTTTAGATATTTTTTTCTTATGTAGCTGTAACTTACAGTAGCCAGTAACAGATTTAAAAGATTTTAGTCAAGCAAATCTCCTCATGGGACATTTTTAGGATTTTCTTCAGTCTTTTCAAAAGTACTCCTTGAAAAGGACTTTTACAGAGGTGAAGGAAAGCCACTCTCCTCCTGTGCACACTATTCTGGCAGTTAGTGAGCAACTGTCATCCAGGGAGTGCTTTTAAAAATTTCTGGAAATCCCATGTAAGATGGATTAGTCCAAAATTTGTCAGGCCTGTCACATTTCCTCTGCTTACTATAAGTGACAGTAACATAGGAAGAAAATAAAGTAATGGGGCATTTTACTCCGGGACTAATGTTTAACTAATACATATTTACTTTATATTTCACACATTTTTGCAATAGTGGTCCTTTAAATTAGTGGAGATTCTCAGTTATCCTTGGAGAGCCTTACTAAGTTTGGTCCATAGTATTCGCTCATTTTATAATTAAATACAGTAATTGTTGTTAGTGCCCAATAAAAGGTATATTAATTGTTATATTTGAAAAGGTAATGGTTGACCAAATTTCTTGTTCTGATTATACATGCATAACACTTGAATATGTAAGCAATATTAAAGGGAATCTGAAGTGAAAATAAACTAATAAGATAATTATTTTGATGTGTAGTACAGCTAAGAAATAGAACATTAGTAGCACAGATATGAGTCTCATATTGTTTCCAGTACAGGAAGAGTTAAGAAAATTTAGTTGTTATCTATGCAATAGAGCTTCTTTGAGCTCTACGACTAAGGTCATCTGCAGTGCTGTTTTCTGAAGCACTTACCTCAACCTGTATCTCACTGTTTCTTATTTGTGTAAGGTTTTACTGCAGGAAAGTTCAAAGGGTCATTAGATCTGCTCAGTTTCATAGTTTAACCTCCCTGGCGGTTAATTTTTTTTTTTCAAATGGGCAAAAATCTTTTTTTTTAAATTTTTTTTTTGTTTCATGTAAAGCTACCAGAGTGGTAGCTACATGAAACACCACTAGAGGGCGCATGTGTCCCTCTAGTGCGATCGTCGCCGGCACTAATAGCAAACAGGGGAGCGCGTATATAACGCGTTCCCCTGTTTGGCTTCTCCTGTCACCATGGCGACGATCGGAATGACGTCATGGACGTCAACCGACGTCCTGACGTCAGGCGCACCCGATCCAGCCCATAGCGCTGCCCGGAACTCATTGGTCCGGGCAGCGCAGGGCTCTGGTGGGGGGGGGCCTCTTTCGCAGCTGCGTACGGGCGATCGCCGCTGCGTGCGGGCGATCGCCGCAGAGCGGCAGCGATCAAGCTGTGCGCGCGGCTAGCAAAGTGCTGGCTGCGCGCACAGCAGTTTGAATGGGCCAAATCGCCCCACCAGGGCCAGAGAAATCCTCCTGCGCGGCATAGCCCGAGCTCAGCTCGGGCTTAACGCCAGGGAGGTTAAAATAGTAGTGTAGTTTATAAACTGCAAATATTAGAGGATTATGCAATGTTATGAAAATAAAGCTGTAATGCCTGGGTACTAGATACTTAGCATAAACATATACATATATCGAGAAGTCGGGGATAACCAAAGGTCATACACATATCAAAAACTGGGGTACCAAGAGTAAGGCAGAGACAGAGTCGTTAACAGGCCGAGGTCAAAACCGAGTGTCAGATGACTGCAGTACAGGTAGGTTGAGGCAGAGACAAAGTCGTTAACAGGCCGAGGTCAAAACTGAGTGTAAGATGACTGCAGTACAGGTAGGTTGAGGCAGAGACAAAGTGAGGGGCACGACGGGTCATTCACAGATAAAGTAGCATAAGAATATACAATATACAATCTACAATACTGATCTAACTAGAGTACATATATATCGGAAGTGTCTGCATATATATGTATACTAGCTTGACTAGGCACAGCAGAAAGGCAAGGTCCAGCGCACAGCGAACTGATAGCTATAAGGCCTCTTGCACACTGCACGCGATTCCGATTCAGATTCCGCTTTATCAGTTTTTACATCCGATTCAGATTCTGATTTGCAGTTTGCTCCCTGCACACTGCAAATCGGAATCTGAATCGGATGTAAAAACTGATTAAAAAGCGGAATCTGAATCGGAATCGCGTGCAGTGTGCAAGAGGCCTAACGAACACTGGACAACTGACAAGTCAGGACTTAAGTACCGAGGTAAAATGCAAAACCACGCTTCCGGAACCTCCAGCCAATCAGCAGCGCTCCTGCGGGAGTCAGTGTCAGCTGATCCCTACGTCAGCTGACACACCTCGCACCCGCCTCCTTAGCCTATAAAGGTTGTTCTGAACTGCATGCGCCCTCCCAGAGACGCGGCCGGAATCGTCGCGCTGACTCACACCCACAGGGGAGCCGGGGATGCCGCTAGAGGAGGATGAAGTAAGCGGCTTCCGCCGCTGCCCGGAAATGCTAGAGGAGCCGCAGGCAGGAGCGTCAGATAAGTTTGTGACAAAAGCTATATAAAAAAATAAAAATATGAGACTCTTTACTTAGCTACTAATGTTCTACTAATTATCCAAACTGCACATACAATTCATTATAGCATACTTTTTTTTTGCATCAATATCACTAAGTATCAGTATCAGAAAGACTAAGACATGTTTGAGGTACCAAATTTACTTTGCGAAAGCATATTTCATTTTATTTTTCTTTAACATGCAATAAACAAATAAATTAACACATGTAATTCACTTTTCTCCTTCATCAAGTTTAGGGAATACACACGCTAGTTAGAAGTGATAAATGCAAAAAGATAAAAACAATGGGCTTGTCCCTTTAATACTACTCAGTCTTGTGAAGCTGGCTATATCACTGAGGAACCAGTGACAGCACAGAACAAGCTGATCTTTTATCATACAAGGATTAGAGGATGACTTACAAAAGTCTCAAACAATCCAGTGGGAGTTACAGATCACCCCATGATAGCTCAGAAAAAAGCACAATAACTGTGACTACTATTGAACATCACAAAAGTCCTGCTGAATGGAACTCTGGGATGTAATCTGTACGATGAACTTGTACACTGAGAAACCTGAGCACAAAGGAAAGTAATAAAAGCTAAAGTGGAAAAATAGACAGAATTGGATCCACCACAAAGAAATAAGGGCTAATATTTGCGGTAGGAGGGTCAGCATGGTCAGAAATGATGCTAGTCTAGACCAGTGTTTCTCAACACGCAGTTTGCATACCCCAGGGGGTACGCGAGACCACAGCAGGGGGTACGCAGCCAGGTGGGGACGCAGCGCAAATTAATAAGTGTCGGAAGGGAAAGCGCTGACAGGGGAGCCCAAGGTGAGGGGGGGGGGGGAGTGGACCCCCCTCCCCGCCGCTATGTGTGAGCATGCTCCCCCGTTTTGCGCTGCGTCCCCCTCCTGGTAATACTGAGGGCACCCATGCCTGGCTATACTGCTGGCACATATACCTAGATTTACTGGGGGCACCTATACCTAGCTTTACTGGCGGCACCTATACCTAGCTTTACTGGGGGCACCTATACCTAGCTACACTGGGGGCATCTATACCTAGCTTTACTGGGGGCACCTATACTTAGCTATACTGGGGGCACCTATACCTAGCTATACTGGGGGCACCCATGCCAGGCCATACTGAGGGCACCCATGCCTGGCTATACTGGGGGGCACCCAAGCCTAGCTATACTGCTGGGCACCCATGCCTAGTTATACTGGGGGCACCTATACCTAGCTATACTGGGGCACCCATGCCAGGCCAAACTGAGGGCACCCATACCTGGCTATACTGGGGGGAGGGGGGGACCCATGCCTAGCTATACTGAGGGCACCTATACCTAGCTACACTGGGGGCACCTATACCTAGCTACACTGGGGGCATCTATACCTAGCTATACTGGGGCACCTATACCTAGCTATACTGGGGGCACCCATGCCAGGCCATACTGAGGGCACCCATGCATGGCTATACTGGGTGGCACCCAAGCCTAGCTATACTGGGGGGCACCCATGCCTAGGTATACTGGGGGCACCTATACCTAGCTATACTGGGGCACCCATGCCAGGCCAAACTGAGGGCACCCATGCCTGGCTATACTGGGGGGGGGGGGGACCCATGCCTAGCTATACTGAGGGCACCTATACCTAGCTATACTGAGGGTACCTATACTGGGGGAAGGCACCTATAACTGGCTATCTATCTGTACTGGGGGCACCTATACCTGTGGTGGGGATATATATATATATATATATATATATATATATATATATATGTATATACACATACACGTGTGTGTGGGGGGGGGGTACTTGGCTGGAACTGAATTGCGATAGGGGTACTCTGGGGTAGAAAAAGTTGAGAGACACTGGTCTAGACCATTTCTACGCAACTTCATGAATCTATTTCTTTAGGACTTTCAGCTTGAGGTGTCTTGTCTTTGGGATCATTTGACTTGTGCTTGTAATCTTTCATTAATTGTACAGAGCTGAAAAATACATTTTTACTTCAAATAAATTAAAGTAGTAATAATAATAATAATAATAATGAAGTTGAAGAGAAATCGAGAGCCCAATATGGTGTAGTATGTCAAAATTGATTGGATAAATGAAACAGCGAGATGGTAATACTCACAAACACGGGTTACCACCTAGGTAACCACTCATTAGGCAGGTGAGGAGATTAGACCTGTCCTCACTCAGGATTAAGAAGTCGCTCTCTGTAGATAGGAAGAAAGGGGGTAGATCACCCCTCCACCTGGGGTGGACTCAAATATATTGGTAGGTGAACAGAGGCGCCAGAAGGATAAAAGTACATAAAATTTTTAAAAAATTGCTGGGAGGAAGTGGTGGACTCGCCTCCGTTAAAGCAGACACCAAGGACTGTAAATATATAGATATACACATTTATTGAAAATACCCCAAAGCTGCAACACGTTTCGCGGGCACAGCCCACTTCTTCAGGCAATAAGCAAGGGATAAACAACTGTAAACAAAAGACAGAGGCATAGCTATAAATGTTGCCATAAAAAGATACAAATGGATTATTATTTAGTGTAATAAGAATAGTATTTCAAACATAGTGTTTAGTGATATGTTATAGTAGGGGGGTGATTGCAAGGAATGGGTCGGTGTAAACTACATAATGTGTATAGGGGAATGGACTAGATAACAGTGGTAAAAGGTAGTTAGTAAATCAGATTAAGTTGGTATCAAATTGACCGCTTTAGGTATATTTCAGTAGAAGGTAGGTATACAGTAGAATCTGACAGCATTTCACCAAAAAGACACATAATCTGATAGAAGTTCCTCCAAAATACAGATAATATGGCAGTGGTTTCCCCAAAATAGACAATGTGGCAGCAGCAGTTCCCCCAACATACTGTACACATATTTTGGAAGCAGTTCCCCAAAATACGCGAAACCTGGCAGCGGATCACCCAAAATACACGTAACACCCAAAATACATATAATCTGGCAGCAGTGGTCCCCCAAACATACACAATCTGGCAGCGGTTCCCCAAAATACAAGTAATCTGGCAGCAGCAGTTCCCTTAGCATACACATAATCTGGCAGCTGTTCCCCAAAATACACGTAATCTGGCAGCAGCTGTTCCCTTAGCATACAGATAATCTTACAGCTGTTCCCCAAAATAAATAACAGCGGTTCCACAAAAATGCAGAAAATCTGACTGCAGTTCCCCCAAAATAGATACCCCAAGCATAGGTAGCCAGGTCTACAGGTGTCCCCAGTATAAGTATCCATGAGTATAGTAGTCCACAGTATATGTAGCCAGAGGTATAGTTGCCTAGTATATGTAGCCAGGGGTATATGTGCCCAGTATATGTAGTCAGGGGTTTAGTAGTCCCCAGTATATGTAGCCAGAGGTATAGGTGCCCGGTATATGTAGGCAGGGGTATATGTGGCCAGTATATGTAGCCAGGGGTATATGTGCCCAGTATATGTAGTCAGAGGTATATGTCCCAGTATATGTAGCCAGGGGTATATGTCCCAGTATATGTAGCCAGGGGTGTAAGTGCCCAGTATATGTAGGCAGGGGTATATGTGCCCAGTATATGTAGCCAGGGGTATATGTGCCCAGTATATGTAGCCAGGGGTATATGTGCCCAGTATATGTAGCCAGGGGTATATGTGCCCAGTATATGTAGTCAGGGAATATGTGGCCAGTATATGTAGTCAGGGAATATGTGGCCAGTATATGTAGTCAGGGGTATATGTCCCAGTATATGTAGGCAGTGGTATATGTCCCCAGTATATGTAGGCAGGGGTATATGTGCCCAGTATATGTAGCCAGGGGTATATGTGCCCAGTATATGTAGCCAGGGGTATATGTGCCCAGTATATGTAGTCAGGGGTATATGTCCCCAGTATATGTAGTCAGGGGTATATGTTCCAGTATATGTAGTCAGGGGTATATGTTCCAGTATATGTAGTCAGGGGTATATGTGCCCAGTATATGTAGGCAGGGGTATATGTCCCCAGTATATGTAGTCACGGGTATATGTTCCAGTATATGTAGGCAGGGGTATATGTCCCCAGTATATGTAGGCAGGGGTATATGTCCCAGTATATGTAGGCAGGGATATATGTGCCCAGTATATGTAGGCAGGGGTATATGTCCCCAGTATATGTAGGCAGAGGTATATGCCCCCAGAATAGGTAGGCAGGGGTATATGTCCCCAGTATAGGTAGGCAGGGGTATATGTCCCAGTATATGTAAGCAGGGGTATATAATGTGCCCAGTATATGTAGGCAGGGGTATATGTCCCCAGTATATGTAGGCAGGGGTATATGTCCCCAGTATATGTAGGCAGAGGTATATGTCCCCAGAATAGGTAGGCAGGGGTATATGTCCCCAGTATAGGTAGGCAGGGGTATATGTCCCAGTATATGTAAGCAGGTATATATGTGCCCAGTATATGTAGGCAGGGGTATATGTCCCCAGTATATGTAGGCAGGGGTATATGTGCCCAGTATATGTAGGCAGGGGTATATTTCCCCAGTATATGTAGCCACTAGCCAGAGGTATATGTCCCCAGTATATGTAGTCGGGGGTATATGTCCCCAGTATATGTAGGCAGGGTATATGTCCCCAGAATAAGTAGTCAGGTGTCCCCCCAGCAGGAGGGGAGTAGCGCAGTGGAAGGAGAGCTGTGGGGACAGCGGGGAAGGGGGGCCATCTCCCCCCTCCTTCCCTCACTTTAGGGCTCTCCATCCCTCGCTCTCCCCTCCAGAACTAATGTGCGGGTGGCCGGCAGCGGGCGGGACTTACCTCTTCCACGTTCCGGCGCAAGAGGGAGCTATCCGCTGCCACTAGTCTGGTCTGGTCTAGACCAGAGCAGTGGCACGCAGATCTTACCCAGCACTTGGATCGAGGAAGAGGTAAGTCCACTGCCAGCCGCCGCACATTAGTTCTGGAGGGAGAGCGAGTGATGGAGAGCCCTAAGGTGAGGGAAGGAGGGAGGGAGATGTCTCCCCTTCTCCACCACTGCCCACAGCTCTCCTTTCACTGTGCTGCTCCCCTCCATGCCAGGGTGGATGGCGTCCGCCCTCTGAAAAAAGCAGGTGGACGTCGTCCACCCGCGTTCACGCAGGACTTGACCCCTGACTACAGTCATAACAATGGGGAACTAAAGTGAAGAGTGAATATAAATATATCATAAAACTAGTTCACACTTAAAGGTGCTATCGTGAAAAATGGTAAAATTTAACATACATGTAAACATACACATAAGGAGTACATTTTTTCCAGCGTAAAATAAGCTAAAAAGTACTTTTCTTGTATGTTGCTTATTGTTAGTAATGTGTGTTACCGTAGCAACCGTCAGGCTACTTGAGTACCTAATTGCTAGTTATGGAACTCGCGAAACTTGCAGGAGGAAGTGAAGGTAATATTGCAGTGCACTATAGGTGCACCACAGTAGTATCAGTTTTTGCTGAATCAACCATAATAATGAGATGAACATGTGTAAATGTAAAGTCCTAATACTACTTAGAACTAGCCTGTGTTCTTTTTTTTATTTATTTTTTTTGTTATCACTGAATGTTAAGAACTCAGGGCTCTAAAAGACAGTTTCTCTGCAGTCAACCTGTAGCGTAACTTTCACTGATGACTCAAAGTCACAAAACTCCTGTGTGGTTCGGAAACATTTCTTAGTGCATGAAACAGATAAAAAAGTTAAATAGTTCATGATTAGTCAGTATGAGGGCTGAATTAACATTTAAAACTGTAGTAATTGACCCGAGTTAGTCAATATTTTTTAACCTTTAAAGGCCCGTTTCCACTAGGGCGGAAACCGCCGCGATTTCGCAGAGTTTCCCCGCACATGAATCGCACGGGGAAACTCTGCCATAGGGGAGAATGGCACCGCGGAATCGCTTGCTGTAGCTATTCGGCCGGAACCCCCCGCAGAATTCGCAGCTGAGGCTGCGAATCCCATAGCAGTGCATGGCACAGCTGATGGGATTCGCCTGCGATCCCGCCCACCCGCTCAGTGCCGGCGTGTGTCTCGCAGACGCACGCCGCACTAGTGGAAACGAGCCCTATAGGACACCTGAAGTAAGAAGGACAGGAGGCTGCCATATTTATTTCCTTTTATAAATTCCAGTTGCCTGACATCCTACTGATCAGTCATGCATCAGTAGTGTCTGAATCACACTCCTGAAACAAGCATGTGAAAATGAAATCAAACTTAAATCAAACATCTTATCTACAGGCTGGTTCGGGGTCTATGGCTAAAAGGTGATCAGCATGACAGCCAGGCAATTTGCATTGCTTATAAAGAAATAAAGGCAGCAGCCTCCATATCCTTCTTGCTTCATGTTTCTTTTAAAATCGAACTACAACTATGGGATTCTAGGAAAGACCCATTTAGAACTAGGACTCTAGATACAATAGTTTATCTCATCAGCTTATTTTAGCTTCATATAAAGCAAATTTCCCCAGCAGCAATTCTGAGCATGTACAGTCAGCACCACGGAGAGCATTTAAGAAATTGTGATTAATTCAGTACCAATGCAGTGCAGCACTGGAGGTTACTTCATGCCTAAAACTCAGTAAAACTACACAAGGTTTACCTCACCTTTGAGTCCACTGCATTAATAACTAAGCTCTGCTGGCTATGTTCTGCATGTTCAGCAGCAATGGCTTAGTAAGCTTACCATGGTGCTGAATATGTTCTGTGGAAAACAGAAAAGAGAGCATTACCCCCTCCCTCCCTGCATGGCCATCCACCTCAAGCCCCAACCGAGTCTATAAATAGAAGGGTAGCTGATGGCAGGAAGTTAGTTGAGTGGAAGAGCTCAAAGAGGACGGACCTTCTCCAGAGACTCTTCAAGAAACATAAAAGAAGACTAAAAGCCAAACAGCAATCGAAGTGGTGGATCAAAAAACGGGTATTGAAAGAAAAACCTTTAAGTCTTCTAGCCAGTTACAGATAATAAAATATACACATCTTGTATTTTTCTTGACTGTATTTTCACACACTTTAGGAAAATGCTGTAGTGAGTGTGAAGGTGCTTAAAGTGAAATTAAACTCAGAACTTCCTCTGTGCACTAAAAGATAATTTACAGCATGATAAACTTTATGGGGAAAAAAATTCTTCATTACAATTCATGGAAATCCTAACTAAAAGCCTGAACTTTAACTTGGTTTAACTTCTGCAGAGGGCGCTGAGAGGGTTCAGGCTCAGTGTTTAAAGAGTCTCAAAGGTGAAGAATACTAAAGCTCTGATAATTACCGGGTCTTCCTCCCACCCCATAAACACATCTAAGTCCCACACTGTCCTCCCGCAGTATTCCGTTCAGCCGCGGTGAGCCCTGGTAACTGGCTCAGTGACGTCAGTCCGGGTCTACTTTGCATGCGTGGGAGGTCAGTAGACCCTGACTGGCATCGACTAAGCCTGGTAACGTAGCTCACCGTGGCTGAACAGCAGACCGCGGGAGGATGGCGTGCGACTTAGACGTGTGTATGGGGTGAGAGAAAGCCCCGAGTAAGTATCAGAGCTTTAGTATTCTTTGACTCTGAGTCTCTTTAATATATGAGAGCTGCCTAGGCAGAGGTCTCCTGCAGCCTATTCACAGCTGCTGATAAAACAGTTTAATCTGGCTAAACAAACACAGGAAACAGAGATTTTAATTTCCTCAGCAACTTTTTATGCAATAAAGACTTTTCACTGTGTGCTGTGCAAGAGTTCACATCCACTTTAACTTTACTTTTCAGTATGGTATATTTGTGTGTAATGCTGGGGGGTCATACTTTCTGACCACCCAGCACAACAAGGCTAAGAACTGGATAATGGAAGAGGCTACACAGGCTGCCCAGAGCAACTGCAGCTCTGGGCTTCTGATATCGCTACAAATAAGACGTAATGGCAGCGCACTGCGATGTTGCTCTGCTCTTGCGATAGCAAGCATTCAGACAGATACAAGACAGGACTATAGATTGGAGCGTAACTAGTAGCAACCGCAGCTCACAGTCATGTCCATAGAAGCAGAGCAAGCAGACTAACAAAAGGAAAGTAACAAGCGCTGACTAGAATATGTATATATTGGCGATGAACCAATATATAACATAAGCAAGGGAGACTAGCTAGATCTGGAGCAATACAGCGAACTAAGCTAGGCAATACAAGCAATACAAAAGCTCTGCACTAGAAGGAGTACGTATATATGTCCCCGTGGGAAATATATAATCGTAGCTCCACAGTATAACTAAACTACAAAGTAGCAAGAAAAGGAAATATTATTCACAGTATCAAAGGACCCAGTAACAGCTTAGACAGAGCTGAAACTATGGCGGGCGAGGTCTAAAAGGGGAGGCAGACTTTTATGCTGGCATCAGCCAATGGATGCAAGCATGAAAATCTCCACACAGCTGAATGGTAATCATTCAATCCTGAGCGGGCTTGATTACCTGTAACGGTCAGTCGACCGTACGTCACAGACGGCACCAACTCCTGCCCTGCTAAGCTGCGGAAGGGCAGGTGGTTAGTCTAATACAAGCCGGGTCAGTATAGGTCTCAGTAGGCTGAGGTACAAAAGGGTGAGACAGAGAATGGTCTTATACAAGCCGGGTCAAACACTGGTATCAGATGGCTGCAGTACAAGGGACAAGACAGAGAGTGGTCTATATACGAGCCGGGTCAAACACTGGTATCAGATGGCTGCGGTACAAGGGACAAGACAGAGAGTGGTCTTTATATGAGCCGGGTCAAACACTGGTATCAGATATGCGGATCAGGACTGGGACTGAGTCACAGCAGCCAGAGCCAAGGCTGAACTAGCCAAGAGCCACACTGAGACTCAGGAACCAGACGCTAGCTGAGTACACAAGTAAACACTGGAGCAAGCTAACACTAACCTACAAGCGGCAAAATACACGCTATAACAGGCGTGCAGCCGCGTTCCGGAAATCCTTATAAGGCCTCCGCAAGCGTAATTTCCGCCGCGTCAGACGCGTACGTTCCGTCGCGTCATTTCCGGAACATCTGCCGCCTACTCCCATAGGTTGGACGCGTACGTCCTGCGCGTCCTCTGGAACGCACGCCTCTGCCTGCAGCCGCAGGCTGAGACGGCGTGGAACGCAAGCCGGAAGAGCCCGGCTCGTCGCAGGCACGAAGGGCAGGTTGTATTGTTACACTACCCCCCCCCCCCCTGAGAAGTGTCCTCCGGGCACTCGACCCCTGGTTTTTTGGGGAAATTGGCATGAAATTCCCGCGCCAATTCTTGGGCATGTACCTGCCTCGCCGGAATCCAGCACCTCTCTTCCGGTCCGTACCCCTCCCAGTCGATCAGGTACTGCAACGAGTTTCTAACCCTTCTTGAGTCCAAAATTCTCTCCACCTCGTACTCTGTCTCCCCTAACACTGACACGGGAGGTGGCGGGGACGTGGTGGTCTGAGACCCTTTTGCTGGTTTCAGTAAGGACACGTGAAAAGAATTCCCGACTCTGAGGGAGTCAGGTAATTTAACCTTATAGGCCACTTCATTCAATTTCCTGATGATAGGGAACGGTCCGATAAATCGTGGACCTAACTTGGGCGTGGGTTGCCGCAATGGGATGTTCTTGGTGGACACCCAAACTAGATCCCCCGGAGACAAGTCCGGTTCCCGTGACCGACGCTTGTCAAAGGCGCGTTTCTGTTTGTCTACAGCCTTGCCCAAGCTCACCCGAACCTGTTTCCATATTTCCGCCATATGGGTGACCCAATTCTCAACGGCGGGAAGATTCGAAGGAATCCCTGAAAGTGGAGAAAACTTGGGGCTCAGTCCGGTAACCACCTGAAATGGAGACATGCCCGTTGAAGAACCCACTTGGTTGTTCAGGGCAAATTCTGCAAACGGGAGGTATGCCGCCCATTCCTCCTGGTTGCTGGCTACATAGCACCGCAAGTACTGTTCTACCGACTGATTTATTCTCTCGGTCTGGCCATTGGTTTCGGGGTGAAATCCTGATGAAAAGGACAAGGTAATCCCCAGCCGAGAGCAAAAGGCTCGCCAGAACCGAGAGACAAATTGAACTCCCCTGTCGGAGACAATTCTTTCTGGCACCCCATGAAGCCTGAACACATGAGAAATAAAAAGCTCAGCCAATTCTTTTGCTGAAGGTAATTTAATCAAAGGAACAAGATGAGTCATCTTGCTAAAACGGTCTACAGTGACCCAAACAACGGTATACCCATTGGAGGCAGGAAGGTCCACAATAAAATCCATGGATATTTCAGACCAGGGTCGAGATGGAATAGGTAGAGACCGTAACAGCCCACTGGGCGCAGTCCGGGAGACTTTACTGCGGGCACAAATGGCACACTCCCTCACATACGCCTTACAATCCCGAGTCAATGATGGCCACCATACCCAACTCGACAGCAGCTCCCTGGTCTTGCTTTCTCCCGGGTGACCTGCTGCTTTATCTTCATGGAACTGTTGTAGGACCTTGAGCCTCCACTGGGGTGGAACGTACATCCGCCCGGCAGGTTTTCCCAACGGAGCCTCACCTTGACAGGAAGAAAGAATGTTCATTAAGTCTGTGTCTGGCACTGAGGTGGACAAAGTAGCAACAACACATTGCGGGGGCACTATCGGTTCGGGAACCCGGGTTTCGGCTGAACTGGGCCTAAACGCTCGTGACAAAGCGTCTGCCTTCACATTCTTTGGGCCTGGCTTGTATGTGATGGTGAAACGAAACCGGGAGAAAAACAGTGCCCACCTAGCCTGTCTGGGGGTCAACCTCTTGGCGGACTCGATGTACTCCAGATTCTTATGATCTGTGTACACGGTGACTGGGTGGGTAGCCCCCTCTAGCCATTGCCTCCACTCCTCGAATGCCCACTTAATTCCTAATAGCTCCCTGTTCCCGATATCGTAGTTCCGCTCCACCGGGGAAAATCTCTTGGACAGATACGCACAGGGATGTAATTTTTCAGGGCTCCCCGAGTACTGGGAGAGGACCGCTCCCACTCCAATCTCAGAGGCATCCACCTCCACAATAAAGGGACGAGTGACATCTGGATGCGTGAGAATGGGTGCGGAGCAAAAGGCTTCCTTTAGGTTCTTGAAGGCCAACTGAGCTTGGGGTGACCACTGACTGGGATCGGCTCCCTTCTTAGTCAGATCGGTCAAAGGTGCCACCTTCAACGAGTATCCCTGGATAAACCTCCTATAGTAGTTGGCAAATCCCAAGAACCTCTGGAGGGCCTTGAGATTGCCGGGTTGTGGCCAGTTGAGAATTGCGGACACCTTTGCTGCATCCATGGTCAGCCCAGAGTCTGATACCACGTACCCCAGAAATGGTACCTGGTTGGTCTCAAAAATACATTTCTCAAGCTTGGCGTACAAGCGATTTTCCCTCAGTTTCTGCAGCACCCTGCGGACATGGTGTCGATGTTCTGCGACGGTCGGGGAGTAGATGAGAATATCATCTAAATAGACGATGATGAACTTCCCAAGGAAGTCTCGAAAAATGTCGTTCACAAACTCCTGGAAGACTGCGGGGGCGTTACAGAGCCCGAACGGCATCACCAAATACTCATAATGCCCGTCGTGAGTATTAAACGCAGTCTTCCATTCGTCCCCCTGCCGCATACGAATGAGGTTGTACGCCCCTCACAGATCTAATTTGGTGAACACCCGGGCCCCGGCCACCTGTCCAAAGAGATCCTCTATCAGCGGGAGTGGATAGCGTTTTTTTATGGTGATAGTGTTCAGCCCCCTATAATCGATACAGGGTCTGAGCCCGCCATCCTTCTTCTCTACGAAGAAGAATCCCGCCCCGGCCGGAGAACTAGAGGGCCAGATGAACCCCTTCTCAAGGTTCTCCTGGATATACTCCCGCATTGCTGAGCGCTCAGGGCCCGAAAGACTGTACAAATGACCCCGAGGAGGCATGGTACCCGGCAAGAGATCTATCGGGCAGTCGTAGGGGCGGTGTGGTGGCAGCTTCTCCGCTGCCTGCGGTGAGAATACGTCGGCAAATTCCCTGTAGGGCCAGGGCACCTGCGACGAAGTCACCCGGGTGCTGAGGATAGGCAGTGTCGAAAGGCAATTTTGGTGACAGAACCCCGACCAATTAACGAGTTGCCCTGTACGCCAATCCAACACCGGATTGTGTTGTCTCAGCCACGGCAACCCGAGTACTAATAGCGTAGATGGCATGTTCAACAGGAAGAAAGTTATCCTCTCTGCATGCAGCGCCCCGATTTTTAGGTGCAACTCTGGGGTCCTCGCCACGGGTGTGGCTAACTCTAACGGTGAGTCATCGATGGCGGTGACCCGCAAGGGACTTTGGAGAGGCAGCGAGGGAATATTTAACTGTGCGGCTACAGATATATCAAGGAAATTCCCTGCGGCCCCGCTGTCAATGAAAGCCTGCCCGGTTATCCCTTTTTCCTTCCTAATGCTAGACTAAAAGGTACAAGAAAACGCTGCTCTTTAAGAGGAATTACCTGCCCGCCCGGATGAACTTCCTCCAACTCATCTAGGCGCTGGCGTTTCCCGACTTCTTCTCGGGGCAGGTGCGAACCATGTGACCGGCACCCCCACAGTAAAGGCATAGTCCTTGGGATCGTCTGCGTGTCTTCTCTGCAGTTGACAACTTAGATGCTCCGATCTGCATGGGTTCCTCGGTGGGCATAGGTGGGCTGAGCAAGCCCGCCACCATGGGTGCAACACTTCCCGTGCCTGACCGCTCTGAGCGTCTCTGCCGTATCCGGCGATCTACCCTGATGGCGAGGGTGATTGCCTCATCAAGCGTCTCGGCCGGAGGGTAGTTGACCAGGTGATCTTTAACTCCTGAACTCAGACGCGTACACTTCCGCCGTGTTTTTCACTTGTTTTAGGGCCCTGATCTTGTGGGAAGCGGTGGTGGTAATATCTGGGTCTGAGTACAGCACACCCATGGCCTGGAAGAATTCCTCCACTGAGGCGAGAGCAGGATGCCCCTGAGGAAGGCTATAGGCCCACGCCTGTGGATCCCCCTGTAGCAACGAGATCACCAGGGCTACCCTCTGTGTTTCTGTCCCCGTGGCTTGCGGCCTTACAAAGAAGTACATCATGCAAGAGTTCATAAAGTTGCTAAATGTACCCCGGTCCCCTGAGAACTTCTCCGGGAGTGGAAGTTTAGGTTCTGCAACAGGTGCAACTGGTACAACAGGTAGGACAGGTGGTGGAGCCGGCGGGGCCACTGGGGGGGCAGCAACGTAGCAAGAAAAGGAATTATTATTCACAGTATCAAAGGACCCAGTAACAGCTTAGACAGAGCTGAAACTATGGCGGGCGAGGTCTAAAAGGGGAGGCAGACTTTTATGCTGGCATCAGCCAATGGATGCAAGCATGCAAATCTCCACACAGCTGAATGGTAATCATTCAATCCTGAGCGGGCTTGATTACCTGTAACGGTCAGCCGACCGTACGTCACAGACGGCACCAACTCCTGCCCTGCTAAGCTGCGGAAGGGCAGGTGGTTAGTCTAATACAAGCCGGGTCAGTATAGGTCTCAGTAGGCTGAGGTACAAAAGGGTGAGACAGAGAATGGTCTTATACAAGCCGGGTCAAACACTGGTATCAGATGGCTGCGGTACAAGGGACAAGACAGAGAGTGGTCTATATACGAGCCGGGTCAAACACTGGTATCAGATGGCTGCGGTACAAGGGACAAGACAGAGAGTGGTCTTTATACGAGCCGGGTCAAACACTGGTATCAGATATGCGGATCAGGACTGGGACTGAGTCACAGCAGCCAGAGCCAAGGCTGAACTAGCCAAGAGCCACACTGAGACTCAGGAACCAGACGCTAGCTGAGTACACAAGTAAACACTGGAGCAAGCTAACACTAACCTACAAGCGGCAAAATACACACTATAACAGGCGTGCAGCCGCGTTCCGGAAATCCTTATAAGGCCTCCGCAAGCGTCATTTCCGCCGCGTCAGACGCGTACGTTCCGTCGCGTCATTTCCGGAACATCTGCCTCCTACTCCCATAGGTTGGACGCGTACGTCCTGCGCGTCCTCTGGAACGCACGCCTCTGCCTGCAGCCGCAGGCTGAGACGGCGTGGAACGCAAGCCGGAAGAGCCCGGCTCGTCGCAGGCACGAAGGGCAGGTTGTATTGTTACATTACCATTTGCTAGCTGAAAGACTATCATAACAAATGCATGCAGTACTATGTAACTACATGCATGCAGGAAATCCAGGGCTATCTGGCTGCAGCTCAGCTGTAGTAAGCCATTGGTGGAATGATGACAGCATCCTGAGCTGCCCAGAACTTCAGAGCGATCGCAAATGACAATGTGACTCATTGCGAATGCAGAACTGAATGCAGGCTGACAAGCCAGAACTGTCCGTTTGCGGCTCCACCGCAAAGGACAGAACACGCCACAGGAGGAATCCTTACATTGTGTTTGTGCAGCTTCACATACACAGCACATTACGGTCTGTATTTCTGGATTTTTCAATACTTTACAATATTCTCAAAGACTATTAAACATTGCAGCATAAGGCTAGGTCCACACTTGTCCCCTGCAGAACGGATCCGTTTAAAACGGATCATTTTTGTAAACATTTTTTTTCTCTCCGTTTTGAGAGAAATGGGGTATTTTTTGCAGGGACGTTTCCAGTCCGTGGAAACGTCCCCAGTCCGTGCCGTGGGTGGGGGGCTGCCATGCTGAAGGGGAGAGCAGGTAGGAAGGGGGCAGCTCTCCCCTCCCTCACCTGCTTCTGCCCTTCCCCGCTCCCCCTCCAGCTAGTTTAAATCATTTAAAAATCATCTAAAATCAATAAAATGTAGCAGGCGGCGAGCGGGGAACTTACTTCCTTGTGCTCCACCGCTCGCCGCGTCACTTCCTGTAATGCCATCCAATGAACATCAGAGGTCGGCATTACAGGAAGTGACGCGGCAGCGGTGGGATGCAAGGAAGTAAGTTCCCCGCTCGCTGCCTGCTATATTATATTGATTTTAAAGGATTTTTAAATGATTGAACTAGCTGGAGGGGTAGCGGGGATAGGGGACCCAGGTAAGGTGGGGGCGTCCCCCCACCCCGCCAACCGCTGCCACCCCTATCCTGCTAGCTATCACCCTCCAGCATGGCGGATCCGTTTCTGTGTCAAAATGTTCCTGTGTAGAGGTAAATCCGTTTTCCCATTGCCTGCCACTACCCCTGCGTGTATCAGGGTCCTGATCCGTTGCGTGAAAATGCAGCAGATTCGGACCTTCCGTTCAGGTTTTGAAAACGGATCCCTACATACACAGATGGATCCGTTTTTTTCTTGAGTGAAGACGGCTGCTATTTTTAACATTAGTATCTGGGGTTCCATTTTTAATCAGGGCTGAAAAACTGAGCCACGGATATGTTTCCGGACCTAGTGTGGACTAAGTCTCAATCTTTCATGTTTTTTTCTCTTCTTTGCTTTATGTCTGTTGTGTCTCTTTCCCACTTTTGTTCTACTTCATCTTTTAGTATCTGCATAATGATTTAAGAAATGTATTCCCTAAATACTGTTTATTCAGTATATACATATAGACCAGATGTATATACTAAATATGGCCTTAAAATACACTTCAGAATATGATAGATCAAAAAGAAAATGTTTAAATAACACTGTGTTACCAGTACAGAAGTGGAAAAAAGAAACAGAATCTAAAAAAGATGTTCTCCATTCATTAAAATCGATTCATGTGACCTGCAAGTCAGTTCACATTTTTGCCACAAGAACATTTTCAGCATATTTGTAAGAAAGTTCTTTAATGTGGAAAGGCTCTTAAAAGACAATTTCACCTCCTTAGACAACTCAAAACCACTGTAATTTCACCTTCTCCTCTGACTTCAATGCATTTCACTAAACTTTGAGGTTTCATAAAAAAAAAATCTTTCTCTTTTCACAAAAAGTCAAATCAAAATTTCACATATTGCTTCAGTTAGCAGGTTGTAAATTGTATCAGATCTTCAGTCCACTACTGGATGCACCTAAAAACGGTAAATTTGAAGTGTGCAGACAGCACATAGCAAGTTTATTGTACTTACGTCTTTTGAGTAGCATGTGTGTTGCAATTAGCGCATCCTGTGGTACGTAAGTATTGTGCGTGATGTTGCATTAATATGAATTACACGGATAGGGTAATACACTTTACCATTGCAACACACGGCTTTATCCAAGCACTGTGGGTTGTGCTGGTTGTGCAACATGTGCTAATGAAGTGGCATAAGTACTGGTAAACTTACTGGCTTTTAGAGCATTAACTCCAATGTAACTAAGTTCCAACTTTCCGTCTTTTTAGTCTAGAAATCAGGCTCAGTATTTCTTTTAACATAGCTGACTGACTGGTGTTAAAGTAGCAGGGAAAGCCATACTATCCCAGAAAAAAATAACACATATATAAGTAGATAAATACTTGTTCTACTTACATAACATATGAAGTATACTGTTCATGTTTTGATTTCAGGGCATTTGATATAGTAAATCAAGAGAAAACGGTTCCAGACATTTGCCATCTTTACTGCCTCTGGCTGAAGCCAATCCTGATGTAATTTCCTCCCTTACTCTTTTTTTTCTCCTAGAAATGGCACTGTCATATCTAGCTTGCTTTGTAAACACATATGAGCACAGCATAGGTTGTATTTCAGCAGCTTCTGTGGAGGAGTGAGGTGTATTTCCCTTCTTAGCTTCCTGTGACACTAAACTGCCCTCAGCCAATCATTGAAGAGCAGGAATGTTGGAGTGGAGATAACGAGCTTCCCTCTCTTTGGCAATGCACCAGAAAGGAGCCAGGCTGACTGAGAGAAAATTCATTACAGCAGACACATTTATGATTATATAAAAATGCTTGCAATGCAAACTGACTCTATAATAAACACAGAGCAGTGGGTAAATGGAATTCGATTTTATGGCTGACAATCCTGCTTTAATGACTGTGTAATCACTTTCTCTCTAAATATTGGCAATGGATCTGATTGGAATAGAACTAATGTCTTTTATTGATCAAGCCAACAGCTAATCGATTAAAAATGCAAAGCAATATATGCCTACCTATAATGATGGGGGCAGCCGAGCAAGCAATGCATTTCTGGCAAATAAGTACATTTTCGCAATGTGCTTTGAGGCTGTATATCTAGAGATCAGCAATGAACCACAACCTAGAAAGAATAAAATTACACTGAAAATAAACTTTACTAGTTATACTCCAATGATTTTGGCTACAACCTTTTTCCACGATCACATTACTGCTGAATGTTTACAAGTGAAAAAGACTGCAGCAAAACCAGGTCACTGCTGTGTGCACAGATCAGTGACAACCATGTGTGGCCTGGCAAATAAATCAACATTAATATATCTGTTTGACATTGAAAAGCCAATAAACATAAATGCTAGCTTGGAGGAGCGTCTAGTGGTGAAAAAAAAGAAAAATAAACATATGCACATCAATCAGAGAGACAAACGCACAATGACCGAGGAGCAGCCCTGCAGAGGGGAGATATGAGCTTCTATTTCTGGTTCTATTTCTGGCAAACATTAATGAAAGTAAGTAGAAATCAAGCAGTTGCAATTTCTGAAGAAACAAGGATTAGCCAGTTTGTAGCTGAGAACCAGTTTGTCAGAATGGCTAAGCGTTTTGTTCTGGCTCAGATCTGTTATAATGAATGAGATGTGCAGTAGATGTTTAGTAATGCCTTCTAAATCCTTTCCATAAAGACCAAATGAAAGTTAGGGATGAAACTGTGCAGTTGACTATCTAAGCTAACAACAGGAGACCTAACACAGATTAATAAAGTATAACCTTGAGTAAACTCTAAAAGAAAGACAGAGAGACACTTATCACTAGAATGGAAATATAAAAACTGTAAAACTGCATACTCACAAAATTAGTAAATACCAAGACAGCTCATGGTGTCACAAAATTAGATCTGAGAGACAACCAATCACAAATCAGATATGGATAACAAGCCCATCCACACTCAGCTCCAGTGAAGCGTTGACAGGGCCAGAAGTACTCGACTTACTGCCAATGCTGTTAAATATCAATGAAAGGAAGCACCACAAATATAAAATAACTAATCATTTAAAAAGAGGTGGGGTGGTGACTTGCTTTTTCTCAAGGACTACAACACAAGGTAGGTGAAGAATTCTTCTCCTAAGACACAAGATATGGTATAACACAGATTCATGTTTTCTTGTGACAGCAACGTTCACACCTATAGACAAAAAAAGGAAAAGCATGGTCCTCTGGCTGGACTTGGTGGACGGATGTCTTCCTTCAGCAAACTATCTACATACTAACTATGTTCTATGGCCATTTGCCTCTTGCTTCTCACACTGGTCTGTTTCCTGAAGGGGTGTTGCCAAGCTCCCAATTATCCTTTTCTCATTCTGTTCTATAATAAGAAGTGTGGCATGGACTGTCATTCTGTCTTGTACTTACACTTCCTTCTGGGAAGGGTCATAGCATAGCTACTACTCACCCTCCCACTGAATGGAGGGGGAGACCAAAATGGAAGGGTGTATGTGTCTAAAAGCAGTCTCACAGAGAATGTGGTATTTCCACATATATGCCGAGATAGCATTTTTACTTTTCCTATAGTGGGTCTTTAAAGACTATTGGTGATTGTAAATATTTCCTAAAGGACAACCTGTTACAAGCTTGAGTACTGGAAAACAGGCATGTGCATGCAAAGCAGTAGTTCTAGAGCAGCCTTTCTCAACCTCTGTACCCTGGAGGAACCCTGAAAATAACTTTTGGATCTCAGGGAACTCCTGCAAACAATGTTTTGATCTCAGGGAACCCTTGTGTTTATTTTGCAAGTGGCATGGTCTTTAAAAGTAGGTTAGGCTGTTTATTTCACTACTCCCTATTACCCTGCCACTCAGGGATGGGGGAAAATGCCTGGGAACCCCTGTAGAGTACTCAAGGAACCCTGGTTGAGAAAGCCTGCTCTAGAGATGCAAGTTGGAAAAGTAAGTGAGTATCACTCCACTGGACTACTGATTCCCTACTGAATGGTGAAGCTCTGATAAAGACCATCTGGAAGGCTTTAGAATGGAAACAATAGAAACAAGATCAACTTTTACAAGATTTACAAAATCTGCACACTACTCTATGTTAAGTCATCAGCCTATATCTCTGCCACAACTTGTCATTTTGGGCTTGGACGAGTCGCACTCTCTGGCCATCCACCTGTAACTACAACAAGGTGGTGAAGCGTGCAGGAAACCTTCCCAGGATACCACGGGGACTTCAATAGGATTCAGCAAGCAGAAATCCGTACCTCTTCTGTAGATAAATCTTGATATATCTACACAAGCGGTGCAGATTTCTGCTTGCTGAACAACTTGTCATTTTGACATGTAGTTTTCACTGCAAGTAGCCACTAACAGGATATACGCCAGACGAAGGCTGCAAGGCCGAAAGCTTGCTTATTTTTATTCATTTTTAGTTAGCCAATAAATGGTATCATCCTGATTTAAAACTTCTTGATTGAGTATTATTTAACCATATGCTAAGTTTTGATAGCTTAGGTAAGTGGCATAGCTACTACTAATGCCCCCCCCCCCCCCCAGCAAAACTTTGATGGGTCCCCCAATGTTCACACCTTTTCCCTTGTCTCCCCTTGGTGCCCTTCATGGCCTTGGGGCCCATCTCACAAGGGTCATAAAACAAGTGTGGCCATCATGATCTTCACACCTATAACAAGTGTAGCCACAAAACCACCTGATCTGAAGTATAATCGCCTGTTTTAGAGGAAGGGATGGTTAGTTAGTAGTTGGGGCTCTCACAGCCCCTGGCTTAGGTTTTTAACAGGGATAATTTAAAGTAAATTCCAGAGCTCCAAACTTTGTCAGACTCACCCTTGAAAGTTTCTGGCTTTATTGGAAAATTTTCACCACATGGAGGCAAGAATTCTACAGTACGTTTTTAATTTAATATTGATGTGAGATTATCATATCATTAATGTGGAGGTTTACCATTACCACCTCTCGTCATACAGTATATTGTTCCTGTTCTGTAAGCAATGCCACCGCTAGTTTAGGTCCATCCTCTGATGTGTGTTCACTGGATTTATTGTATTTATTTTCACCATTCTGTTGCTATACCTTAACAAAGGGGACCCACCAAGGACTCAAAACGGTCGTTGTTCACTTGAATGGACATCTGGCACATTATGTAGATAAGCAACATTTGTTCATCGATTGAGTGTGCAGACCTGTAGTGTTCACTGGGTATATAGAGGTTTGGGTTTTTTCACTGCTGCAGTTTCTCCTGCATATAGTAGGAAGATTTTTAGATATTGACCTGACTGTTATTAGAATGGTACCCAGAACGTACTGTTTGCTTTCAATTACCCCTAGGTCAAGGCTTTTCAACCTGTGGTACGCGTACCACCTGGTGGCACTTTGTTGCTGGCCAGGTGGTACACACCAGGTTTGCCTGCCACTTTATTGCCCACATGCCTCTTGTCCTGGTCCTGTCCTGCCTCCACAAAGTTTGGCTCCCCCTCCCTCGCTCCTTGCTGTGCTGCTCTGCGACATACTTCAGACCTCAGATCAGTGGGGAAGACACAGCCAGGCAAACAGAGGACAGTGATGGCGCAGATACAGAAAGTGACATCACTGCTCACTTCCTGTATTTGAAGTATACACACCATCACCATGCACCCAGTGGCGTAACAATAGGGGCTGCAGTCCCTGCACCCGTAGGGCGGCTTGGGGTCCCTTTGGGGCCTAATCAGGGCCGTTTTGGGGGGCAGGAGGGGTTGGAGCATGAGGAGAGAGCATGGCCACACCTCCCTCACCTCAGGCTCTCCCCTCAGCGATCCCCTCCAGCATCAATCAGTGGCAGCAGGCGGCGGGCAGGAACACATACCTTCATGCGTTCCACACGCCGGAGGTTCCACTCTCTAAGTGTCTTGTTTAAACAGGAAGTAGTGTGAGGCACTTAGAGATCGAGTCCCTCCACGGTGGAACACGGAGGTATGTGTTCCTTCCCACCACCTGCTGCCAGTGATTGATGCTGGAGGGGAGGACTGAGGGGAGAGCCCGAGATGAGGGGGGGAATGTCCCCCCTCCCTGACGATGTAGGGGCAACGCTCTCCCCTCTTGCTGCGACTTCTCCTGCCCCCCAAAATGGCCCTGACCTGGCCCAGGGGGCCTATCCAAATTTTTGAAGGGGAGCCCAGTGATTTCTAGTTTCCCCCCTGCCTGCACCGTTTGCCTGGCTGCCTCTTCACTGCGGCTGGCTTACCTATGATGAGGTGTGAACTATATCGCAGGGCAGCACAGCAAGGAGTGAGCAAGGGTGAGCCGTACTTTGTGGTGAGTCACTTCCTAGCTCTCAGCTCTCTGGTGGTGGGGCCAGGCTACCTATAACTAAGCGGGGGGGGATGGGGGGCGGAGAGGAACTTGCAAGGCAACCTATATTGGCAATTTACTTCCAGATTGCCAATACTGACGATCTGTAGTCTTTTTCCCCACCAATGCCTCCTACTTTTCCCCTCCCATATGCCTTTTTGTGTGTGTACCTATAAGAAAAAAGTGGCCCTGGAGGGTACTTACCTCGGAGAGGGGAAGGCCTTTGTATCCTTAATAGATTTCCCCCATCCTCCTCAGTAGATGGGATCCAGCTCTGGGAGCCCCAAAGTTCTCCTTGTCGGTGTGTGCGCATGCTGTCCGGGGAGGCTGCGCCGATCGCTGGATCCAGGCTGGGTAATGTATTTAGCGGCGATCGGGGGGATCAAAGGTAATCAGGGGATGCCGGCCACCACTGCTCGCTAGCCTAGTGCTAGCTGAAGCTATTACAACTATGTGATCTCAAAAAATTATACTGGGGGACTCTCGGCTGCAAACCCTCCTGAGTAATGCTCAGGGGGTTAAACTATACGAGTCAGCCCTGCTGATCTCTGTCTCCGCAGAAGTGTCTGAATCACACCAGAAACAAGCATGCAGCTAATCTTGTCAGATCTGACAATAATGTCAGAAACAGATGATCTGCATGTGCTTGTTCAGCGGCTATGGCTAAAAGTATTAGAGGCAGAGGCTCAGCATAATAGCCAGGTAACTGACGTTGCTTAAAAGGAAATAAATATGGCAGCCTCAATATCACTCTCACTTCAATTCTCCTTTAACTGCTCACTTTTTTCACTGTAGTGGTCCTTAAACAGTTGAAATTTGACAGTTGGAAAATTACAGTTTAAAAAAGACAGTTAGAAAATGGCAGCTGAAAAACTGTTTACATTTGGCAGTTGAAAAATGACAGCTGAAATTCGGCAGTTGAAAAATTACAGTTGAAAAACAGCAGCTCAAATTTGGCAGTTGAAAAACAACAGTTGAACTGTCGTTTTTCAACTGTCATTTTCCAGCTGCCATTCTCCAACTGTTGTTTTCCAACTGCCATTTTCCAACTGTCATTTTTCAACTGCCATTTTCCAACTGTCATTTTCTAACTGCCATTTTCCAACTGCCATTTTCCAACTGTCATTTTTCAACTGCCATTTTTCAACTGCCATTTTCCAACTGCCATTTTTCAACTGTCATTTTTCAACTGTCATTTTCCAACTGCCATTTTGCAACTGTCATTTTCCAACTGTCATTTTCTAACTGCCAATTTCCAGCTGTCATTTTTTCAACTGCCATTTTTAACTGCCATTTTCCAACTGTCAATTTTTAACTGCCATTTTTCAACTGCCATTTGCAACTGCCATTTTCCAACTGCCATTTCCAACTGTCATTTTTCAACTGTCATTTTCCAACTGCCATTTTTCAACTGTCATTATCCAACTGCCATTTTCCAACTGTCATTTTCTAACTGCAAATTTCCAACTGTCATTTTTTTGAACTGCCATTTTCAACTGCCATTTTTCAACTGTCATTTTCCAACCGTCATTTTTCAACTGCCATTTTCCAACTGTCATCTGCTGTTTACTTGCTGATAAGGCCTAATTAGACAGGCTAATCTCTCTAGACCAGGGCTTTGCACCTGTGGTACGCTTGCCACCGGCGGTACTTTTCTGTTGGCCAGGTGGTACACACCAGGTTTGGCTGCCACTTTGTTGTCCACCTGCCACTTGTCCTTGTCCTGTCCTGCCTCCACAAAGTTTGGCTCTGCAGCATACTTCAGACCTCAGATCAGTGGGGAAGAGAAAACCAGGGGACCGGTGCACAGTGATGGCGCAGATATAGAAAGTGACATCACACCTCACTTGTATTTGAAGTATACACGCCATTACCGTGCACCGTTTCCCTGCCTGTCTCTTCACTGCGACTGGCTGACCAATGATGAGGTGTGAACTATATCGCAGGGCAGCACAGCAAGGAGTGAGCAAGGGGGAGCCGAACTTTGTGGTGAGTCACTGCCCAGCTCTTAGCTCTCTGGTGGTGGGGCCAGGCTGCCTTTAATTAAGCAGGGGTGTGTGTGTGTGGGAGGGGGGGGGGGGGGGAGAGGAACTTGCAAGGCTACCTACATTGGCAATATACCTCCAGATTGCCAATACTGACAATCTGTAGGCTAGCAATCTAATTGTAAGCTTTTCCCCACCAATACCTCCTACTTTTCCCCTCCCATATGCCCTTTTTTCTTAAAGTGTACCTGTAAGAAAAAAGTGCCCACGGGGGGTACTTACCTCAGGGAGGGGGAGACCTTTGTATCCTAAAGAGGCTTCCCCCTTCCTCCACAGTAGAGGGGATCCAGCACTGGGAGCCCCAAAGTTCTCCTCGTCGGTGTGTGCGCATGTGCAGTAGCTGCTCTCCGTTCAGGCTCCAGCAGAAACAGCAAAGCTCGATCACCTCCAATCTACTGTGCAGGCACACTGGTGGTACTTGAAAATTTTCAGGCGATAAAAGTGGTGCAATTAGTGAAAAGGTTGAAAAGCCCTGCTATACATTATTTAGATGAGATTTGGTGGGGTGTGCCACAAATTCTTTATGAACAATCAACAATGAAGCTTCAATTAACTAAGCATTACTGCATGCGGTAATGCAGAAAACAGCCGAATTTTACCGAACATCTTATCTAATGTTAATTCACTAAGGCTGTTACCGCATGGCAAGCTGAAATTACTGGTGGCAAACTGAAATTACTAGTAAGGTAAATTATAGACTTGTGCAATAAATACCTCAATACATGTCAGTAAATGTCAATTCACAAAAACCAAGAGAGATGTTAGCTATTTATCTCCAGGCTACAGTTGTAGATAACCTATAATCAGCATTCAATAAAATGGTAGAGGTAAAGGAGACAGCCAATAGGAGGAGCCACCCATGTATACTACTCCCTCTAAAGGGGCCCATACACCTAACGATTTTCCCGCCGATATACAGCAGATTCGATCACTGTGATCAAATCTGCTGTGAACTCGTTGCACAAACGCAAATGATTGCTTTTTGCCCGAAATCAATCGTTCCCGTCGATTCCCGTTGAGCCGTCCGTGCGAAAGATTTTGTTCGATCGCCGGCGGGGTGGGAGTGCTTTGATAGCGGCGTTCGAATGCCCAACGACTGACGCAATACAGCGGCAAAACATTACCTGTTCCGCCGGCGCATGTCCCCTGGTCACCGCTGCTCCGTCTCCACGCTGGGCTCCGAGTCCAGCAGGCTTCACTTCTTCCTGTCCCGGCAGGAAGTTTAAACAGTAGAGCGCCCACTACTGTTTAAACTTCCCTGGACAGAAAGAAGTGAAGCCAGCCGGAACCCGGAGCCCAGCGGAGAAGAAGACATCGGTGACAGCGGGGTCACGTGCCGGTGGAGCAGGTAATGTATAGCTGGCGGGGGGGGGGGGCGCGGGGGTTGCGGCAGCACCACCACAGATTGTTTTCATGCTGAAATCAATTGACAAACTGTTTGCAGTAAAGGCAGCCATACGATCCCTCTCTGATCAGATTCGATCTGAGAGGGATCTATCTGTTGGTCGAATCTGATGGCAAATCGACCAATGTATGGCCACCTTAATAGTGCGGGACAAGTTTTTTCTCTCTGAGGCAGCAGAGATGAGCGCATGCACAGGATGCCGGTTAGACTCCTGCTCCAAGGTGCTTAGGAACAACTGGTGATATCATCCAACCATGGTGTGGTGTTTAACCAGCTGAGCGGTCTGGACGAGCTCAGCTCGTCCAACACCGCCAGCGGCTGCCGCTCAGGCCCTGCTGGGCCGATTTTAATGAAATAAAAAGCAGCACACGCAGCCGGCACTTTGCCAGCCGCGTGTGCTGCCTGATCGCCGCTGCAGCGCGGCGATCCGCCGCGTGCAGCGGCGAAAGAGGGTCCCCCCAGCCGCCCGAGCCCAGCGTAGCCGGAACAAACAGTTCCGGCCAGCGCTAAGGGCTGGATCGGAGGCGGCTGACGTCAGGACGTCGGCTGACGTCCATGACGTCACTCCGCTCGTCGCTATGGCGACGATGTAAGCAAAACAAGGAAGGCCGCTCATTGCGGCCTTCCTTGTTTATTATGGGCGCCGGAGGCGATCGGAAGAACGCCTCCGGAGCGCCCTCTAGTGGGCTTTCATGCAGCCAACTTTCAGTCGGCTGCATGAAATAGTTTTTTTTTTATTTAAGAAAAACCCTCCCGCAGCCACCCTGGCGATTTAATCAGAACGCCAGGGTGGTTAATTAAAGTTCATCTAAACTGAAGCTATTACATAAAATGTTGATGAAGACTTATACACAGATTCAGAGGGTCTAAAAGGGAGTATTCACATCTAAACGAGATGCCTCTTACTATTGTAATGTTGTCAGCGCAGAAGTGGGAGAACATCACATAGCAGAACACAGAGACCTACGCCACAGCTGGTTAGACGTCTGCTGTTTACCAAACATGTCTTAATGAACTGAAGCCATGGGGTTTTTTTGGGGGTAAATTACCGAATGTGTGAGAATCTAAGTGAGTTTGGACATTAAGTATAAAATACAGAATGCAGTATTTAACCATCCTAATTTTTTTTTAACGAACAGCCAATAAGTTGCTCATAAAAAGTTCAAACTCCTCAGTTTGGTATGAATAGGAACCCTGATCATTTTCTATAGGCAGCTCCACCTTTGCTGTGATGGTTTTTCCTTTGATGGTATACAGTATATGCCCTGGGAAACTGATGCAGGAGTGCTCTGCTGGAGCAGCTGTTTCTACATCAGATTAAAATGCACCAATTATCTGCCTTTAATATTCTGTAGCCCCTGGTGTCAATAAGCATTTTTAGAGTTGGAGGTCAAGCAACAAATTTCCATTTATTCTAGACTCTTATCATACTGAATGCTGTCTTTTAGAATGATAAGTCAAATTGCACAGCGTTTGCATTGGTACTGTGAGTACCCAACACTTTATTTCCCACTTTTGCAGCTGGCAGCATTGATCCAGCGCATGTCAGTTGTTAGATACATGCAGGAAGTGATTTGCATTGTTTTTTCTTTGATTAAAACTGGTACAAGAAAAACTGGAACAGAACTAGTGCAACAATATACAGTATATAGAAGAAACATGAGGAACAAAGGCACTTCCACAAATGATACTTTAATGCAGGAGACACTACCCAAGCGTAGGAGATGAATCGGCGCCGGGAGACTTGGGTGCAGGATACAGCCAGTATATGGCTGATCCTGCTTTTGCACAAGTACGGGCCGTATTAATTACTATTCCCCCTCCAGGCCGCCATGGATAGTGGGGAATGATGTAATTTGGCTTTCAGCTATTGCTGGAAGCCAAATTACAGTGTTTTAATGTGACTTCAGCTCCGTCTTCTGACAGTGCCGAAGTTGCACTCTGTGCACTGCCATAGCCGTAATTCCTATCACGGCCTATGGTGGCGCCGGCTGCGCCCAAATCTCCTGTGCTGGATTCTTAGTGTTCGCTACCCAATGTTTTTTGACACAAAAGTCTCAAAACATTGGGCAGATAGGTCTTTTGAATGTGTCTAAACTGGAAAAAGAATAGGCAACAACAATGCCATTTCACTCGCCAGCAAGGGATGTGGTCCTTCTTCTGGTGAGTGGAATAGCATTGTTGCCCATTCCTTTTCCAGTTTAAATACATTTAAAATGCCTACTTACCCTACAGAAGGGACTTTTGTGTCCCAAAATGTTGACTAGTGTCTTCTGCATTAAAATATCATTGAGGAAGTGGCACATGTTTCTTACAGATTAACAAAGGGGGTGTTGTCATTCATCCTGAAATGAGACTAGAACACTTTGTTTACCATTATTTGGGTCAGACCAAGTGTGAGTGTTATTTTGCAACAATAGATCAATGATTCTGATTGGTTGCATGATAGTGTACAGGTTAAGGGCTCTGCCTCTGACATAGGCAACCAGGGTTTAAATCTCATTCTTCCTGTTAAGTAAGTCAGCATCTATTCAGTAGGAGACCTTGGGCAAGACTCCCTATCACTGCCACTGCCTAAAGAAAGCGCATCCTAGTGTCTGCAGCTCTCTCTGGCGCATTGAGTCCGCCAGGAGAAAACCGCCATATAAATATTCTGTGTCTTGCTCTGGACAGCTGCTCCACTTATGCACATAGCCAACACCCACCAGATTTGCTCTAATTCCGTTTGCATTGGTTTGTTTGCCTGCAAACCACAGATACAGTTTAGCAAACATCTGTGATGGATTAGCAATGGCAATGAGACAAGAAGTGGCCAATGATGTTGAGAAGATGTGCCCAGCAATAGACTGTGTTAGGAAACCTGCAACTCTCTGTCCTACCTGCTGGTGGCATGGCATATATAAAGTACTGTTGGACTTTTGTTCACTAGCAGGTGGCTCTCCTGAGTTTGTTACAGAAGACTGCAACTCCCTGTTCTACCTGTAGATGGCATTTTGGACATGGATTATGATGTACTTTCATTACTCACCACCAGATGTCCTCAGCTGGGCTTTTCTCTGCAATCATGTAGTCAGCTGCAGAGAGCCTAGACTCCACCATGCTACAAACATTGCCAGAGCTTTCGTTAGTACTAGGCCTCTGCTTGCTGCTATCTGCCTGAACTCCTGGTTCAATTGCTTGCTGTTTCTAAAATTCCCTGACCCCTTGCCTGTTTATTACTTGTCTGTTTATTACTTGTCTGTTGGATTCTAATTCTGTACTGCATTGCTCTCCTGGTTTTTGATATTGTGTTTTGTCTCGACTTGCCCTTGGTACTGCATTCTCGGATCTGTATATTGTGTATATAGTTTTGTAACTTCAAGCTACTTAGTCTTGTGTGGTGTGTGCATGTGAGATTATTTCACTGAGTTTGTACTGTTCATATTGATCACTTTTCACTGTTGAATATATATGGCACATTATTTCTATAAACAATATTGCTGATATCTGCTGTTTCATCTCCTGTATGTGCTGCACAGAGTGGTCACCAGCTCTGCTGTCTGTGATGTTTATAACAGACTGGCTCTCTACAGCCAAACAGCATGCAGCGCAGAGCCTGCCTTTGGGGGGGGGGGAGGGGCAAGTGGGACAATCGCCCCAGGCCCCGCACCTGAAGAGGCCCCGCGCTGCCACATACTACCAGTGCCGGTCTGCCTATTAGTGATGGGTCGTTCTTTGCTGCGAACGACAAGAGCCGGCTCTCAGTTTTGAAAGAGCCGATGCCTCAGCCGCCCCACACAGCTATGGTTTGCTGTGTAATAAAGGGCGCTGAGGCATGCTGGGAGGTGTAGTCCTCCTCGTGGAGCTTGTAGGAGTGTATCCCCAGAGCAGAGCAGTAGCAGGAGGGATTGCCCGAGCGAGAGAAGCAGTCTGGAGTTGTCATGGAGATGGGGGCGGGGCTTTTACTCCGATTCAGAGTGGCGTCTAGTGATATTTAATGAAGAGCCGATTGAGAGCCGTAAGAGCCGGCTCTCTAATGGGAGCCGATTCAGAAGAGCCGATTCTCCAAGCCGGAATTCCCATCACTACTGCCTATGATGCAGCCTGATGCAGCTTCAGCAAATTGCTTCACGCGACAACAGGCAGAAACCGGAAGAAAGTGAGGCTGCCAGAGTGAGGCTTCCCAGCATGCCAGCCTGGATGCCCTTCCTGCAGCACACATGGATTTGCTTTTGCAGGGCTTATGCTGTGACTGGCTGTTAGATGGCAAGGATCCAGCCCCCCTGCCTGCGCAGAGACAGCAGGCCAGTCGGCCACTAAGGAGAGAGCAGCGGCTCTTTTGAAATAGTAAAGGCTGCAGAGGATTCCAGTCCTGCCTGGTGGTGTCTGCAGCTTTCCTACGGAGTGTCCTTTCTCCCCTAATCACTTCTAGCCTCTTGAAGGTCAAGGGGACAGGTACACTGGCCATGCAGAGAATGAGATCACAGACACTCTCTTTCCGTGCAGACATCAGCTACAGGCTCTCTCCGGTGGTAAGCCGACACCTCCCCTCTCTCTGCTCTGCATTTTTCTCCTGTGCCAGCCCTGATAACACTAGCCAACATCTCTCTTTCTCTTGTATGTGTGAGTGTAACCCTTTCACTGCTGGTGTTGATTTAGCTTGTTGTAGCACTGACTCTTGCATACATTTATTTAGGTATTTATATAGCGCCAACATATTACGCAGCGCTGTACAGAGTATATTGTTATGTCACTAAGTATATTGTTATGTCACTAACTGTCCCTCAGAGGGGCTCACAATCTAGTCCCTACAATAGTGCATGTATCATAGTCTATGGCCAATTTAGGGGAGGCCAATTAACTTATCTGTATGTTTTTTGGATGTGGGAGGAAACCGGAGTGCCTGGAGGAACCCACGCAAACACAGGGAGAACATACAAACTCCTTGCAGATGTTGACCCGGCTGGGATTCGAACTGGGGACCCAGCGTTGCAAGGCGAGAGAGCTAACCTCTATGCCACCGTGTCACGCATCTATTTTCTTAATAGCACTGAGCACTTTACTTAAAGTGTACCAGAGATGGGAGAAAAAAAGTTGTATACATACCTGGGGCTTCCTCCAGCCCCATGCGCATGGATAGCTCCCACGCCGCCGTCCTCCGCTGCCAACAACTCCAGTACTGGTGCCATAACTTCCTCCAGTCGCAGCCAAGAGAAGTGCGCTCTCTACGTATCTCTCCGGCGACAGTGCAGTGGACAGCAACTTGGTGAGTCGCCCAACTGAAAGAGGGGCGCTGCGGGGGACTGGAGGTTCGCTGAGTGATCATCGCTCAATGACAGTGCAGGCACAGGGCAGCTGCAGGGGGCAGGTAGAAGCCCCAGGTAAGTTAAACTTGTTTTGTTTTTTACTTATATTAAGGTTCCCTTTAAAAGCCTGTGAGTGTGGTCCTACAGTATGTCCTACACTTATGGCTCTAGGCCCCGCATACAGCACTCGCCCCAGGTCCCGCGTACTCTAAGGCCGCCTCTGATGCAGCGCTTCCAATGTTAGGCGGCATAAGTCCTCCTCCAGGTAAAGTAGTTTTGCTGTGCACAGCTAAAGGTGGCATGTCCTACTTACTTAGCTCATCACTCAACCCGACCAGGAAGTCCACATATCGGGGAGTGGGATCAGTAAAGCGTGCGGGTACCCTCTTCCGGCTGCGGCCAAGGAGATGCTCAGTCACGGAATGTAACCCATCCACCTACACGTTGCACCCACCCCTTGCGAGCTTTGTGAGGATGCGTAACAGGGGCTCTGCTCTCCAGTTGATGTTGTTATAAACAGGGCCGGCGCTACCATTAAGGCAAAGTAGGCAGCTGCCCCAGGGCCCCAGAGCTTGTAGGGGCCCCCAGTAGCTACAAGAGGAAAAAAAATGTTCAAATCGGCCTTATAGTTTTTGAGAAAATCGATTTTAAAGTTTTAAAGGAAAAAAAAATACACATTTAAAAACCTGCCGACTTTAATGGTTAATAGCAAATCCACCTTAAATGCTAGAAACTCTAAATTTGCAGGATATGTTAAGGAGATCATTAGGAATAAGAGGAAAAAACATTTTTTCAAAAAGACTTTATAGTTTTTGAGAAAATCGATTTTAAAGTTTCAAAGGAAAAAAGTATACTTTTAAATGCGGTAAATGTCACTTTTAGTAGCAAACCTAACGGTAGTGTAATTTTACATGCATCAAACGAAAGCGCAATAAATTTCCTGACGGGGTTTCCAGGGGGTCCATACGCAGCCGCATCGCTTTGGCCAGGGATCGCTATACAGCCGCAATATGGCTGTATGAAGATCCCTGGCATTTTTTCCTATTTTCCCAATTTTTTTTTTGTTTAGAGTGTGGGAATTTTTTTTTTTTTTTTAATTATGTGCGGTCCCCCCTCCTGAAACTTTTTAACCCCTTGTCCCCCATGCAGGCTGGAATAGCTAGAATGTGGAGCTCCGACCGATTGGGACTTCACACCCTGACTATACCAGCTGCAAAAAAGGTCCCCTAATGCCGATTTTTGTTCCGGGGTATATGTTGGGGGGGCCCCCCAGGTTTATTTTGCCCTGGGGCCCCATTGTTGCTTAAACCGGCCCTGGTTATAAAAGAGAATTGGGTGCCATACCACCAACACCAATTGCTCTTCCACTGGAAAAACCTGGTCCCAAAGTGGAGACCCAGTTATGTACTGCAGTCATATGAAAAGCCTGTAATTGGTGGGCAGATTGGAAAACCTGCATGCTTCTGGCGGTTGCAATTAAGTGTAACAACTGAATATGAAACACAAATCTGCTGGCTGTGCTTTGGCTATCATGTGTTACAATTTGTACATTTTGTCATTTGCTGTTATCAGATTTTTACATTTCGTTTTTATTTCTGGAATTGCTTTTCATTAATTATTCATTCATGACAGCATTGTTATGCACTTCCTGGCTGGGCCTTCACCATATCACAGGTTCAGGACCAAGGGAGACTGTACAGCTAGGATCTGCACAATAGTTCTAGCTTTTCTCATTCCCTTGTTTATCTTGTTTTCGTGCAAGCTAAGCAGTCTCAGTAGACACTTGCAATACATTAACATAATAAAACAGCTCCGTTAGGTACAACGCAATTTATCATGATTTAACATGCAGTATTTAACAGGATTATTCATTATGTCACATTTGACAACAAATTTAGAAACCTGCTCAGGCAGAAACAGAACAATTGGCTCTGTGATGCGGTCTATGCAAATGAGGCATTTTTTTCCTCTTTGTTGTGCCAAGTCCTCATGTAAAGAAGAATTCCACAAAGTGTCAGCAGAAGCAGTGTCCGTGTCCCTGTATGCTTATCATTACATAACTCTGGGCAGCACTGGGGTATAGTGGATAGCACTCTTGCCGTGCACCGCTGGGTCCCCGGTTAGAATCCCAGCCAGAGCACTATCTGCATGGAGCCACTAAAACTCCTGATCTGAAGAATGAACCCCTATATCAGAGGGACTGAAGTAGTAGTTTGGCCCCCTTACAGCTCTGGGCACCCTGCAGTCACTGGGGCTGCTCCGTTCTTGTTACGCCCCTGAACATACAGAGAAGACAATTGGCTTCCCCTAAATTTGCCCCTAGACTACGATTCATACACTACACAATATAGACATATGACTATGGTAGGGATTACATTATGTGCCCCTCTGAGGGACAGTTAAGTGACAAGACAATATACTCTGAACAGCACTACGGATGATGTCGGCGCTAAATAAATACTAATTGATAATAATAAGTTTCACAAATGTCTGGTAAATGTCCTTATGGAGTAATGAATCAAAGTCCAATGCCAATGAAACATTTTAGTTTAGTGTTCAATAGAGTGGAAAGTGCTTAAGAGCCTATTCTGGGTTTTTATTGATATATCAGTAAGGGCTCTACTTTAATTCATCCAATACTTCCTCCACCACCATAAACAATTACCCATGAGGAATTCCACTCACCGAGTTAGTTGGATTATGAATGACAGTAGTCAATTGGGCAGTTAGAGTATTTCAGTTCCACTTCAGTTAATTATTGCATGCGCATCCTTCAATAAGGCACCAGATTATGTGGTAAACACTGACAAATACTCAAAGAATCTCCTTACCCAACATATGCTTATTCAAAAATTCTCCTCACAATTTCTGTGGGGTTTGTAAAGGCTTGCAGAGTGTTTTAGAGCAGCCTCTACCGCACACAGTCTCCCGGGCTAACTGGCGCAATGAAAACTATACACTCCCGGCACTTCACTGCTTCAAACGTCTCCCTAGCTCACTTACTCTCACTTCTCGGGAGGAGTCTGACAGTGACCCCTGAGCGCATTGTTCCTTTCCTTTCTCGCTGGAAGTCACTCTGTCATGCCTAGAGATGAGCGTAATGACTTAATTACGATTTCGCAAAATTTCGCGTAATTAGTGTAATTACGATTATGGCCGTAAGTACATAATCGTAATGAAGAAGGATTTCGCGAAATTCCGCGTAAGCGTAATTTTCGCTTAATTTTCGCATTACAGTGGGTATCGCAAAATTACGTTTGCCTTGCATGCAACCGTTTGTAAGCGTAGTTACATAACGTAATTTCGCGATAGTTCATATTACTGTAAGCGTTAATTTTCGCGTCGTTTTCGCGTTACGGAATGCTATTTCGCATATAAAATTCGCCATGTAGTGATATTTCGCATCAAAATTCGCCATGCAGACGAAAATGCCTTTGGCGAAAATTCGCGAGCAACCCTGCTAACAAGTAATTACGAAATTCGCGAAATTACGAAGGAATGCGAAATTAAGTTATGGTTTAACGCAAAATTACGTTATGAACGAAACGCGAAATTACGCGTTGAAAATTACGCTTACGGTATTTTCAATTACGATTTTAATGGCAATTACACTACCATAATTTCGCATCGTAATAGCAAATTTCGCATGCGTAATTATAGTAACGCGAAATTTCGAAAATTTCGGCTCAACACTAGTCATGCCATCATACCTCCTCCATAGACACAGACACATTGCTCTGCTATAGCTGAGTGATGCGTTTCTGCAGCACTTGGCTCCCAAACTGTTGCCCGAAGGATCAATTCCTGGTCCTTTTGAAGTGACAACTTGTAAGCGTGAATTAACACATTTCAGAAATTACATGATTAAAAAACGTATCCAGACATATAAGAGTACTGCCTGGTGTTAGTAAAATAAGTAACTCATTTAGAATATGAAGTAAGTATGGTACATTCTATGTAGTAAAGAACCTTATTTTAGTAAATAAAGTGTCAGTCTGTTAAATAAGAGCCTCAGCATGCAAATAAAACATATTTACCAAATGATACTATTTACTATATCAAATATTTTTAAATACCTTTTTTTTACTTGCTTGGCATGTGCTTTGAAAGATTGCTTATAAAAATATAAATGTGTTTGAGTGTTATTATGGTTATATTGCCAATGTATTTCCTTTTAAGCAATACCAGTTGCCTGGCAGTCCTGCTAATCCTCTGCCTCTAATACTCTTAGCCATAGACCCTGACCAAGCATATGCAGAGCAGGTGTTTTTGACATTATTGTCAGAACTGACAAGAATAAGCTGCATGCTTGTTTCTGGTGTTATTTAGACACTACCTCTGCCAAATAGATCAGTAGGACAGTCAGGCAACTGGTGTTGTTTAAAAGGAAATAAATATGGCAGCCTCCATATCCCTCTCACTACAGCTGTCCTTTAAAGAGACTCTGTAACAAAGTTCCTATACCTGTTCTAATGTGGTCTGTCTTACTGCAGCCTTTCCTTGTTGCACAGTAGCTGTATTATCTCTGTTAAGGTGGCCACTAATGGTCCAATTTCTAGCGAAAAATCGTTTGAGCGATCAGAAATTCTAATCGGACGAAAAATCGTTCACTGCACCATCAACCAACCAATCATTGCTTCCTTTCTATCACGACCAACAAGAAAATGCAAATTTTGGTTCAACAAAAATTCAATCGGACGATTGTTTTTATAATCGTTCATTATCGATTGTGCACATCAACTGAGATTATTTACAACCAATCCGATCAGAATTTCTGATCGCTCGAACGATTTTTCGCTAGAAATTGGACCATTAGTGGCCAGCTTTATATAATCGAATCTTCTTTCCTTTGTCTGCTTTGTCGGGCTCAGGTACTCAGGCTGGAGTGTGCTGCTCTGCTTGTGATAGGATAGAAGTTATACACACCCTCTCCACGCCCCCTGCAGGCTCTGTGTGAGTCACAGACTGAGCTCCTCTCAGCCTATCACAAGCTGGTTAGCAGCCATGTCTTTTGTTTGTAAACACTGCCTAAAACTGGCAATTACAAGCCTGGATTGCAGCATGGAGTGGCAGAAAGAACACAGGGGGGGGCCAGGGGAACATAATGAATAGAATGGTATGCTTTTTATTGTAAGAATTTTAGAGTACAGATTCTCTTTAAAAACATTTGCAGCTGGTAACATTCAAAGGACAACAATGCAAAAGGTTAAAATAACATGTACTTGAATTCATTTCCTAATCTAATGTAACTTTTTTAGAGTACTTCTTTAAAGCCCTGTTAATTTGATGAGAAAGTAGAAAAATATAGACATCTGATTTCTTTTTTTTTAATTTCTTGCATATGTGAGAGGAATCGGTGGCTTAGTCTAACAGAGTGGTCCATTGTTTTTACAACATTTTTATTACAACATTTACATTTTTAAATATGATTTTAAAATGTGACTTACCTAAAACCCATGGCAATATCATCCACTCTACTACTGTGGGTGGAGGTCCTTGCATGTGTAAGTCAGTCCTAACTATGTGTTGGGAAGCCAGGAGCAAGAGGAAGAGGAACGTGAGATATGAGCCTGTGTGGCAGATAAACTTGATGAATGGCTTTTTAATGAACAGTCCCAGCCTGCTCTTAGGTGCTATCAAATATGCCATTGAAAGCACAGGAAAAAGCAGTCCAATGGTGATGCAGGTCAACAACTTCACTGCCCAGTGCTTCCGGCGCCAACCTGGGAATCCATCGTACCACAGTGTAGCCAGTAACTGCTGACAATTTGGCTGGGCCACAAACTAGAAACAAGAACAAATATATCATTAGGATACATACATTACATGTATACATTTATTTTACTTCTAAGTGATCAGTATACAGACGAAAATATTTACTTATCTGATAATAATGGACTGGTGACATTGGCACTGGTGACACTAATCAAAAGTTTTTTTTTCCTTTAGTATTCTTTTTTTCTTTAAAGGGAAACTCCAGAGTGTATTACATTAAAATCTTTCTCAACTTATATCAAGTATTGAATAAAGGGGAAAGAGATGCCCAGAGAAGATGAAATGCATTAAAAACAAATAAAATGAAAAAAGTGAGGTGGCTTACCTCAATGAAGACAAATTCATGTATTAATAGAATTTTATTGCACTAGCAATGCATTTTGTGGGCGCATACCCACTTCCTCAGGCCAAATAGCAGTGCCTTATAGTGCTTGTAGCCACAAATAAGGCACCTTTTGGCACTCATAATTCTGCTTGCAGTGTGCTATGGAAGATATTTGGACAGATGAATAAGCGCTGTGGCAGGAAGAGATAGTCTGAGAAAGTGATCAATGTTATTCATATATGTCACAGATTTCTCACATCTGTGCTACCATTTTCAAAATCTGCTCCCAATTTTGTGTCTTCCTGAGATCTACACCAGGTTTTACTGATCTCCATGAGAGAAGTAATCAGGTATGTACAAAAACACACATAATAGGTGGAGGCACCCCAATGGGGTATGCTATGGGTAAACTTGGATAATGAAACAATCTTACTTAGGGTTGGAGGTTTAAAGATAATAATTTTATTGGACACAGAACAAGACAACCCATTTTGTGGGACCTGCCTACTTCCTCAGGTCTGCAGTACAGTGCCTTATGCAGCTGCACGGACAGACTGGGTGCTCCCAACCCTCCAACCTGAGGTAAGATTGTTTCATTACCCAAGTTTACCCATTGCATACCACATTAAGGACCATCCCCCCCCCCCCAAGGGTGTCCTCTGTGGTAATTATCCTATGTGGTCCTTGTTCTAGAGTGCAACCCAACCTATCCTGAAGAGGATACGCTCAGTCACCACATGGAGACAGAATTCTCCACTTGCCTAATACTGTGGTTGCCACGTAACAACCCAGGTTTATAAGTAGAATTATTTGTTTCACATGTTATTTCATTGCTTGAAAATAATACACAATCTGGAGCTCCGGTTGTTTTCTGTTCCTTTTCTCCTCGGTTTCTGAGGTTCATCACCAGAATTAAATTGACCGGACAGCCCTCATCAGATGTGTAAAAAACATGTATTGGTTCTGCCTAGAATGAAAAATCTTCTGGATGCTAGCCCTGTCCTTTATACAGCTGTAGTGTGGTACAGACTAGGTGATTGGAAGATATTCAGTTGAATGCCTGCCATCACAAAGGTGAGATGAAGTAGAGATATCCCTGCTTTTCCTTGACCGTAATTGGTGGTTTAAAGGCAAGGTATTTGGGTGAAGCTCCCCTATGGCTGCCCTACCTGCCAAACTCACGCACAAATGGCTGTTGTTTAGGTCCAGTTTGTAAATGACCCAAAGCTGAACATCACACATAACTGTGATCAAATAACCTGATCGTGATGTATAATTATGAGAATTACAGAATTTTGAGCAAGTAACATTTTTGTGTAATTACGATCATACACACATTTTTCCTAATTACAATTTTTTTTCTGGACTAGATTTCTATGTAGGGACTATATCAACTAAGATATCTTAGCGAGCTCCACACCTAACACTCTGTGCCTATTATTCACTGTGGGTATGCTGCAAGGAGTCAAAAATATTACACCCACATTTATACCATACATTAAGATTACGAACTCTGCACTGCCTCACAGTCCACTTAGACAAATAGAGTCCTTGGCCACCTGACCACCAGGTTTAGATCAAGTCCAATCTTCACATCTTCATCGCATAGACTATCAGTTCAAATCTTCCACCAGATATGGCCCATGCAGAATTTTAAATGGTAACACCTTCTCCTTGTGCTCCCCCACCCACAGGGTCTGCTCTCACCTTAGGCTATGGCTGCCTAGATCCCACAGACAGCTAGCATAGCATGAACGTTCCAAACTCTCGATCATCCACTTCCTTATATCCTCCAGAGGTACTCACAGGCAGATTATAAAAATGCAATAAAAAAATGAAAAAAGATCATTGTGTAGGCTGCTTAATTTGTGAAGGGAGACCACTACCAACAGTATTACCACTATGCTAGTTTTATTCGGGACCACCACTTGTACACACTGTGGCTCCACCACCTTCAGGGACTGTGCTCACCTTGTATACCGGCTGCCCCAATCACAGACAGCTTCTCAGCATATGTGTGTACAGTTTTTCAGTGATCCTCATCATTGCCTCCTCGTTAGTATTTACTCCCTCCACGCCATCCAGCAAACAAATACAGCCCACTGCAACTGGATAAAGCTTAAAAAGCTGGATATAGCATAAAACCCTTTATTTAAGATCAATGTATAAAAATAGCGCTACTCACAAGCATAGATCAAGTTCAAGCATATCAATAAAATCCGAGGACGTCTCCTTCTTGCACTGCCGCCTCCTGCCCGCTTAGCCACGCCCTACGCGTTTCATCTAATGACTCATCAGGGGCTATGGGCTAGGATTGCCTGACAGTGCTTATGTACTTCCCCCTAATACATATTCATATCCTATCCGTGCCCCTCATTTCATTATATTACCACAATAACCCCCCAAACATTCATATTTGGCCATAGCCTATCCTTGGTGCTTGAGTGCTGCATGCCCATTACTGTATATATATTTATAAACTTTAATAATTACCTATTTGATATCGCTCCAGCAAAAACTTCCGCCTGCGCATGCGTCCCTCATCACTCACGAGACCTCCCTCTCCACTCTGTGGACTGCACAACATGGTGTGCCCTCTATTGTGCGCACGGGTCCAACAAGCCCCTATGACCTGCCACGTAGCCACACTTAATGTCTTGCGCGAGCCAGGAAGTGAAATACACTTCCTTGCGCTCCAATTTGAACCATCATCGGGCGCAGTGCTGCGCTTCATCACAAGAGCCTGGTTACCATAGCAACCCCCCAAACTGCCCTACTTCCCTTACCATACCCAGCATAGGTCCGTGCAATACTCCTATACCATCCACATTTTAAAAAATACACCATACAGACATCGATCACCCCTCATCCCAAATCCAACAACATATCCCCCCCCAAGCACATCAACCCACACTCCACCCTCTATCAATCTGTCAGATATGAAGCAATTTAAGTCCACCTCTACATTTAACTCCATAGGATGTAGAGTTTTCATTTTATATATCCACTCCATCTCTAATTTTGAGACTTCTCTAGTTTTGTGGCATCCTTGCCACCTAACCGCTAATTTTTGTAGTGCAGTGAACTGTAACATGTAAATGTTTTGACAGGCTGTGTCCTTCTACCCCTTTTTCTATATTTCTGATATGTTCAGACATTCTTTCCCTCAATTTTCTGGTGGTCCGCCCTGTGTATTGGATCCCACAGGGACACCATGCCAAATAAACCACATGCGCTGAGTTACAGGTTATGCATTCCCTAATCCTAAAATTTTCCGCTGTCTTAAACAAATTTACCATATATTTTTCTTCTCGATCTAGTTTTAATACAGGCATTACAAGTTCCACAGGGGAAAAAAACGGTCTGTCCCAACAGATCCCTTGTACTACTTTTAGGGCCATCTACAAATGTAGGAACAACCAAACTTTGCAATATGTGGTCCCCCATTAGTACATTCCAGTGGCGCTTAATTTTCTTCTCCACCTGTTTATGCTGGGCATTATAATCCAGCACAATAGAAAACCCATAATCTTTCTCTTCGAATCCTCCCGTGGCTTTATCCGCCAATACCGGAGACCTATCCATCTGCTGTACCTTCTGTAATTCACCAATTAACATTTCCCTCCTATATCCCTTTTCTTCAAATCTATTTACCAAGATCTTACTCTGCTCCATAAAGTCACTTTCCCTGGTGCAATTTCTTTTCATCCGGATGAATTGCCCCTTAGGTACATTGCGCAACCATGTCTCATGGTGGCAGCTACTAGTTGGTATGTAACCATTACGGTCAGTTTTTTTGAAATGGGTTTTGGTACCTATCCCCTCCACATCTTAAATCCAGGAAATAAATGTTCTGTGCACTCCATTTCGCATCCAACCAGATGCCTAATGTGTTGTTATTTAGAGTTCCCACATATTGGGATATCTGTTCTTCCACCCCCTCCCATATCTACAGCAGATCATCAATATAACGCCACCAGTTTTTTATTGGCCTACTTACCTGCAACTCCAGCACTTGTTTCTCCCACTTCCCCATAAAGATATTAGCGTAACTGGGGGCAAACTTGGCCCCCATCGCACAGCTGACCTTCTGTCTAAAATAATTACCTCCATACCAGAAATAATCGTGGTTTAAACAATATTCAAGAAGCTCCAGGATAAAGTCTATTTGTTGATTTTTTAAACCATTTTCTTCTACCAGGGCCTCCCTGACTGTCCTAGTCCGCTCAGCTTGTGGAATAATGGTTTACAGGGAGAAAACGTCCGCCGTAACAAGGAACCATCCCTCCCTGAACACCACTCCCTCTAGCTTCTGCAACATCTGCTTGGTGTCCCTTATCAGGTTTCGCAAGGCCTTAACCACTGGTTGGAGGAAAGTGTCCACATACTCACCGATTCTTTGGTTCAGGCCCCCTATCCCACCCACTATTGGGCGGCCTGGGGATGTTCAAGATTTTTGTGTATTTTTGGGTTTTGATATAATACCGGAATCCTAGGGGCATCCGGCAACAAATATCTGAACTCTGCATCCGTGATGATGCCCCCATCCAGCCCGTATCTAAGAATTTCACACAACCTTTTCCTATATTCCTGGGTGTGGTTACCCCTTAGCCGCTCATAGGTAGTATTATCTCCCACCAATCTGTCCATTTACTCCACATACTGTTGCTTGCTCAAAACCACAATCCCACCCCCTTTATCAGCAGGTCGCACTATTATGTCTTCCCGTTTCCTAAGTTCCTCAACAACCTTCCTATCCCAATCCCTCCCTCCTTCGCCAATCCTCTCCACATCCCTCATTACTAGATTCTTAAAGATGTCCACAGTGTTTCCTCTCTGATCCACGGGGTTAAATTTCAATGTACAGTATTCCTTAGGGATGTGTGTTGGAATCCATCACTATTCATCACCCCCTCCTGTGGTTTACTTAGAGAGTATTTTTTCATATTAAGAATGATTCCTTGTGTATTTATTCAGACTGATATAAGTATCACATTTATTCAAATTCTTGCAAAGCGCAAACTTCAAACCCCTATCCAATACTCGTATGTAACGATCGGTGTCAGCACACAGAGAGAATCTGATTATTGGTGATCTGCAGTATCACCAAGAATACAGATATATACCTGATTATTGATGATCTGCAGAATCACCAATAATACAAGTATAACTAACCTCTGGACACCTTTATAGTGTGAGTGTTTGGTGCAACAGTAATGACTTTGAGTGGGACCACCCGAGGAGCAGGTGGTCCTTGGCAGTATGGGAAATACCTCCCTCTGGTAAGTGCAAAGACCTTTCAGCAGCCTGAGACATCCAAAGGGGTGGAGCCCCAGGCTGAATAGCAGGAAGGCCCTGTGGCTAAGTGACACCTTGAAGGTGGGCGTCACAAGCAGGTCTGGAGACTAATCTCTCAATGGAGAGGGATAGCTCTCAAGGTCGGGCAGGCCAGGTTGGCAACACACGGGCAGATAAGGTACAGAGACAGAAGGCTGATTCGGTAACCAGGGGCAGGCAGGATTGGCAACAGGATATCAGATATGCGTAGGTACCGAATCAGAAAGCAGAGGGATAGTCAGGAATGCAATAGGTCATAACAGATATCAAACAATGCCTAGTCTTGGGTGTGAGGTCCATGGTCTCAACACCCTGGAACTAGTCTGAAGCACAATATGATGGTAACACAGTATCCCTAGTCTTGAGTGTGAGGTCCGTGGTCTCAACACCCTGGAACTAGTCTGAAGTATAACACAATGATAACACAGTATCCCTAGTCTTGGGTGTGAGGTCCGTGGTCTCAACACCCTGGAACTAGTCTGAAGTATAACACAATGATAACACAGTATCCCTAGTCTTGGGTGTGAGGTCCGTGGTCTCAACACCCTGGAACTAGTCTGAAGTATAACACAATGATAATACAGTATCCCTAGTCTTGGGTGTGAGGTCCGTGGTCTCAACACCCTGGAACTAGTCTGAAGTATAACACAATGATAACACAATAGTAATACAGAAGTAATCTGGCTCAGTGTGAATTCCCAGGTCCTCCTGGTTCTAACACACTGTGGGATCTGACTATGGTCTGAGTGCTTTCACGTAAGTGTTCGCAACGGCAGACCACCAGCAACTGACAAGCAAGATCTATAGATACTTGCAGTGCTGCGCAGCCCCGCCCAAGCCACTCAGCCAATCCAGAATCCAGCTGGGATCAGCTGATCGGCCTGATCAGCTGACTCCCCTTCTGCTGGTACAAATGTCTCGTCTCCTAGCGCGGGTGCGTGTAGCTCTCCATCTGTGTGCACTACTAGGCTCAGACAAACCAGACGCATGCTGCTGTGCGGAAGCCGCCGGTCTGAACGCGGAAACAGCCGCCCCGCTGTCAGACCGTGCGGCGGTGTCTCCGCAATCCCTTACAGTACCCCCCCACCCCTGAGGAGTGGACTCCGGACACTTCCCAACAGGCTTCCCAGGATGTGAGTCATGAAATTCCTTCTTTAATTCCTCCGCATGCATGCGACAATTTGGCACCCAAGATCTTTCCTCCACCCTATATCCCTTCCAGTGGACCAGACACTGCACTGACTTCTGCACTAAGCGAGAGTCCAGGATCTTCTCAATCTCACATTCTGGTTGGCCATCAACCCATCAACCCACACGGGGGGGGGGGGGGGGGAGAGGAATCCATGTATACTGCTGGCTTCAAAAAAGACACATAGAAGGATCTCACACCTCTCATACTGGCTGGGAGATCAATCGCGTAAGTGACATCATTAATTTTCTTGGACACTGGAAATGGTCCTATAAATCTAGGACCCCGTTTGGGTGACAGTTGCTTCAGGGCCCAATGCCGAGTGGACACTCATACCATGTCCCCTGGAGAAAAACTTCCACTTTACAGACCGTCTCTCATCTGCCCGTTTTATCTGAGGTAGAATGGTCTTAGGCTCAAAACCCCTGTATAGAGCGTCTGCTTTGGAATTTTTACTACCTGGTATGTGCGTAAGAGGTGACCATGAGGGACAGAGCCCGTCAGAAAAATCCGCACACTGCACTGCCACTCTTCCGACATGTATCTTGGTAGTACCAACATCAACTCTCCCCAAACAATGCTGATGACAATGGGCTGACCATTTCAGTAGCTGTCCTGAAGCCCAGTCAATCTGCGGAGAGTGGAGTTGTAACCAGGGCATACCAAGAACAACAGTAGAGTTTACCATTGGCAGGACCAGGATCTGTAATTTCTCTTCATGTGCAACGCCCCTAGACAACATGACAACAAGGGGGTTTGGAAAAGAGATTGACTACTCTGCAACGGAGAGTCATCCACTGCAGTGACCTGAATCTGCCGCTCCAGTGGGAACAAGGGTATCCCCAATTTTTTTACGAAATCGTAATCTATGAAGTTTGCTGCAGAACCGGAGTCTACAAAGGCTTCTGCGGAACTAGTCTGACCCTCCCATGTAATAGAGCAGGGAAGGAGCAGACGATCATTGTTTAGAGATAAAGACTGCTCTCCTATGGTATTGACTAACCCCAGTCGGCAGCATTCTCCTGGCCCTTTAGCACCATATAGACCACGTTTTCTTGGCCTTCTGTGACTCTTTTTCACCTGACTCAGCCCTGAATATCCGATTTGCATCGGCTCGTCAGGGGGCGACGAAGGTCGAGAAGAGTCGTATGAGACAGACCTTATAGCATTCCTACCACGAATCTGTTTCTGGTAGCGCAAACGGCAATCTATCTGCACGGCCAAAGAAATTGCCTCGTCTACAGATTTGGGCTCAGGATGTCCTATCATGACGTCATGGATTGCATCCGACAATCCTGCCAAAAAACAGTCTAACAAAGCATATGTTCACCATCTAGCCGAGACAGCCCACTTCCTAAACTCAGCGGCGTAAACCTCTACCGATTTACGACCCTGTCTGAGCATCTTGAGCTTCTTTTCAGCAGTGGACGAAATATCCCGGTCATCGTATATAATGGCCATGGCCTTAAAGAATTCCTGAACTGACGATAACGCCTCATGCTCTGCATGTAGGCTATATGCCCATGTTTCTGGAATCACCCGACAGCAGGGTCTTTATAAATGTTACCCTTTGGGATTCAGTTCCTGACAAGGTAGGCCTCAACTCAAAATAAGACAGTTCCCGATTTCTGAAATTCCGAAAGTCAGATCTATGGCCAAAAAACTTTTCAGGTACGGACATATGAATATCCGTGACTAGAGGGGATCGCACTGAATTTATAGCTAATTGAAGTTCCTGAATAGCCCCAAAAAGCTGGTGGATCTGGGTCTGTTGGTGCATAATTACCCCGGAAAGGTTGTTTACCGCGGTGGTCAGGACTTCAACATGACTATACAGTGCGTCCATAATGTTTTTGGGTCTGCCGTTCTGTAGCGTCACAAGCAGGTCTGGAGACTAATCTCTCAATGGAGAGGGATAGCTCTCAAGGTCGGGCAGGCCAGGTTGACAACACGCGGGCAGATAAGGTACAGAGACAGAAGGCTGATTCGGTAACCAGGGGCAGGCAGGATTGGCAACAGGATATCAGATATGCGTAGGTACCGAATCAGAAAGCAGAGGGATAGTCAGGAATGCAATAGGTCATAACAGATATCAAACAATGCCTAGCCTTGGGTGTGAGGTCCGTGGTCTCAACACCCTGGAACTAGTCTGAAGCGCAATATGATGGTAACACAGTATCCCTAGTCTTGGGTGTGAGGTCCGTGGTCTCAACACCCTGGAACTAGTCTGAAGCACAATATGATGGTAACACAGTATCCCTAGTCTTGAGTGTGAGGTCCGTGGTCTCAACACCCTGGAACTAGTCTGAAGTATAACACAATGATAACACAGTATCCCTAGTCTTGGGTGTGAGGTCCGTGGTCTCAACACCCTGGAACTAGTCTGAAGTATAACACAATGATAACACAGTATCCCTAGTCTTGGGTGTGAGGTCCGTGGTCTCAACATCCTGGAACTAGTCTGAAGTATAATACAATGATAACACAGTATCCCTAATCTTGGGTGTGAGGTCCGTGGTCTCAACACCCTGGAACTAGTCTGAAGTATAACACAATGATAACACAATAGTAATACAGAAGTAATCTGGCTCAGTGTGAATTCCCAGGTACTCCTGGTTCTAACACACTGTGGGATCTGACTATGGTCTGAGTGCTTTCACGTAAGTGCAACGGCAGACCACCAGCAACTGACAAGCAAGATCTATATATACTTACAGTGCTGTGCAGCCCTGCCCGAGCCACTCAGCCAATCCAGAATCCAGCTGGGAACAGCTGATCGGCCTGATCAACTGACTCCTCTTCTGCTGGTACAAATGTCCCGTCTCCTAGCGCGCGCGCGTGTAGCTCTCCATCTGTGTGCACTACTAGGCTCAGACAAACCAGACGCATGCTGCTGTGCGGAAACCGCTGGTCTGAACGCGGAAACAGCCGCCCCGCTGTCAGACCGTGCGGCGGTGTCTCCGCAATCCATTACATCTTAACTCTGCTTTAGATAATGGTGCACCACTAATATTAAAAACACCCAGTGCAACTACTCTTTTTTTTCCCTCCACCCCTTCCCCTGCATCCTCTTCTATGCCTCTCTTTCGTCCCATTCCTCCATCCTCCCTCCACCCCCACGTCATATCCCCCCTTCCCTCCACCCCCTCTCTAAAAAATCCTGTGAATTATTACTCACCTCGTATTGTTTATAGTTTGGAACCTCCCGGATGGGTTCATACCAATTGTAAATAGGGACGTTGTAACCCTCCTGGGGTTTCCCTCTACTCTCTCCACCCCTCCCTCCCCTCCATCCTCCATATGGTGGGCCATTATATCCCACGGGTTCCCTATTGGGTGGTCCTCTTTGCAAGTGCTCCTGATAATGTCTCGTCTCCACTCACCTCCTCCCCTACCCTGTCCCTGTCCCCCACCCCTACCCCTCCTGGGTGGTTGGGGCCACCCTCCCTGTCCCGGGGGCATCTCCCATTTTTCTCCCTGGTTTGGGGTCTCTTTCCCTCCATTCTGATTACCACCTTGGGTAGGGCCTCCCTATGGGGACTGTTTACCCGTAGAGGGGTCAGGATCTTGTTGCTGCTGCAATTCTTGCTCCTTTCTCTTTCTCTGTTCCATTTGCCATTTGTATGTCACATTGTCTTTATATTCCTGCCAGTCCTTCTGGAACCGAGTACGATTTTGTGTTCCCTGTAGTTTCCATAATTTTGTGTAAAACAAGAAATTACGATGTCCGTTTTCCATAATTACCAGAAGTTTTGAATCAGGATGGTACCATCATTTCCATAAATTACAATTTCACATGAAAATACGACACAGAATTATGAATTACGATTTTTCAGATAGTTATGAATTATAATTTAATGTCATAATTACGAAAAAAAAAACACAAAATTTTGGCTTAGCCCTGATTGTGAAAGTAAGAGTGGTTCTGGTCAGTAATTAATACGCTGTAGGAGGGCAGTAAGGAGATGGAGGCTGGGCAATTTTTTGAATTAGTCTTTAGTTAACAATATAAAGCTCTTTTCTCTTTTAAGCATTTGTTCCTAACAGTTTGGTGAATTGTGACAAGATTCGTTTTGTAAGAGAAAGGAAATGAATGATTGTTCTTGATCTGACCTGTAGACAAATGGGTAAGATTTCAATTTTTTTGACGCTGACTTATCAATCTAGGAAGGTAGCGAGCTCCTGGGGGACCAGAGACTGCAAGTGAGGTTACTTTTCTGTATTATGAGTTTGTAAATTGATTTGGGTGAACTCCCTGGGTATAGCAACTTCAGTCTCAAGTGGTCTGTGATGAAATTGTAAGTGTTCGGGGGAAAAAATTAGACCATGAATTTCTCTAAAAACTGTGCAACACCTGAAAAGAAAAAAGAAATAACACAATATTTGTTAATTAGTTATATAGTTAATATGCAGCAATTCAGTGTTTATGTTAAATATTATAGCCAAAGATATCAGCATGGCTATACCTTTATGTGGCCTACAAAAAAAGTATGAATGGTACTTACTCTAGTCAAAGCCCTAAATGCCTTCAAAAATAAACATTTACATAACGAGCTATCACCAAATCAAAGTATGTGTATCTGTGTATGTATCAACCTTTCATCAATGAATGCAGAAATTGTACACTAATTCACTCCTACCTGTTTAGATAAACACACATACTACCAACATCTTTATGATGGATCCCAAACCATTTTTGATAGAATAAGAGTGCCATCCACGATGCCACATTCATCTGGGGAAATCACTATTTTAGTTAATAATAATGCTGGACTCAAAGCACTTGAAAGCTGTAGCCTCTAAGGCACAGGTGTTAAACTCAAGGCCGGCTAGCTGAATGTGGCCCTCCTTGCCATTTTATGTTGACCTCAAGAGTTTTAAATGTGCACCATTCTAAGTAGTAAAAAGGCATATGAACAATGCCTTCCCCATCCAGAGGATGGCCGTGTTTCTGGTTGAAACATTGTCAGTTAATGTCCGGGTGCAGCAAAAACCCACGGGATCCCTCTTTGGATACAAACAACCTCACATGGCTGGTAAAACACACAGCTACATACCTGGCACCCTCTTTACACATAGCAGAGTAACGCAGCAGAGCAGTGCAATATTTATCTGCTCTGACACTGCATCGTTTCTCTTCTGTTCCTCCTGGCAATATACTTCCATGCCTCCAGCTCCCGATCACGTGACATGTATTGAGAGGCAGAAGTATGCAGCATAAAGCACCTTACTGTCAGGAAGATTAGAGGCGACCTAACACAGCACTGTAGCAGGTAAATATTAAACTGCTACTCTGTAGAAAGGGAGGAGTGGGTTCCCAGGCCCTCCCATGGCTGCTATAGTTATGCCACTCAACTTGAGTTCAATAAATATTTAATCTTAATAAACAATGTGGACTGTGACTTTGACTATATTTTATATTTTGGCCCTTTATGTGATTGAGTTTGACACCCCTGCTCTAAGGGCATGTTCAATAAGCCACCTGCAGTGTTATGGAGTCCAAGGACTCCTTACTGAATAGGGCCTTGCTTCAGATGGGATGCAAACCCTGGTCTCCTATGTCAGAGGTGAGGCCTTTAAAGGGACCCTGAGCAGTAACTTAAATTAAAAAATGTCACTTACTTGAGCTTCCTCCAGCCCACCATAAGCCAAGAGGTCCCCCGACATCCCCCTGGCTCCTCTCCGTGTCCCGCCGGTGGCTCACGTTAATGGCAACACCCAGGCTGGTTGTCAGGAGACTCTTCCTGGATCCTGATGCTCATTGTCATCACACTGGCCGCTACGTGTCATCACGGCAGCCGGCGTGAAAGGCCTGCGCATGCGCGGTTTAGAGTTAGAAAACCGCAGGCCTATCACGCCGGCCGGTGTGATGACACGTAGTGGCCAGCATGATGATGACGAGTGTCAGGATCCAGGAAGAGTCTGCCCGACACCCGGCCTGGGTGTCGCCGTAATAGGAGCCGTCGGCGGGACACGGAGAGGAGCCAGGGGGACACCGGGGGACCTCACGGCTTACGGTGGGCTGGAGGAAGTCCCAGGTGAGTGAAATTTTTAAATTTAGGTTACTGCCCCTGTCCCTGTAACTAGCACACTATCCAGTCCTTGCGGTTTACAAATGCCTAATATAAACACTCTAATCACCATCTAAGGTCTAAGCAGTGGAACAGTGACTTAAAAAGAGCATGGGAACTGGATTTATTTTCAGGTGTATAATCCTCAAAGAAAAAAGCACTATACTGATTCTACTAAGAGATGCCTTCTAAACAGAGGTTAGATGTCTTCAGAGTTTTATTCAGAGAAGCTTATAGCTTACTGAGCATTTGGACACACACTTTCCAACAAAGGTAATCTTTGATGCATTATTTCCATCATATATACCGTACAGCTCTTATTGCATAGAAATGTTCCAGGATCACTTTAAATGCATTATTTCCTACGGTTGGAACGAACTGCATTAAAACACACGACCAATAAAATACTTTCTCTCTGTGTTCTTGTAGCTAAACGCATTCGACGTGCACATAAATAGCCGGGAGATGATATAAGAATGTCCTTCAGAGACCTGTGTGTGCAGCCAAGCTCTAAAGAGCTGATTCGTATACCACAGAGGAAAATTACAGTGGTCAGCATGTATAAAAAAATCCTGTTACTGTCTTCCAGCCACTTTATATGCAGCTTCTGCGTTTCTCTTTGGACCTTGGAAGGAATATTTAAAGTCAGCGGCAAGGCAAGAATGCAAAGTGACGTGAGCTTTATTAATGTGTTTGGTTATTGTTATTCAATACGCATTACTTTAAGGCTGTATTGCTATTAGCGTCAATGTGCTGCATCGTCACTTTGAAGCCGAGATCCTGTCAACATCGAGGACAGCAAGACCTGTGATATATTTTGTGATCAGGGTGAGATATAAGGCATTCATCATTTTAACTGTGCAGATCTTCGCGTTCTTTATCTGCTTCTGGAGGTGTCAGGTCCATAACTGGTATTTATGTATGCCTAATACCATTTTATGACCAGCAATGGTGATGCAACCATCCAGAGAGAAGGTTGAGGAATTCATATACAAGAGCTTTCAAGAATGAGAAGACCCCTGGAAGATTAATTTTCTTCATCTGATATGCTCATTTACTTGGCTATGGAGACAGGTGGCGCAGTATATTGTATAGATATGAGGCCCTTTACGACCTGCAATCAATAGGGTGCTTTCTATCCTTATTACCCTTGAAAGGAAAGTTATACGGAGTAAACAGACTAAGCAGTTTTTTAAACAGGCTGCCGTCCAAGCATTTGCTGCCAGCTAACCCCTTGATCATCCCCTCCCCTCTTATTTGCTTGTTTTTTTGCTCACATTTGGACCTTTGTTTACCAAGCATTTGGATCAGTAGCTCAGCCTCCAGAGGTGAACATTCAGAAAATTAGACAACAGATACATGAATGGTGTGATGACAACATTTTTACTTAAAGGAATACTATCGATACCCAAGTGTTCTAAAATGACAATGTACAAATAATGTCTAAGTAGCTGTGTAAACATTTTCCTACTTTTCATGTTAAATATCAGAGGCAAAAGCTGTAATTTATTGAGGGTAGGATTTAGCTATACTGGGACAAATCAATTGCAGAAGGGGTGTCTGCTTCAATGCACAGCCAGAGTTGCATGTCAGACTACAGAAAGCAAATATCAAACATATCAAACTCTGAAAGCAAGAACACGCTGTGACAATTAGTTACATTTCCTCTGCTCTCTTCAGACACCTCAGTCAGAAACACAGGGCACAGGAACTGCAGCTGCTGGGGAGCTCTCTCTCTCTCTGTCACATACAGAGCTACACATAGAGTTAACTGATCAAGTGTGAGGGGAAGTTCCCCTCTCCTCATGGCTCAGTCAGCCCTCAGTTTTTGGCGTCAGTAAACTTTGAATGTATTTTGCTAACAGTAAACAAAGAAGTTGCTACTAAAATGTATACACCAGTACTTAGCAGCACTTCCCAAACAATTCCTGTGTCAATTGAAAAAAAATATGTGAATCGATAGTATTCCTTTAAGGCTCGTACACACATCCAACATGCACAGAACTACACGACCAACACGACAAACCACACAACCTGACGAACCACACGACCTGTATTCCCACACGCCTAGATGGCTGAACAACATACTGCGCACACAAAAGGAATGATGATTGATGGACTACACATTGGAAACAAGTACAATTCTTTCAAACAACTTGTACACATGCACCAACTGCATGATATCAGACCAGCATAAATCTGACAGTTGGATCAGGCAAACTGTCTGTTATCAGCTGCTCGTCAAGTTGTTTGCACGCATACACATGCCTGATTATAGTCCAATAGACTAAAGTCAGATGATAATCAGGCTGCAGGTTGGTCCGTGTGTACTTAGCTTTATGAGGCACTGAGCCATATGCAATTTGAAGTGATAAGAAGTTTGCAGAAATGCAAGTTTCTTATCACCCGACATCTCTCAGGATTCACCTGCAAATTCTATTGCCGGCCTCAAGGGAGAAGAGCGAGATTGCCTCTGACAGTGTTGTAAAATTTTCGTTAACCCTTTGGTGATTGTGCAATTTTTTTTTAAGCTAATTTGTGAATCCAATTAAACTCAATTGGCCCAGTTTAACCACTTGCCGACCGCACACTCATACCATGCGGCGGCAAAGTGGTAGCTGGAGGACCAGCGACGCACATCTGCGTCGCCAGGTGCCTCCCTAATCAATCAGGAAAGGCTGCTCGCGCGAGCGGCCGTTTCCTGTTAGATCGCGGAGCGGGTCTCCGTGAATAGCCTGCGAGCCGCTGATCGCGGCTCACAGACTAAATGTAAACGCAGGAGACGTTTGTCTCCTTTGTTTACATTGAACGGTGCTGCTGCTGCTACAGCAGCGCCGTAAGGCAGATCGGCGATCCCCGGCCAATCAGCTGCCGGGGATCGCCTCTATGTGACAGAGGACAGCCTGTCACAGGCTGCACAGGACGGATAGCGTCCTGTGCAGCACCGATCACCAGGGGTAAGAGGGTTGAGAGGGAGGGGGGGGGGGAAATTTCACCACGGAGGGGGGCTTTGAGGTGCCCCCCTGCAACACCCAGGCAGGCAGGAGCGATTAGACCCCCCCTGCACATCATCCCCATAGGGGGGAAAAAAGGGGGGTGATCTAATCGCTCTGCCTGCAACCTGATCTGTGCTGGGGGCTGCAGAGCCCACACAGCACAGATCATAAAAAAACACGCTGGTCCTTAAGGGGGGGGTAAATGCTGAGTCCTCAAGTGGTTAAAGGTTATTAGCAAAGCCCCTATGCATGTTAGAACTACAAAATGTTCTAGGTATGTGTGAGAACGACGACAACGTGGGAAATAAAGTTACAGACCTTTTCATTTTTAAGAAAATTGCAGTTAAAGTGACAGCAGGCAAATAAGAATTTTGTGTGATGGACAGTGTACAGACGGCAGCGGAAACATTAGGCCATAGATGCAGGGCCTGAAATTGAGAAACGGTGTTGCTACGTGACAGCACAACCCACTAGCAACAGTCTAAGCTGTCAAAACAGCAGACCATATTGCTAGCTGGCTTCATGAATTGGATGACACCCTGAATGAATGTCGCCCAGAATTCCTCCCAGTACTGCTGCAACACTGTACAACATGTTAGTGTCTTAACCAGCTAAATAAAGGTATGTTCTTTTTTTTGCTACCCTTTTATGGTGTGATCACTGCTGGTGCAATTCTAACAGTACCATCAGGGTAAATAAAAAGAGGGAAGAGCCATGTGCCCCTATCTAAACATGCTCTTGAGATACAATGCTGGCCTGAGCCATAAGCCGGCTGCACAGTCAGGTTCCCGGAGGACGCAGGATCACCAAGGGCTCAAGCGGAAGGCAAATTCCTTACACCTGCTATATGTAGATTTAGGAAACATAAAATGTGCAGTGCCAGCAGAGCCTTAAATTTGTCAAGCGTTATCAAATCTGATCCATAACATAAGCCTCCCTTTATTCTTGGGTGATTGAATAAATCCGGGTTACAGCCTGCATATAGTTACCTACTTCTGGCACTGGATTACATTCTTGGCACAAATGAATGAACCCCCCCTCCAAGAAGACTCATAGCTGAAAATGAAGCTTTAATTTAGTCCAAAAAACTGAGGGTACATTTTTTGGCCTATCCCATAGAGAGAGTGACTTTTAACCCAAGTGTGGGGTTGAGTTTGTTCTTCCCAGAAGCCTACTGGATGGCACTGTGGTAGCACACACTTGTGAGTATACTCACTACACTCATTATTTTTCTTAACATACTACACTATAAGGCTCTCAGTTTCTCCCTTCCCCTTACTGTTCTTTTTAACAGTCTTAGTCCGAATAGAAGAAAGAGGAATTAAATTGTATTGCAATTATACTTGCACAGAATTATTATCTCTGTTTAGACAATGGTCTTGAATTAAATTTACTGACTTGGCCAATAATAAAATTACTAAAAGCATTTGCTTCGGTAATGGCCAATATATTACAATACAAATTGCAGCATGCATCTGTATCTGCACAGACATTGTCTCATTCAGCAAAGAATGTGTGTGGTAGGAATCAATTTCTTTCTAAAGCGATCCCTATCAGAGAGGAATCTATTGTTTTGCCACACAAGGTGGCAATCTATGTGTATGGCCAGTTTAGACAAAGGCTGTAATTTGTGCAGTCGATATCTGTACTACTTTTCTAATGGTTCTTCAACATATTTTTTTTTATCTTCTCTTTGTTTTGTTTACATTTTCACCTCCACTTATTTATGTATGGCCTTTATTTCTCTAGACAGGGATTGATGCTAAATTCTATGCTTATTTTCATAAATTGTTTTTCAGAGCAATATTAGAAATCTTTTTTTTCCTTCCCTTTTTAGAGGTGATAGTGCAGTTAGTGTTATGACTGAGTGGTATGAAACTCAATATTTATTCTTTTCTCTAAAAGATTATTTACAGCATAAAACCTACTACCAGAAACACATAGGTAGCAGAGCAGCTTTTAAACAGTGAAACACAGTACTTTCTTCTTCATTGGAAAGCTTAGATCCAATGTGGGAAGCTTGTATCTGAACTCAGGTAATTACATTATATTGTTTATGTTTTCTTATTAGCCACAATCACGAAATTTAGTAAACATTCCTGGCAGTTTTTCAGCTTGCAAGGTTAGGAAAAGGTAAAAAACTGTTGAAAATCTCACTAGATTAATAACATTATATAAATACAACAGCTACGCAATATAAATGCAATGGCAGCTTTTGGAGCAGATAAACGGTGCTTTGGAAACTTGTAATTTGTAAATGGACAATAATACTTGTGAACAAAAGCAAATATTATAACTGTATGGGTAATAAGAAGTAGAAAAATGCATTTTTATTGAATAATATGTCAGAGTTTAATTCTTCTTTACGGACTCGTTCACACTAAAAGCGTTTTTGCCCTTTTTTTAAGCACAGGCAATTTTCAAAATCGCCCTAAAAACGCTTGTGCAATGATTCCCTATGAGAGCGTTCAGAGCTGATTGGTTTGTTTGCAATCCGCTCAGCAAAGCGGTGCCTGTACCATTTTTGAGGCGATTTTGCCTCAATGGAAGGTATAGGAAAACCGCAAAATGCTCACAAAATTACTTTGTGCAGCGATTGCGTTCACATTTTTAAGAATAAATATATTGTATTTATTCTTTTCCGGGTCAAAGAGTTCACTTCCTGACTTGCTTCAGGGAGAGAATTACAAAATTACTCTGGAAAAGAGCTTAGAAAAGCGCTTTTACCAGAAACACAGCATGCAGTGGAGCTCCGGGAGGGGCAAAAAAAGTGCACAAAAACGCAAAACGCTTGCGTCTGCATTTTCGATTTTTGGTGTGAATGATGCCACAGAAAAGTGTTTGAATGAATGACCAGTGATACGTGGGGCCAGAAGACATCCTCCAGATATTTTTAACACTTCACTGTGTTGCACTGCAATGAGCATACTGCAGCAAGAGGGACTCCTGTTGATCTTGTTTTGATTGAGAACAGGAACACCTCATCCAACTTATCTGCTTCCTCCACTACCATAATGTGCACATCTGCAGACCCCACAGTGGCCCAATCCTCTCAGGTACCACATGGGAAAGTGCAGACTGTGCTTTTAGTAAAGTAGAAGGAAGTACATACATCTATAGTAAAGTGTAGTGATGTTTCATTTTGTTACTGTGGCCATCCAGGTAGGTACCAGTAAAAAGGAAAAATCTTCTCTGCACATGACTGGATATTTGGTGTATGCACTGTGCATCATCTATGCCCTTTGCTGCACTTTTCCTGTAGTAAAATCATCCCTGTGAGTTGAGTTTTAGGACAAGGGACATTTCATGCTTAAAGATAAAATGAATTACTTTCAGCATCAGTAACCCTGCTTTGAAAGAAAACCTGCTAGGTGATCCAGATCTAAGATTAGACAATGCTATGTCACTTGTGCTCAGCATCATTAACCCTGCTGTGAAAGAGAAACTCTCAGTGATCCAGATTTAACATTTGGCCATTCTGTGTCACTGTGCAGAGTCAGAGATTGCTGAAGCTTTGCACAGACATCTGGATACTGCTGCACATGCCAGTCATTAACAGTGTGGCTGAGCATGAACTGAATGGCCTATTTAACATACTGTAACTGACCGCCTGGTGAGTAATATGGATTGTGGAACATCTCGATCTTGTGTTCGCAAAGGCGTGTCTTACCGCGAATGTCCGCAAACCTATTGTTTGCAGTAAGCCCCATTGACTTTATGGGTAGGTGGATTTTTTAAACCTTCAGGGCGGTTCTGCAGCCACAATTTCTTTAAAAAAAAGTGTACAAAAACCTGGAGATTGGCTTGGTGAAGGGCTATCAAGTGTGAAATATTCCACACAAAAATAAGAATTTTGTGCAGAGGCTTTTTGCATAACTGCCAAAAATAACATATAGTTTTAAGATTTTTCAAATAAAGTTCTTTAGAATGGCCACCGTGTGTACGTGCCTGAAATTGTTTTGTGCAGCCAGTGTATGAGAGACCTAAAAAAATTAAGCCATTACCTGCCTAAACATTTGAAATAGCAGCCACACTAGATGAGGCCTGATAAGTTGAGCAGTTACCTGCCTAAACATTAGAAATAGCAGCCAACCTAGGTGAGGCCTAAAAAAATAAGTAGCTACCTGCCTGAACATTTAAAATAGCAAGCCACACTAGGTGAGGCCTGAAAAGTTGAGCAGTTATCTGCTTAAACATTAGAAATATCAACCAACCTAGATGAGGCCTTAAAAACTGAGCAGTTACCTGCCTAAACATTAGAAATTGCAGCCACACTAGGTGAAGCCTGAAAAATTGAGCAGTTACCTGCCTAAAAATTACAAATAGCAGCCACACTAGGTGAGGCATATTACCTGCCAAATGTTTTGGACAATGTTTAAATCATATACATTAATAAAGATTTTTAAATCACAACATACAAGCCATTAATTTGAACAGAGGGATTTGAGTATCTGGTTTCAAACTGTTGCTTTAAGGGCTAATTCACACTGGGGCATTTCTGGGGAGCATTTCAGGTCTTTGCTAATCGCCAACAATTAGCAAAGGGCTGTAACAAATGTATCCCTATGGGATCATTCTCACTGCAGCATTTGCATAAATCACAAATGTGCTGTATGCCGCTTTTTGGGAGCGATCGGTATGTGATTCTTGATCTCTTGAATGGTAGATCGTAGAATGTTGTGTCGCTAATTCAAAATCGCTGAGTGATTACGATTTGCACTCCGAGTGTGAACCAGCCCTGAGACTTAATTGAGATACCCCTCTGAATAATATTGTGGTACATTCTCACATGCAACTTATTGGTTTGAGATGTCCCCTGTTCAACTTTGCTAACAATGAGAAATCCAACAGAGTGAACTAGGGATTCAAGGTGACTGGCTGTTAACTCACTAAAGAAGCTTTCCTTATTAACATTGAGTGATAAGCTTTCACAGTGAGAGTTTTATCTCATCACTCCAGTCCTTAAAGGACTTCCGAGGCCAAAATCCGGGCCCAAAACATAAAAAAAGTTAGCTACCTTCATGACTTTGTAAGGCACGGAGGATGCCGTCCGCGCCCTCCGTGCCGTTCCGCCTGGTCCCCTCTGCTGAATAGCCCCCCGAAAGGCTGCGACCCCACGGTCCGGGTCGGCATCTTCTGCCTCCATAAAGATGGCCGCCGGAGCTGGCCACGGCTGCGCAGTCCGCATAGCCGCTACTGCGGCTGCGCAGCTCTAGGGCCAACCCTCCGATCCACGCTGCCTGTTACGTGATCGGGGGGTTGGCCCTAGAGCTGCGCAGCCGCAGTAGTGGCTATGCAGACTGCGCAGCCGTGGCCAGCTCCAGCGGCCATCTTTATGGAGGCAGAAGATGCCGACCCGGACCGTGGGGTCGCAGCCTTTCGGGGGGCTATTCAGCAGAGGGGACCAGGCGGAACGGCACGGAGGGCGCGGACGGCGTCCTCCGTGCCTTACAAAGTCATGAAGGTAGCTAACTTTTTTTATGTTTTGGGCCCGGATTTTGGCCTCGGAAGTCCTTTAAGTTATCACCTCTGTAGTTATTCTCACATGCAGTAGATAGGAAGGGGAGGAGCACACACTGGCAGGATGTAGCGCCTCCATTCCTGCTGCCTCCTATGCCAGTGAGATTACAGCCAACTTGCAGCTTGTGTATGGCAGCAAGGGAAGGAGAAATCATTTCTCTGTCTCTGTGCGTGTGTTTGTCTGTGCATGTGCAAGTCTGTGGTGTGTATACAGTACATACACTTGATGTCTCTCTTATTTCCTATCTGTGTGCCTGCTGGGTGTATTTATCTCTCTACATAGCCTCCTTTTGTATAAAGTACTACAAAAATAAAGCAGATAGCTCAAAATCCTCCATTTTACGTTGCAATCTTTAGTAACACTTTGCTTAATGACAGCTGAGCCAGGTTATAATTTCTCACAAACTTTACAGTTGTTATCACTTGAATTCCTCTGTAAATTAACATCCTGACCCGTATGCAATCAAAATTTTCTCCTGAGTTTTCTCCTAATAGATATTTTTTCTTCTTCGATTTAGAATAACTTTTCAGCACTTTGCAATTGAAAAAGTACCACAAAGTTGGTTAAAAAGTGCTATCAAAATTATTTTGAGTATTTTTTTTGCTTCTTGTTGGTATAAAAGTCAATTTACTGACACGTTTGAAAATATTACTTAGGAGAAAACTTAAGAGAAAAAATGAATTGCATATGGGCCCCTGTCTTTAAGTTTAGGATTCGGTCGTAAATTTAAGGATTCAATTGTTAACATTAGGAATCACTCCTTAACTTAAAGAAAGAATGCTTATTTTAAGGATTGCATGAGATCAATTGCTTAGTGAATACTAAATGATTGATCACCATGGTGATAATAATAAAAACAGCTCAAAATTATTATTAAAGACAGGAGATAAGCTTAGTGAATTGTGCCCAATGTATTCAGTTTTCTGAGTCACATGTCTGTTTTTAATAACATGTCTGTGTTAAAAAAAAAAAAAAAAGGAACGATATTCTTTGCCAGCTTGTAGCATCTCTTGGCACTGATGTTCGTGGTTAAAAGCTATCCCGAGAGTCGTCTGTTGGTGAACCAAAGATTAAACAAATACACAAATGCATGTAGTTTATGGGAGGCAGCATTGAGCCTTGCCTAATGGAAATGCTTCCCATGGGTGTATTTTGCTGTTAAACTGAGAGAAAATATTGATCAATAACCTCCTATACTTCCTTTTGCATAGAGTCATTTATAATGATAATTAAAAAGATATGAAGTGCTCATTACTGCCGCCTGTTTTTCTCCGGGTCCGTCTTCTGTTCTGGAACACATTCATTTTTCTTATATAATTTAACTGAAAAGGAGGCAATGTTTGCTTTAATCTTTAATGCTGCTGTAGCAAAACGGATTGATTTAATATAGCACAAGCTGCATATTTACAGCTGCGTATTACAAGGAGAATAATAAGGTTGCTGTAATGTTTTCCCAGCAGTGGTGTCAGAAGGGGGGATGTAGAGCTCATCTGTGTTCCGGGGGGGGGGGGGGGGGGAGGCTCTCAGGACTCCTGCAAGCCATCTGCTGAAACGGGCCTTTCACGGGTCCTCTGACATGTTTTTATCAAGTGATGTAATGACTTGATGCCAATCATGAGGCAGACAAATAACCTAACATGTCTTTGCTCAGGAACTTTGGCATTACGGTCAGTCAAAATGAGGTGTATTCAAATGTACAAATGAGAGACAATGTAGGCCATTTAATGCTGTTATTATTCAGGTTAAAAGTGAAATCCCCCCCCACCCCGATTTTTAGGTATTCAATTCAACACCCAAAACAAACAGTGATGATACAGGTTCAGAAAGTTCTAGGGTGTCGACACTTTGCCCCCCAGAGAAATGAGAGAGACCGGGAGCCCGATGGTGCAATACCGTTCTAGGGAGCAGGTGTACTGTATAATGTATTATATGCACAAGATTGGGTTGCAATACTTGCAATCACCTTATGCGCTTGCGGGAGAAGTAGTCGTCCCCACTCGGTTGTCCAGGCAAAAACAGATGCTAGATGGTCACTCTCTTCAAAAAAGTTCATAGTCAAAGACTACAAAATTATAGCACCTCCTCTGGAGGTCTGGGACTATACTACTGACTGTGGTGGAGGCACCCTGGTGTATCTACAAGCTATGTGAAATATACGCCCGCAATGGGTAAGAAGAAGCAATTGCTTACCCCTCCAGATGACAAGGCATATTGGAAAAAAATGTATTTCAACACAAACAGGTGCAACAATGCATTTCACGGGTACTAGCCCGCTTCTTCAGGTCAATTCAAAAGAGTTGTGCCTGATTCAGTAGTAGTGGTGAGTGTGAGCACCTCTGAAAGATAGATAGTCTTGCTCACCACTACTACTGAATCAGACACAACTTTTTTGAATTTACCTAAAAAAGTGGGCTAGTACCCGTTAAATGCATTGTCGTACCTGTTTGTGATTGAATAAATATTTTTCCAATATGCTGGTGTCTTGTCATCTGCAGAGGTAAGCTATTGCCTCTTCTTAACCATTGCGGGCGTATATTACACATACCTTGTAGATACACCAGGGCGCCTCCACCACAGTGAATAGTATAAACAACAATGATGCTCACTGGGACATTTGATGCACCACTGTAGCTTTCTACCCACATAGACTCCAGTAAGTATGTTTGGGCTGGCAGGAACGCTATTGGATGCTTGTGATCACTTGGTATATAACCATACCCAAAGCATTTAAATGCCAGTTATTTTATAGCCAGAGACAATCCAAGCCTAGTGTTCTAGCTAATTAGATAAGTACTGTCCAAATAAGATAGAATCAAATGTTTCTGCTAATTGATTATATTGTTACAGCATTTCCAGAATATTAGTGTTCATATTGTAAATAATTCTCACTGGTCCGGGATTTATCTTGTGGGGCATACACACAGCTATTGCAGAATTTTAGACCAGGAATTGAACAGCACTGCTGCTGGTCTGTATAGAATAGCCATAAACAACCTCATATTCATTGATTAGTGTTATGAAATGTATTCAGCCATATTTGCAAGACAACCTTGTGTTCAGCTGCATACATGCACAGGCAGAACTAATCCACAAAGATTGGGTTTGATGGCATTGGGAGACCACTGTACACACTCTACACTTGCCCTATATTCATGGCTGAGGCAGTCTTTATCAACCACCACTACTGGACATAACTTTCACTAATATAAAAACCTCTCCTCACAAAAACCATTTGACTCACCTGGCTGCCTGAGGTTTCAGGAATAACATCAGAATGGGACCTCAGGCTGGCTGGCTAACTTCTAGAGGCAAGTCACTATGTACTGTATTAACAACATCCCAGCCTCATGCTGTCATCATGGCTGGAAATGGGGCATACTGCTAACTGCAGTCCGCAGGTACCCAACAGTTATCCGCAAATACCCATCCAATGCAGGCCTCTACCCTGACTATTTAACTATTTACAATGCAATATACAGGAGGTATATACAAATATATGCAACATACAGATATATACAATCATGCACAGAGTCAAAGGAGCAGGCAGTAGCAGAGTTAGGACAAGCTAAGAGGTTCAACAACAGGTTTATCAGATACAGGAACAGTACAAGGGAGCAGGCAGAAAGTGGAGTCAAGGCAAGATAACAGGATCAAAACCAGGGAACAGGTTACAGGAATATCCAGAATACTCAGACCTGGAAGCAACACATTTCTGGCACTAGCAGGAGAAACTGGCAGTTCTTAAAGAAAACCTGAACTGAAAATTAAAAGACAAAATAAACATACACAAGTCATACTTACCTCCCATGTAGTCTACTCCTCAATCTCTTTCTCCTCTCCTGCATCCTGTTTGTCCACTGTGATCAATGGAATTCTCTGTCCTCCATTTTGAAAATGGCTATTACCCCATAACAGCTTCCTGGTCAGCACCCTGTTAAACTGTAATATCGCCCACTTGAGCCATAGGGAAACATGGACACATCAGTTCTCCTCTCAGCTGTAACTGACATCAACTGATATATAACTGACAGCAACTGATATATTTCATTTCTGACAAAATGTTGTCAGAACTGGAAGGGATCACTGTAAGAAGAAAACGGTGAGCTTCTGAGAGGAACTGATGGCAAGGTAACTATGTAATGTTCATTTGAAGTTACCGCATGTGTTTATTTTAAATAATTTTAATCAGTACAGGTTCTCTTTAAATAGTCCATGCATGACATCAACAGGAAGCAGCTGGTGTGGTGGTATGCATCTGCAGAAAGTGCTTCTGATCCACCCACATGCCAGAACGGGAACTGCAAGTCCTTGAGCAAAGTGAAGGGCCACCTGCTGGTGGATAGTGGAAGTCCAGGGTATTCCAATTTTATACTTTAACCAGCAGGCAGGAAATTATTGTATATGATTCCTAACAGACAGCAGCACCCTGGAGGGAATCGGAAGTACAGCAAGGGATGTGATAGACTGCTGGGGGCTGGAAGAAGCCCCAGGTAAATAATTGTGATCCTCCACCCCAACCACCGCCTTGGTATTTCTTTTAGGCATCTGCAGGCCATAGAACAGTAGAGATCACAGGGTTCCTGTAAAACTGGCCTGGTGTTCTACCTTAATTATTTTTTTCTCAAGGAGACTGTTTATGATATCTTAGCACAAGCAATTACTGAGTCTTCACTGGAGTGTTTCTTATCACAGGAGGGAGATGATTGAATACAATGTAGTATCTGAAATAAGCAGTGGATGAATGTAAGTCATACACTCCAGGCTCTATGATTTAATGAGCATAGTGTGGGTCTCTCCAGTGCTGATCTAGTTAACTTCTCTCTTCAGAAAACATTTTTCTTGCTAATCTTTAAGATTAGGATGCAACAAAGTTGGCAAAATCCATGTTTATCAGCTAAAAATATCATTTATTAAAAAAAATAAAAAAATAAAAACGACTCAAGAGGCTTGCTAAAAGCAATGTTTCATCTCTTTTCTTTTGTAAATGAGAAAATAGATTGCACATACAAAATACAATACAAAGAAATCTGATTAGCAGTGTGTATTGTATTTATGTACAGAAAATATTCTTTCTTGATCATGTAATCAGAGGGCTGGTGCACACCAAGAGCGCTTCTGAGTGGTTTTAAAAACGCCAGCGCTTTAAAAAGCGCTTGGCTAATGTATTTGTATGGGATGGATCACACCAGAGCGATGTGATTTTCTCCCTAACGCAAACGCGGGTCCTGCAGCATTTCTGCTGATTTGTAAGGCGATTCAGCCTTAATATTAGGTATATGAAAGTGGAAAATCGCTCTGAAAAGCGCTAGATCAGAGCGATTTTCCAAGCGCTTTGGTTACAGAAGCTGTTCAGTTACAGCTCTACTGAAACCAAAAAAACACTACACAAAAACGCTCCAAAAATGACTAGGCATGATTAGAAAATTGCTAGGCACATGCTTAGAATTGCCTGGAAAAATCACTTCAAAATGCGTTTGCGATTATGCTAGCACTTTTTGGTGTGCACTGGCCCTTAGGCTATGTTTTAACTGTAGCGTGAAATTGTCGCATCAGAAAACCTTATAAGATTTTTCTGATTGGTGAAACTTTGCTTTTAAATTTGTAAGCGTTTTTTGCAAATTTTTGTACACAAAAATTTACATTAGTCAAATATAACAATCTGCCTAGTAACAGCTTAGGCATGACTGCTGACAACTTCCTGTAACCATAGATTTAATGCAAATTTTCGCATTAATCTGCATTGCCTATGCAAAGCATTGTACGCAAATCGTACGCAATGTCAGAAAAAATGATGCAGGACCTCAGATTTTTTCACTCGTACGAACATGTACGAAAATTCGCATTGCATGGAAACAGCCACATTCACTACCATTAGTTGCCAAATCAATGCAAATTTTCTGAGAGAAAAATCTGACACAAAACACACAAGTGGAAACCTAGCCTTGTGCTACGTACACACATGCGACCAGGGCCGGATTTGTATCTTTTAGTGCCCTAGGCCAACTGTCATTAGCCGCCGCCCCCCCCATACACACACACACACTTGTATATGCACACAAAATATTATATACCTCCCCCATTCTAGCAGCCCAGGCCTATGATGGTAATCAGGATTCTTTGGAGCTCTCTTGGCCTTCAGACAGGTCCTCCCGCTCAGAATGTGCATAGATGAAGCATGGGGTGAAAGTCAACCTTTGTGAGTAACAGCGGGGTAAGCTACAAACTTGATGGCTGCTGCCTGCTGACAAACCCATTTCAGATTGTATGGTACCCCAGACAAGTCAATCTGCTAATGTGGTAGCACATTATTAGTACATTATGGCTGGTACACACGATGCAACTTCCAGTAAGATCAATGGTTTGAACCAATAATTTCCAAGTCTGATCTGCTCCAAATTTAAATCAGGATACATTTTCAGATCATTACTGCATGAAATGGATTCCATTATCAATAGGGAGCAGATCGGACTTGTCAGAAATAATTAATTCAACTAATCAATCTGAAAGGAAGTTGCATCCTGTGCACCAGCCATTAGACTAGGGTAAGGATTAGATTGTGAGCTCCTCTGAGGACAATCAGTGGCATGACTGTGTACTCTGTAATGTGCTGCAGAAGATGTCAGTGCTATATAAATACATAATAATAATATGGTAGGACATTACACTATGACTATGGTGGGATTAGATTGTGAGCTCCTCTGAGGACAGTCAGTGACATGACTATGTACTCTGCAATGTGCTGCAGAAGATGTCAGTGCTATATAAATACATAATAATAATAATAATATGGTAGGACATAAGACTATGACTATGGTAGGATTAGATTTTGAGCTCCTCTGAGGACAGTCAGTGACATGACTTTGTACTCTCTAAAGTGCTGGAGAAGATGTCAGTGCTATATAACTACATAATAAAAATATGGTGGGACATTACACTATGACTATGGTAGGATTAGAGTGTGAGCTCCTCTGAGGACAGTCAGTGACATGACTATGTACTCTGTAATGTGCTGCAGGAGATGTCAATGCTATATAAATACATAATAATAATATGGTAGGACATTAGACTATGACTATGGTAGGATTAGATTGTGAGCTCCTCTTAAGAACAATCAATAGCATGACTTTGCAAAGGGCAACTAGAGTAAACGTCAACACTATATTACGTGTACGTCTGCACCTGCGCAGTAGCATGAACACAGTCAGGCTCAGCTTTTTCTGCCAGTGCCTTAGTGGCGTTGCTACTTTGCAGACGCAGTGCAGCTGCACTTTGAGGGTGTCAGCGCTATATCGACCTGGCCCCGGAGGACAAGGAAAGCTATTCAGAGACTTCCTTCTCCTGATGTAAGTAACCACATAGCCTCATAGGTTTGTGCTAAATACTTTAGAAAGAGCAGAAAATAGAAGTGGGGAGAGATAGGGAGAGAACAAAATAATGGAGAAAAGGAGGTGAAGGGCAATATAGGGGAGCACAGGGCAGAGAGACCACAAGAAGGGAGGAATACAAAAAGTACAAGAGAGGGGACAATTATGGCAAATCAGAGGGTAGCTAAGGGAAAGGAGAGTGAGAGAGGAAAAGAATGTCAGAGAGAAGAGGAAAGTAGAGAGAGTGGTACAGAGGAGGGGGTGGGGGACAGAGAGTGAGATGAGATATAAGGGCAGTTTCTTAGTTGTTGCTACATTTCCTGCTCCCCAAACACAAAATTGAGAGAAAATGTGAGATAGGAAGGAAGAGAAGCAAAACAGAAGGAAATGAGAGATTAGAAGGAAGGAAAAGAGATAGATAGAGAACAAGATAGGATAAGAACAGAGAGAGAGAGAGAGAGAGAGAGAGAGAGAGAGAGAGAGAGAGAGAGAGAGAGAGAGAAGAAAAATGGAGGAGAAAAGAAGACTTTTCTCATGGAGACAGAATAAGCAATAAATCACCCAGGCTGAGACAAAGCATACAGCTGCTGCTGCCAAGCCAGCTACGGACAGTATATTGCAGCTGTTTGTTTACTTGTTGTCCCAGCCTGGTCACGTAAAGTGTGCAACCTCTGTCCCCATAGCTCCCTAGACACAGATCCCTGGGTGGGCGGGCGCCCACATCCTAATCAAGCTTGTTAAAAGCTTACCAGCAATCATTGCTGATGAGCTGTGTCGCTGCCAGAGACTGTCCGCCCGTGCACAGCACTCTCTCATCCCCTGCTGCCGGGATCTTTCATCTTCGTACACATAGAAAACAGTTCTCCTTACCGCCACAATTCATTAGCCACCGGCTCCAGCCAATGAAAATAATAGAGCTGACAAAGTCACTCCCCCCAAACCGCGCTATTGGTTGCCTCTAAGCATCTGAGAGCAGCAATTGGCTTGCAATGTTGCATAATAGGAGCTCTGTCCATAGTCACATGGACTCCATACATCTTCAATTAGGCAGCACAGCTTAGGTTCAGCACGAGTCCAGCCTGTTCGCGGCCGCCCACTGCCAGCCATTGTCTGATGTGGCCGGGGATGAAACACACTGCTGCGAGAGTGCAAGGACGTGTTTGAGGAGGGAGGGGGAGAGGTAACTTAGACGAGCAGAGAGGAGTCAGGGGGGAGGGGGAGAGAGCATTCAGGCTGAAACTGGCGGCCGGGAAATACGTACGGGCATAAATGAATAAGGACAGGTGCCCATTATTGCTAACACTCTCTGCCTGCCAGAATACACTTTTCTTTCCCTTAGTCGCCCCAAGCAGAGCTGAATTTCTGGCGCCCTAGGCCATGGCCTATGTGGCCTTGCCAGAAATCCGGCCCTGCATGCGACAACGATCGTTCGTTGTAAACGACGAACAAACTTTTAATTGATGAAAGAACGACCTAAGTAAAGTTAGTTTTTAAATGTGTGTAAAGATCTGATCGTTAGAACGAACGTTACATCACGTAAAGCAACTATTGTGCTTGTGCATAAAAATGAGAAGTTTCATGGAGAAATATCAAAATGCGCATGTCGAGCCTAGTCCGAACGGTTTTAATGCTCTAGCTCCTCCGTCGTTAGACTTAATGATCGTTGGTTGCTTTTTTTTAAACGATCGTCGTTTGGAACGATCGGGGAACGATCGTTTCAAACGACTATAGTCGCATGTGTGTACGCACCTTTAGGCAGACAGCCTGATGTTATTGTAGGTGTAGCATGGTTGCCTCATCAAGCCATCACTAGGGATGGTCAGGTCAATGAGATGAAAATAATCCCGAGTTGATGCAGAATTTAGCAAAATGCTGTATGCAAATTTTTGCATCTCGAAAGTGGACAAGTTAAATGAAGCTAGGGTGGGATTTGATTGGTCCATTTTCAAGCTTCAACATTTTTTAATAGAATTTGCAAAGTCTTACATCAACTAGGAAATATTTCCATCTTATTGACCATCCCTAGTCATTACAATGCATTTGCAATCAGTATCAAAAGTCTCAGGCCTGCTTCACACTGCGGATTGGAAGTAGCACCACTGCTCCACACCACCAAAAACAGACCTTCGGGCAGGGGCGTAGCAATAGGGGGTGCAGAGGTAGCGACCGCATCGGGGCCCTTGGGCCAGAGGGGCCCCGAAGGGTCCACCCTCTATCACAGTATTAGCTCTCTATTGGTCCTGTGCTGGTAATAATCACTTCTATAGATGCTTTGAATAGTAGTAATCCTTAACACACTGTTCCCCAACCCCTTATTGCACCTCTGACACTGTAGTGGCCATTGGCAGGTTTTGGTGCGCCGTATCAATTGTTATGTATAGAGTGCTTAGGGGGCCCCATGTAAAACTTGCACCGGGGCCCACAGCTCTTTAGCTACGCCACTGCCTTCGGGGATTACCGCATTAGTAATTCCTGTCTGGCAGCCAGCCAAGCAGGAAATGTCGCTCACTTCCTGTTGGCGAATCGATGATGATGATTTTAGCAATACACTTCTGCACATGCGTGAAAAGCTCATCCGCCAAGCTATTATATTGCCCTCTGATGTATTTATACATGTTAATTAGATCCCCTCTAAGGCGTCTTTTCTCTAGACTAAATAAACCCAGTTTATCTAACCTTTCTTGATAAGTGAGACCTTCCATCCCACGTATCAATTTTGTTGCTCGTCTCTGCACCTGCTCTAAAACTGCAATAACTTTTTTGTAATGTGGTGCCCAGAACTGAATTCCATATTCCAGATGTGGCCTTACTAGAGAGTTAAACAGGGGCAATATTATGCTAGCATCTCGAGTTTTTATTTCCCTTTTAATGCATCCCAAAATGCATCCTGGTAAAATGCTGAATCTTTTTTTCGATCAAGAAAAACAAACGATTATCCCATTTTTTCAATAAAAATGTGATCGGACATGGTGGAAAAATCTTTATATTCAATCTAACGGAATAAGCGAACAAAATTATCTAATCGAAAAAAACATAACAAATTGTACCATGTTTGGGCACCATAAGGATGGTCACTGAGTAAGGACTGGTCCACACTACAAGAGCTTTTCTAAGCACTTTGTTTTAAAAGCTCTTGCTATTGTTATCCTATGTGCTTGTTCTTACTGGAGCAATATGATTTTGTAAAAATCCCCCATAGCATTGCATTAGCATTAGCTTTTAAAACCTCTAGCGTCTTGTAGTGTACACCTGCCCTGAGAGAGATGTAAGCAATGGAAATTAAGATTATTTTTGAAGGAAACTTGAGGTGAAAATAAACGGATGAGTTAAACAATTATATCTATCCTCCTACTCATAAAAATAACTTTTATTTTAAATCCTGTAGTTTTATTTTTTTTTTGCGTATGAGCTAAGAAAAGAATATTTTAAGGAACATTATCGATTAACATATTTTTTTTCAGTTGAGATAGAAAATGTTTGGGAAGTGCTGGTGTATACATTTGAATACTTATATCTTTGTTTACTGTTATCTAATTCCTTTCACACTTTTCTAACTGCAGTCTGTTCTAATCTGATGGCATAGTGAGCCATGATTTTAATGGGTAATTCCCTCACAGTGCATCTGTTAGCCCTGTGTGTGTGTGAGAGAAAGTTCTGCCTGTCTCTCTGCAGAGAGCAGAGGAAATGGATCTTATGTGCAACATAAACATTTGTAATTGTGTGTGTGAAACCTGGCAGGCTTTTAATATAACTCTGCTTCAATATTACACTGTTTTAAGCATGTGAGACTGCAGAGATCCATACCTTTGCAAATGGGACATTCTAAACATAGCTAAAATCTACACACAATGAATTAAAATTTTTGCCTCTGATATTTAACGTAAAAAGTAGAAAAATGTTTATAGAGCTACTTAGACATTATTTGTACATTCTTATTTTAGAACACTTGGTTTGATAGTGTTCCTTTAATGTTATCTAGTCTCATATGCTGACACAGTCTTTTAGTGTCCCAAAAGCTAAAGTATATGAACTATTGACCTTTTTAAATATATATCCTGCTCTCAGAAAATAAAAAATGTAATTGCTGTAATTCCTTATTAGTGAGGGCTACTGTACTATAGTCCGAATAAATCCTGACTTAGAGAAACTGTCACTTGCATACATAAATATTAACCCTTTCAGGCAGAAAAATAAATCAAGGAACACAACCTAGTTATGTGTATGTTTAGCACTGTACACACACTTGTCTATCTCATCATGCCACATGTCACCTCGGGTATCCTTTAAAGAGGAACTCCAGTGAAAATAATGTAGTAAAAAAAGTGCTTCATTTTTTACCATAATTATGTATAAATGATTTATTCAGTGTTTGCTGATTGTAAAATCTTTCCTCTCCCCGATTTACATTCTGACATTTATTACATGGTGACATTTTTACTGTGGGCAGGTTATGTAGCTGCTCCTAGCTGTTTTGGCTGTTAGAGACAGCTGTAAACAGCTATTTCCTGTCTGTGAACATTGTTACATTGTGGCAGTTTGCCCAGAGTATCGCAGTCCCAGAGCTTCTTGTGGAAGGGGTTTCAGCACAAAATCAGTCATACAGCGCCCCCTGATGGTCTGTTTGTGAAAAGCATTATATTTCTCATGTAAAAGGGGGTATCAGTTACTGATTGGGATAAAGTTCAATTCTAGGTTGGAGTTTCTCTTTAATGATAACTACAACTCAAAGCACATATAGAAGTGATAATTATCACTGCAGCACCAATAAATAGCTAATACAGTGACTGGAGGAAGGTCCCCGATGAGCCCCTGAGGTCCATTGGCACTGGTGTAGTTGCAACCGCTGCAACATGACTACTGGAGCTCCACTGTCTTTTGCCCCACTGGAAATGACAACATCTATTGCTGAAACTTCACCAGTGCAGACACAAACTATCTCACAAATCAGACTGATACATAAACAAACTGAACTACTACATCGGCTAAAGTATTTTGCATGAGCCTATAAGTCAGGTGCAGAGATGCTGCTGAATATCCATAACATATTACAGAGAAGAATGTTCCTCTGCAGACAGAGATGTATTTATTAGAAAGAGTTCTGTGATGAGGCTGTATGAAGTGAATAATTGAAACAAAGGCAGGAGAGATACCCGCAGGCAGAGCAGCGAGTGGGCGTACAAATCGTGTAAACACAACACTGTCCTGTTTTCCTTTCTGCGTTACTCATCATTGGCCAGGTACAGATGGAAAGAACGCGGTAATGCTTAGTAATACTTTGCACAAACATTCAGATATCAGCCTGAATACGTCATCATCACACATAATAGAAGGCTCTGCAGGATAAGCTTTTCTGCCTGCTCGTGACTATGTAGGGCAAACACAGCAACCATTAGCATATTTATTTTTGTGTTGTCTGTCTCTAGATGTTATCATGCACATGAGAGCTGTAGATAAATAAAACAGGAAGAGGGGATGCAGATCGCATAACCGTTAACTAAAGGTACATTTACACACACAGTTACTGTCACCCACAAAGATCAAGACTCAACCCCTTAGTTGAGAGTTTGGGCCTGTATTCTGTACAGATGTATCAGGCTAGCGATAAATTGTGTTGCCATGTTGGGGTGGGGATTGACGACACAGCACATGATGGAGTGGCATATAGCCGGCAGGGTGAGTAGGAGAGTAGTCAGATTGACCTGCATGTTGGGAAGGTCTCCCTCAATAGATACAAGTGGAGAAGTGCTATAATGTTTATATGTATATATATATATATATATACATACATATATATATATATATATATATATATATATATATATATATATATATATATATATACAGTATATATATGAGACAATAGTATAGAGAGTTTTTCTGCCTATCTTTGAACAGTTAAAAACATGCACTTACTAGTAAAAGGTTTATAGCTTAACAAGGATGAATTTTTATCATCTGTGTCCGCTACCACCTGCAGTGCTGTGGCCAGCAGCGTTGTTGGTCCTGGATGTTGAGGGAGCTGAGGCTCAAGCAGCAGACCACCATGTGCCAGTGATGTGCTACACGTTTCGATGCTCCTTGCCCTCGTCAGGTCAGGTACAGTGCATGTAGCACCTCTTGCTTCTAGTAAGTGCATTTTTTAACTGTTCAAGGATTGTCTGTAAAACTTTAGCATACTATCAGAGTGCTCCTCTGTTTGTATCAGTTTTCCTCACATTCACCTTGCTGTCAGTTTGGAGGAGCTGCGCAGAGAAATGTGTTTGTTACCCATAGCACCTTGTTATACTTACCGGTCCAAAGGTCCAGGGAAAGTCTCTCCGAACGCCATCTTAGCAGACGACCAGGAACTCTGTCCCCTACTTGTGGTAGTGTGTGCACACTCTAAAAGGGAGCGCGCACTTCCAAAAAGTAATTATTGCCACGGTGGGGGGTCGGGCTATGGCATTGATGCGAAGGCCAGGGTATTTAAACCTTGGCCAATCAGTGCTCAGTGCTGTTCCACCGCTTGAGCAGCCGTGGCATGTCACACACCGTTTGTAACTCTGGTCACCCCCACTCAGTCCTGTGATCAGTCAATCCCATCATCAGTCAGTCCTGTCATCAGTCAGTACTGTCATCATTCACTCCTGTCATCAGTTAATCCTGTCACCAGTCAGTCCTGTCATCAGTCAGTCCTGTCACCATTCAGTCCTGTCACCATTCAGTCCTGTCATCTGTCAGTGCCATCTGTAGTGCTGCTCGGATACCCCTTTTCAAAATCCGGATCAGATTCGGATCCGGATACCCCGCTATCCAATCCAGGTCGGATATCCAAGTTCAAAATTTCCCGATCCGAATCCGAATCGGATATCCGACCCTAGTATCCGGCGGATTCGGATATCCGATTAGAAAACCGGAAGTGGCCTTTAAATTGCTTAAAAACGTTTTTTAGGGTATATGAGGCATGTAGCATCATTATTTTGTAAAGGGGAACACTAATTGATGATGTGGGGACTTAAAATCCCCCCCCCCAAACAAAAATGGCTGTCAATTAACATTAGGCCTAGGTTCCAGACAGCGGTCGTGCAGCCCACATTGTGTCCAAAGTCCAACCACACACTGGGACATGGCAGTTTTCAGCCAAGACACCTCCAAAAAATTACACAGCAGTTGTGTTTTGGGTTAAATATAGGTAGTATCAGTGGCCTGTGGCACCCTGGCCTGGCGGTGGGAGCTGCACAGGCAGCAGAAGCAGGGCAATGCAGCAGCAGCAGGTGTAATGTGTGCCAGGAGCATGCCAGACATGGCACGGTGCAATTGGCACTTAGCACGTGTCACTTGCCAAGTGTCACGTGGCACTTGCCACGTGTCACGTGGCACTTGCCACGTGGCACTTGCCAAGTGTCACATGGCACATGACACGTGGCAAGTGCCACGTTCATTATAACAACTTTTTTATGTTTTCACCGCACAGCTGGTGGATATAGTTTGCCATTTGATATAAATTTCCACTAATTATTTGAAGGAAAAGTCATGTTAATATTACAATAAACCAGAGACGACTAGAACCAGCGAGCCACAGGCTGAGGGCTAACAAAAGAGCCCTCTAACATCAGATAATGGGCATTGCAGGTTATGATTCCATGGGGGCATTCAGAATGGAATATACAATCATTCTCTTTTTACTTATTATTTTTACTCTATGGGAAAAAAATAGCTCCGTCCTAAGCTACTGCCACGCAGCTAAAAATAGGCACATTTAATTCAGATGCAGAAACCTTTTTAATCACTTTTATATTGGCTCAGTGTAATAAATCACACAGTCTGAAGACACACAGGGATCAGTAATAGTCCCATACGAATTCTCATTGTGACCTTCAGCTTTGAACAGCTATCATGTCTCAGTCATGAGCTATTAGTGTTATTATGTGGGCAGCAGTGTACCATGTAACACAGGTTGCTGCAAAGCCTTAAAGTGACACACACACACACACACACAAAATTATAATGTATTGTATGTGTAGTACAGATCATTATATAATGTATTGTATATGTAGTACAGATAATTAATATAACATTAGTAGCAAAGAAAAGAGTCTCATATTTGTATTTTCAGTTACATTGCATCATTCTCTACACTTTGTATTTTAGACTATGAAATAGCGCAGGGCTAGTGACCCTTTGAATTCCCCTGCAGTACAAGCTTATCTGAAGTTGTCTTTCACTGTTTCTTTGATGTATAAGTGCTTCAGAAAACAGCACTGTCTTCCAAGTTGAGTGGCAGAGCTCAGAGAAGCAATTTTGCATAGATAACAACTGAAGTTTCATAACCCTCCCCGTACTGGAAACAACATGGGACTCATATCTTTGCTCTTAATGTTCTGTTTGCTACTAATGTTACAGTGCTACTAATGTTTCATTTCTTAGCTGTACAATACATACAAATCATTATCTCATAACTTTATTTTCACTTTCAGATTCCCTTTAATGCTCCCCATGACCTCTCAGAAGTCTGGCTAGAGATGCCTCGAACCTCTGATTTTTGGTTCGTGAGCCTCGAACGCGAACTTCCGCAAAAAGTTTGGTTCGCGCAAATAGACTTCAATGGGGAGGCGAACTTTGAAAACTACAAACATTTATGCTGAGTGACCACAAAAGTGATGGAAAAGATGTTTCAAGGGGTCTAACATCTGAGTTTTTGCATGGCGAAGTGGGATACACGCCTAAAAATCCCGGGGGAAAATTTGGATTTGACGCACAGCAGCGTTTTAAGGGCAGAAATCACATTGCATGCTAAATTGGAGGTCTAAAGTGCTTTAAAACATCTTGCATGTGTGTACATCAATCAGAGAGTGTAATTAGTGTACTGGTTCACACTGACAAAAAAAAAAAAAAACAATACAGGAGGATTTTCGAGGCCCTGCTGTATATGAGATAAATCAACTTTCAATCCTTTAACGAGAATCTGTTATGGAGGGCAAGTCTGTCATCCATTCAAGTGAAAAGTATGCACTGACTGCCAGGTATAATACAATGTGCAGTCACAGATGCAGTGAATGGTATGCAGTGACTGCAAACAGCTGTTTGTGTAGTGATGGCCGTGCTGGACTGGTGCGCACCATGACGAGAGTGCAGGTGATGGCGGCTTTCCAGCCCATATGGTCGCTGGGCTGAGGTAGCTGAATGACAGAACAGTGACTGTCCAGCTGATCATATTTGGTCTATCCACAATGAAGCAACCACCTTATTATCGTGGGTGTCGTCTCTCCCCCCCCCCCCCCCCGACACACTCATATAGCCGTCGGTCATTGCTTCATTGTGAGACGCAAGCCCCTTCACCGCGGCAAGGTAATGATCACGAAGGGGAATTGACACATGTACATGCCTTTTGTTTTGTTGTTGCAGCTGCAGTGCAGCCGGAAAAATTAGGTAGGCATGTACACACACCAGAAAAATTATTATAGCGGCCGTTGCTAGCAGCGGCCTTAAAAATTCAGGAATCTGCCTGGAGTCCTGGACCCTGTTGGTGGTGGCGGAGAAGGCAGTCAAGCAGCCTGTAGGCAGAGATCCTGTGTGGGGAGCGACTTAGGGCCATATGTAATTCTCTTTTTCACCTGAGTTTTCACCTAGGAGATCATTTTTAATCTTAGATTTTAAATAACTTTCCAGCACTTTTCAACTATAAAAGTATCAAAAAGTAGGTGAAAAAGAACTAACAAAATTATTTTGAGTATTTTCTTGGTTTCTGGTGGCTTAAAAGGCATTTTATTGACAAGTTTAAAAATATCATCTAGGAGAAAACTCAGAGTGAATTGCATATGGCCCTTAGTCTTGGGGCAGGCAGTCACACGGCGTGCAGGCAGAGATGCTGTGTGTGGGGACGGACATAGTCTTCGGACAGGCCTGACCGTGCTTTGCAGACCACGTGGTCAGATGGACCCTTGACCCAATGCTATGTGCCAGAGATGACACCACTTGCCTTTCAACATCATGGTACAGTTTGGGTGTCAACATTTTTGAGAAATAATTGCGGCCTGGTATCTTTCACTGTGGTGTGTGGCTTTGCTTTTGTGTGCTGCTTTTCCTCAGGTGGTCATCCCATTGCAGTTTGTGCTTTGTCATCATGTGCTTTGGTAAGGAAGTTGTCCCTACGCGGGTCTTGGTCTTTCCACGGCTCAACTTTTGGTGGCAGAGTACAGATGGCATTGCTCTCATCTGAGGCAGACACACACAAAAATTTCCACATCGCTGAGCCCTGGGGTGATGGCACTGACTGAGTGTTAAGTGGGGTGCCAGAATCAGAGCAGGAGGAGGAAGATATGTCACGCTTCCGTGCAGAGAGATGAGGAAGATGAGGTGTTCTGTGTTATTACATCCTGACAATCTTGGGGGTTGATGGCATGCGCCTTCTGAACACTGTACTTTGGTCCCGGGCCACACGAAATCACGACAGCATGACCCTGAACAGACCTGCCGGGTGGCCTGCCTCTGCCTGTTTTGCCCATGTTGGGGGGGATGAAGTGAAAGGTATGCACTGACTTGACTAATACAATGTGCAGTCACACAGGTGCAGTGAACAGGTATGCAGTGATTGGTATCAATACAATGTGCAGCTGTCACACACAGGTACCGTGAACAGGTGCAGTGACTGGTATATAATATAACACTGCTTGCGGTCACGTAGGTAGGTGCACCGAACAGGTAGGTATGCAGTGATTGGTATTACAAATGTGCAGCTGTCAGACACACAGGTACCGTGAAAAGGTGAACAGGTGCAGTGACTGGTATATAACACTGTGTGCGCTCACGTAGGTAGGTGCACTGAACAGGTAGGTATGCAGTGATTGGTATTACAAATGTGCAGCTGTCACACACACACACACACACACACAAGTACCCTGAACAGGCGCAGTGACTGGTGGTATATAACACTGCTTGCGCTCACGTAGGTAGGTGGTGCCCTACTGAACAGGTAAGCAGGGATTGGTATAACAAATGTGCAGCTGTCACACACAGGTAGTCACTGAATGTGCTGGCTGGCAGTGGCACAGTGGGAATTACCAAGGGGCCAAGGTCCAGCAGCTGCGACTGACTGACAGGGCTGTATATGCAACACAAGTGTCTGTGGGACACACACACACAAAAAAATAGATTACAAGAACAACATTAGCTCTCAAAAGAGCTGTTATGTATGAGGAGTGGTTTTTAGCAATAAGTATCAGCAAGGAGCAAGCTACAAGCCTAACACAAGAGCCTAACAAAGCTTTCCCAATGTCAGCAGGTTCTCTCCCTTCTCTAATTACTGCAGCCACACGAGTGAGTGAAAAGGCTGACGCGGTCTGCCTTTAATAAGGGGGGCTCCAGGAAGGAGTATAGCCTGATTGGCTACCCTGTGTCTGCTGACTGTGATGTAGAGGGTCAAAGTTGACCCTAATGATATAGTATAGGGGGCGGGTTGAACTCACATATAGTTCGAGGTTCACAGCAAACGCGAACCATTGAAGTTTGCGCGAATAAGTTTGCGGTCTAAACCGTTCGGGCCATCTCTAAGTCTGGCATGGCCACAGTTATTGACTTTATTATGTCAAGGCAAGGAAAGGGTTAATTCTAATAAACTAGTGAGAAAATGGGTATGCGTTATATGGAATACGAGATTTTCTGTCGCCTGCATTAATCTTTCATGCATGCCATGCATAAATGTATAACAATTATGTCCCTTCTGTCTGCTAAATAAATAATTAGCCACTGTTAGTGTTGTGAAATTCATCACATGCATTTATTTGACACATAACTACTCCTGATTTCTGCAGAGGTTCAAGAGCTACCCGATCTTACACTGGAGAGTTACACTGCCAGGAACTGCATGGTAGAGCGTTGCCATGTGTGACAGACATTCCAGCATCAAGAGACATGCACTGAAGGAAAAGCAAAATAATGTATTTATATAGATATATTTTATGCAGCATTTTACAAAGGACATCTATCATTTCATGTCATCAAAAGGAGAATGTGTGCGTCACCAAGTAAACCTGACTTCTCTGGCTGCAAACTTAGCTTAATCGGCTCAATTAAGAGGCGCAGCTTGTGCAAATTTGCATTTGCTTTCGCTTGCAGGGTCTTATGCTGGGAATACACCATGCGTTTTTTCGCATGGTGTAGATGGTTCGATAGATAATTGCCAACATTTGCGATCTTACTTACGATCATTTTACTCTTCGATTTCTCATAGAAGTGAATGGAAATTGATAAGATAAGGGAATCGAGTGGGAAATTGAGCGGAAAAACAAATCGAAAATTGATCGAACAGTAAATTGAGCAGAAAAACACATCGTGTATTCCCAGCATTACAACTAACTGCACCGCAAAATGTTGCTCTGTGGGGCTAAGTCCACGCAAACATATTATACATTAACAGGGGTGCTGCGAATAGGCCCCCCATGTTCCCTATCATTTCATGTCACTTACAGCCCTTAGGCCTAGCCCCCCCCCCCTCTGAACAATGTGCAAGGTATCCTTAAAGGCAGAGCAGGGACAAGGTCCTCCAGCACCCAGAGCTGAGACACCGAAGTGCGCCCCTCCACCCCTCCCAACTCAGCTGTCACTCACTGATTGCTGTTAGACTAAGAGGGCCACAGGGCCCACAACCTCCCCAACACCTTAATATCTAGTTATCTGGCTTGCAGTCACTGCTATGTATCCTCTTTTCTTATTTCTTTCTGCTTCATACACAATTAGGAATGACAGCTGAATGAATTGTGCGCCCACTCCTACACTGCGCCCTGAGGCTGGAGCCTCTCCAGCCTATGCCTCGGCCCGGCCCTGCTTAAAGGGATCTGGAAGATAGTTACACCCCGCTCCATGAAACATTGTTTAGAGGGAAGGGGGATAAACAAGGACCCTCTCAGTCTCTCTTTCTGCTAGTTTGATTGGTATACACAAATATTATTTTAAATAATAAAGGCAATTACGTTTTAGTACCCTTATAGGGCTATTTAGTCCCTGGTGGACCTAGTGTTTGGTAACATAGGTTGCGCCAACTGTACATCGCAGGCCCAACAAAGCTGACGTAAGTAATAGTGAAATTAATGTGCGCTGACTGTGTATGGCAACTATAGCGATGTTTAGTGAATATGGCTCAATGTTTGGGAAGCAATTAACTGCAACAAACGCATGTACATGCAGCCAATTTAGCCAAAGGCATCCAGTGACACATCTACTTCCATGTCTATGGGTCTGTTATGTTTAAAAAATGCCTGGACAAATGCTCCACAATGAAAAATGGGCACAAATATTTGCTTTTGTTTTAGTCGATTATCAGTAATTTACCAATATTAATTTATCTTTTGCTATGTAGAGTAGAATACCGGTAGTGTTACCCATATTCTACCATCATCTTATGTTATTCTATTTGCACACTAACTTTTTCTGCATCTATGCCTAACACTAATCTCCCCCTATCTATGACTAACTCTAACCTCCCCCTATCTATAACTTACACCAAATTCTCTACCTAAACCTAAAACTGCCACCTCCACCACAAAGTAGTGTTACTCCACTGTTGCTATTGTTCTTGGGTGCTTTTTGCACCCAAATTACCATATGAAGCTTGCGAATCAAAAATTCAACATGGGTGCCTTTGGCAGTGCGGGAGCATGAACAAATGGCGCAGGACAAAGGTGGACTAAAAGCTGCCAGAGACTTTAATGTAATTATCGGTAATACGGTAAAAAAAAGCAGAAAAAAAGAGTACCGCGCAAAAATGTCGTTAACAATATTAGAACATTATTGTTTTTGAAGTAGTTATTGTTTTAGAAGCTTGCAACGTTATAGTTTTTGTCATATTATTTTGTTTATATGTACAGATTTTACATTGTCAAAGATATTATCGTTTCTATGTGTAAAAGGGTGTTTTTTGTGGAGGGAGTGGTTAGGGTTAGGTAACACCAGAGGGAGTGGTTAGGTACCACTAGGGGGGTGGTTAGGGTTAGGCAGTTAGGCATCAACAGGGGTTAGGGTTATGCACCACCGAAGGGGGTGGTTAGGGTTAGGCACCACCGGGGGGGTTAGGGTTAGGCACCACCGGGGGGTAATTAGATTTAGGCACCACCAAGGGGGTAATTAGGATTAGGCGCCACCAGGGGTGTGGTTAGTTTTAGGCACCACCAGGGGAGGGTTCTGTGTGAGAGTATGGTTGGGTTAAGCTGTATTATTGAATCACGTAACCTTTTTTAACATTAATATATTTTCATTATTATTTCCCGTCTGTAATTACAATGGTAATTATCGTTAACCAAGTTTAACAACAATGTTTATTGTTATCAGATGTCGTTATCCACCAGCGCCACAGCCGTCTCAGCCATTAGGCAGCTATACATTTTTGCCTAGGGCGACAGGAGGAGGGAAGAGCGCTGTTGCACTGAGTAGTGAGATAAGAAATGCCTCTCAGCTCACTCAGGGGTCAGATTACAACAGCAGCTAAAAGCAGCCTGACTCCACTCATAGCTGATTAATTCAGTTTCTTCAGCTCAATGATTCAAAGAACCACAGTAATGAATGAGTCAGTGAGAGAAGGCACTGGTCCCAGCTCACTCAGTTCCAGCTCACTCAGTCAGGGATCCATTGGAGTACAGCATCAGCTTCTGAGTCCTGACTGATTAAGTCAGTTCCTCTCTCTCTCTCTGCTACTGGTAACTCCGTGGATTTAGAGAGACTTAGTGTAGCAGCCAGGCATGGACTGCCCCCCAGGCCGCCTTTCATTTAGTGATTTAGGGCTGGTCCAGTGCCTGGTGTATTCAGGTTTGTTGTTGTACAGCAATGTCAAACACTAAGCTAGCAGATAAAAGTGCAATTAGAGGGCAGGCAAGCTGGTAAATATACACAACATAATGCAGAGTTTGCATGGAGGGTCTGTGGGAAAACATCTGTCTGGTCTCTCACCATTGTTAAAATGACTGCCTGTGCAGATAAGGTGTTAAACAAGTGGGAAAATGTTGACAGTCCCTACACTCCAGGAGGGCTGCTTTCTGACTTGTGTGAGAGACCGCCAGGGACAGGAATACTATTACAGGTAAGTAGTCTCTGTGTAATGTAGGACTGCAATACAGATAAGCTCTCTGCTCCATCTCAGGCTATTCTAAGTTTCTCCACTCCGCCTCTCTCTGGGCTACTGCACGACAAAATCGCAATAGCAATCGCTAGCAGTTTGCGAATGCGACTTTGTGAAGCGATTTTTGAAAGAATCGCTCCAAAAAATTAGAAAAAATCCCAACGCTGCTGTGGGAACACCGTCATAGGGTAACAATAGCCCAGCGCTTTTCAAATCACTGTCGATTTGAAAAGTGCTCAGAAGCACTCTTGGTGTGCACCAGCCTCCTTCATTCACTTTTGTTTCCCTCTTTCCCTAGTGTTGGCTGGCTGTGTCTGCTTGTCATACAGTAAAGCTAAATAAAAGTGCAATCCTGGTGAGGCAAACATCTTCTTCCCTTCTCTTTCAGCTTCTCTCTCCTCATTATTTCTCTGCATAAGGGCTCAGACACTATAAGGTAGCGAAAGCAGGGATTAGTAGAGATGGTAGTGAAGGGGAGGACATAGGTAGGTGTATGTGTGTGTGTGTGTGTGTGTGTGTGTGTGTGTGTGTGTGTGTGTGTGTGTGTATAGTGTAGTGTGCAGTGTGCGTGTGTATAGTGTGTGTGTACTGTGCGAGTGTATAGTGTGTATATAGTGTGTACTGTGTGTGTACGTGTGTGTATAGTGCTGCGTAATATGTTGGCGCTTTATAAATACAATAAATAAATAAATAATAAATAGTGTGTGTGTGTGTATGTATAGTGTGTGTGTGTTTGTATAGTGTGTGCGTGTGTATAGTGTGTGTGTAGTGTGCGCATGTGTATAGTGTGTGTGTATGTATAGTGTATGTGCGCGTGTGTATAGTGTGTGTGCGCGTGTGTATAGTGTGTGTGGTGTGTGTGTATAGTGTGTGTGTGTGGTGTGTGTGTGTGTATAGTGTGTGTGTGTGTGTGTACTGTGTGTGGTGTGTGTGAGTGCATGCCGCAATAAGTATATTTTATGGTGAAACGCTCTGCTACATTACAACTATTTTCTGGTGAACCCATGCCGCAGTAAGTGTATTTTCTGATTTTCTGGTGAAATGCTGCTGCATTATGATTATTTTTAGGGGTTTTGGGGGTGGGGGGTATGGGACTGGGGGCAATCATGGGGGGGGGGGGGGGGGGGGCGCCACAGGATTTCTCGCCTGGAGTGACAAAATGGCTAGAGGCACCCCTGACCAGCGCCATTTCGTTATCAAGCCAAGCCCTTTTTTCACTGCAGCCCTTTTTCATGCACGCAGCAGTGCCCAATTTTAGGGACTGCAAACTGCTGCCAATTTTACTGCTTGAGCATAAAAATGCTATATGAGCGAAAAAGCATTTACGGAAAATGTTTGTGTCCCCTTCTTACAAACACTCAAGTTACGTTTCAGAGATACAAACCAAAATTGTCTTCATATACAAAATATACAATACTGTTATTTTATAGCATATTTTTGTTGTTACATGTTGCAATATTGTATAAACTGTTGTAAACAGTTTAAAACTATTTAAAAGCACATTGAAAACAACCAAAAATATGGTTTATATTCTATGACCAAATCCAGAGTTGTCTGAAAGTAAATCATTTATCCATGTTTCCCTATGACTTAAAGGGATACTGTAGGGGGGTCGGGGGAAAATGAGCTGAACTTACCTGGGGCTTCTAATGGTCCCCCGCAGACATCCTGTGTTGGCGCAGCCACTCACCGATGCTCCAGCCCCGCCTCCAGTTTACTTCTGGAATTTCTGACTTTAAAGTCAGAAAACCACTGCGCCTGCGTTGCCGTGTCCTCGCTCCTGCCGATGTCACCAGGAGTGTATAGCAGAAGCCCAGTATGGTCTGTGCCTGCGCAGTACGCTCCTGGTGACATCAGTGGGATCGAGGACACGGCAAAGCAAGCGCAGTGGTTTTCTGACTTTAAAGTCAGAAATTCCAGAAGTGAACTGGAGGCGGGGCCGGAGCATCGGTGAGTGGCTGCGCGGGCACAGGATGTCTGTGGGGGACCATTAGAAGCCCCGGGTAAGTTCAACTCATTTTCCCCCGACCCCCCTACAGTACAAACAAATACAATTTACAAAACTCCCAGTACAGAACCTGTTGGTAAGTAGGGGACTGCCTGTACTGTGGTTTTCACTATACTGCTGTCTTCACAAATATTACATTTGCAGTCACTGTTTGCTTAACTGAATGGATTGTACAATAACTTATGTAAAATCTATTTAAGGCCTGATACTCAGACAGCCTGTTGCTATCCTTAGTAATTGAAGCAATAAAGTTAAACATTGTAATTTATTGGGTATCCCTATACATAATATTTGTGTAAGTTTGAGTAGTAGATACTGTTTTATCTTATACAGTCTTTTAAGCCTATACTGCATGTCACTCTGGCAATGATACTAAGATTAAATGAACACATAATTTATTATGAAACAAAGGATAACCCTAAAATGAAACACTCCATTTAATGAGAAAGCTGTAAAAACCTAAACTAATCTAAAGCTGATAACATAGCTGGGTATATTACTGGCAGGTTTAAAGGGGCATGGTAGCATTGTGAAGTGCTGGGTCCCCGATTTGAATCTGGGTCAGGGCACTATCAGTATGGAGTATGTTTGTATGTTTCCACCGTGTCGATGTTGGTTTTCTTCAAGCACTCTTGCAACGCGAAAATTTGTTAGCGTTGCATCGCTAACGCCAAAAAATGTATACATTAATGTTACTGCACCAGCAGGAATGCTAAGAAATTTAAGCAATGCGGCCTGCCGACCCCGAGGTCAGCAAAACGAAACTAGCTGGCAGCAGGGAACTGGAGTAGCAGTGAGTGACTACGAGGGCACAGGATGGCTGCATGGGGCTGGTAGAAGTCCCAGGTAAGTGAAACTCAATTTTATTTGCCTGATAATTCCTTCAAGACTATGATGGACATATTCTAAGAGTATAGTAGAGGGTAGACTGTGAGTCCCTCTGAGGGACAGTTAGAAACAAGACTATATATTCTCTGTAAAGTATTGTGGAAGATATCAGTGCTATGCCAATATCGTAATACTTATGTAAATCTAGCTGGGGTTGTCCAGAATCTTCTTCAAGCATTTATAGTAATACCCCTTTTGCAGTGGGGTAGCTAAACCGCCATAACCACAATGTGAATTTTACACTGGTCCTCCCCTAACCTTATTCCCAAGGACAAATGCAGTGTGAAAGAGGGATAAAAAAATGGGATAAGAATTTGGTAATGATTAACAATATTTAAGGGCAAATGAAGGCAAACACTTTTCCTGTGGTACCATATCAGCTATGCAACGTGGGTACACATGCGCAATTATATACATGGCGCTTTGCGACGCACAGTGATTATGACCTTCATGGTGGATCAGATCTTTAAGATCCCTGTGCAAAAAGCCCTGATCATTTGACCTCATGTTCGCTCCCATCGTGTGCAGTCATGTGATGTTGTGTGTTCCTGCATATAGGAAGATGGATCAAATGCATCTCCAGATGAGTAGGCCTATTTATTTTACAGAGCCATCCCAATCCAGCTTGCATGTTCCAGGCAGTTGGTCCTCATCATTGCAAGTCATGGATCAATATTGCATTATGGGAAAGACCTTGGCTAGGGAGCTTTTACTTTATTTTAGTTCCTTATGAATTCCAAGTGGTTGTGGCTCATCATGAACTATCTGGGTACACTGTAAGTACTGTAGCACCAAAGAAAAGCTAACTCAGAGGCTGAAGTGGGAACCTACATAGGCCTTTCAGGCCTAACAGTATAAAAATATTTAAGTATACCCATTTATTTAAAAGATTCTAAAACATATATAAAAGACCTTTTCCATCACGAATCCACTCTCATCATGCACCCATATCATAGAAGGGCCCTTCTACCCACCGCTCCTCTATGTATGCACAGTTCCTTGGTCTATAATAAGATCCACACCGATATACAAAAATCTTACAAAAAAAAATCATGTTTCTAGAATAGTCTCTCCTGCAAGAGACTATTCTAGAAACAGGATTTTTAGTAAGATTTTTTTATCGGCGTGGATCTTATTATAGACCAAGGAACTGTGCATACATAGAGGAGCGGTGGGTAGAAGGGCCCTTCTATGATATGGGTGCATGATGAGAGTGGATGCGTGATGGAAAAGGTCTTTTATATATGTTTTAAAATCTTTTGAACACATTGTATAGATAATTCTAGCGCCCGTTATACTTATATATTTTAATAGACTACATGTACTAGGGGTTTAAGGGATCCCCTTGTTTAACACGCAGCTTATTTCGAGAAGATCCCCCAGCGCTGGTTGTGCTCCCTCTAAGTATAAAAATATTATCAACATACAGCTATTGATTCTTTATTCATATTGCCAATCAAAATAAGGGGATAAATGCAGACTAAATAGGCAGCTGCTCCACCCCAGAATAAGAAAACTGAAAAACCTTGCTACAATGCAGTGCTGATCTGCTTTACATGAAAATAACTGTTGAATACTACATTCTAAAGCTTCGGGTATAAGGCAAAAAGGTACACTGTAATACTGATCAGCTGAAGATAAAGCAAACTGTCAAAAATGCAGTTCAAATAACTCAGCAATCCCCATTATGTACTAATGAACCTAATTAGCAGACACTAAAACATGGCAAAACTGCATATAGCAATCTATTACAGGGAACAGCTGCACTGACTGTGGTCAATGCAAGAATTTGACAAGTGATTGAAACATAATACAAAAAGATGCTTCTGTCAAATGTCACACTAATAATCTTGGGTAGTAGCCTTCACTGGCACCAGAATTGCCACATGGGAGAAAAAATCACTTTGTTGCCTTTTTTCCATTGTAATGCTGTACAATCAGAGCAATAATAGTTACAGGCCGAAAATTGATTTTTCTGTATGAAAAACCATTGGTAGGTCTTATAGTCTATTTCACTTCACCTTATTAAATCCAAATCATGCTCACAGTTTTGACATTGATATGCAATTATAACACACAAAAACGTCATCTGTATTTTTCAGTCATCCTTCCAGAATGCTTCTGCTTTATATGCTCACACCTGTCACAAACCTGGGCTAGAGAAATGGAGTATACAAAGATATATATATATATATATATATAGATTTAATGGGTGGCATAGTGTAATGAATAGCGGAGATGCATGGGCAAGCGGCATGGCGGCTATCTCCGCGTCCCAGCCAGCGGCTGCTGCCGTGCAGCAGCGCGATACTGCTTTGCCTGGTCCTTCTAGTGCACACAGATGGAGAGCCTCGCGCGCGCGCCAGGCGACAGGACCTTTATGCTGCTAGAAGGGGAGTCAGCTGATCATGCCGATCAGCTGACTCCAGCTATGCTCTGGATTGGCTGAGTGACTTTGGTGGCGCTGTGGAGCGCTTTTAGTATATATAGGACTTGCCTGTCACTTGCAAGTTGTCTGCTGTTGCGAACAGTTACGTGTGAGCGCTCAGACCTGAGTCAGATCCCACAGTGTGTTAGAACCAGCCGGAGCTGGGAATTCACACTGAGTCAGATTACATTGATAGCTTAAATTACTATTGCTTGCTACTATTTATGTGTTAGACTAGTTCCCGGGTGTTGAGACCAAGGACCTCACACCTAAGACTAGGAGATTACTACATTGCTACTGTTTATGTGTTAGACTAGTTCCCGGGTGTTGAGACCAAGGACCTCACACCTAAGACTAGGAGATTACTACATTGTCACTGCTTATCTGTTAGACTAGTTCCCAGGTGTTGAGACCAAGGACCTCACACCTAAGTCTAGGACTGTGACACATTATTTGTTACCTGTTATGATCTTCGGCTTTCCTGACTACTCTCCTGTCCTCTGATTCAGTACTTCCGCCCATCTGATAATCTGTTGCCAACATTGCCTGTACCTGGATACCGAATCAGTCTTCCGCTTCTGTACTTTGTCTGTCCGTGTGTTGCCGACCTGGCTTGTCTGACCTTTCTGGCTGTCACCTAGCTCTTGGGTGATCAGCCTTACTATACATCTGTGACACCTGCTCTTCAGGTGGTTACCAGCTGCTATTTCTGGCCTATGGTCACCAGCTCCTCTGGAGGCCATCGTGCAGCACAGTCAGTGGGTCTCTACCTCTCTAGATCCACTGGCTGCAGTACAGTCTGATTCCTTGCTCCTCAAGGAATCTCTAGCTGCAGACCAATCTTCATCATATCACTTCAATCAGTGGTCCCTGCCCCTCAGGTATCCACTGGCTGGCTGCAGTACAGTCCGATTCCCTGCCCCTCAGGGAATCCTTGGCTGCAGTAGTGTCTGTATCTCCCGCCTCTCTGGAGTTAACCTCTCCGATTACTGTTGCACAAAACACTATACCACATTGGGTGTCCTGTGTCTAGCTATACTAGTATTATTGGTGATTCTGCAGATAACCACATAATCAGGTATAGCATCTGTATTATTGGTGATACTGCAGATCACCAATAATCAGAAAAACCTGTGTTGCTGACACCAATCATTACATACAGCAGCTAAGTGGTGAGAACTCTCACATCACCCCATATTCAGATCCCAGCCAAGACACTATCTGCATGGTGTTATCATGTTTACCCCTTGTGTGCATGTTTTTTCTCTAAGCTCTACTGTTACCACCCACATCCCAAAAATATACTGGGAGATTACTTGAGAGGAACTTTAACCCAGGATTGAATGGCATTCCAATCATTCGCCAATACCCCCTTTCCCATAATAAATATTTTCCTTTTCTCAATTATATCGTCAGGGATGACTGTGTGGCTGATATTGAGGTGAAATCCCTCCCACAGTGTGATGTAAGGGCCATGGCCATGAAAGTTTCCTGTCAGTGAACCCTGTCACTGTTGGAGATAATGGCTGACTGCCAAGCAAGCAGTGTCACCCTCTGTGTGAGAGAGAGAGAGATAGATAGATAGATAGATAGATAGATAGATAGATAGATGTTTATATCTATTTCAGCCTTTTAGCATCCATTTTTACTGTCCATTTTTCCCCAGGCCTACCAGAAGTAAAGTCGTTGACCTGCAGGCTTATGGTGGAGCAAATAACATCAACAAAATACAGGGAGAGTATCAATCATTTCTTGACCAATCTTTTCTTTTTTTTTTTACTTTGCAATGTCTTAATTTACTTCCTCCCCTACTACTTTCTTTACTACTATCTTTCTGTAAAGTTCTTTCTTTAGCTTCCCACCAAAATCTGCTATAGGAACATTAGATTGTTGGTCTTTCTGAGAGGCAAGTGCTATAGCGGTACCTAGCTCAGGTGCTCGATTGCTGCCAACAACCTGAAACAACCTTCTTGGCTTTAATCTGGGGCAAATGTACATCTTATAAATATATGTACACATGTATTTTAATTTTACAGTTTTTTGTCATATTGCCCTTTTAATCTTTAATAAACACTTATAAAACTTGATTTAACTACCATAAAAAAGGTAAAATCAAGCCTTCCATAGTACTACATATTGTCATTATAGTGCCTAATAGGGGGGTTGTTATGGAAACATCATAACATTCTGCATCATAAACCCACAGTGGGTGTTTCTGTGTCATAGCCATGCTTGTGGGCCTTAGTGATGTTGTACAGAATTGCCATCCTCTTATGAAAACACTCTTACAAGAGGTATAAGTGTTACACACTACAGTCAGCAATGGAGTAGCACAGAGTATCCCTGAGTGTCAATAATCTTTTAAAAGTCAAATAGCAACTTATTTTTAAAAGTTAAATATTTGTTTCTGGAACTCTGCTTTGAAGCATTCATTTATGATGATCACGGAACATGATTAGAGCAAAATTCATTGGTTTAAATAAAACAAATCCATTGGGTTCATCCAATTTAACTAATGAAAAACTGTGACAGTAATCCTTGTGTATTACAGTGTTTCTTAATTGCCTTTAATCACTGCACTCACTGTTCTTTTTGTATTGTAGATAGAAGACACACTTGAAACATAAAATCCAATTTATGCTTGATGTTTATTCATTCATTCTTTTTTATTGTTGTTGTTTTGTGTTTTTGTGCTAAACAGCTACAATCCTTTGCTGTCTACCCCATTAATTTCAAAGGAAGAAGTATTTGCAAACTATATGTATGCACTGTGCATTTGCACCTGTTCAATCCCATGTTCATATTGTATTAGCAACATTTTCCTAAGACTCATGAAAGAAATGCGTAATAGTGACATCTGGAGAGCAGGCCTCAGGAGAATGAGCATGTGTATTCTAGAACAAGGATTTGGAGCACTTATGCAGAAAATGATGAGGCTTTCAGAGACTAAAGTGGAGAATCATGATTCATGAATAGTGGAATATTAATCACAAAAGGTAAACTACACATTCATTATGTTACAGGTAGAAAAATGATGAAGGTGAAATTGCATTTTACGGTGTTAACTTCAGAAATGGTACATAAGGCTAACTCACCTCTTTCTGATGGTACTTTATTGCTACCTTCAGTTTTGCCAGGTCATGACACTTTTGAGGATCCAGCTCCTCACTCTGGTCATCCCTGTGGTTGAGTATAATTTCCAGTTCTCGTGAGCTCCGTGCTTGGTCAAGCAGGTCCTTGGCAAATCTCTTGCATTGCTGAGATAGTTCTTCATATTCAGCTTTGAACTCATTTTCCACTTTGCTTAGTTCTTTCAGTTCCCATCCAAGGCGAAAAGCTGTCAGAATGGGATCCTCACTGGATAAGGCAATCAAAGATGGGCTGGCCAGAGCCTTGTAGATGTTGAGTCTCGACCTAGAGTGTCTGAGGCTGTCAACTTCCGAGCTGGAGACACATTCCACACAGTTGCAACGTATCTGGTGTGGGCGAGGTATAGTCACCCTTCTTTGGACTAAGAGTTTTATAATTTCATAGTTATTGGTGTGAGCTGCCAACATAATAGGCGTAATGTCCGGTGTGAATTCTGAAAACTGGGTGTCCATCATCAGTGTTGGTACCTAAGAAAGGTAGAAGAAAAATGTCATTATTACCCTTATCAAATTACATTTTATTTTGGATTTGTAAAGGAGAAAGCAATAAATGTACCAGTGAAATGTTAGAAAGGATAATCTGTAGCACTAAGTCAGTAGTTTATAGCTCTTTTTATTGTTAAAAATAAACACAGAGATTGCCATAACAGTGACAGACACTGTTTCGGACATTATGTCCTTCCTCAAGTTGTGTAAGGCTCTCTGTAACCCTCTCTCTGGTTAGAGAAAGCCAAAGGACAAAAGTCAGAAACAGCGTCTTGTCGCTGATGTTTCTTTAACAATAAAAAGAGCTATAAACTACTGATGTAGTGCTGCAGATTCTCCTTTCTAGTACTTAGGCTATGCAGGATTACAGAGTACTCTCTGCTTTAGCACACATCCATCCCCAGTTGGGTGCTTGTCCAACACTTTACCAATTGAAATGTTAGCTGCTACAATACAATACAATACAATACAATAACATTTCTATAGCGCTTTTCTCCCATAGGACTCAAAGCGCTTAGGCTCTCTCAGATTCAGTAATTAGTAGGATGAAGTATTCACACAACAAAAGTTATATTTCTGCAAATGCCAAACTGAACAGGTGGGTTTTCAGTCTGGATTTAAACACACTGCTGCTAAGGGTTGTCCTGTGTTTTAAAAACAAGGCTTGGTGCTATAGTATTTGTCTTTCTTTCTTACACTTAACATGAACACAAAATGAGTCAGCATGATATCACTGACAGGAAGCATGTGAAATGTTTGTACAAATCATGAAGCTGAAATATTTGAAACATCCGAAAGTCTTATAAGAAGCCACAAAGCCTTGGCTTTACCTGATTTATGTGAAAGCCTACACTGTAGATCTGTTCTTTCCTCAGGTTATCACTACTTCCTCAAAGTTTCATGTTAGACCAAACCATCCATGAGCATTCACAAAGGAATTACTCACGTATCCTTTTATAACACTGCAGCCAGATTTAGACGAGATTTACTCTTGTTCCTCAACTACATAATAACATTACCATAATAACTGTAATACTATAATGTAGCAGCATGGTGGCATAGTGGTTAGCTCTCTCGCCTTGCAGCGTTGGGTCCCTGGTTCATATCCCAGCCAGGGCACTATCTGCACAGATTTTGTATGTTCTCCCCATGTCTGAGTGGGTTTCCTCTGGACACTCCAGTTTCCTCCCACATGCCAAAAATATACAGATAAGTTAACTGTCAGCAAAAACTCAGTAGAGGCGCCAGAGTAGAGTAAAACGTTTTAAAAACCACTTAAAAGCAGAGGGGGATGTTAAGGTGGACTTACCTCCCTCTTACAAAAAAGAAAACTCACTTGAGTCTCGATAAAACAGAATTGACAAATAATTTATTCAACTCCACAAATGCAACGTGTTTCGCGGGGGCGTGACCCCGCTTCCTCAGGCAAAAATGGGAGCACAACTCAGTGGGTCAAGCAATAGGTTTCAGCGCCTCTGTCAAGGATCACAATGCGCCACATCTAGAGCCGGATAATCCACAAGGCAAACCTAGGCAGTTGCCTAGGGCCTGGAGAGAGTCTAGGGGCCCGGTGAATGCCAGCCCCCACCAAATCCTACGTAACCATTTCAGCCCGCGGGTATTTTTCACTTTATGCATCAGAGCAATTTTCACCTGCCATTCATTCGCCAATAACTTTATCACTAATTATCACAATGAATTGATCTATATCTTGGTTTTTCCGCCACCAAATAGGCTTTCTTTGGGTGGTACATTTTGCTAAGAATATTTTTTTTCTAAATGCTTTCTTTTTTCACTCTTTTTATTAGATCAAAAGATAGGTACAGCAAGGGAATGAATAAAGTCAATATTATACTATTTAGAAAAAAACGTAATATAATGGAGTATCAAGCTTCATAGTTCCTAATAATCCAAAATAATAGAATTGGTAGCAAAGATTGATTAAAATTGAGATCTCACAGAGAAAACTGTCAATGTTTGAGTTAATCATAGTAGGTAATCGATTGCTGCGTTCCCTTGAAGAACCTGCTGAAAGTAAGAAAAAAGAAAACAAAAGAAGAAACACCTATTCAAAACATCTAATGTCCCAAAATCCCATTATTCAACAAAAAGAAAGAAAGAAGGTCCGGTTCGGTTGCAAGCTCACCAAATGTAACTCGTTGTGTTAGTCATAACTCGAGTAAGAAGGACCCCACTTAATCAAGTATAGATAAACATAGGCAAAAAGAGAGGAGACAAAGAGGGTATATAATTGGGTAAAAGGAAAAGATAATCCTAGGGAGGGGATAAATATCGCTCCCAAGGACCCCAAATTGTATCATATCTAACGTTCAGTATCTCTAAGCATAGAGGTTAATTTCTCCATTAGTTGGGACCATTTGATTGTGAGCAGGACTGCAGAGGTTGAGGGGGCAGCAACATTCTTCCAATGAGAAGCAATGGTGAGTCTAGCTGCAGTGAGTATTCTATTGATCAGAATTTTATCAAATTTATTGGTACCAGGAATTGATTTGCCTAGCAACATATATATATGGTCCAAGGAAACTGAGACTTTTAGTACCTTGGAGATAAGAGATTGAATTTCCACCCAGTATGGAGCAATCACAGGACAAAACCAATAAATGTTTTCCAAGGAGCCCTTTAATCAACAATCTCGCCAACATTGATTGGAAGACTCTGGATAGATCTGTGATAGAACTGACGGAGTTAAATACCATCTAAATAGTATCTTATAGATATTATCCTTAATCTGAACACACATAGAAGAATCTTTAGCGTTTTGCCAGATAGAATCCCAATCTTCAGATGAGATAGATTGAGAAAGAGCTTGCTCCCATTTTTTCATATTATCATGAGAGGGAGTTGTAGTATAAGAGTGTGTGCAGAGAAGGAGATAAATCTGGGAAATTAAACCTTTTTGATTACCTTTTGATAAACATACGTTTTCAAAGAATGTATTCCTAGTAGTATCCACAGATTTAGGGAGTAGGGAGCGGAGGAAGTGGGTTATTTGGTTAAATTCCATTAGAAGCCTAGGTGAGTGGGGGATTTTCTCACATATCTGCTCATATGTGATAAAGGAGATTGAGCCTGGTTGGAGCCAATCTTGGAGCCTGAAGTAACCATGGAAGAACCATCTATCCATAAAATCAGGATCTATACCAGGTGGAAAACTAGCATTACCCAAGAAGGGTTGTAACTTAGAAAAAGATTTCAGTTTTGCTTTCATAGCTATAGCATACCATAATTGTAGAGTAAATCTAGTAGAAGTTAAACCCAAGGGAGATGGGAGTGAATTTGGTTTGGCTGGCCAAACAAATGATGCTAAGGAATGTGGGAGTATATGAGTAGCTCCATTTAACGCCCATTTAGTTCTAGCCCTGAAATCAGACCATTCAGTAATTTGGCGGAGAGGTGCAGCTTTGTAGTAGAGGGAAAAGTTACAAAATCCTAACCCCCCTTGATCCCTCAGAGCTAGTAGAACCGATCTTGAGACTCTAGGTCTAGAATAATTCCATATAAATTTATTAACTGCTTTTTGTAGAAGGGCCAATTGAGAAGGTGGGACAGCTATGGGTAAGGTTTCAAACAGGTAAAGAATCCTTGGAAGGACATTCATTTTGAACGAATAAAGGCGGCCTATCCAAGATATCTTGAACTTAGTCCATTTTCAAAGATCTTGTAGGATAGCTGAAACAACTCGTAAAACAAATGATTTATCCTGCAATAGTGATTCATTTAACCTCCAGTGCATAGGTTTATAGGGAGTATAGAACCAATTCAAATCAATTGATCCAAAAGATGATATTGTCTCATCAGGATATGGAATTGTCTAGAATTTCTATCATGGGAGGTGGAAGAGGATGAACTATGTGGGGAAGATCTGTCCATGGTAGATGAAAAAGATAAATTTAAGTCTCCTCCTAATAATAGCGAGCCTACAGTAACCCTTTGGAGTTTAGCTAGCACTGTAGTAAGAAAAGAAATCTGATTGAAGTTAGGGGCGGAAGCTAATGTGATTTGTTTGCCAGCGAGTTCTCCGACCAAAATAAGGAATCTCCCTTGGGGATCTTTAATAGAGCATATTAATTTAAAAGGGGTACCCTTTTTGATCAGTATTGGCACTCCTGCTTTCTTGTGGGGGCCAGAGGCCAAGTACACCTCAGAATAAAGCTTATTAAAGAGGCGTGGAGCTTCTGAGTTCTTGAAATGAGTCTCTTGTGTAAGGGCCACATCTATATCCAGACGCTTCAGGTCTCTGAACATAGCAAAACGTTTCTGAGGTGTGTTGAGCCCTTTTGCATCAATTGTGACCATTATCTAGGTACAAGGATAGGATCCTATTAAACCATGCAATCCGACCGGACCTATTTCCCAAAACCCAACCCCCCCAAAAAGGTAACTGACATCATAACACATTGGAATAGTATAGAGCCACTGTAAAGTACGTGGCTACAAGTAGGGGCAGCAAAATTAAGCTGCCATGGTGAGATAACCCAGTGGTCTACATTCCATAATAATGGGATGCAGAGAAGGCTGAGAAATCTCCTGAGGTGCATACCAGGCATGTAAGAGACTGCCGTGAGGCTAAAGCCATAGTCTAATATCTAAAGTTCCCCTCTAGAGAAAGTAAATCTTACAGTATTAAATTATATCAAAAATAGATGTAAACTAGTAGCATAGTGGAAAAGTATAACATCATGTATAATTATGTATGTAGAAACATCTAGCTAGTTAAGATCCTGAAAAGGCTAAGTTCTCCTGGGATGTTATATTGCTCTAGTAAAAGAACAAAAATGTAGAGCATAAAAAAAAAGATAGAACACTAAGAGAAGGACCATAGGTGAGGTCCAGCATTAAGGTGGCTGTGAATCCATTTCTTCAGAGCCAGTTGAAGCAGTGAGACTGCGTAGGGGGACCTTCGTCCACTCTGATACGTGTCTAATCTTCCGCGGTGGGGATGCCACAGGGGATCAACGGGTTAAAGACGAGTCAAGGTGAGAGATTCTCAAGCCCAGTTGTTTTAAAAAGAGATCAGCATCATCGATGTCAGTTAAGGAGAAAGAAATGCCTTTGTTTAGGACTATGAGTCTAAAGGGGAATCCCCATTTATAGGGGATGTTAGCTTCCCTCAGCTTTTGAGTAACAGGCCTTAGGGATCTCCTTTTAGCCAGTGTGATCAGAGAAAGATCATTATAGATGGAGACAGAGTCCCCTTTAAATTCAAGTGCAGGAGTATTTCGGGTAGCTTTAAAGAGAGCTTCCTTGGCCCCATAATAATGTAAGCGAATGAAAATGTCTTTAGGCCTACCTTTCTGTAATTGTCTCTCACCCAAGGCCCTATGGGCTCTGTCCATTCTCTTTAGTTCGTCAGGGAGATCGGGGACTATAAGTTTGAACAGTTCCAGTAAGTGAGGCTTTAGTTGGTCGTTGATAACTTGAGAGCAGACCTCTTTCTTTAACTCTTATGTTTTGACATCTGTCCCTGTTTTACTGATCTTCCTGTGCAGTACGAAGGACCTTTAGATCTGATAGGATAATATTTTGGGTTTCTTCAAAATCTGCTTGTTTCTGGGCTATTTCGTCCATCTTTTTTTCCAGTGTGTCAGTGGGTCCCCCTATGTCTGCAATTTCGGATTCCAGGTCCTTAACTGCTGAGAGGATTAAAGCCTCCAGTGAGGAAAACATTGTTTGGTTGTGTCTGTGTAGCGCTGCTTCTAAGACTGCAGCTGTGACAGGCTCCGATGGGGAGACAGGCTCTGAAAGCGTGGTGCCGTATGAGGAGGCCTGTGGAGGTGGATCGGCGCCATCTTGGGCGGATGCAGGACAGAAGAATCTGTCTATGGTGCCTGCTGCAGTCCCAGGTTTAGGTAGCTGCTTACCGGCCATTTCGGCAGATGCCCGAAGGTGTCTGCTGCTGAATCGGGGGAAAGCTGCTCTACAGGAGCTGCTGTGGTGCGTGAGTGGCTGATTTTGTGAGTGGCGGTGATGGAGCTCCCGCTTCAGACGGCCATCTTACCGAAGCCCGCGCATGCACCTCCCTTTTTTAAATGCATTTTAACAGGAATATTAAAGAAAAAATGGAACAAATTCATTAATTCTCAGTTTTCTGGCCACTATAGCTTTAAAATAATACATGCTATCATAATTAAAACCTATGTATTTTATTTTGCCCATTTGTCCCAGTTATTACACCATTTAAATGATGTCCCTATCACAATGTATGGTGCCAATATTTTATTTGGAAATAAAGGTGCATTTTTTCAGTTTTGCTTCCATTACTATTTACTGATCTCTGAGCTACCGGGGGCGGCACGGGCGCGCAGAAGCGCTCACCAGCTCTAGAGCAGCCGCCTGGTCGTGACAATCACGTCCAGGCGGCATAATGGGTTAAAAAGCCAGGTGACTATAAGCAGTGGGCAAAACCTTATATCTTGCCTAGGGCCCCATTTCATCTTAATCCTTTTCTGGCCACATAACTAGCATTATTTAGGGTGAAAGAAGTTGTGTATTACAGTGAAGTCATACAGCACATTAATGTTATGTTGAATCTGTCACAAGTTGTTTTAATTACAAAGCTAGAAAATAGGCCATATATTGCTCTTTGTAAGTTTCATTAATGCTCATTTACATGCAGTTGTCATCACCATTTCTTTATCACGTCATCAAGTTTGGCTGTAGTTTATTGCCCACTTCATATACTAGCTTCAGTACTGTACTTCTCTTTACCACTGTTCTTGGACATTGCTGTCACTAACAAACACCTCCTGCTGCCAGCTAGATTACAGAGCACTGATATGGATCTGACAATCTCCTGGAGGAAATGTAGCTAGAAATGCAGCTTGAACTGAACAAACTGTGGTCACTGAATTCAATTTCTTTCAATAGAAATTATCCACAAAATACATGCACTCCACAAATTCCAACAACCCACATTCTATGGGAAAAAATGGTGTTGTTTTTCTCAAGAGTAAAATACAGTAGAGTTAGGCACCTTCGCACATAACAGAATTTGCATATGATCTGCATTTGTTTGCTTATTTGTGTTTAATGCATGCAGGTCATTGGCATTGCATTTGAGTTGTATTGTGCAAATCTTAGCTTGCAACATCCTACATATATGCTGTTTTAGATACTGTCACTAATGACTGTACTCAGTCATATTGCTATAATTATACATATGTACCATAATTATTTATATATGTCATACGGCTATAAAGACGTCATTGTCCACTTTGGCATGGATGGTTTTGGTTGAATGAGCAGGATGTAAACCAGACTGAAGAAGGTCAAGTAAAGTTAAAATTGAAGACAAATGTTAGTGTATTGTAGACACAATGTTTTAGTAATAATAATTCACAAGAAATAATAGAAATGTAATGATAGCTAGCTAGCGAGGAGAGTGTGTGCAAGAGAAAGTTTCTTTAGAACAGTAAGTGTGACTACAGTGTTAGAGGTAACCTTAAGCCTAAAAAAAAAAAAAGAGTTTTACTCACCTGGGGCTTCCCTCAGCCCCTGCAGCTGATCGGTGCCCACGTAGAGTCGCTCTGATGCTCCTGGACCTGCCGGCAGCTACTTCCGGTTTCGCCATCACCGGCCACCAGGCTGGGAACGCAAGTGATTCTTTGCGTTCCCAGCCACAATATCTCCCCCTATGCTGATATTGCAGCAAGGAAGGCCGCAATAGCAGCATGGGGGAGATATTGTGGCTGGAAACGCGAAGAGTCACTCAGTTCCCAGCCTGATGGCCGGTGACAGCGAAACCG